>NC_092746.1:112945487-113560487 GCF_047496795.1 Chiloscyllium punctatum
CCCCCTCTCACTCTGCCCCTCTCACTCTGCCCCTCTCTCTCTGCCCCCCACCTCTCTCTCTGCCCCCCCCTCTCTCTCTCTGCCCCCCCCTTTCTCTCTGCCCCCCCCTTTCTCTCTGCCCCCCCCTTTCTCTCTGCCCCCCCTTTCTCTCTTGCCCCCCCTTTCTCTCTGCCCCCCCCTTTCTCTCTGCCCCCCCCCTTTCTCTCTGCCCCCCCCTTCTCTCTGCCCCCCCTTTCTCTCTGCCCCCCCCTTTCTCTCTGCCCCCCCCCTTTCTCTCTGCCCCCCCCCTTTCTCTCTGCCCCCCCCTTTCTCTCTGCCCCCCCCTTTCTCTCTGCCCCCCCCTTTCTCTCTGCCCCCCCCCTTTCTCTCTGCCCCCCCCCTTTCTCTCTGCCCCCCCCTTTCTCTCTGCCCCCCCCTTTCTCTCTTGCCCCCCCCTCTCTCTCTGCCCCCCCCCCCCCCCTCTCTCTCTGCCCCCCTCTCTCTCTCTGCCCCCCCCTCTCCCCCCTCCCCTCACAAAGTCTAGGAGAACTTCTATTCATGAGATAATTTGTTTTGGTGGTACAGGTGTTCGGTTTTTTCTTGAGATTCTTGCACACTTGATGCAATTGCACTACACCAACTTCTGTGAATGACCCAAATTTATTAAGAAAGTACAAGCTTTGAAGGAACCTTACATGGCTTCGCAATGCTTGCGAAGCCATGTCAAGGGATCTCCCTTTTTTAAAAACCAGGGCCAGTTCTTCCTTTAAACAAAATTTGTATATTACAGTCAGTCCTGAGATTCATGTGGGGGATTTCTCCTCTTAACCGGTCTAAGGCAGGGTGATTGAGCCAGACACAGTAGGTATCCTTTATCTTACATATTATGGTCCGGAGCCTCAAACCTCACTTTGGACTTGACTTCGAATTCCAGGGGGTCTCTAATCTCCCATTCCGTTAACTTCCGGTTCTGAGGACTCAAACCTCTGAATTTGAGGGGGATTCTAACCTTCCTTTCCAGGGGGATTCTAATCTCCTTTCCCAAGAACATGATTCTGAAAACAAAATCGTTGGCATGCAAGTGCGTAAGTTACTTTAGAGATTCTGTCACCACAGGGAATGCGGGGTTGATTTGAGTGGTAGGTTAAGGAGAGAGATCAAGGTAAATCTTACATCGTGGGCACATCTGTCTCACATAACCAGCACTCAGATGATCACATATTCAGTCTCCCAAGAAGCTCCGTATATGTTGGAATCCCAACCACTGCCACCAAATGTTGGGTTCTTTTTCTTGAGATTCTTACACACTTGATGCATCTGCAATACGCCAACTTCTGTGAACAGCCTAAGTTTATTAAGCAAGTACATGCTTTGGAGAAGCCTTTAATTGTGAAGCAGTGTCATGAGATCTCTCTGAACAAAGGGACCAGTTCTCCCTTTAACAAATTTTTTGCATTGCAGTCAGTAATGTCCACAAAACAACATCCAGCCACTTTTCATAGTCACATGCCACTCAAGACACAAGGCAGTGGCTTGACCATTTCTAGAAACAGTGTAAATCTGATCATTCCTTAATGGCCAGATCTGGTGTAAATCGTTTTTTAACTGCAGGGCATAGTCAGAATTTTAATTTCGGTGTTTGTATCGATTCTGAATAGACATGATAATTTAAATCTACTCTGAATAATAGGAGCTGACAATGTATTTTTTTACATTGTATCTGCAAGACATAGAAACCTACCACCCTACCCCAAGGCATCCAATTTCTTGCAGGTCAGCAGAGCGAATAACCCCTTAACATCTCTCAGGATTTGAATATTGCTGAAAAAAGACATTTTGAAGCTTTTTGTCTTGCACTTATCAGGCCATTTCCAGGAATACCACTAAGGGGAACAGCAATTTATCCTGTAGTGGAAAAGGGTGTTAATTGGTTGGCTGGTGAACTCAGACTGGCAGAGGTGTTGCCATGGTGAATTAACCAGTTAGATGATGATTAACAGTTAATTGCCGAGCTTTGTTTAAATTTAGACCAAGCTGGTTGACCCCAATTGGTCAGTGCATGTCCTGGGGTACGAACCACGGGATCATTGCCACCTGTTTTGCTGAGTTGAAAAAGTTGTATTGTTCTTTCTGTCTGCAAAGAATAGGGCCCTGTGTATTTCTCAACATTATGTATTGATGGGGGAAACACATCACCACAATGAACTTGATTTTCTTTCCCACAGAAAAAAGTGCAGTGAGGCAGATAGCTAAGTGGTGGTGGAATCAAATCAAAAACGCTCATCACCAAATGTCTAAATGGTCTGGCCCTTCCTCAATGGCTTCCTTCAAGTCTGCTTTTACAAGCATCTTATGTTGCTTTGACTCTTAGTATCTTTTACCTCCTCACTCTCGAGGTTACTCTTGCAACCGTAATGCCCCTGTTCTACAGAACTACTTCTCTAAAGTCCTTCATCTTTGCCACCTGTCTTTTGATAGCCTCCTCAGGACGTTTTGAGCCTTATAATTTATCTTATTTTTCTGTCCTGCTCAGTGATGATTGTATTCCACAATCAGTGCAGTTAACAAGTGTATGCAGAATATCCATTGAAATGATTTTGCAAAAGTAGAACAAGAAGCTATAGATTTAAATGTAAATTTATGGATGTTAGGGAGAGTTAATCTCATTTTTGTAAGGAAGGGATTGATTGCACTACTGTTCCCATTTTGTTTATATTGAGAAATTGTGACTAATTATTTAGAATCAATTATTTTGAAAGATTAATGTTAAACTGTGCCTTTGACAAAGTCAAAATGACATTTGCATTGTTTTCCTATTGGTTTGCGTAAATGTTTCACATTAAAACTGATAACTGAAGTTTTTATTTGAGATTTTGAGGAATTGCCAGAAACCAGACAATTTACTTCACCTATGTTTTCATTTACTCAAAATTCTTATGTCAGGTTTTTTTTTGAACCCAAAATGTTTTCTTTTCATCATTGTTGCAGTAATCTGACTCATTATGAACAATGTCAAAGGGATGCCTACTGGCACGGTAAAGAAGTATGAATGGGTATAATGTCGGTTATGATTCTGTATCATGAGATTATTGACTGAATTTTTGAACATCTTGTTACAGTTAAAGGCAAAAGTAAATTTCTTAGCAGACATTGCTTTGCTGTATAGAGTCATATAGCATAGGAGCAGGTCCTTCAGCTCAACTCACCCATGCTCATCAATATTCCTAAACTGAACTAATCCGATTTGGCTCTGTTTAGCCCATATCCCTCTAAACCTTTCCTATTCATGTACCTCTCCAAATACCTACCACTTCCTCTGATAGCTTATTCCATATACACATCACCACCCTTTCGGGTTACGTCGCCCCTCGGGTCCTATTTAATTCTGTACACTCTCACCTTTAAACCTATGTCCTATAATTTTGGACTTTGCTACCCTGGAGAAAGGACCTTGAATATCCACCTTATCCTTGCCCCTCATGATTTTATAAACCCCTATAATGTCACTCCTCAGCCTCCTCACTCCAGGGGAAAAGATCCCAACTTATCTAGCCTGTCCTTTTACCTCCAGGCTTCCAGTCTTGGTAACATCCCTGTAAATCTATTTGCGCCCTTTCCAGTTTAATAACATCCTTCCTATAGCAGGGCAACCAGAATTGTATACAGTACTCTAAATGTGGCTTTTCTAATGTCCTGTATAGCTGTAACATGATGTCCCAACTCCTATACTAAATGCTATGAGTGGTAAAGGCAAGCATGCCAAAGCGACATTCACCATTCTGTCTATTTGTGATGCCACTTTCAAGGAACTATGCACCTGGACCCCTAGGTCTCTCTGCTTGTTAATGTATTGAGCATTTGTACTGATTGTGGATTGTTCGTCTTTAAAAATGATCAGTTTTGCTATCATGTCAAATTGGATTGTCTCTATAGATGTTTATTTCATTGGTGATTCTGCTGCTGCCATTATTCAGAAAATGGCTTTCTTGAACTAAAATGGTGTGGGTACAGGGGACACTTACCATTCATAAGCTGAATGTAAATGCCATGTAATTACTGCACAGTACAAATTCTACATTTAAATGGTCTATTTTATTTGAAAATGCTTATGATATTTTATTTCAGCACTGTGCATACTGTAAACGCCTTGGAGCCACCATCAAATGCTCGGAAATGAAGTGCAATCAGCGGTACCATTATCCATGTGCAGCTGGAGCTGGTACATTTCAAGATATCAAGACACTGATTCTCCTCTGTCCAGAACACATTGACCAAGCTCCAGAAAGATGTGAGTGTAAGCACATTCTAAATTCTGCTCCAGCTTTGAGTTTCATATCCTGGTTTATGTTCCTAACCTTAGAAATATAGCATTCAACAGGTACAACTGTTAGGAATGGGCTTGGATTGAAATCTGATGTTAAATATGTAATGAAAGTTGACTACAGATTTCAACAAGGTATATTTAAAAAGAACACTCAAATTGCTTTTGATGAATAATGTTGTAAGCACTGAGCCAGTGGACTGAGAAACTGGATCGCTACTTTCTTTTGAAGTCAGGTGATTTTGGGGTGTCAGATTTCAACCCTCAACATTTAACTTACTGATTTCCAAACTCTGCTTTTGTTACCAATTTCAATCTAATGTGCAACATTTGCAGAAGCTTAATGTAATGGTCAAATCTGGACTTTTATTTTTACTCCACCACGGTGCCTTTCTTCTTTTCAGTTTTCCTGGAAGCCATAGGCATTTTAGCTGGACAATATATTTCTTGTTAAAATTTATTTTCTGTATGAATATGGTAGTAGCCATGCTTTGTGTGCAATAAAGTGATGATTGAAGGATTTTATTGCACAGTGGGTAATCTGAGCAAAGTCCTATCATATCCTCACTCAACTTCAACATCTAGTCTAGTTCATTCAAAGCACTTGGAGAGAGGAATGGAAATCCAGATATGTTTTCCTCTTCGAGTGTACAACCTTGAAAATATTGACTTTGTTGTAATATTTCAATGCACACCATATCAACTAATTAAACGCAGGTCAGATATTAAATTCAGGACTCTTTTCTATACAGCTCTATAACACTGGAAGATATTTGAACAGAAACAGGCCACTCTGCCTTTTGAGTCTGCTTCACCATTTAATGAGATCAACACTAATCTGATAATGCTCAACTCTACTTTGCTGCCTTTTCCCCATAAAACTTAATTCCCTTACTCATTAAAGATCCACCTCAGCCTTGAATACACTTTATGACCCAGCTTCAATAGCCCTTTGCAGTAAAGAATTCCACAAATTAGTTATCTTCTGAGAAAATAAATTCCTCCTTATCTCTGTCATAAATGAGACATTTCCACAAGTTGATACAACCTTTCCACCGTACCCTGTCAAACTCCATTGAGTACAGGTTCAACTTTCTCAACCCCCATGAGACAGTCCCTCCATACTAGCAGGCTAGACGTTTCTTGATACATTTTCTGCCAACTGATCTGTGAAACAAAACTGCTGAAGGTAAGAGGTGAGTTTCTTATTACTTTCTGGTTATTTTCATATGTTGAGAAATAAAAATGTTGCCAAATGTTGAGTTCTCTGTTTGGTTTGCTAAAATGCCTTCATATATAAGGTTAAAAATTTTTAAACTTTGTACACCCCAGTCCAACACCGACATCTCCAAATCATTCACTTATAAGGACTTGTATACATCCTTGTCCATGATTTGGAGACACAGGTAACTACTGAAATAGAAATAACCTCAACTTCCTCTTGATTCAACTCATTATGACCTCAAATGTTAAACCAAGTAATTTTTACAAATAATTTCTTCTTCAGCCAAGGAAGAGGTAAATTGTGCTGTTTGCGACAGTCCAGGCGAACTTCTAGACCAGCTTTTCTGCACTAGCTGTGGACAGCATTACCATGGAGCATGTCTAGACATAGTTGTGACCCCTTTGAAACGGGCTGGGTGGCAGTGTCCAGAATGCAAAATTTGCCAAACCTGCAGGTAAACTCCGTATTAAAGACTTTATTTTTAATGTGGGTGAACACGTTTAAGAACAAAAATTGTTTAACATGGATCACATCATAAACTCTGTAATTGTGTACAATGAAATAGAACAAGGGGCAAAGGAGCCAATTTATTCTAAGTTAGTTGGAGATAAGTATGTTAAAATACAAACGTATGTAAAGTTGAAGATCTTTTTTACTTAGGTCCTTGCTTTATAATCTTTAGTTAGAAGAATGTTTCTTATAACTCTGAATAAGACAAAATATGTTGCTTTGTTTTAATGTTCATTCTCATGTATTAACCCTTCAATGTTCAAGTTTCTACATTGAGTGAAATTCCATACTACAAGAACATTTGCAGCATAAAAGCTGTTCAAAGGAATAGATGTTTTTAGTTTGGTATCTGCAGAACCAGAGCTTCTCATCTTCATTTATACTGACGCAGTCAATAAGTATGGACCTGTAAAAAAAAAATATAGATGGATACAGGACTGCCTGCCCTCCGTTTCCATGGTTGTCATTTGTAACATTTCTTAAAGTGGAAGTATAAGCACAATTTTTTTTATTGTTTGACCATTTTCTTCAGAGTTCGGTGCAAGTAGCAGCTTGTAAAGTTTCTGATTAATTTGTTATTGGGAATTGCCCAGTAGCACTATATCCCAAAGTCTCTTAAAAATGATGGGACTGATCGTGATGGGCAGTAAATGCTGGTCCAGTCTGCAACACCCACATAAGATCATAAAACTTAAGAGTTGAAATAGATCATTCAGCCCATCAAGAAATTCAACGATGGCTGCTCTGACAATCCTCCATTCCACTTTCCTACCTACTTCCCCAGAATCTAGGACAGATGCCTTTTGCATTTAAAAATGCAGATCTAATGCTTTCAAGAAAAAAGCTCAGATTTCTAAGATATGAAGACTTCTAGCTTGTATTTTTTAATATAACTCATCTTGATTGCTTTATTTTGTGTTGGTCTGGAAATGTTTTTTAATTCATGGGATGTGGGCTTCAGTTGCAAGGCTAGCATTTATTGTCCATTCCTCGTTGACCTTGAGAAACTGTCGTCTTGAACCACAGCAGCCATTTGTTTTAGGTACAGTAATGTTGATTGATATCAATGTTGAAAATGTCAATACTTAAGGTGTTTCATTTCAAGTGATGGTTCAAGCTGGGATGAGTGTTTGTTATCAACAGAGTCAGAGGTCCTGCTCTGAAGTTGTTAAACTCAAAGTTGAGTCCTAGAAGTTGTAAGGCGCCTTAGCAGAACTAAGAAGTTTTCCTTCCAGCTTGCATTGAGCTTTGTTGGAATGCTGCAGCAAGCCTTGAGGACTGAAATGTTATTATAGGAGCAAGATGGTTATTGGAATGGCATGCAACTGGAAGATCAGGATTATTCTTATGGTCAGAGCTGAGGTATTCAACAAAACAGTTGCCCAATCTGCATTTGGTCTCGCCAACATAAAGGCGATCACATTGTGAACTGCCGTGTCTTGTCTGCATCTTGTTGGTTTTGCTCACAGCAGATCAAATCCATTTTCTCCTTTTCACACTTAATCATTTGCACTTGTTTTATAACTGCATTACTCCTTTACTCGCTTTTCTTTTCCTCTGGCCACCCTTGCCACTCGTTCCTCCTTCCATTCTGTCAGTAGCATTAAAAAAACATTTTCCAGTTCCTTTTGGTTGTGAAGTAGTCATATCCGATTCAAAATGTTAACTCTTTTTCTCTCAACACAGATGTTGCCAGACCTGCTATGTTTCTTCAGCATTTTATTTCTCTTTATTGCTGATTTCCACCAGACTTTTGGATTTGTTTGATGGTTTTGTTTGAGTGGAAAACTGACCAGGTGTCCTCTGTCCATGAAAAGAGGACAAGTCCAACTCGGTCAGTTGCTGCTCTGTCAGTTTGTTCGTGATCAACAGCCAACTGATGGAGAGAGTCATTGACAGCACTAACAGGTGGTACTTGCAAAGGACTAACCTCATTGATCAGTTGGAGTTCTACCAGAGCCACATGGCTCTTGACCTCATTATACCCTTGCTCCAAGCTGGACAGAAGAGCTGATTTGAGAGTGACTGCCTTTGACAAATCAAGTCAGCACATTACTGAGTATGGCTCCAAGGAGTCCTAGTAAAACCATCACTTCCAGACATTAAATGGCATTATCAATGTGGAGCTCCCCACTATCAACATCCCAGGGTTACCATTGACCAGAAGCTGAACCTGCTATATAAATACCGTCGCTTCAGGAGCAGGTCAGACTAACATTTTTGCAGCAAGTAACTTGCCACCTATCTCCCTAATACTTATCTGCCATCTGTTAGGCATAGGCAGGATTGTGATGGGTGCAGCTTCAACAACAGTTCACAAGCTTCACGCCATCCAGGACCAAGGGACTCACTTAATTGGCATCATCTCCACCGCTGTCAGTATTCACTATTTTCACCACCAACATGCAGTGGCAGCAGTATGTACTATTTGCAAGATGGATTGCAGTAACTCACTAAGGCTTCCTAATAAGAACATTTCAAGTGCTTCTACCATCTAAAAGGATGAGGGCAGACTCCTGGTAGCAGTGCTTTCAGGACAACACACCATGATGATTTGGATCTATAACGCCTTTCTTTCATTGACCCTGCATCACAATTCAGGAACGACCTTCCTACGAGCATTATGGCTGTTCCTACACCCACAACTGCACTGGTTCCATGGCATTTGGGGATGGGTAATAATGCAGGCCTAACTGGTGTTTCCCACATCTCGTGAAGGAATAAAAAAATAATTATATCCAGTGACAATGGAAAAGACAATCTTGTTAAATTCTTCGATTTTTGTTCAGCTTTTAATATATCAGCTGAAGTTCGGGCTGTTGTCAATAATAGAGGGATGGTCACCAGACCTGAAACCATTAACTGATTTCTCTTCACAGATGCTGCCAGACCTGTTAAGCTTTTGCACTGACCTCTGTTTTTGTTACAAAATTTGTTTAATTGGCCTCATGACCTGTGTGGGTTTGATAAAACAAAGTTCTTCCCAAGTTTTGACATCATTTGACTAGTGTGATATTTTTTCCCCCCCAAGGAAAATGTCTTGAAATATGTTGTGTATCCTTTCAGGCATCCAGGCGATGACAGCAAAATGTTGGTTTGTGATATCTGTGACAAAGGCTATCACACGTTTTGCCTTCAACCAGCAATGGAGTCGATACCTACAAATGGTTGGAGGTGTAAAGTGAGTGCTAACTTCAATCTGTTAACATCTGTCTGTTCATTTGGACCGTTCATATTGCAACTGACCTACCAACAAATGATAAATGCTTATGACTTGTTTGGAAGCAACAGTATAATCTGCATATGTTTAGATTATGATGTATAGTATAACCTTTTTCTCCCCATCATCATGCCTGCCTCCTTAATGCAGTTTTAGTCTATGCAGTCAAAGCTGTTTGTCTTTATCTGTTCCACTGATGGTATCCAGACCTGGCAGTTAATATGGAGTGACAGACTTGTGTACTGTCCATTTTGACCATATAATTGCATAAGCCTGTAGCTAGCTAGATCGTTATTTAAAGATGTAGAACAAGTTCCAGTGGCACATCATAGCCTAAGTGCAAAATCACTTTGGCCTGAGATGGAAGAGATGGTTTTCCCAGCCAGGTCAAAGCTGCCTGGAAGTAAATACAGACCAAAAGGAATTGGGAAAGAAGGGAGGGATACAGAGGACAGGAAACTATAGGCCACTTAGCCTGCCCTTGGTTGTTGGTAAGTTCATCATTAAGGATGAGATTGCGGAGTACTTGGAAGTGGATGGTTAGTTCGGGTAGAGTTAGCATGGCTTCATCAAGGGGAGATCATCCCTGACAAATCTGTTAGAATGCTTTGAGGAGGTAATCAGCAAGTTAGACAATGGAGTCAATGGACGTGATCTGTTTGGATTTACTGAAGACCTTTGACAAGCAGTTCCATAGAAGACTGTTAAATGTGATAAAAGCCCATGGTTTAGGGAAAAGGTATTATCATCTATACAGGATCAGTTAATAGGCAGAATGCTGAGAGCAGGGATAAAATACCATGATAGCATCCAATGACTGGAGTTCTGTGGGGACCAGTTTGAAACCTCATGTTTCAAGTATTCATGTTATACATTAATGATCTGGATGAAGGAACTGATGGCAATGTTGCTACGTTTGTGGATGGCACAATAATAATTCAAGAGGCGGGTATTGTTGAGGAAACCGGTAAATTGTTATTGCAGAAGGACATGGGCATGCTAGGCAAGTGGACAAAGTGGCAGATGGAATACAACGTGGGAAAGTGTGAGGTTATACATTTCAGTAGGAAGAATATAGTCATAATCGTAGAGATGTACAGACCCTTTTGGTCCAATCTGTCCATGCTGACCAGATATCCCAACCCAATCTAGTCCCACCTGCCAGCGCCCGGCCCATATCCCTCCAAACCTTTCCTATTCATATACCCATCGAAATGCCTCTTAAATGTTGCAATTGTACCAGCCTCCAACACTTCCTCTGGCACCTCATGTACCACCCTCTGTGTGAAAAAGTTGCCCCATAGGTCTCTTTTATATCTTTTCCCTCTCACCCTAAACCTATGCCCTCTAGTTCTGGACTCCCCCACACAAGGGAAAAGACTGGTCTATTTATCCTATCCATGCCTCTCATGATTGTATAAACTCTATATTGTCACCCCTCTGCCTCTGACGCTCCAGGGAAAACAACCCCAGCCTGTTCAGCCTCCTTATAGATCAAATCCTCCAAGTCTGGCAACATCCTTGTACGTCTTCTCTGAACCCTTTCAAGTTTCACAGCATCTTTCTGATAGGAAAGAGACCAGAATTGCACGCAATATTCCACGAGTGGCCTAACCAATGTCTTGTACAGCTGCAACATGACCTCCCAACTTCTGTACTCAATACTCTGACCAATAAAAGAAAGCAAACCAAACATCACCTTCACTATCCTAGCTACCTGCGACTCAACTTTCAAGGAGCTATGAACGTGCACTCCAAGGTCTCTTTGTTCAGCAGCATTCCCCAGGACCTTACCATTAAGTGTATAAGTCCTGCTAAGATTTTCTTTCCCAAAATGCAGCACCTCGCATTTATCTGAATTAAACTCCATCTGCCACTTAGCCCATTGACCCATCTGGTGAAGATCCCATTGTAATCTGAGGTAATCTTCTTTGCTGTTCATTACACATTCAATTTTGGTGTCATCTGCAAACTTACTAACTGTACCTCTTATGCTCACATCCAAATCATTTATATATAATGACGAAAAGCAGTGGACCCAGCACCGATCCTTGTGGCACTCCACTGGTCACAAGCCTCCAGTCTGAAAAACAATCCACCACCACCCTCTGTTGTCTATCTTTTGAGACCGTTCTGTATCCAAATGGCTAGTTCTCCCTTTATTCCGTGAGATCTAACCTTGCTAACCAGTCTCCCATGTGAAACCTTGCCGAGTGTCTTACTGAAGTCCATATAGATCACATCTACCGCTCTGTCCTCATCAATCCTCTGTTACTTCCTCAAAAACCTCAATCAAGTTTGAGAGTCATGACTTCCCACACACAAAGCCACGTTGACTATCTCTAATCCGTCCTTGCCTTTCCAAATATATGTACATCCTATCCCTCAGGATTCTCTCCAACAGTTTGCCCACCACTGACGTCAGGCTCAATGGTCTATCGTTCCCTGACCACCTTTCTTATGTAGTGGCACTATGCTAGCCAACCTGCAGTCTTCCAGCACCTCACCTGTGACTATCAATGATACAAATATTTCAGTAAGAGGCCCAGCAATCACTTCCCTAGCCTCGGAGTTCTCAGGTACACCTGATCATGTCCTGGGGATTTGTCCATCTTTATGCGTTTCAAGACATCCAGCACTTCCTCCTCTGGACATTTTTCAAGATGTCACCATCTACTTCCCTACATTCTATATCTTCCATGTCCTTTTCTACAGAAAATACTGAAGCAAAATACTCATTTAGTATCGACCCCATTTTCTGCGGCTCCACGCGAAGACCGCCTTGCTGATCTTTGAGGGGCCCTATTCTCTCCCTAGTTACCCTTTTTTCTTTAATAGATTTGTAAAAAGACTTAAGCTATTTTCTGAATGGGCAATGGCTTCAGAAATCTGAAGCATAATGGACTAGGGAGACCTAGTTCAGGATTCTCTTCAAGTTCAGGTGGTGGTTAGGAAGGCAAGTGCAGTCTTGGCATTCATTTCAAGAGGCCTAGAATACAATAACAGAGATGTAATGCTGAGGCTATATAAGGTTCTGGCCAGACCAAGTTTGGAATATTGAGAGTGGTTTTGGGCCCTGTATCAAAGGAATGATGTACTGGCTTTGGACAGCATTCAGAGGAGGTTTACAAGAATGACTCCATGGATGAAGGGCTTCTCATAAGAGGAGCAATTGATGACTCTGGGTCTGTACTTGGAGTTTTGAAGGATGACGGTTTATTTAATTCAAACTTAGAATATTAAGAGGCCTGGATAGAGTGGATGAGGAGAAGATGTTTCCACTAGTAGGAGAGAGAGACTCTCACAAGGGCACAGCCTCCGAACGAAGGGATGAAGTTTTAGTATTGAAATTAGGAATTTCTTCAGCCTGAGGGTGGTTAAACTGTGAAGCTCATTGTTATTGAAGGAGGCCAAGTTTTTGATTGTACTTAAGACAGCAAGATAGGTTCTTGATTAATAAGGGGACTAAAGGTTACAAGGCGAAGGCAGGACAATGAATTTGAGAAAGATATCAGTCATGAATGAATGGCAGAGCAGACTCGGTGGGCTGAATGGCCTAATTCTGCTCCAAAGCTTATGGTTTTGTGGTCTATATTTAGTTGTTAAAAGAGAATTATGAATTATTTTGTGTACTTCAGGACTAGAGAATGCAAGTGTTCCTTTGAGCTTCCCCTGCTATAGATTCTTTTCTGTGAATTTGGACTCTTGAGGATGCCTGTCAGGAAAACTTGCAAATACAGAAATCCATTCTGAGTGAAGGCTGGAAAGGCCAGGCACTAATTCCAACAGGGAAATTGGCCAGCCATTCTCTAACTGGGCTTCCCTACTTCTGCAGTAGAATAGGCCTGTTTCTCACAATGCAGCATTTGCATCTGGTATTTGATTCAGCTGTTTATCATTATGTCTGTAGAGTTCTTTCACTGTTAAAAATCTGTATCAATAGAAAATTGAATGACTGGATAGATTTTATTTTAAGATTCTTCATGAATGTACTAGACTAAATTTAGTAAAGGAGAGCGAGCAGAAAATTGTGTAGAAATTTGGTGCAATATTTGTTTGCCATCAATATTTTGGCCACCAATCTCTTCCTCTTGGCCACCTCTGATATCCCAGCTAAAACCATTATGTATAAAATCGGCGAATCCCTACAGTGTGGAAACAGGCCCTTCATGTCCACACCGCCCCTCCATGCAGGCACGGGGAGAATGTGCAAACTCCACACAGATGGTCGTCCGAGGCTGGAAACTAACCTGGGTCCCTGGCGCTGTGCGGCAGTAGTGCTAACCACTGAGCCACTGCACCACCTCACGGTGTAATTATTTTTCAAAAGTAATGAAATATATTTTCACTTGTCCAGAAAATTGTCCTCTACCTGTCGAACAAAAACAGTTCGACCTAGAAGACTGCTGTTTAGGGCTTGGGACTCGAGTTTTCAACACTAAAGCTTGTCCCTTCTATTTTTCGTTCATGTTTGACTTTGATACATTTCCTGCTGGCTGAACATGCTCTTAACTGTTTGGGGTCTGTTGTGGACTTAACCTTATTGCTCAGCACTAAATGTGCTTGAGCATTATTTGCCACAGCACAAGCAGTTGGGAATGATTGCTTTGCAAGTTTGAAAGTTAGATGGTGATTCAGAGCCAGTCTTCCTTGAGCACTATATACCTTCAAATTTCCAAATTCAATTGACTACATGTCAGAATGCTATAACACGTGCTTTGTTAACGCAATTGACGAATTGGGGACACTGTTTCTAAAGCACAAACTTTTAAAATGTACGTTGGCTGTAATGTGATTACATCACCAACACTTCAAATGCTGTTTCTAAAGCAGGAATTTTTTATAACACCGAGTTGCACAAGAATGCAACCGTTGGGATCTGGAAGAACTACCTGTATTTGTTTCTCAGTATTGAAGTCAAGAATAATGATATTTTTGTCCGCACTAATAATTTAAATTGATACAGTGTCTTCTGTGAAGTGTTCCATGGTTATTCTGGAGAGGCAGTGAACAAGGAGCAAAGCATTGAAGACAATTCATAGAATTGTTATGATACAGATGGAGACCATTCAGCTTAATGTGTTTTCATTGGCTCATTGAATGATCATTATGATTTAATGCCATTCTGTTGCCTTTTCTGCTTATTTCTTTTTTTTTAATTTACTAGTGGAACATAGGCATCACTGGCTGGACCAGTGTCTGTCACTTGTTTCCCTTGAGAAGGTGGTGATGAGCTGTCTTCATGAACTGCTGCAGGCCATGTGCTTAGGTAGACCCACAATGCCCTTAAGGAGGAAAGTTAGGATTTTGACCCAATGACAGTGAAGGAATGGCAACATATTTCCAAGTCAGGATGGTGAGTGGCTTGGAGGGGAACTTGCAGATGGTGGTGTTCCCATGTATTTGCTATCCTTGTCCTTATAATTGGAAGTGGTCATGGGTTTGGAAGGTGCTGTCTGAGAATATTTGGTGAGTTTCTGCAGTGCATTTTGTAGGTAGCACATACTGTTGCTACTGAGCATCGGTGGTGGAGGGTGTGGATGTAGTGCTATTCCGGGCTGCTTTGTCCCGATGATGTAGAGCTTCAAGAGTGTTTATTGGAGCTGCATTCATCCAGGAAAATAGGGAGTATTCCATCACACGCCTTATTTATGCCTTGTAGACAGACTTTGGGGAGTCAGGCGATGTTACTTAGAACATAAGAACCAGGAGCAGGAGTAGATCATCTGGCCCTTCGAGCCTGCTACACCATTCAATAAGATCATCACTGATCTTTTCATGACCTCGGCTCCACTTATCTACCCTCTCACCACAACTTTTTAAAAGAAATTAAAGGTTATCTATCTTAGCTTTAAAACACTCCATGAGGAAGCCTCAGCTACTTCACTGGGCAGGGAATTCCACAGATTCACAACCTGCTGGGTGAAGAAGTTCCTTCTCAATTCAGTCCTAAATCTGCTCCCCCTAATTTTGAGGCAATGCTCTCTTGTTTTAGTTTCATCCGCCAGTGGAAACATCCTCTCTCCTTCTATCCTATCTATTCCCTTCATAATTTTGTGCTTCAGTAAGATTCCTGCCTCGTTCTTCTAAATTCCAATGAATATAATCCCAGTCTACTCGATCTTTCCTCATAAATTAACTCCCTCAATTCCAGAATCAACCTAGTGAAACTCCTCTGCGCCCCCCTCTCGTGCCAGTACATCCTTTCTCAAGTAGGGAGACCAAAACTGCATGCAGTACTTCAGGTGCGGCCTCACCAGCACCCTGTACAGCTGCAACATAACCTCCCTGCTTTTAAACTCAATCTTTTTAGCAATGAAGGTCAAAATTCCATTGCCGCCTTAATTACTTCCTGCATCTGCAAACCAACCTTCTGTGATTCATGCATAAGAGCACCTAGGTCCCTCTGCACAACAGCATGCTGCAATTTGTTATCATTCAAATAATATTCCTTTTTAATATTATTCCTACGAAAATGGAATAGCACATTTAACATTTGTGCTCCCAGCTGCCAGACCTTTTCCCATTCACTTAAACTATCTATGTTCCTTTGCAAACTTTCGCAGTCCTCTGCACACTTTCCTCGGGACTCCTAGCCTTTGACATGCCCTTGTAGCCACTGTATTTGCATAGCAAGACCAGTTCACTTCTGGTCAGTGGTCATCCCAAGAATATTGGTGTGGGGATTCAGTGAGGATAGTACTGTTGAATGTCAATGGAAGGTTGTTAGATGGTCACTGAAATTTATTAGCGTGAATATTACTTGCCACTTGTCAGCTCAAATCTGGGTATTGTTCAGATTTTGTTGCATTTGAGCATGGACTGCTTTAGTATCTGAGCAGCTGCGAATAGTGCAGAAAATTGTGCAGTCATTGGCAAACACCTCCACTTCCAACCTTATGATGGAGGGAGGGTAATTGATGAAGTAGCTGAAGCTGATTGGGCCTAAGACACTTCCCTGAGGAACTCCTGCAGAGATGTTCTGGAGTTGAGATGACTCACCTCCTTAAACCACAACCCTCTTCCTGTGTGCCAGGTGTGACTCCAATCAGCGAATGGTTTGCCCGCTGATATACATTGATTCCAATTTCCCTAGGGCTCCTTGAATGCTGCACATGGTAAAATGCAGCCTCGTTGGGGGAAGGGGGGAAACCTACCAGGGGAGAGCTGCAGCGGCCAGGTCTCTGGGACTGTGTCTAGCCCTGTGACTCAGAATGGAAGTGGGGAGAAGAGAAGAACGATAGCGATAAGGGCTTAATTGGTTAGGGGAACAGACAGGCGATTCTGTGGACGAGAATGAGACTCCCAGGTGATATATTGTCTCCTGGGTGCCAGGGTCAGGGAAATCTTGAATCGAGTCTGCACCATTCTTAAAGGGGGGGAAGGTGAGCAGTCAGAAGTCATGATACACATCATTACCAATGACATAGGATAATATTAAGGATATGATGGGAGGTGAGGACCTCAATTCCGTTGTTATCACTAAAGAGGTAGTGTTGAACAAACTTGAGTGTTTAAAGGTAGATGAGTCTGTTGGCATGCATCCCATGGTGCTGAAAGAAATGACAGAAGTTGTAGTAGATACGTAAGTGGGAAATATACCAAAATTCACTGGACTCCAGGCAAGTCCCAATGGTCTGGAAGACAGTGAATGTCATGCTGCTGTTTTTTAAAAAAGGCAAGTAACCATAGGCCAGTTAGCGTAACATCTGTAGTTGGGGAAATGTTGGAGGTTATCATTAAAGAAGAAATATTGAGACATCTGGATGGAAAGGTTTGCATCATGCAGATGCAGCATGGACTCAGGAAGGTTTAGTGAGTGGGCAAGGGTCTGGCAGATAGAGTACAATGTTAGTAAATGTGAGGCTATCTACTTTGGAAGTAAAAATAGTAGAGTATTGTTTCAGTGGTGAAAGATTGCAGCATGCTGTTGTGCAGAGGGACTTAGGAGTGCTCGTACATGAATAACTCAAAGTTGATTTGCAGACGCAATAGGTAATCAGGAAGGCAAATGGAGTATTGGCTTTCATTGCTAGCGGGATTGGATTTAAGAGCTGGGAGGTTCTGCTACAATTGTACAAGGTGTTGGTGAGGCTGTGCCTGGACTATCGTGAGCAGTTCTGGTCTCCTTGCTTGAGGAAGGATATACTGGCTTTGGAGGTGGTGCAGAGGAGGTTCAGCAGGTTGATTCCAGAGATGAGGGGGTTACCCTATGAGGAGAGGTTAAGTTGCCTGGGACTGTACTCATTTTGAATTTAGAAGAGAAAGAGGGGATCTTAGAGAAGCATATAAAATTATGAAAGGGATCAATCAGATAGAGGCAGGCAAGTTGTTTCTACTGGTGGGTAAGACTAGGACTATAGGACATGGCGTCAAGACACAGTTGGGTGGGTTTTTGCCTGGTAAGGGAATTAAGGGTTATGGGGATAATGCAGGTAGGAGGAGCTGAGACGATGGATAGATCAGCCATGATCGTAACGAATGGCCGAGCAGGCTCAATGAGCCAAATGGCTTTCTCCTGCTTCAACCAGTATGGTACTATGATGGCAAGGGCTGTCACTCTCCCTTGCCTCTCGAATTCAGCTCTTTTGTCCATGTTTGAACCAAGGCTGTATTGAGGTAGGAAGCCAAGTGGCCCTCGTAGAACCCTAACTGGATGTCAGTGAGCAGATGCTGTTTGATCGCACTATTGAGGGCATCTTCTGTCACTTTACTGACAATGGGGCAGTAATTCGTCAGATTAGATTTTTTTTCTCCTTTTGTGTACAGGTTATACCTTGGGCAGTTTTTATATTGTTAGGTAGATGTCAGTGTTGAAACTGTACGAAGAGCTTGGCTAAGGGTGTGGAAAGCTCAAGCACAAGTCTTCAGCACTATTAGTGGAACATTGTCAGGGCAAATTGCCTTTGCAGTATGCGTTACCTCCAACTGTTTCCTGATATCACGTGGAGTGAATCAAATTGGCTGAAGACTGGCAGCTTGGAACCACTGGTAGAGACTGAGATGGATCATCCGCTAGAAACTCTTGGGTGAAGATTGTTGTGACTGCTCCTGTCTTATATGCTCTGTTGAGACTGCTTATTATTTTGAAAACTACTTTGAAATCTTTCTGTAAGGATTACAGTTCCAACATCTCAACTGTATCTCCGTACAACCCTCTGGGGTAGCGTAACATAAATCTAGCTCCGCTGTTCCCAGAGTTGTACCAAATGTGAAACTTTTTTTTTGAAGATATGCACAGCACCCCAATGTATCTGACTTGAAGATCAAGGTAGATAGAAAACACTGACCAGGTTTCTAATATTATTAATAACGAATAATTATTGTTTATTTTAAATAATTTGACAATAGCTAAAGGTAAACAGAAGTAAAGCACTGGCATATAATGCTGCTAACTAGAACTCTAAACCCCTTATAAACTCCCCTTACACGTTCACAGACAGGCAAATAGGGAAAATAATCCTACTTCAGCTATCCAGGCCATTGCTTTTATTCATTCAGATGATGAGAGTGTCGCTGGTTAAGCCAACACTTATTGCCCATCCCTAATTTCCCAGAAGGCAGTTGAGAGTCAACCACATTTCTGTGGGTCACATATAGACCAGACTAGGGTAAGGATGGCAGTTTCCTTCCCTGAAGGACATGAGTGAACCTGATGGATTTTTCCAATAATTGACAATGATCATCATTAGATTTTTAATTCTAGATTTGTATTGAATTCAAATTCCACCATCTGCCATGGTGCAAGTCCCCAGGCATTATCTCTCATTCTGAATTAATAGTCAATTAGACTAATTAATTTACAAGTGTCCATTTGATTAAACCTCTTTGTGCCATTGTAACCTCTGTTATGTCCTCTTTGTAACTTACTTTCCTGCTTTCCTGTCATCAGCAAATTTAGCAGTCATATCTTAAACCAAGTCATTAATGTAAATTTTACTCCATTAAGGCAGCAGTAGTGACCCCTGTGGCACACCGCTATACATCTGGTCAATCTAAAAAATGACAACTTGCATACTTTGATTTTTGTTAGCTATCCAAAGTGATGTCTTAATCCCTACACTGAGTTTTTAGTACCAGTCTAATGTTTGATTATGGCATCTTATAAAATATCTTTTGGAAATCTCAGTGTAGCACGTCAACAGGTTCCCTTTTATGCACTGATCATTGCTTGGTCAAAGAACCTAAATAACCTAGTTAAACATGTCGTCCATTTCACAAAATCAGGTTGACACTGCTGGGTTACCTTGAACTTTTCTGAGTGTCTTGCTATAGTGTGTTTAATAGCTTCAATGTTTTCTCATAGATGTTAAGCTATCCTTTCTGTTTCCTTTCTTGCATAAAGAAATTACAATGTAATGGAACCTGCCCTAAATCTGTGGTGTTTTGGAAAATTAAAACCAACTGCTCAACTATCTCACTAGGTAGTTCTCTTTAAGATCCTGGGATGAAGTCCAGCAGGATCATGTGACCTTTTTGTCTGTGTTCAAACAATTTGCTCATTAGTACTTCCCTGGTAATTGTAATTTTCTTGAGTTCCCTTTTTCCATTTCCTGATTTACAACACTTTCTTGGTATGTTACTTGCATCCTGTTTGGTAAAAACCAATGCAAAATACCTCCTCACCTTGAAAGTTTTCTTTCTTGTTGGGGTGTATGTATTCAGTGTGTACCAAAGTTCCCATAAATATCTGCCGCCACATCTCTATTGATTTATCCCTTGACCTAATTTGCCTATTTGGTTTAGCTTAATCTGCTCTCACACCCTTTAAAGTTCAAAACGCTAGTCTTGGACACCACTCTTTTCTCTTGCAAGCTGAATATAAAATTCAATCATATGCTGGTTGCTGCTACCTAGAAGTGCCTTTATTATGTTGTTGTTAATTTGATCCTGTCTTGTTGCACAATGCCAGTCTTAGTATAGCCTGTTTTCTGGTTGGCTTTGAAGATACTGTTCCACGAAATTATTGTGGAAACCTCCCATGAGCAAGTCTAGACTACCTTTGCCAGTGTGATTTTTTTTTTAAAAACTAGCCTTCTCTATAGGTTAAAATCCTCAATGATTAACGGTGTACTTTTCCCAACTTATTTAATGCTCTGTCTACCATGTTGTGGTTGTTAGAGTGCCTGTACACCATTTCCATAAATGACTTCTTGGCTTTATGATTTCTCAAATTCACCCGAACCGTTTCTAAGTCCCAGTTTCCTGATTTAGTTCATGCCTGTATATTGTACATATCTTTAATTAACAGAATGACTCATCCATCTTTTCCAACATCCCTGTTCTTAAATGTTGTGTCCTCAATATTCATTGTTCCAAAATTTGTCTATCTAATGGCTATCAGATCAGACTTACTTAACTCTACTGGTGTTTTTTTTTTATTCCTCTGAATGCTATGTTCATATTGAGATAAGAACCTTCAGATTTGTCCTTTAATAACCTTTAGCCTTATTAATTGATTTACTCGCATAATTGTATACTCTGTCCTTTCTTGTTTTGGATTGTTTTTAATGTCCCTATTATACTTTTCTGTCTTCCTTGCACCTACAAATTGATTTACAGCATTTTGCCAAACTTGATCTCTTGCCCTCACAATAAAAATCAAAGCACTGTTTACTTCCCTACTTGTGTAACTCACTAGAACACAAGCCCTAGCACAGTTCAGGTGTAGTTCATCCCAAAAGTACAGTGCTTTCTTTCTCTGTACAGGTACAGTGCCCTAAAAGCCAGGACCCACTTCTATTGTGCCAATCTTTAGGCCACACATACATTTCCCAACCTTATTTACCCTATGCGAATTTTCAATTGCTTTAAGTTACTTTTGTGTTTTTGCTTCTTAATTTGGTGCCAGCCTCCACAAAATAACTGCAGACCTTTTCCTGTCATGCCTCTGTATTGTTTGTACTTACTTGGACCACAATGACTGCATTCGCCCCTTTACTCTATTGTGTTTCGATCCATGGTATCAGGCAGGCATCAAGCCTTCTGGGCTCTCTCTCTTTGTTACAGAGAATATTCGAAAACAAATCTAGTCTGCTAGTCGAGTTTGTTTATTTTCTTGACCTAAAGTGATGGAAGCTTTGCTACCTGTCAGTCCAATCTTTGGGTTATCTTTTAATAACCCAAACCAGCTCTTCCTGCTTTGTCTCAGGTTCTCAATTTCTATCATCCTGTGATACCTCTGCTTTCATTCTTTGTTCTGTCTTTTACAGAAGAAAAATAACTTTTTGTTTGTAGTGTTATGATGCAGTTACAAGTTTTGCAAAATGCTCTTAAAGGTGTATTTCTCCAACAATACTCTTGCATCCTTTGGGCAAACAGATGGTTGTATCTAGTAGTGATCTAGCTAAGCTTGACAGCTCAGCATGAGGATTGTTGATTTACAGCCACACTACCAATACTCTGCAAATTATTAAAAGTACTGATATGCATACGTTATTAGTTTTATTTCATTCTAACAAGCACCTAATAAATTTCCAGCTTTCAAAATGTCTTTGCTCCATATAAGAGTTGCATAAAAGATTGCAAGTTAAAAAGATGAACAGCAGCATTGAAATGCAAATTGAAGAATTTGCTTAGATCATTGAATGAATAAAGTTAATCTTTATAATTTTGATTTTGTATTGAACTCTTCAGAAGTGCTTAAAATGCATACTGTAGGTATATATCTAGTCTGACAATGGCCTTCCTTTCATGTCTCCTGCTCGTGTCTCTGTCAGTTATTTTTTCCTCCAATTTTCAGGTACAGTGCTTCAGTAATAGTTTTTGGCATATGCTGTAAACTCAGGAGCACCTATCAATGCAGCATCACACCAGGGAGCCTTGTCCCCAGAAGCAATGTGAGTTTGTGCCTGCAGTTCCCCCTAAAGCCCTCTGAAATGTGCCTCCTGTCAGCACAATAGATCTGAAGCATGCTGTACAAGTAAAACTTTTACCTAGTTGACAATTTGACTTGAATGCAAGTCTACATCACAGAATTGCTTGTAACGTGATGATTTGGCACTAAATGTCAGTCTGGGTCAGGTTTCTCTAAGCATGATCAAAGCGGAAAGTAGAAAGTTCTGGCAAGGTGGGCTTTGAGGGTGGGTTTGGTTGGTGCAATGCCATTCTGAGGTTGGATACAATGGAACCAGAAGGTTTACTTCAATTCTAATTTGATGCTGGCATTGGGTTTCATATATGGAATAAGTTTTCTTTCTTGTCACTTTTTTCACCACTGTTTTGTACCTTTTTTGCCTCTTTCAAAACAAAACAAAATCAAAACTGAAACTGCGTTAAATGTTTTAGTGTGTATCAAACCTACAAATATTGCACACTGTGACTTAGAAAATACTGTTTATTGCTACTTAGCATTATTGATCTCACTGCTCTGTAGACGAATGCAAACTTGTTAAGCAGGCTGAAATAAGACAAAAAAATTACTTCTATTTTCAAAATTGTGAACTAAAGGATTGATTGTGATGGACAATTTGAACAATGTTTTTTCATTTCTCATTGTCTTAATTCTCATTAGTGTCCAGACTTCGTTTGGACCCTCATCCAATAATGGCCCCTAAGTCCATTCTAACAGCATTCGTGACCATTTCTCTCACTGACCTCAGTGTAGCCCAGTTCAGATCACTGACTTGCCTATCTTGATATTCATCAGTTAGTTTACTGCCTTCCCAAATGTAGTTACAAAGCAATCGCAAACACTTTTCAGAATTCACAAAATGGTTGATCTACAATTTTTTATTTCTGAATTAATGGCACTGGACAACAAGCTGCAATACCACAGTTTGCTGTCTATGCACATGAGCATTCAACAAATATCTTTAAGCCAAATGTTTTGCAAATATATGAACTTAGATAATTCCTGAGGCTACACCAATCTCCTTAAGCAATAGCAAAAAATGGAATTAAAATAACCAATTATCCAACATCTGTACAGTAAAGGACTTGATTTATTTTCATTTACAGATGCTGACTGCTTTATGTATTTCTTAAATTTACTGTATGTCTTAAATTTCCAATATCTCTCATTTTATTTCATTATTTGTAAACCGCCTTGTCAGGTTGTATCTCTAATTGACTTACATTAATTGTTTCTTTAATTTTGTTACATCTGTCAAATGTAATGATTGAACTGTCTCCCTTTTTACCTCAGAATTGCAGGGTGTGTGTTGACTGTGGAGCACGGACCAGCACTCATTGGCACCACAATTGTTCACTTTGTGCTAACTGTTACCAGCAACAAGACCACAGCGTGTCTTGTCCACACTGCGACAAGACGTGTTATCAAGATTCCCAGAAAGATGTGGTGCATTGTCAGATGTGCAAGAGGTGAGAAGATTTCTCCAGCTTGGTAACAGTTTCATTGAAGATTGCCTATTGCTAATATCATTTTCATTTGATTCTTTCTGGTTCCGTTGTCTTTTCCCTTGCTTTTTTTTAAACCATCCAGTTAGTATTTGATGTAAGTATTGACTACTTTACTGACCTTGTCATTTTGTTTATTGTTGTGCAGTAATAGAGTCATAGAGATGTACAGTATGGATACAGACCCTTCAGTCCAACCCGTCCATGCCGACCAGATATCCCAACCCAATCAAAAGCATCCTCTCCAAGTCAACATTGTCAATCCCCGACACCATCTTATATACCTCAATTAGGTCTCCTCCCCTTCTAAATCCAGGAAGTATAAACCTCGCTTCTTAAGGCAAATCCTTTATATCTGGAATCAAACCAGTTAACTTCCTCTGAACTGCCTCCAAAACAACTTTATCTCTCCTCAAGTAAAGAAACCAAAATTGTACACAATACTCTGGTGTGGTCTCCCTAACACCTTGCACATTTCCCTGCTTTCATGCCCTACTCCTTTAGCAATAAAGGCCAAACTTCCATTTGCCTTCCATATCAGTTTTCTGCAGTTCATACACAAGGACACCCATATCACTCTGCAAGAAATTTCTCTTCATTTAGATAAAAAGTTGCATTTCAATTCCTCTGACCAAAATAGGTAATATCACATTTGTAATAACAAATGCCATCTGCAATGACTGACTTTAACAGATAGCCCGAGGAAAGATCTGATCAGAACACTGACAAAGTGTGTCCCTTACCACTTCTTCCTGGACCTTGGAATGCATCAGTCTGCAGGCAGGGTTATACCCAAAACGTCGACTGCTCCACCTCCTGATGACTAATATTCTGTAACAGGAGTATTTAGAAATGGATTGGTTTGGATTAGCTATCTGCATGTAGAAGCAGAAGTGTTAAAGTTCATGATTTTAAATAATAATGGTAGTATGAATTGTGAACAATGAACGTTTTATAAAGCACCTTTCACCAGCAGTGGGCATCCCAAAGCACTTCAGAGGAACTGTACTACTTAATTGTAATCACTGTGGGTACACTGTCGGAAAACAATATGCAGCTTTACCAGTTCCCCACTTCTGCTATGAAGGATGTTCTACTGTGTATCTCTGGATTAGGGATGCATTGACAGCCTCTTATCTCAACATATATTTGGCTATTTAATAGCAATTCTTGAGCTTTTTTTGAAACCATCAAGATCGCTTTAACTTAACATGCAAGTCAAATGTAAATAGATAGAGGCGGCATGGTGGCTCAGTGGATAGCACTGCTGCCTCACAGCGCCAGGATCCCAAGTTCAATTCCAGCCTCGGATGACTGTCTGTGTGGAGTTTGCACATTCTCCCCGTGTCCAAAGATATGCAAGTCATGCTAAATTGCCTTTGGTTAGATGCATTAATCAGAAGGAAATGGGTCTTGGTGGGTTACTCTTTGGAGGGTCGGTGTGGACTGGTTAGGCCAAAGGGCCTGTTTCCACACTGTAGGGAATCATCTAATCTAATCGTACAATCCACCAGAAATGTTACTGTTTTGAATTAATATTTTGCTGTGTATTCAAGGAGGTGCAATTTGAACGTGATGATCTTGAGTGAAATCTGTAACAATTTTCAGCTACTCATAATTGTTACAGCCCCAGAAGAGACTGTTTAGCCCATTGTGTTTGTGCTAGTTTTCGAAAGGAGCAATGCATCGAGAGATGCCTGTCTTTTCCTTTTATTCTTTACATTCATCCAGTTCCTGCTTGTATGCCTTGATTAAATCTGCCTCCACCCATTGTCAGCAAGCTTATTTCCTGGCTTTTGGATTAGAGTGGTGTTGGAAAAGCACAGCACAATACTAAACTGGGCCAAGGCCAATTATATCAAAATTAGGCAGGAGCTCGGAAATGTGGATTGGACACAGCTACTTGGAGGGAAGTGCACGTTTGAGATGTGGGAGGCTTTCAAAGATAGTGCAGGATAGGCATGTCCCATTGAAGGCAAAGGATAGGAAGGGCAAGATTCGTGGACCGTGGATGACAGGAGAAATTTTACGACTAGCCAAGAGAAAAAGAGAAGCATACATAAGGTCTAGGCAGCTAAGAACAGAACGGGCCCTGGAAGAATATTGGAAGACTAGGGCAAGTCTTAAACGAGGAATCAAGTGGGTGAAAAGGGGTCATGAAATAGGTTTAGCGAGCAGAATTAAGGAGAATCCCAAAGCATTTTATTCTTACGTAAGAAGCACGCAGGTAACTAGAGAAAGGATTGGTCCACTAAAGGATAATGAAGGAAGGCTGTGTGTGGAACCTGAGAGAATAGGTGAGATTCTGAATGATTAGTTTGCATCAGTGTTCACTGAGGAGAGGAACATGATGAATGTTGAGATTAGAGATAGAAGTTTGATTAGTCTGGATCACGTTGACATAAGTAAGGAAGATGTGTTGGGTAGGCTAGAGGTTATTAAGGTGGACAAATCCCCAGGACCAAATGGGATCTATCCCAGGTTGCTGAGGGAGGCGAGAGAGGAAATAGCTGGGGCCCTGACAGATATCTTTGTGGCATCCTTAAATACAGGTGAAGTGCCGGAAGACTGGAGGGTTGCTCATTTTGTTCCCCTGTGCAAGAAGGGTAGTAGGGGTATTCCAGGGAACTCCAGACTAGTAAGCCTGACGTCGGTGGTGGGAAAGTTGCTGGAGAAGGTACTGAGGGATAGGATCTATTTATATTTTTAGAAGAGAATGGGCTTATCAGTGTTAGGCAACATGGTTTTGTGTGGGGGAGATCTGTGCCGTACCAACTTAAGAGTTCTTCGAGGAAGTGACCAAGTTGCTAGATGAAGAAAGGGCTGTTGATGTCATATACATGGACTTTAGTAAGGCATTTGATAAGGTTCCCCATGGTAGACTAATGGAGAAAGTGAAGTCACATGGTGTGCAGGGTGTTCTAGCTAGGTGGATAAAGAACTGGTTGAGCAACAGGAGACAGAGTAGTAGTTGAAGGGAGTTTCTCGAAATGGAGAAAGGTGACCAGGGGTGTTCCACAGGGGTCAGGTTGGGCCAATGTTGTTTGGAATATACATAAATGATCTGGAAGAGGGCAATGTTGGTATGATCAGCAAGTTTGCAGGTGACACGAAGATTGGTGGAGTAGCAGAAAGCATGAGGGACTGTCAGAGAATACAGAAGGGTATAGATAGACTGGAGAGTTGGGTGGAAAAGTAGTGGATGGAGTTCAATCCAGACAAATGTGAGGTGATGCATTTAGGCAAGTCTAATTCTAGAGCAAATTATACAATGAACAGAAGAGCCTTGGGGAAAAGTTAATGGGCAGAGGGATCTGGGAGTGCAGGTCCATTGTACCCTGAAGGTTGCTGCACAGGTGGATAGAGTGGTCAAGGCGGCATATAGTATGCTTGCCTTCATTGGACAGGGTATTGAGTATAAGAGCTGGTAAGTCATGTTAACATTGTACAAGTCATTGGTTCGGCTGCATTTAGAATACTGTGTACAGTTCTGGTCACCACATTACCAAAAGGATGTGGTTGCTTTGGAGAGGGTGCAGAGAAGGTTTATGAGGATGTTGCCTGGTATGGAAGGTGCTAGCTATGAAGAGAGGTTGAGTAGGTTAGATTTATTTTCATTAGAACAAAGGAGATGGTTGGGGGGGGCCTGATTGAGGTTTATAAAATCATGAAGGGTATAGACAGGGTGGATAGAGACCAGCTTTTTCCCAGGGTGAAGGATTCAATAACGAGAGGTTTTGCTTTCAAAGCGAGAGGTGGAAAGTTTAAGTGGGATAAACGCGGCAAGTACTTCACACAGAGGGTGGTGAGCGTTTGGAACGCGTTGCCAGCAGAGGTGGTAGAGGCAGGCACGGTAGATTCATTTAAGGTGCGTCTGGACAGTTGCATGAGTAGGTGGGGAGCAGAGGGATACAGATGCTTAGGAATTGGGCGACAGGTTTAGATAGTACATTTGGATCAGCTCAGGCTTGGAGGGCCGAAGGGCCTGTTCCTGGGCTGTAAAGTTACTTTGTTCAGATCAGGCAACATCCGAGGAGCAGGAAAATTGATGTTTTGAGCAAAAGCCCTTCATCAGGAATGGAGGCAGGGAGCCTCCAGGCTGCCTTATTTCCTGGCCTCATCACTCATTGAGTGAAATAAACACTTTTGTTCTGTTGTCATTGCTTATTTTGATCTTTTGCTTTAAATCTGAGTTCTCACATTCTCAATTTTTCTACCAAGGGGATCTTTTTCCCCCATCTACTCTGTCAAGACCCCAAATGATTTTTAAAATGTCTTTCATGGAGTATGGGGATATTTTGCAAAGCCAGCATCTGTTGTAAGAGTCAACCACATTGCTATAAGTCTGGGTTCAGGTATATGCAAGATTATGAAGGATGATTAAATTTCCTTTTAGACAGCATAACAATTAATATCAGTTGTCATAGCCACCAATTCTGAGACTCGAGGCTTTATATTCCAGTTTATTAATTCAATTTAAATTTCACCTACTACTAATTGGAGAAATGCAACCCATTTTCTTAGTTCATTTGCCTTTGAATTACTTGCCCAGTGACCTAACCAGCATAATGCATCCATCAAATTCCCTTTTGATGTTCTGTTCACTAGGAGAACAGGAATGACTTCTCCAGTATCATGCATTTGGTCGGTCTCTCTCCCCCTCTCTCTCCCCCTCTCTCTCTCCCCCCCCCTCCCTCTCTCTCCCCCCCCCTCCCTCTCTCCCCCCCCTCCCTCTCTCTCCCCCCCCCTCCCTCTCTCTCCCCCCCCCTCCCTCTCTCTCCCCCCCCTCCCTCTCTCTCCCCCCCCCTCCCTCTCTCTCCCCCCCCTCCCTCTCTCTCCCCCCCCTCCCTCTCTCTCCCCCCCCTCCCTCTCTCTCCCCCCCTCCCTCTCTCTCCCCCCCCTCCCTCTCTCTCCCCCCCCTCCCTCTCTCTCCCCCCCCTCCCTCTCTCTCCCCCCCTCCCTCTCTCTCCCCCCCCTCCCTCTCTCTCCCCCCCCCTCCCTCTCTCTCCCCCCCTCCCTCTCTCTCCCCCCCCTCCCTCTCTCTCCCCCCCCCTCCCTCTCTCTCCCCCCCCTCCCTCTCTCTCCCACCCCTCTCTCTCTCCCCTCTCTCTCCCCCCCCCCCCTCTCTCCCCCCCCTCTCTCTCTCTCCCCCCCTCTCTCTCTCTTCCCCCCCCCTCTCTCTCTCTCCCACCCCTCTCTCTCTCTCTCTCTCCCACCCCTCTCTCTCTCTCCCACCCCTCTCTCTCTCTCCCACCCCTCTCTCTCCCCCCCCCTCCCGTCTCTCTCCCCCCCCCCTCCCGTCTCTCTCCCCCCCCCCTCCCGTCTCTCTCCCCCCCCCATCCCGTCTCTCTCTTCCCCCCCCCCCCCCCCGTCTCTCTCCCCCCCCCCCCCTCCCGTCTCTCTGTCTGTCTCACATATTCTCTCACGTGTGCACTTTTTTTCATTTTCCACTATTAACATTAATTTGGAGTGAACTTTGGTTCAATGACGAGTGTGGAAGGCATGCCAAAAGCCACACCAGGCATACTAAAATATCAACCTGAAGCTGCAACTAAGGACTCTTTATTTGCCCAACAGTATAACCAGTAATTTTATTGATGGTGATAAACAATTCCACAATTGGTGGGTCAGATCTAAACTTTATGGTCCTGTTCCATCTAGTTGTGATTCTTGGTGGGCAGTTAGATTACTCATTGGAGCAGCAGGCTCCACAAATAACCTCCCCTAGATGATGACCAAAAGATAAAGCTGAATAATCTTTAGTCAAAACTGACAAGTAGATGGTCCATCTGTGCTTCGTCTGAAGGTTGCCAACATCATAGAAGCCAGCTGTCAGTCAACTTCATTCACTGTGATATCAAGAAACAGCCACGGCGCTAGACACCACAAAAGCTATGGCTAACAACATGCCAGCTGTGGTGCTGATGAGTTGTGCTCCAGAACTTGCTGAGTCAGTGCAGCTACAACATTGGCATCTACCTGACAATGTGAAACATTGCCCAGATACACCCTGTCGACAAAAAGCAAGACAGATCCAACCTGGCTAATTACAGCCCCACCATTGTACTTGTGGAAAGATGCTAATGTGTTAGGAGCAGTACTCTGGCATATAGGGCAAGAGCTCATTTTGTATGGAGTTGAAGAAAATCAGGTGAAATCCTAAAATTCAGTTGTTCTTCACTTCTGACATGCAAGATCTGTTTGTGATTTCCCATTTTCTTTTGTTGTGCTTCCTCTTTGCTTGCATTTTATGGTTTTCTTTGCTTTTATCCTTTTGACATATTAAAGAGCCTTCTCCATCTAAGATTTGAACATGATTCATGCAAGTGGTCACTTCTGTAAGGAGCATGACTCAGATTAACTATTAAAGGGAACAGCTGCTGTCTCGATGCAGAGCCGGACATTGTGTTTATAGTGCCCTTTTGATAAATATTTTATTATTTTTTGGATGGCTCCTGCTATGACCCTTTTAACAGAACATCGCCATTGAAACAATAAGATTCAGACACCTTGAGTGTTGGCAATTAGTCCTTAACTTTTCACAAACATAATTGTGCTGCTGGAAGTTCTTTCAACTGTCGCTGTGAAAGTGCAGTACTGAGAGAATGCTGTTTTTGTTGAAGCCTATTTCTGTGTTAGTGTAGCTAATCGAGAGTGGATTTTTATCTTGTTTGACTGAAGTCTCGTTCTTCCATTTGGCAGCAGATATTTTACTCGAGCGTTAAATGACTTTGAGCAGAAGTAGGTGCGTACAAGTGAGGAGTTGTTCACTTAAAAGAGATGTGTTTTATATCTAATCAGATTATGTGCTTGCCTGAATTCATCTTCCTTAGAGGATTGTTTGCTTAAAAGAAAAATGAGCTTTTGTTTTTAAATTATCAAATCGTTTCCACCATTTAATTGTTTTTGACTATCTTCACAGTGACACTGATCACCTACTGTGGAGAGTCATTTGAGCGTGCTGCCTTGGAAGACAGATTGTTAGTGGACGAAAGGAGACAACTCAGTCCTTCTTTCCACTTTTATTTAATCTCCAAAACCCCATGAGAAAAGTCTTGTATGAAATACTCTTCCCAGATTGAGTGGTTGGACAGTTGATGTATTGCCAGGATTGTACAATGTTGCTGTTAAAGTGAGCAAAATCTGCTTTGACTTCAACATTCCTAGTACTATTTCAGATCTTTTGTTAATCATTTGACTTGAATTCAGTATTTACAAAAATTCCATTAAAAGCTGCATTGAACTCTTGTCTTTATTCTTCATTTGTAACATGCTGGAATGCAGTGAACATGCAACCATTAGTTTTCACTCTGGCTCAAAGTAACTTGATTGGGAACTTAAAACTTTATAACTATAAACTAAAATTATTGTCTGGGTTGATTTCAGTTTTTTTGTATATTTTGGTTTACTTATTTTCCTGAACTGTTTATTTCTTATTATTTAGTTCCCCTCACTCCTTTCTATGTTCACGGTTCACCTGACTCAGAATAGTTAAGCAAGTGAATCTGGGGACATTATGAATTGCATGTCCCAGGGAAGTTAAAGATTCATTCTCCCGATTCATGTATGATTTTTGGGTTTATTGAAAATATTAAACACATTTTTGTGTTCCCTTTCTAGATGGATTCACATAGAATGTGACAGATCATTGGAGAATACTGAGGACATTTCACTAAAGGAATGCTACATATGTACCATGTGTAAAGAAACAGAGGTTGCAATGGAACATATTCAATCTTGTGATAACAATGAGACTATTCACTCTGTTCAAGAAACTGCTACAGGTAAGAACATAAATACATATTAGAAGTTAATGTTTTAAAACTGTCATAGACTTTATTGAAGACTTAATTTTAGAACTGGAATAAAGGATTGATTTTACTTGGTGTGTGAATGGAATTTGAGGATGGGTGGCATCCACGAATTATTGTCAGTAAAATTATGTCAGCAAAATTCCTCGAGTCTAGAGCAAATAACCTGTCAGTGAGCTGCAACACTTTCAGAAAGTCACCCTATTTTTCTAATCTGTCAATGTTGAACCTGAGTATCAGTATTTTGTTCTCTTCTTGAGCTATGATCTCAAGACATTATCTCATCCCTACCGAAACAACATACCATTAAGATTGCCTGACTCTAACCAAAGGATAGGAATAACATGTTGAAAGGTCACAAACATGCATTTCCTGCTAAGTCACTGGATACCGTTGTGCCTGATAGAATGGATCCATATGGTTAATGAAAGACTGGGAAAATTGGTGAGTTATTTTAGAAGGGAGTACTCTCAACATCCATTTTTGAGGCCATACATTATTCTGAATTTAGTAAAACTCCAGCCATTACATAATTTGCATTTACTTAACAGTATGTGGTTAGATTATCAGTTTGCTAGTAGAGATGAGTAGTTCGTGTTAGTATCTTCATTTGACAGTGAGCTTCGTAGGGATTGTCAATCATGTAGCAAGGACAGCTATTTTAGAGAATTCACCACCAGACTGTACCATTGCGTTATATTAATATGAAAGTTTTTAACATTGAAATTTTAACTTTTTAAATTCATGATTAACTATAAAGTGAACTTTTTACTTGTCTTCAGTGAAACTATTTTTAAGCATCCAGTGCAATGGAAGTTATTTAGAATTGTTCTCTATTGCTAGTTTTTGAATGGGATGGGTTTAGGGAGTTTAATGGGCACTTTGCCATTTGGACAACACGCTGTAGTGTGAAAGGATTAATTTATATTTCTCTGAATCTAAACACTGCCAATTCATCAGTTTTTTAATTTGTTTGTTCTATGCTGATGGGCGTGAAACTTTGGGCATGCATATTGGTATTGAGCAATCCTCGATCAGGTGGACAGCAGTCAAACAGGAGTTAAATTTATTTTATGGTATTGCAATTATCTGGTTTAGCAATTTATCATCGAAACTAGGAACAAGTAAAGTTCATTTGGCCTTCGAGTCTACTCTGCCATTTACTATATTGTGGCTGATCTTCAATATCAATGCCATGTTTGTGCTTTCTCTTCATACTTGATGCCTTCAAAATCTAACAATTAGTATCCATCTCTTTCTAGAATATGTTCAGTGAATTGAACTCCATAATTTTTGAATGAAGAGATGTTTCCTCACCTCGCCTCAGTCTTATATCATCAACCCTATATCCGAAGACACTGTTCCTGACTCAAACTCCATAACTAGGGAAAAGAGCCTCCTTGTATCTAGTCTCCGCAGTCGTATTAGAATTGTATATGTTCCGATCAGATCCCTCTAATTGTTCTGAACTCTAGTGAATACAAATCCAGTCAAACCAATCTCCTAATAGGACAGTCGTGCCATCGCCAATGCCGAGTGAACCTGTGCTGCTTGCCTCCTATGGCAAGTGTGTCCTCCCTTAGGTAGGGAAATCAAAACTGCATGTAGAACTTGTCTCTCCAAGGGCCTGGAAAACTGAAGTAAGACATTCCTACTTCTGATCTCAAATCTTGTTGCAATGAAGGCCAATATACCACATACCGTACTAATTGCTTGCTTTCATTGACTGGAAACAGATTCTTCAGTCCAACTCGTCCATGCCAATAGATATCCTAACTTAATCTAATCCCATTTGTCAGCATTTGGCCCACATTCCTCTAATCCCTTCCTAATCATATACCCATCCAGCCTCCGCCTCTTTCTTTGCCAGCTCATTTCATATACACCCCACCCTCTGCATGGAAATGTTGCTCCTTAGGTCCTTTTTATATCTTTCCCCCCTCATCTTAAACCAATACCCTCTAGTTTGGGTTCTGCTAACCATGGGGAAAGACCCTGGCTATTCACCCTATCTATACCCCTCATGGTTTTTTTTAAACAAACTTCCAGTTTAGCCAGCAAACTTAAAACCTGAACCTTAACCTGAGCTACAAATCTTCTCAAATTGCATACCCCTCATCATTTATAAAATTCTGTAAGGTCACCCCTCTCACCCAGTCTATTAAGCCTCTCCCTATAGCTCAAACCCTTTAACTGTGGCAACATCCTTGTCAATCCTTTCAAGTGTCACATCATCTTTCCACTGTAGGAAGACCAGAATTGAACGCAGTATTCCAAAAGTGACCTAACCAATGTCCTGTACAGCCACAAAATGACCTCCCAACTCCTGTACTCAATGCACTGACCAATAAAGGCAAGCAGACCAAGCACCACCTTCACTAACAGTACTATTCCTTCTTGTTTTTCATACACCATGTACAAAGTGGCTAAATGTAAAGTTATACTGCATCTGCCATGTGTTTGCTCACTCTCTCGACTTGGAAGCCTCCTTGCATCTTGCTCACAATTTTCAATGGCTGAGGTATTAAATGAATACTTTTCACTAGAAAACAGGAGGATGGGCTGTCCAGATCATTATAACAGAGGAGGAGTCTGTCACGAGAAGGGTTCCAAATTATTAATAAGGAGGTTTTGGATAGGTTTTTGACAGGGGTCTAGGACCTGATTAGATACGTCCAAGAATTTTGAACAAAAGTAGAAATTATGGGAACGCTGTCCATTATCTTTCAATCTTCCCTAGACTTTGAAGTGCCATTGTTATGGTGTTGTTCAAGAAAGGTTGTATGGATAATCCCAGCAATTACAAACCTGTCAGTTTAACTTCAGTGATGGGGAAGCTTTCAGAAACCATTATTTGGGATAGGTCTATTTGCTCAGTTGAACAGCAGGTTAGTGCTGCAGAGTGATGCCAATAGGGTGGGTTTAATTCTCACTGAGTTTACCAACCTCTCTCCTTGTCAGACCCCCAAGTTAAACCACCACAAGCCATCTGTCAGTAATGAGAGAGCAGCCATATGGTCCAGTAGGACTATGGCAACTTTTACTCTTTGCTTTAGCACACCAATTTACAAACATCCACCATACAGTCATTCATGCTTACAAACGCAATCCCATGTAGGGATGTAATTTTGAATATGTGCAATACGAACATTTCATGTACTTACAAATGGCTGTTTTATATTGTCCTGTATTGTATTCCATCTTGCGTACAAATCGAGAATTGAACCCGTTTGCAACCCAGGGACTGCCTGTAATCACGTGGAAATAGGTGGCTTGGTTAGGAAAAGTCAGCATATATTTCTATAGGGAAAATTGCGTTTAAATAATTGAGTTTTTTTTAAGAGGTCACCAAAACTTGTTGAGAATACACAGATGCAAAATTAGCTGTGTGATAAGAACAGGACACAAAACCTTGTGTTTATTCAAATTAAATTCCATCTGCCACTCCTCAGCCTACTGACTCAATAGATCAAGATCCCTTTGTAATCCTGGATAACCGTCTTCACTGTCCACTATATCTCCAATTTTGGTGTCATCTGCAAAATTATTGGTCATCTCAACCAAGTTGTTTGAGGAGCAAGATGTGGAATTTGTGAGCAGATAGATGGCACAAATGTGATGTGATGCATTTTGATAGGACAAACAAAATAAAATTGAGGATTGGCTGTCTGACAGAAGGCAGAGAGTTGGGGTAAAAGGTTCTTTTTCAGAATGGCAGCCGGTGACGAGCGGTGTCCCGCAGGGTTCAGTGTTGGGGCCACAGCTGTTCGCATTATATATTAATGATCTGGATGAAGGGACTGGGGGCATTCTAGCAGATGATACGAAGTTAGGTGGACAGGCAGGTAGTACTGAGGAAGTGGGGAGGCTACAGAAGGATCTAGACAGTTTGGGAGAGTGGTCCAGGAAATGGCTGATGGAATTCAACGTGAACAAGTGCGAGGTCTTGCACTTTGGCAAAAAGAATAAAAGCACAGACTACTTTCTAAACGGTAAGAAAATTCGTAAAGCCAAAGTACAAAGGGATCTGGGAGTGCTAGTCCAGGATTCTCTAAAGGTCAACATGCAGGTTGAGTTCGTGATTAAGAAAGCGAATGCAATGTTGTCACTTATCTCAAGAGGGTTGGAATATAAAAGCACCGTTGTGCTACTGAGACTTTATAAAGCTCTGGTTAGGCCCCATTTGGAGTACTGTGTCCAGTTTTGGTCCCCATACCTCAGGAAGGATATACTGGCACTGGAACGTGTCCAGCGGAGATTCACAAGGATGATCCCTTGAATGGTTGGTCTAACATATGAGGAACGGTTGAGGATCCTGGGATTGTATTCATTGGAGTTTAGAAGATCAAGGGGAGACTTAATAGAGACGTATAAGATAATATATGGCTTGGAAAGGGTGGACGCTAGGAAATTGCTTCCGTTGGGTGAGGAGACTAGGACCCGTGGGCACAGCCTTAGAATTAGAGGGGGTAAATTCAGAACAGAAATGCGGAGACATTTCTTCAGCCAGAGAGTGGCTGTGGAATTCAGCCTGTGGAATTCATTGCCGCAGAGTGCAGTGGAGGCCAGGACGCTAAATGTCTTCAAGGCAGAGATTGATAGATTCTTGTCTTGAGGAATTAAGGGCTGTGGGGAGAATGCGGGTAAGTGGAGTTGAAATGCCCATCAGCCATGATTGAATGACGGAGTGGACTCGATGGGCCGAATGGCCTTACTTCCACTCCTATGTCTTATGGTCTAAAATAGGGTGTACAATTTTAAAGGATAGATGGAGAGCACAGTTATTAAAGCATACAGTGTCCTTGCTTTTATTAATAGGGACAGAGATTACAAGAACAATGAGGTAATGTTGAACTTTATAAGATACTTGTTAGACCTCAGTTTGGGTATTGTGTACAATTATGGGTGTGACATTTCAGGAAAGATGTGAATACGTTGGAGAGAGTGCAGCAGCAATTTACAATAGTTCCAGGAATAAGAAACTTCAGTCATGAGGATACGTTCTTCTTGGAGCGAACAAGGTTGAGAGGAGGCTAAATGGAAAAGGTAGTGAGAATCTGTTCATGCTCGTAAAAGGAACATGACCAGAGGGCATAGATTTAAATTGATCTGCTCAAGAAGCGCGGGTAATGCCATAAAAAAAATCAGACCATGAGGACATTGAATGGACTGCATGAAAAAGTGGTACTGGCAGTTTCAGTTGGGGCATTTAAAGGATGATTAATTGGATAGAAATCTTATACAAGGAAGTGGGTGGGGGAGGACAGAGAGGGAAGGAGTTAGTGGGAGATTGAAGCAAGGTAAGCATGCTTGGTTGAAGACCCAGCATAGGTACACTGGACTGAATAACTGTCTCCTATGCCATAACCATTTTTCTGCATTTCTTAGTAAGGAGGGTTTTTTTTTAAAACAGTCTTCCTTGCAGACAATAACTGGATTTGCAGACTTTGGGCTTATAAGATTAATTTTTACTTGAATTAGGTGGCGTACTTTGTATATTTGAGTAGGATGCAGAATTTTGTTTTCTTCCACCATCAAATTTTCTCCCTTTTGATAAAACCATTGGATCAGTGGTGGCAAGAATCAAAGACATTGGCAACACCTCATTACCCACTCAAGTGGTTATGTGTTGTTCATGAGTCTGCACATCAAGTCTGAGCAGCTTTTAGGCTATTCAAAGACATCAGCTAAAAATTATTCTGTGCTTACTCAATGTGCACTTAATAAGAGGGGCCCTACATTGTCAGTCAAGAGAACGTTTATCTCTCCACCCTGGATGCTCCCTGCCTTCAGCCCTGATGAAGGGCTTTTGCCTGAAACATCGATTTTCCTGCTCCTCGGATGCTGCCTGACCGGCTGTGCTTTTCCAGCACCACTCTAATCTAGACTCTGATTTCTAGCATCTGCAGTCCTCACTGTTGCCTAGTCAAGAGAACGATGGCTAGTCTTACCGCCTTCATTTCTAAGGGCACAAAGCTAATGGTTTTTCCATAATAAATTGGAAATTCATTCAAAAGGAAAGTAATGCTGTAAGGAAAACTCAGGTTGTATTGATGAGTGCAAAGGAAAAATTGAATAGTATTGTTATAGACTGAGTTCTCATCTAACTTTGGAAGCAAAACTTTATGTACTTCTTATTTTCCCAGAAGTGGGCTGTTAATTTTTTCTGAAAACATAAGAGGATGGGATGTTTTTCAAAACAGCATGGGATAAATGTGTCACTAATAAGGCCAGTATTTATTGCTTAATTGCTATTGAACTGAGTAGTCTGTGTGTCTAGAGTAGACCAAATTGGGTAAGAGAGCCTGGTTCAGTTATTATGTTCTCTGGAGTTTTAAAGAAAGACAAATGGGTAAAAGTAGGTGGGTTGTTTCTAAAAACTGGGGAGCCCAAAATCAGGGATCACCGTCATCACGGAGATCACAGATTTCATGTATTTTGGACTGAGGTGAGGAGAAATTTCTTCACCCAGAGGATGGTGAGCCTCTGGAATTCCCTGCCACATAAAGCAGTTGAGGCCAAAAAATTGATTTTTTTCAAGAAGGAAGTAGGTATAGTTCTTCAGGCTAAAGGGATCAAAGGATGCGTGGAGAAATCAGGAACAAGGGACTGAGTTGGATGATCAGCAGAGCAGGCTGAAAGCTGAACATTCCATTTCCTATTTTCTGTTTCCTTCCCTGAAGGAAAGTGCCAATCGACAAGGTTTTATGGTCACCATAAGTTCAAGTTCCACACTGTATTAACTGACTTCACATTCCTGTCATGGTGTAATTTGAACCTGTGTCCCCACAGCATTAGGTGGGCCTCTGGATTATGAAACCAGTGACGTTGCCACTAGACTTCCATGCCGCATGTATATACTAAAATACTCCTTAGTTGCTCTATCATCTGTTCATCGTACCCAGTATGAATCCATGAACTAAATTTATCTGCTTGCTGAAATCTTTGGGTTTTTTTTGACATTCTATATTTTACTAATCTTTTTGAATAAGGGCCCATACTACTATGTGGTTTTATTTAATGAGCTGCCACTAATCTCTGTTTTGATTGCATTGCAATATATTTTCTGTTTTTCACAACTTTTAAAAAAGGCTTATTGTTTTCTGTGAGGCATGCGGAGAAATAATTTATTTTCAGTACATTTTTCATGACAAAGTTGAAGGCAAAGGAGAACCAAAAATATGTCAAGGGTAATTAATTTAAATTTTACCAATGACTGAAGGAAAAATAGAAATTTTATTCACCTGGAAATAGATTGCCTAGGGAAAAGAAAATCTAAGTTGGATTTTGAAGTCTGGGTTGTAACAGTACTAACACTTCAAAAGTGCATAATTGGCTGCATAATAATGTCCTCTATCTAAATAAACCCAAGTATTTTTATTTTAAAAATTATCATTATATATCTGAAATGTTAATTATTAGCATACCCTTCCCAAATATATTTTGTTTGTCTTTCAATAATGTGTTTTACCGTGCAGGCAACTTTTTAAGGAGAGCCTCTTAGTTCTAATAACCATAAATGACATCTGTTAGGCTAGGGTTGAATTGGAAAAAAAAGCATTCCCTCGGTGTAGATCTTTAAAGAGTGGAAATAATTACATTGGGTGTGACAACCAAAAGAATATGCAACTGTGGAGCAGATCAGATAGAACTGATGTCTCCTTGCTCCATGTCGGGTCAAGAAGAGAGTGCCACCAGAGATTCTGGAAGCTAATCACTTTTTAGGAAGTGGTCGTTCTTTTGATTTGAACAAATCTAATTTTTATTTGCATTTCTTTCTTGATTAAAACTCTCTTTTATAAAACAGTAGCCAGCAACTATCATATCTGCAGTAAATATATTGAAGAGGAAAATGGCTGCACTTGTTAGGACACTGAACATGGTGCTATCTTGCGTCAAATGATTTAATCACATATAGAGACTTATCGGTTGGATCCGGCCCCTGCCTAAAGACTATATCCTGTTTTAGCTTCCAAGCTGGAATTGTTTTTTCATTAAATTTGATCTTGACGATAAACTTTGGCAGCAATTATATCATGTAACGGCCCTTATCTTGGAAAAGATCCCAGTTTCTGGGAAAAAAGTGTCCTATGCTAGCAGCTTCAAAGCCTTAAATTTTACCAGATGAAAGATATAGCTGGTCATTTTGCTGAACTAATAGGTTGAGACACAACATTTTTAGGTGCTGGTTAATTTGGCATTCTAGTTGTCCAACTTAAACTGACGCTCTTCTAGACCTGATTTATTTCTTGGCACATGCCAAAAGTTTTGAAGACCAAACGTGTCGGACTAGAAATAGGTTCATTACGCTGCTACAACCTAGTCAAAAATTTGTTGATTGGCATCTGAATTATTACAAAGAATAAAAGAACTGTGTTTAGACTTGGAAGAGCATTAACTCTGCTCAGTTTGACACAACATACCTCAGTTCAAAAATTACACTGTCTAGTTATCTGTCTCTGCAGATGCTGCTAGATCTGCTGAGTTTCTGCAACAATTCTGTGTTTTTATCTCTGGTTCTCAGCATTTGTAAAATTGGTCAACAACTTGACCAATTTCATGACCTGAAATTGATTTATAGCTTTCACAGAATTCTTTCTATCATTCTGTCCTTATAAAAGCTAATTGTTAATATTCAGTGTTAAATCAACAATTTAATTATTGAATGTAAGACTATATATTTAATAATGCTGCTGCGAACAAAAGTCAGCATATTTGATGAAAAACAGGAATGTCTTTATGAAATAAGAGCTCTTTATTCAAACTAAGATGTTCAATTTAAATCCAATTTTGGTAAGTAATATTTAGGCTTTTGCTGCTTTTTGTTTTGACATTTCAGAACACGTAGGTGTTATTGAAATTAGTGGAACAACTAAGGAGCAATTATCACAAGAAGAAAGTGTTCATAAGCCAGCCAATAGCTTTAACCACGCAGGAGATCAAACCACAGTGGCTAATGAAAAAGGTAAGAACTGTAATACTTTCTTTATTGGGTTAAGAACTGCACTGATGGCGCACGGCATAGGATAAAGCTTATCATCTTATTGAATCTCTCCAAGTAGCAGAAAAGCATACGTCTTGTAAGTAATGATGAGGAAATATTCAATTTTGTATTGTAAAGCCATTGGCTCCGCGTTACATTTACTTGGGTGGTACAGTGATAAGCAATGTTGCCCTCACCGTGCCAGGGACCTGGAGTTCAGTCACAGCCTTTGGTGACTGTATGTGTGGAGTTTGCACATTCTCCTTGCGTCTGCGTGAATTTTCACTGGGTGGTCCTGTTTCCTCCCACAGTCCAAAGATGCCACGCTTAGGTGGATTGGCCATGTTAAGTTGCCCTGTCATGTCCAGTGATGTGTAGGTTAGTTTGGCCATGGCAAATGTGTGGTTATGGAGCTAGGGCAGGGGGCTGGGTCTGGATGGGATGTTCTTCAGAGGATCAGCATAGACTCGAGGCTAAATGGCTTCTTTCCACAGTATAGGGATTGTATGATTCTATACTACATTTCTCATACAAGACTCCATCTTAGTTGGAGTTAAAGGAAAAGAACACATGAGCATACATACCAGTCAGGCGTAAGATTAGGCTGTTCGTCCCCCTGGAGCCTATTTCACTATGGAGTAAGATCACAGCTGATCTGATTGTAACCTTAAATCCACATTCTCGCCTACCCCAATAATGTTTCAATCCTTAACAAGAATCTATCTACCCCTGTCTCAGAAATACTCAAGGAATTTGCTTCCACCTTTTCAGAAGATATTTCCAAATGCTAATTCCACCGTGAGAATAAAGTCACCTCATCTCCAATTTTAAATGTGCAACCGCTGTTTTTAGTTCTGGATTCTCTCAGAAATGAAAACATCCTCTTTCCATCCACCTCTTAAGGCCCCTCAGGATTTTATGTTTCAATCAAGTCACCTGTTACTCTTGTAAACTCCAGTGGATATAAACCTGATCTGTCCAATCTTTCCTCTACAAGGCCACTTACCCATTCCAGATATTAGTCTAGTAACCTTCTTTATTGCCTCCAATACATTTGCATCCTCCATGAAAGAAGGTGACCAATACTGTGCACAGTACTCTAAATGCAGTCTCTCAATGCCCTACTTTGGTATTCAAGTCTTTCCATGATAAATGATATAGCTTTTCTAATTACTTCCTGTATCTCCACACTAACCTTTGCAATTTATGGAGGACCCTTTGCATCTCAGAGCTCAGCGCGCTGTTACCATTTAGATAATTTTTAAAAGTTCTTCCGGCCAAAATGGACAAGCTGTTATTTTCCTACGTTATACTGCATTAGTCAGATCTTTGCCCCATCAATGTGTTTTGTAACATCCTGAAAGCCTCTTCACAACTTAGTTTTATATCAATCTTTGTATCATCTGCAAGTTTAGCAGCCCTACCTTCTGTCCCTTCGTCTAAATAATTTTCAGAGGAACCTTGATTATCCAGCATTCAATTATCTGAATTTTGGATTATCCTGCAAAATGGCAAGGTCCCAATGCTTGGCTAAACTGTTATCTGGCATTCGACTTTCTGACAAAATACTTCCCACATGTGTTGTTCATATAATGTACATAAATTGTCAGCAGTCAGGATTCCAGCATCGATCCCATAAATGGTGTTGGATCTTGCTAATCTGAAAAACAACAATTTGCAACCTACTTTCTACTTCCTGTTAGCCAGTCTGTGCCGAAATGCTACCTCTTACACAATGAGCTTTTATTTTCTGCAATTAACTTTTAAGTGACACCTTATCAAATGCCTTCACAAAGTCTAAGTGTGTTACATCTTCTCATTTTCCCCTTAATCACAGCACATATCACCTTCTCAAAAAAAACTCCAGTAGATTGGTTAAACATGATTTTCCTTTTCACAAAACCATGTTGACTCTGCCTGATGACCCTAAACATATCTAAAGTGTCCGACTATAACTTTAATTTTAGCTTCTAACGTCTTCCATATGGCACATGCTAAGCAACTAGTCCAGGAGTTCTCCCCTTTGTCTCCCTTTTTCCTTGATAAAGGAGTTGGAAACTTAAGCACAGTACATCAACAATCACACTTGCCACTTCTTTAAGACCCTAGCATGAGGTCTTTGAGGATCTGGGCACTTGTCAGCCTGCAGTTCCTACAATTTACTCAGTACCTCTTCTCTGGTGATTGAGATTTTCTTGAGTTTTGACCTGTCTTCCGTCTCCTAATATATTTACTTCTGCTGGCATGTAACTTCTGTCCTCTGTAGTGAAAAATGTTGTAAATTGACTGTAATTCATCTGCCTTTTTTGTTTTTACCAATATTGACTTTCCAAACACACTTTTTATTGGCCAAACTCTCACTTTATTAACTTCTAAAATTATTCATATAAACTGTTCCTATCAGTTTTATATTTTGGCTAATTTTCCTTTGTACTCATTTTTTTTTCCCTTTTTCGTTAATTTGCTTCTGTCTAACTTGCCACCTGTCTTTGTGTAGTGAGTTTCTTCTTTACACTTAATGCTGTCTTTAACATTTTTAGTTGATCATCAGTGGTGAAGTTGTAACTTAGAAAATTTCTTAGAATATGACTAAACATGGAGTTTTTAAAAATTCATTCATGCGTTATGGGCTTTACTGGCTAGGCCAGCATTTATTGCTACAGGGCAATTAGGAGTCACCTACGTTACTGTGGTTCTGGAGTCACAACTAGACCAGACCAGGTAGGGGTGACAGATTTCCTACCTTTCATGAAGGACATAAGTGCACCATTGGGTGTTATGTGGTCTTTGCATTGTTATATGTTCTCTGGCTAGCTTTTCTTTAATTCCAGCTTTCATTGAATTCAGTTTCACTATCTATTTGAGCCCTTGGGCCCAGGACATTAGCCGAGGGTTCTGGATTGCTAATCCAATGACATTACCACTATGCCGCTACTTCCGCTATTCTGAACCTGCATCACCTTTTCCTATCCTTTACCTTAATTTAGCAATTCACTTTAATCAGCTCTGCTTTCATGCCCTCACAGTTGCCCTTTAAAGTTAAAGAAGAAATAGTTTCAGTAACGTTCCTTTGACCTTAAAACTGAATGTAAAATGTTACGGTCACTGCTGCCTCTGAGTACCTGCACTGAGATAATTAATTGATCCTATTTCATTGTACAATACCAGATTTAGAATAAAGTTAAACATCACACAACACCAGGTTATAGTCCAACAGGTGTAATTAGCATAGCCTTCCCTCTGTTTAACTCTGGAATGTGCTGTTTTAAGAAAGTATCTTAAAAATATTGAATGGAAGTCTTCATTAGACTACTTCTGCCAAATGACCTTTTCCAGTAAAGGTATTAAGTAAAATCATCATGACGATCTTCATGTGTTGGGAGTCTGTAGACCACTCCCGGGGTAACATTTACTTTGGTTAGAAATGTGAAAAATGAAAGAATGTGCACATTTTGGTTTTGTAAACTTGAATCATCTATGTCTGTTGTGCTCATATTGTGATTAAGTAACTGAGCCACGCTTTCACCTTTTACTACTTTCCCATTATTTCTAAATGTCTTGCATCTTCTGATTCAGGTCCCAATTCATGTCATCCTGCAACCATGTTCTTATAATCGCTACCAGATTGTACTTGGGCTCTCTTTTGTGCAAAAAGAAGTTAACATCTGAATATTTATCCATTCTTGAAAGTCCCACAGCCTTACTGATACATCTGTTTGAGAAAGAACTGGGTGAAATGTTTTCACTTGCCTTCTTCGTACTGGAAACCCATTGTACAAATTTGATCACTGTTGGTATAAGAGAGTCTTGCCACATAAGGTTAGATAGATAGATTAGATACCCTACAGTATGGAAACAGGCCCTTTGGCCCAAAGGTCCATAACGACCCTCCAAAGAGCAACCAGACCCAATCCCCCACCCTATATTTACCCCTGACTAATGCACCCAATCAATGGGCAATTTAGCATGGGCAATTTAGCATGGCCAATTCACCTGGCCTGCACATCTTTGGATTGTGGGAAGAAACCGGAGCACCCAGAGGAAACCCATGCAGACGCTGGGAGAATGTGCAAACTCCACACAGACAGTTGCCCAAGGCAGGAATCGAAACCGGGTCCCTGATGCTGTGAGGTAGCAGTGTCGCCTGGATTGCATTGATATCAGTATTGTGCTAATTTTACCCATGTTCCCCTGCTGTCATATCACAGTTTAATTGTAAGTAATAAATTGCATTTACAATTGTGCAACTCTGTAAAATCATTTCTCAGATGATTTCTTATCTGGCTGAAAACTCAAGATTTTTCCAGCCCTTCCTAATAACTCTGACTTGAAAGTTTTGTGATGCTTCTTTCAACCTCAATTGCATGATAGCGTCCTGATTTTTAAAAAGAAAAAATTTCTTCAGGTGTGAGCATTGTCTGTTAGACCAGCACTTAGTGCTCATCCTAAAACCAACTCGAGCTGCTGTACTGCAGTGAGGTGGTCAGTACACTAACAGTGCTGTTAGAAACATTGTAGTCAGGCTACAGCCCAAGCAGGCAGATACTGAAGAAGGGTTTTTGCCTGAAACGTCGATTTTCCTGCTCCTCAGATCTGCCTGACCTGCTGTGCTTTTCCAGCACCACTCTAATCTTGACTACAACCCAAGCAGTTAACTAAGTCATGGATTTTGTTCATTAAAGTTTGGAATTCCACAGTCTATCCTTAAGTTACACTACTTTGAATAGTTTGTCTTGTCTCCAAATCTGGACTCGAATTCATTTAACATGTTTGATGTATTGAAATGAATTAGGAATTGTTCTCTTTGCATTTCAATCTTTAAAATTCAAATGTATTACTTTCCGTGGTATTTTCAAATAACAAATAAATATCAATAATTCCTGGACTTGTCAACATACCTGATGTCCAAGATTGTGAAGTCCATATCCATGTCAGCTATCACTGGTTCACTGAATGTAAATTTCAAGTGGCTTACACATGCTTCGTAATAATTTTACAAAGTCATTTAAATGCAAGAGAGCCATTAAACAAACTGCTAAATCACCCTCCATTCCATGCCTCAGTATTTTGTACAATAGTGTATCGTGGGGAACCTTATTAAACGCCTAACTGAAATCCATATACGCCGCATCAACCACTTTACTCTTATCCACCTGTTTGATCACCTCAAGGAATTCAATAAGGTTTGTGAGGCAAAACTGTGTTGACTATCCCTAATCAACTTATTCCTTTCTAGATGATTATAAATCCTATCTCTTATAACCTTTTCCAACACTTAACCCACAACCGAAGTAAGGCTCACTGATCTATAATTAACAGGGTTGTCTCTACTCCCATTCTTGAACAAGGGAACAACATTTGCTATCCTTCAGTCTTCTGGAACTATTCCTGTAGACAATGGCGACATAAAGATCAAAGCTAATGGCTTAGTAAGAGGACTTACCTATTTTCACACTTTACAGAGTTGCCAACACTTCCTCCTTGTGAACCTCAATCCCATTAAGCTTAGTAGCCTGTGTCTCAGTATTCTCAACAACGTTGTCTTTTTCTAGTGTGAATACTGACTAAAAGTATTCATTTAGTGCTTCCCTTATCTCCTCTGACTCCACACACAACTTCTCTCTACTGTCCTTGATTGGCCCAAATCTTATTCTAACCATTCTTTTATTCCTGATATACCTATTAAAAACCTTAGGGTTTTCCTTGCTCCTACCTACCAATGACTTCTCATTCCCCTCCTGGTTCTCTGTAGCACTCTCTTTAGGTCTTTCCTGGCTAACTTGTAACTCTCAAGTGCCCTAACTGAGCCATCACATGTCGTCCTAACATTAGCCATCATCTTCCTGTTGACAAGAGATTCAGCTTCCTTAATAAACCACTGCTCCTGCACTCAGCAACTTGCTCCCTGCCTGACTGGTGCATATTTATCAAGGACCTGCAGTAACTGTTCCTTGAATAAGCTCCACATTTCGATTGTGCCCATCCCCTGCAGTTTCCTTCCCCATGCTATGCATCCTAAATCTTGCCTAATCTCATTGAAATTGCCTTTCCACTAGCTATAGCTGTTGCCCTGCAGTATATACCTATCTCTTTCCATCACTAAAGTAAACATAACTGAATTGAGCGCACTATCACCAAAGTGATCACCTACCTCCAAATCTAACACCTGGCCAGCTTCATTACCCAGTACCAAATCGAATGTGGCCTTGCCCCTTGTTGGCCTGTCTACCTACTGTGTCAGGAAACCTTCCTGCACACATTGAACAAAAACTGACCCATCTAAAGTACTTGAACTATAGTATCCCCAGTCAACATTTGGAAAGTTGAAGTCCCCCATGATAACTACCTTGTCACTCTTGCTCCTAATGAGAATCATCTTTGCTATCCTTTCTTCTACATCTCTGGAACTATTTGGAGGCCTGTAGAAAACTCCCAACAGGGTGACCTTTCCTCTTTCTAACCTCAGCCCACCCTACCCGAGTAGACGAGTCCTCAAACATCCTTGCTGCAACCGTAACACTGTCCTTGTCTAACAATGCCACAGCACCAGCACACACGTGCACACGCACGCCATTTCCTCTGTTCTTACGATAGCATATAATGCTCGGCACCTGCCAGTTCACCCACCGTATTCTGGATGCTTCTGGCAATGAAGTAGACACGCTTCAAACCAACTTGTCGATGCCTTCTTGTGACCTTCAAACCTTATTTCAGACCTCACTTAACCTCCTGTATATACAAACTACAATTTAGGTTCCCATCATGCTGCTGAATTAGTTTAAACCCTTTCTCTCCCTATTCCTCTCGCTAGCACATAGCACGGGCAACAAACCAGAGATCATGACTCTGTTTGTTTGAGCTCTAAGCTTCCACCCTAGCTCACTGAATTTCTGCCTTAAATCCCCTTCTCCCTTCTGACCAATGTCATTGGTGCCTGTTTGGACCATGACTTGGGGCTGTTCCCTCTCCCTCTTAAGGCTGCCGAAAACATGATCTGAGACACCATGAACCCTGGCACCTGAGAGGCAATGCATCAACCGTGAGTGTTTCCTCGTTCCCAAAGAACCTCCTATCTGTCCCCCTAACTATGGAGTCCCCAATAACTAATGCTCTGCTCCTCTTCCCTTCTGAGCAACGGGGACAGACTCTGTGCCAGAGACCTGTGCTCCATTGCTTACTCTGGTAAGTCATTCCTCCCAACAGTATCCAAAAAGGTATACCTGTTGTTGAGGGGAACAGCCACAGAGGATCCCTGCACTACCTGCCGGTTCCCTTTCTATCCCCTGATGGTAACCCATCTTCCACCTTCTCTTACTCCCTCAGCCTCCCGAATGATCTAAAGTTCACCCAGCTCCAGTTCCCTAACGTGGTTTTCAAGGAGCTGGAGTTGGGTGCACCTGTCACAGATGCAATCAGCAGGGACACTACTGGTGACCCCTATGTCCCACATTTTGCAGGAGGAACATTCAACTGCCCTAACCTCCATTCCCACTACTCTTAAATTCCCAACAAGACTACTGAAAAGCAAAAAAAGCAATTAGTCACCTTACCAATCCGGTGCACAGAACCTTGTTTTGGTTTAGAGGAGGAGGAGGGGTGGGGACACACTACCCGAGTAGTGTTTCTGGTAAAACAACTGCCCAAATATGAAGCCTCTTAGCCAGCAGTCCCTTGAGGAAGTGGAGCGCACAAGGTAAGCTTTTATATATTTTAAATCCAATTTTGGTCGGGCCTCTGGTACTCGCTGTTGCTCCTCTCATTCCGACTGCTGCCAAGAAAATGAAGAACATTTTTGCTGACTTTTGATCCATTCTTCTTAAAATTTGTGTTCAGTTTCCTCACAAATGTTCTTCATACAATTTTTACCAGCAGTAACTCTCTTGTTGTGAAAATAATGTTGAGTTCATGCTTTCAAGTTCAAAGATTTTGGGCTAGTATGTTAAGATTGACTTTGGAAAAGTTACCGCAGTGAAGTATGTTCAAGGTAAATGTAGCAATTAAAACTCCACTTTATTTCCTCCTTCAAACCATCTTACGAACCCAAGTAATTTGGTTGAATATTTGCCTTTTATTTGTTCTCAAAATGTGGGAAATGCTTGCAAGACCGTTCAGTCAGTGGTGTCGTCCAGAACTAGAGTTGTATGAACAATGACTATGGAAGACTGTGAGAGTCCAATTCTTAAAAGTTGAAGGATCTGCGCTTTAGAATAAGTCAGAACTGATGGAGGTTTCTGGCCCAGAAGTGTCAAATAATGAGCTCATACAAAAAACTACACTGATTAAGGAGAGCCCAGAAATTCCATTACAAGATGAAGTGGCACAGAAATCTTTTATCAGTGTTTGAATATGGCCGAAATGAGGCCAGGAGGCAGAACCCAAACTGGGTGTCAGTGAACAGGCTATTTTATTGCTAAGCAGCTGCTGTTTGATAGTACCGTTGATGACACCTTCCATCACTTTACTGATGAGTTGCCGTTGTGCATGTTGTAGATGGTACATACCGTTGCCACTTCTTGTCAGTAATGGAGGAAGCGAATGTTTAATTGGTAACCCTCACTCTTTGAACTGTGCTATCAATTTTTCAGAGAGAAATACTGAACCTGTTAAATAAATTTAATTGTGATTTTAATGATTATTGCTGAAGACTTTTCCTAGTCCCAGAAATGAACTTTATGGTAAAGTTCTTTCAGAATTGAAAAAAAATATTATACTCTAAGACTTACAACATATGAAGGATGATAATCACTTCCTGATTTGCTGTATGTGGAAGTTCCTTAATGGTTAATTTCTTGTTTTGATGTCATCATTGTTGCTGGGCCCCTGGAGGTATCTTTGAATAAGTACCAGATTCATATTAATATCAGGAAAGCTAAACAGCTTACGGCATCATTGTGGAAAGGTTCCTTTGAGGTAAATGGCAAACTGTATTCTAGTTGCTGACAGCAAAATCCAGGCTGTTGTTTTGAAACAAATATATCTATCTGTTTAGCATTCAAAGGACTTGCCTTTAAAAAAAAAACTGGAAATTATGTGAGGGCCTTCAAGGTGGCCACATAATTTAGCTTCATTTGTGTTTTACTGAACTTTAACTAACATTTAGCATGTGAAACATAGTTTTATTTCATTCAAAATATTTTGTGCTTGTAGATTTGGAAGTGGTCCATACAGCTGAACATGTAGAGCCTGATGTGGCAAAGGAGGCTTCAGTTTCTGAAAAAGCCGTTCAGCAGTTTGAGTGTCCAACTCCAGCCAGAGATGTTCAAGAGCTTGAAGCAACTGAAAACGAACCTGAAACACTAGAGCAACCTCAACTGGATGAGGAAACACGAAATTTGGAAATTGTTATTGAAGGACCAGTGCTTGTAAAAGAAGACCATCAGTTATGTGAGAATAAGTCAGAACTGATCGAGGTTTCTGGCCCAGCAGTGTCAAATAATGAGCTCATACAAGAAGCTACACTGATTAAGGAGAGCCCAGAAATTCCATTACAAGATGAAGTAGTACAGAAAAACGAAGAAAAAGTTTCTCAAACATGTCTCAGTAGCAGCATTTCTGAAGCTGAAAAAACTTCCAGTGAAAGTACATCAGATATGAGTTCACCTGTTGAAAACAAAACTGTCAAAGTTTTTGGGGAAACCGGCAATAACTACACACAGAACAACAAGTCAAGCGTTTCTTCGCATTTTGTGACAGTTTCAATTGGAGTTTCTCCTGTAACAAATGTGTCTTGTACTTCAGCTGCAGGCACTTTCTCAGGAATTCCTGCATCAACGTTCATACCCATGGTTCCAAAAATAGGCATGGGAAAACCAGCTATTACCAAAAGGAAGTTTTCTCCAGGGCGACCTAGAATGAGACAGGTAAACTTTGGTTTTTAATCTGTTAAGTGTAAACAAAATTTGAACACTATAGTTTGTCCAATGATAGTGATTGGAAAATTGCTGTATTTTGTGTTATGAAGTTGCAAGGTATATCAAACATTTCATGGTCTAGAAGGTGACATCAAACAAACATCAGTACTTCTTTTCAGTTGCATTTTTGTTTGTTAAACCTAACAGTTTTTAATGTTAATATACAAGTAATTTCAATAATGTAAAGTATATACAAAATTCCACTTTTGAAAGGAAAGGTTTTTCTTCCTTGAAATTTTTTTTCTATGTAATTAGATATAAAGTTGTCATAGTCCCAGAAGACCATGGGACTGCTCTCTTTAGAGTAAGAAGACTCATGATTGCCATGTCTTAGATGATGTTGAGAAGAAGAGTCCTTCATGGTAACCTCAGCTGATGGAGCTTTTGAACCTGTAGTATTGGCATCATTTTGCAGTACAAACCAGCGTCCGGCGAACTGATTTAACCAATTATTTAAAAAGATGTTTATTTATTGAAAGTATGCAAGATGAGATTTGTTAACCTCCACATGAACTTGAGAATTTGTTTCTGCTAAACCTGTGCACAGAACATTATTCAGCATCTTTTTAGACATGTGTTTTAAAAGTCTTGAGGTGTAAATTCATTAAAATTATTCAATTTTAATATCCCATCAGCCTTTGGCAGATACACAAATATAGTGTGAAGTACAGATGAGTATTTTGAATTGCATTGTAACGTTTTGAACATAAAATTAAGTTTATGAAAACTTGGAAGCAAAGAATGGAGAAATTTCACCTATACTTGAGGCACGGGCTTTCTTTTTTGGTACACTAAGTGCCAAGTAAATCTGTTAAATGTTTGCTTAGAGTACACATTCTTGACAGTGGTTATAAATAAAATCTAACCAAAGAGAGAATGCTGCTTTGTAACTTGAAATTAATTTAATCATGAAAAACCATCTGTATTTTGCATCTAGCTCAATATTGTTTTCAGGAGACTGAACAATGCATTGCTGCTATGTAATATCTTATTCCCTCCTATTTACAAACTGCTGTTTAGTTGCGCAGATGTGTTGTGGGTCTCTTTTTTCCTGTTTTTTAATTTTGTGAAGGGATAAGGTATCAATCCTAATATAGTGAGTTAAGTAATGTTTTTTGGTTCTTCTGATTCATCTTCAGAATCATGTCTTCCAACTAATTTTAGCATTTTCTATATAAAATAGTAACAGTTTAAATGCACTATGTTAGCTTGTATGCTCAGATTTGTTTCACCCCTTACACTCATGCATGCACATGTACACACCTGTCCAGCAACCACCAATCATCCTAATTTGGTAATGTGTTCAGCAGGGGAGTAGGTAAAATGTTTTGGACTTTTATTGTCTTCTGTTAAGAATACGTTTGGTTGAATTGTGAGCTGTTTGCAGTGGACAACTGTTGTGCTTTTAGATTGCATCCTTCACTGCATTCCAAGAGAGCATTTATTATTGGTAATTTGCATGTTGCAGGTGATTGTTCTGTGTACTGTCAGAAATCAGAATAAGATTGAGGAGTAAAATTGGATTTTCAGTAGTCTGACACAATTTTAAAGGGCGAATAAGTGAAGCTACAATTTAAAGGTTTGGAGAAATTCAATTTTATGCTTGGCTTCTCCTGGGTTAGATTCTACAGATTTTATAACGATGGAAAGCTGCCAAAGTGAATTTGTTCAGACTTCACTCTGTGGGTTATGTGAGCATTTTCTTCAGTGTGCTATTTTCAAGAATACTGAAATATGTCTTCTTGCCCCAGTGTACTAATGGAATGAGCAGAAGCAATGATTTTATTTGAAGGAATTTCAATTGGTTCAGCTCAAACTTTAAGTTTAGTTCTTGTGACTTTTATGTCTCAGTCTGAGCATGTGTTGGTTGCTGAATGTCCCAGCTTGCACAGTAAGATTCATGGAGTACAAGTAATAGCTCTTCATTCTGTGGAAAGATTGTTGTGTAGATTCTTATGTTAAAAGACTTTTGCACATTTTAAAGCTCCTTTTTTGATTTAGATTGTGGAAATCAGAGCCCTAGACTCAGAAAGATACATTTAATTTTAGTAACGTTTTTGAGTCAGAATATTTCTGAGGCAAATATAATTTTGACTTTTTTTAATGTAAATGGGTAGAAGCTAATTGCACACATCTGTTTGTTGTGAATTCTCATTTAAAAGTTTACAACTCCTCATACTTGGCTTTTTGGCAATTGTGAGAAACCGAACTCTCAAATCAATCAGCCAGAGACAAAGCCTTGGAAACAACAACAATCTATTACAGTCTCGCAAGAACTGGACACTTCTGTAATCAAGCAGAACTGTGCGCAAAAATAACACATTAAAGCATTCTTATTCAGTTTTCAAGTTGCAGAATCGCTCCTCCCTTTTCCCTTCCTATCACAAGCCAATTACCTCACTTGTTAGTTATTTTCTTATCTGGCCATCCTGCTGTCCTCGTCTGAATTCATTGTTCCTTGTTTGTTACAACTTGTTCTTTATTCCAGTTTCTCTTATCATACTTTCATTTCACAATAAAGCTTATAGTTATTTCCTAGCTTAAAACTATTTTCTTTAAAAGACCCTCTATATTCATGAAAGTCTTAGCCTTAAGTATGCTGCAAGAATTCCGTGACCGTTTATATAATGTTCCCCTTCTCCTGCTCCCCCCACACACTACACCCCCTCACCCATCTGCAAAAACAACATTTCTAATCTCCTACAATTCCCCCTTTTTCTTTTTTTCTAACTGTTGTTTTTGCAATTATTAAGTCTCCTTTAAGTCATTTTCTTATGTTCTGCCCTCTTAGGCCTTTTGGCGATGAGGTTCACAATCTTACATTTTACGTTTGTGTTGTTCATCACTTGAACTCTAAAAGCATTCTTTGACTTTCTCTTTGTTGCATATCACCTGCTGATTGTAAAAGCATCTGATGATTTATTTGGGCTCCTTCCCCAAGGGATGTCATCAGTCAGCTCATTACCCATTTTAGGACATTGAACCCTATCACCAGACCCATTAATATCAATAATCCATAGATAGCTAGGTTGACTAACCACCTTCCCCAACCAGTTAATCCCCCATTCCCATCCTTTTTTGTTCCGGTACTGATTACTGGCCTCCCTTATCTTGGCGATTTTATCTCGCACATGTTTGGACATATCAGTAATGTTAGAGGAGACCTCAGGTATGTACGTACAACATTCATCTCCAATTAGTGCATAGGTACCACCCTTCTCTGCCAGAATATAATCCAGAGCCATCCTGCTCTGAAGGGTCGTTAACCTAGTGGCAATCATTTCGGTCATATGGCTGCGAGCTGGGATTGGGTTTCGGCCAATGCATCAGCAGTATTGTTGGCCAACTCTTCCAGGGAATCCGCCAACTTTTGTATTTCTACTCCTGCTCGGGTGGTCCTATATGTAGGTATGAAAGTCCAGAGGAGGCAATCTCCTTCAGTTACTTTCCGGGTTACTCGCCTTCCTCCCTGTTTATTCCGAGGTATTTTTGGAGCTCTCTTTAATATCCTCAAGTGGGGAATTATATAGGCAAGGTAGCAAAGCCTCTGGCTTTGAGGTAGTGTCTGAACTGGATTGTCCCAGCACCCATTCCCGTTACATCCGCCACTCCAAACATATATCTTACCGGGGATAAATGGGTAGGCCTTTAAGCCACCCACCCAATATGTCCCATTCAATACTTGGGGAATGGTCGTGGCAGTGGCTTGGCTGGTATAGACACAAGATGATTTTCATAATCGGAATGGTGCAGTGTCATTCTGATTACAGAAACCAGTGTATTTACTGCTTTCGGTGGGGAAACTCTGTAAGGCCATCAATAGCACCCAGAGTTTTTGGGGTTGGTCGAGGGAACCACCCCACAAAGTTATAATTACCCCTTTCAAATCTCCAAGTTGTATCATTTGAGTCCGAGTCAAATTGTTGTATATCGTACACTTCTTCTTTGGTAAGTGGTATTACCGTGAGAGGAATTCCGGATTCCCCATGGTGTGGGATCTCTGCGCACACCCAACAGTCGGTATGCCCCTTTAGTTTAACATAATTCTGACAAAGTGGTAAAATGATTCCCAACCCCCCGCCGGCAGCTAGCGCCAATATTATCGTGACAACATAAAGCTGACCATTCATTTCAGCTCACAACCCTATGTGTCTATTCCCTAATCCTTTAAATACCAGGGAGGAGTGAGTCCATACAACACTTATAATTGTTCTGGGATACAGTTTTTTTTAACCAATTCTTAATTGTCTCTTAGTTCAGTCCATTCTTTTTGCTCAGCTTGACTTTCAGAGGGTTGTCTGTAGGATGAGCTTGCCACTCTGCCGGAGGTGAAGGAGCATCCACCGGGCCCTTAACACGAGTGTGATGACTCCACCCTTTTTCAGCAGTTCGGACAGCTGTTTCAGTAGTCAGGAGGGTTAGGAACGGTCCCTCCCAGCTTTGCTGCAGTTTGGTATCTTTCCAGGTCTTTATCAGGACCCAATCACCCGGTCGTATCCGATGTACTGCGAATTCAAGTGGAGGTGTCTGGGTCAACAGACCCTTCTTCCTAAGGACAGACAAAGAAGATTAGACTTACAGTGTGGAAACAGGCCCTTCGGCCCAACAAGTCCACACCGACCCGCCGAAGCGCAGCCCACCCATTCCCCTACATTTACCTCTTAACTAACACTATGGGCAATTTAGCATGGCCAATTCACCTGACCCTGCACATCTTTGGACTGTGGGAGGAAACCGGAGCACCCGGAGGAAACCCACGCAGACATGGGGAGAACGTGCAAACGCCACACAGTCAGTCGCCTGAGGCGGGAACTGAACCCAGGTCTCTGACGCTGTGAGGCAGCAGTGCTAACCACTGTGCCACCGTGCCGCCCACAAAGAGCCAAATGCCACAATATAGCTCTTTAAAAACTTATCATTGAACTCTACAGTTGGTAATTCCCCTCTTCCACCCAAGAAAGGTAATCCAAACATCATTTCATAAGGAGAGAGGCTTATATCACGTATCTGCGCAGTCCTTATGCAAGTACTTTTGTTTCCTTACTGGGGGTAATTCTGTGTAAGCTACCTGTATTTTTTGAAAAGGTCTTACCCCAGGGTTTCTTCCGCCTCTTGGCCCCCCCCTTCTCATTACTTTCTTATTAATCTTTTGGCAAGTCGGGCATCCTGCGCATACCTGCTTGGCTAATGTGTATATCCCTTTACATCGGTACTTCCTTAACACTCTGTCACACATGAAAGGGGAAAGATATAAAAGAGACCTAAGGGGCAACTTTTTCACGCAGAGGGTGGTACGTGTATGGAATGAGCTGCCAGAGGAAGTAGTGGAGGCTGGTACAATTACAACATTTAAGAGGCATTTGGATAGGTATATGAATAGGAAGGGTTTGGAGGGATATGGGCCGGCTGCTGGCAAGTGGGACTAGATTGGGTTGGGATATTTGGTCTGCATGGACGGGTTGGACCGAAGGGTCTGTGTTTCCATGCTGTACATCTCTATGGCTTGGGAGCCCCTGTGAGACTGCCTTGGTGCAAGGTGGTTAGGATGTTTCTCATGACTGGTTTACTTAATAACTCCCTTCCATCCGGGAGGATCCATCGTCCTTAGGTTGTCTTAGCTATCGTTATAGTTACTGCACTATCCTCCACCCCAATTTTTAAGACCAGCAATCTAATCAAATCCCTACCTAATAGATTCCTTCCAATGTCCGGAATATACAGTAATTGTCCTAGCACTTCCTCATCATTTCCTCTAATTAGGGTTGGCTGAAAAATAGGCACCAAGAATTCTTCGCCTTTTACTCCAGAAACCTTAAGATACTCCTTAGTCAATTTAACGCCGGTAGCTCTAAAACTTAGGGATGACCGTGCCGCTCCCGTGTCCACCAAAAATATTGCCTCCACCCCTTCAAGTCCCACCTTTTAAGTTTATCAAGGGTTCCCGGTGGGTCTCAGGAGGAAGGAACCCCTGACTCCCCTAATCATCATCTAAGGTCATAAGGGAAACAGCTTCCCTTTCTTGTGGTAATTCCGGGCATTCCCGTTTAAAATGCCCCATTTTCCCACAATGGTAACACCCTGCCTGCTGCCTTCTTTCTCGGGTATCTGACCCTTGTCTTTCGTGTCCTCCCTTACCCTTCCTGTTATTTCCTGATCCCATTCTCCTTTTTGTTATTTCTTCTACTGCCGCCACCATCATTTTTGGCTTTCTGCTTCTCGTCTTCCCTTTTCATGTACACTTTCTGTGCTCAAGTAACAGTTCTTCCATCTGTCTTTCACTCCATCCATCTAATTTCTGTAATTTCTTTTGTATGTCCGGCCATGATTTAGTTACAAATTGGACCTTTAAGAGTCCCTGTGCTATCGGATTATCGGGATCCATTCCCGAATACTTCCTTGTGGTCTCCTTGAGCCTTTTTAGGAATTCAGAAGGAGTTTCATCATTCTCTTGTCATACTTCAAAGGTCTTAACAAAGTTTTGTGATCTAGGTGCTGCCTCTTTAATTCCTAACATTACCATTTCTTGTAGATCCTGCATTGACTCCCTATCTATTCTGTCATTATTCTCCCAATGAGGGTCAACATTTGGGAATTTCTGTTCTGCTGGGGCCCTTTCTTCCCCATTCTAGATTAGTGGTGCTGGAAGAGCACAGCAGTTCAGGCAGCATCCAAGTAGCTTCGAAATCGCCGTTTCGGGCAAAAGCCCTTCATCAGGAATGGGCTTTTGCCCGAAACGTCGATTTCGAAGCTACTTGGATGCTGCCTGAACTGCTGTGTTCTTCCAGCACCACTAATCCAGAATCTGGTTTCCAGCATCTGCAGTCATTGTTTTTACCCCTTCCTTCCCCAACTGGGTGCTTCTTCTCCCATTCCTGTAAAGCCGCTCTCCTAATCATACCTCGTTCTTCCCCTGAAAATAACGTTCCTAAAGTTGCCATCAGTTCTCCCCAGGTATATAAATTAGGCCCTTGGAGTCCAACCGGATCCTCTATTAAACTTTTCATTTCCTTTTTAAAGGCCCTAACTTCACTGCTAATTAAGGGAGCGTTTACATATCTGATTGCACCTTCCCCAATCGGAACCTCTTGTAAGGGATATAATTTTACATTTTCCATTATCTCTGTCTCTGCCCCCCATCCACCCCACCCCCACCCCCTTGCGTGTGGTGGCTCGAGTGATTCTGAGCCCCCTAGATTCTGCATCTTTTAGTTCAGAGTCCGTTCCTTTTTCTGTGTCTGGACTCTGTTTTACTTCAGGAGCTGTAGGCTCGTTCCGGGGAGTAGTATATGGGGGCAGCAAACACGTTAAGGGATCCCATTGTGGCTTCCCTTCATTCTTTTTCTGTTCTTTCCCTGATTGCCCTGTATTCATGGGACATAATTTTACTCCCACGCTCCCTATCCAACAAGCCGCATAATCAGACTCTTTTTGACTGTACGGTTCTTTTCGATTGACATATATATTAAGATCTTGACACAGCCAATCCTCATTTGGGCCAAAAAATACCAGGCGCCTTAATACTTTCTCTAGTCCAAACGAAACAACAATAGTTTATCATTGTAGCCTTATCGTTCTCCCGCGTCCGGGAATTGTGTTCCCAATTACCCAACGTTTTCCCCAAAGGACTGTCTAGCGGAATATATTCCCCTTTAATGCTATTTACAGATCGATCGTTACCCAGGCAACTCCCCGTGCCTCCCATTGTTGCTAATTTAATTAATCTTAACGAGGTCCGGTGTCACCTTCTTCCACATCCCCTTCAGAGTCCTGACTAGACACCTTACTCATCCGATTAATCTGACCAATTATATGCTTTTTGAGACTTCAGCTGTTTTCCATAAATCACTTTTATGTAAGGAAAAAGAGATCAGTTAGAAACTGATAGTAAGGCAGTCATGACCTGTAAAAAGAACAGGAGTTAACATTTTATTTCATAATCTGTAAAATCCTCAACCTTAAAAGAAATTATGTTAAAATTTCCATAGTAGAAATCAGATTCAAAACAGTCCCGAAATCACAAAGGGCTAAACTTTCTACTTGCTGTACAGCTCTCGTGCTCTCTCTCTCGCGCTCTCTCTCTCTCCCTCCCTCCCTCTCTCGCTCTCTCTCCGCACGCGCTCTCTCTCTCTCTCTCCTTTTTCTCTCTCTCTCCCTCTCGCTCTCGCTCGTGCGCGCTCTCGCTCGCGCGCGCACGCGCTCCCCCTCTCTCTCTCTCTCTCTCCGCGCTCTCTCTCCCCTCCCTCTCTCTCTCTCTCTCTGCCCCCTCTCTCTCTCTCTCTCTCTCTCTCTCTCTGCCCCCTCTCTCTCTCTCTCTCCTTTTTCTCTCTCTCTCTCTCTCTCCCTCTCCTCTCCCCTCCTCTCTCTCTCTCTCTCTCTCTCTCTCCTTTCTCTCTCTCTCTCTCTCTCTCTCCCTCTCCCCTCCCCTCTCTCTCTCTCTCTCTCTCTCTCCTTTTTCTCTCGCTCGCGCGCGCGCGCTCTCCCTCTCTCTCTCGCTCGCTCGCGCTCTCTCTCTCTTGCGCACTCTCGTTCTCGCGCTCTCTCGCTCTCTCTCGCGCTCTGTCTCGCTCTCGCGCTCTCTCTTGGGCTCTCTTGCGCTCATGCTCGCGCTCTCTCGTGCGCTCGCTCGCTCTCTCTCGCGCGCTCGCTCGCTCTCTCTCGCTTGCGCGCTCTCGGGCACTATCTCATACTCTCTCTTGCGCGCTCTCTCGTGCTCGCGCTCTGTCTCGCTCTCGCGCTCGCTCTCTCTCTCACGCTCTCTCGCGCTCGCTCTCTCTACCGCTCTCTCTCTGTCTCGCACTCTCTCGCGCACTCGCGCACTCTCTCTCACGCTCTCGCTCTCTCGCACTCTCGCGCACGCTCTCTCGCACTCGCGCTCTCTCGCTCTCTCACACTCTCTCTCACATGCTGTCTCGCATTCTCGCACTCTCGCACTCGCGCTCCCACGCTCGCTCCCACGCTCGCTCCCACGCTCGCTCCCACGCTCGCTCCCACGCTCTCTCGCACGCACTCTCGCACGCACTCTTCTCGCGCTCTCGCTCGCACGCTCTCTCGCACGCACTCTTTTTGCGCTCTCGCTCGCACGCTCGCACGCTCTCTCGCCCTCTCGCTCACTCTCTCGCCCTCTCGCTCACTCTCTCTCTCGCTCACTCTCTCTCTCGCTCACTCTCTCTCGCACACTCGCTCGCGCTCGCGCTCTCTTGCTCTGTCGCGCGCTCTCGCTCTCTCGCACGCTCTCTGGCTCGCACTCTCTCTCTCGCGCGCACTCCCTCGCTCTCTCGCACACACTCCCTCGCTCTCTCGCACTCTCTCTCTCGCACACACTCTCTCGCGCTCTCGCACTCTCTCTCTCGCACACACTCTCTCGCGCTCTCGCACTCTCTCTCTGGCACTCTCGCTCCCGCTCTCTCGCGCTCTCGCTCTCTCTCGCACGCCGCTCGCGCTCTCGCGCGCTCTCTCTCGCACTCTCGCACTCTCGCACTCTCGCACTCTCGCACTCTCGCACCCTCGCACCCTCGCTCTCTCGCTCTCTCGCTCTCTCGCTCTCTCGCTCTCTCGCTCTCTCGCACCCTCGCTCTCTCGCTCTCTCGCTCTCTCGCTCTCTCGCTCTCTCGCTCTCTCGCTCTCTCGCTCTCTCGCTCTCTCGCTCTCTCGCACTCTCGCTCTCTCGCTCTCTCGCTCTCTCGCTCTCTCTCGCGCTCTCTCTCTCTCTCGCGCACGCGCTCCCGCTCTCTCGCTCCCGCACGCGCTCGCTCCCGCACGCGCTCGCTCCCGCACGCGCTCGCTCTCTCGCGCTCTCTCTCTGGCACGCTCTCTGGCACGCTCTCTCTCGCACTCGCACTCTCGCACGCTCTCTCTCGCGCTCTCTCTCTCGCGCTCTCTCTCTCGCACGCTCTCTCTCTCGCGCTCTCTCTCTCGCGCTCTCTCTCTCGCGCTCTCTCTCTCGCGCTCTCTCTCTCGCGCTCTCTCTCTCGCGCTCTCTCTCTCGCGCTCTCTCTCTCGCGCTCTCTCTCTCGCGCTCTCTCTCTCGCGCTCTCTCTCTCGCGCTCTCTCTCTCGCGCTCTCTCTCTCGCGCTCTCTCTCTCGCGCTCTCTCTCTCGCGCTCTCTCTCTCGCGCTCTCTCTCTCGCGCTCTCTCTCTCGCGCTCTCTCTCGCGCTCTCTCTCTCGCGCTCTCTCTCTCGCGCTCTCTCTCTCGCGCGCGCTCTCTCGCGCTCGCTCTCTCGCGCGCGCTCTCTCGCGCGCGCTCTCTCGCGCGCGCTCTCTCTCGCACTCGCTCTCTCGCGCACGCTCTCTCGCGCTCTGTCTCACTCGCACGCTCGCTCTCGCACTCGCTCTCGCACGCTCTCTCTCGCGCTCTGTCTCTCGCTCTCGCTCTTGCTCTCGTGCTCGCTCTCTCGCGCTCGCTCTCTCGCACGCTCTGTCTCTCACTCGCGCTTGCGCTCGCACGCTCTCTCGCACGCTCTGTCTCGCACGCTCTGTCTCGCACGCTCTGTCTCGCACGCTCTGTCTCGCACGCTCTGTCTCGCACGCTCTCTCTCGCGCGCTCTCTCTCGCGCGCTCTCTCTCTCGCGCGCTCTCTCTCTCGCACGCTCTCTCTCGCGCGCGCGCGCGCTCTCGCTCTCTCTCGCGCACTCGCGCTCTGTCTCTCGCTCCCGCTCTCTCCCGCTCTCCCTCTCTCCCTCTCACATTCTCTCTCTCTCGCGCGCTCTCAGACACTTTGAGCTTCCCGCAACGACTCCTCTAGCTTTTGAATATTTTTCTGGATGTCTGGCCATAAGTTAGTTACAAAGTGCACCCTCAGTAGCCCTTCAGCTACTAGCCCTTCTGACGCGGGCTGTTTTCCATGGACATATGCTTCATTTTATATATCGCCAATTCCCATACTTTCGTACACCCGACCACCAAGGCAATACTTAAAGGTTTCTTTTCTTACCATGATCTGTGCACAGAGTTACCTGGTCATTTCGGTGCGCCCCATCCCGCAGCAATTCCTGCAGCAAATACCGCTGCCCCTGGTTGCCCAGATATATCCTTTAAGACCTTTCCCTACCCGGGTCTTGTGCACAAGAGTTGCCCGACCGAACCCATCGCGTCTGCCCACCTTGTTTTCAGGGTCTCCCAGTCCGGATCGTACTCACCCAAACCGCAAACGACAAGCAAGGGAGTCGGAGATCACAGAAATCGACGAGGTGCACCTCCCCCGTCGACCGAAGAGTGTCAAGCGGTCGGAGTTTTGGATCCCGGACGGCCTCCAATTGTGAGAAACAGAACTCTCAAATCAATCAGCCAGCGACAAAGCCTTGGAAACAAGAACAATTTATTACAGTCTCGCAAGAACTGGACACTTCTGTAATCAAGCAGAAATGCGCGCGAAAATAACACATTAAAGCATTCTTATTCAGTTTTCAAGTTGCGGAATCACACCTCCCTTTTCCCTTCCTATCACAAGCCAATTACCTCACTTGTTAGTTATTTTCTTATCTGGCCATCCTGCTGTCCTCGTCTGAATTCATTGTTCCTTGTTTGTTACAACTTGTTCTTTATTCCAGTTTCTCTTATCATACTTTCATTTCACAATAAAGCTTATAGTTATTTCCTAGCTTAAAACTATTTTCTTTAAAAGACCCTCTATATTCATGAAAGTCTTAGCCTTAAGTATGCTACATGCTACAAGAATTCTGTGACCGTTTGTATAATGTTCCCCTTCCCCTTCCCCCTCCCACCCATCTGCAAAGACAACATTTCTAATCTCCCACAGGCAACAACCTTTTAAAGGCACTGCAAGCATACTTTTAAAAAGAAATCAACAAAGGTGTTACTGTTTGTTAGGAAGTGGGACATTTTGGCTGAAGTCACTACTGTTTGGTTAAAACAGGCAGTGGACCAGTCTGGGAGTACATAATAATTTTGAAGAGCCAAAGGGACAAATAGGTGATGTGAAATTCTATGATCAAGGAGCATCGAATGTTCTAATTTAACTCTGGGTTTGTTGTATTAAGAGGTGGAGCAAAGCCTGCAAATGGCGAGAGATATTCCAAATTCACGGTTTCTGAACTGGAGTTACTCTGGCACTTTAGAGAGCAAGAGAGGTTCATTTGAAAGGTTCCAGGAGATGACTACCCTGCAGGCAGCAAGAGTTCAGGATATCTGTGTGGCCATCAGATAGATATTGGAAGAGGTTGGAAGTATAGGTGTCTGCAGAGTGTATGTTACTCTCCACAATTACTCTGTATTAAGCAACAATTGGGAGTAATGACCCTGAGGGGCTGCAAACCAGACCATGGTGCCACGGGGTCAGAAAGGTAAAAATGTGGTTATCAGAAATTCCTGTAATGCCACATCAGTTGTCATATGGTATGTTGCCTACCTGGTGCCAGAGCAAAAGACACCATACAGGGCATGCAGAATACTCTTTCAAAGTGCAGGAAGTAAGCTGGAAAGTATGGTACATGTTGGTACCAGCAACACAGAACAGGCATCAAGTTCCTGCCATCAGATTTCCAGAAGCTTAATATAGTAATCTTGTGTTTGCTTTCAGTACTAATCATTAGTGAGAGTATAAGAGTCAGCAAAGGTCAGTGGATTGTCTTGAAGCATGATGCATGAGGTGACGGCTTTAGACACTGCAAAGTTTTAAAATTGATAAGGTGGTACTAAATAGGCCGTCTGTACTTAAGAATTGATAAGGCACCAAAACCAGAGAGAATTCATCCAAAGAGACTGCGGGGAGCAAGAGTGGAAATTGTTGAGTCACCAGCCATTATTTTCCAGTTTTCTTTAGATTAATTGATATCAGAGGGCTGGTTGATGTAAATGCTACACAGATGCAAAGATAACTACAGGCCAGTCAATTTTCACCTCTGTGGTGCTGAAGCTTCCAGCAATGATAATTTAAGACATAGTCCATAATCAGTTGGACAATTATGGGTGAATTAAGGAACGTCAGTTTGGACTTCAGAAAAAAATGTGTTCAACTAACTAGCTGGACATTTTTGATGAAGCAACAGAGAAGGCTGTTGATATTAATGTGCAAGATTCCAGATGACAATTGATAAGGTTCTGTGCAGCAAACTTGTAAATTAAATTGTAACTCATGGAGTAAAAGGGGGCGGTAGCAACATAGATACAAAACCAGCACAGTGGCAAAAAAGAGAGTGATGGTTAGTGGATTTTTTTTTGAGTTAGAGAATGTATAACTCTTTGCCAGAAGTCAGTGTTGAGATCCTTGCTTTTCCTAATGCATAGTACTGATCTCGGCCAGTTTCAGAATTTGGGAATGATATGAAAATTGGAAGCATTGTGAACTGAGATGTAAGTTTTAAATGGACGTAGGTTAATGGAATAGCCAGCCAAAGTGGCAAATTACACTTTACTACATTAAAATTGAACTGATACATTGTGGTAAGAACTACATGGAGTGACAGTATAAATTAAATTGTAAAGGGTCTACAGGAGTAGAGCAACCCTGGGTACTTAAATCATTGAAAGCTGCAAGGCAGATTGAAAGAATGCTTAATAAAGCATACAGCTTCCTAGGCTTTATTAATAGGGGCATTAATAAGAGCAAGGAAGTTGTATTATGTTTCTACACAATGTAGATTCCACCTGACCTTGAGTATTGTGCCCTTTCTGAGCACCACACTTCAGGAAAGATATGAAGGCATTAGAGTCCAGAAGGTTCACAAATGGTTCCAGGGATGATCACCAACAATTACAGAGAGAGTTTGGAATTCCTTTGCTGACAAAATAAAAGGATGGGATGGAATTTGGTAGAGGTATTCAAAAATGCCATGAGTTTGCAGGTGGTAGGGTGAAGAACAAACATGCACAGGGAGAGGCTAGGATTTGAAATGCAGTATCAAAGTGTAGTGGAAGCTAGTTCACCTGAGCCCCCTAAGGTGGGATTGGATTGCTATCTCAAAAAGGTAGAATCTGCAGAGTAATGGGGAGAAGGTGGTGGAGTAGCACTAAACAAATTGTTCAAACAGAGAGCCAGTGTAATATGAATAGCTCTTTTTTTTGCTTTTAACCATTCTGTGGTCTTCATGTTTGGACTGAATTTCTTCTTCAATGTTCATTTTTAGGGGGCAAAAAAGCGAAAGTGTATATGTTGGGGGAATAACAACTGGACAGGTGAAAGCCAAAGGCCCACAACCAGGGACTATACAAAATAATCTGTGTAATTAGCAGAGTTCTTCAGAGTACCTTTTGGGAATCTACTGAAATGAGAAATTTCTTCAACCAGAGAGTGGTTAACCTGTGGAACTCATTGCTGCAGTGGGATGTGGAGGCCATGTCATTGAATGTTCAATGACCTAGATTCTTGATTGGTGAGATCAAACGTTCTGAGGAGAAGGCAGGAGAATGGAATTGAGAGACATATCAGCCATGATCAAATGGCGGCGCAGACTCGATTTGCCGAATGGCCTAATTCTGCTCCTATATCTTGTCATCTTCTGGTTTTATATCTCCATGATTCATTTTCCTGACATCTGCATTTCAGTGGAATATTTATCATTTAGATTTTAGCTTTCCTTTGTACTCTTCATTGCCACTTACAATATATTTCTAAAACATATTTTTGCACTATGCCGTTCATTGTCCAATGCTTAGCTGTCCTAAGGTGGTAATGGACTTGGTCTTTGAACCATTATGGTTAATTCTCTAACCAGGAAGACTCATCACTCCATCTGTTGAACATCTCTGTAATTGTTCAGCATTGTTCATGCTGAACTAATAGCAGACAGGGAGGGATGAAAACTTTTTTTATGCCTTGGAGTCTGTGCACTATCATCATCATTGCAACAAACTACAGAGAGGCATGAACACAGTCCAGTCCATCTCACAGACCAGCCTTCCACCCATTGACTCCATCTATACTTCACGCTGCCTGAGGAGAGCAACCGAAATAATCAAAGACTCCTCCCACCCGGTTGTACTGTCTTCCACCCTCTTCCATCGGGCAGAAGATGTAAAACTTGAGTACATCCAAATAGATTCAAGAATACTTTCTACCCTCTCGCACTCTCGCTCTCTTTCTTTCTCCCTCTTGCTCTCGCTCTCTCTCTCTCGCGCTCTCTCTTTTCTCCCTCTCTTTTCTCCCTCTCTTTTCTCCCTCTCTTTTCTCCCTCTCTTTTCTCCCTCTCTTTTCTCCCCCTCTTTTCTCCCTCTCTTTTCTCCCTCTCTTTTCTCCCTCTCTTTTCTCCCTCTCTTTTCTCCCTCTCTTTTCTCCCTCTCTTTTCTCCCTCTCTTTTCTCCCTCTCTTTTCTCCCTCTCTTTTCACCCTCTCTTTTCACCCTCTCTTTTCACCCTCTCTTTTCACCCTCTCTCACTCCTTTTTCACTCTCTCTCTCTCCCTCTCTCTCTCTCTTTTCACTCTCTCTCTTTTTTCACTCTCTCCTTTTTCACTCTCTCTCTTTTCACTCTCTCTCTCTTTTCACTCTTTTCTCTCTCTCTCTCTTTTCTCTCTCTCTTTTCTTTCTCTCTCTCTCTCTCTCTCTCTCTCTCTCTCTCCCCCTCTCTCTCTCCCCCTCTCTCTCTCCCCCTCCCTCTCTCTCTCCCCCTCCCTCTCTCTCTCCCCCTCCCTCTCTCTCTCCCCCTCCCTCTCTCTCTCCCCCTCCCTCTCTCTCTCCCCCTCCCTCTCTCTCTCCCCCTCCCTCTCTCTCTCCCCCTCCCTCTCTCTCTCCCCCTCCCTCTCTCTCTCCCCCTCCCTCTCTCTCTCCCCCTCCCTCCCTCTCTCCCCCTCCCTCCCTCTCTCCCCCTCCCTCTCTCCCCCTCCCTCTCTCTCCCCCTCCCTCTCTCTCCCCCTCCCTCTCTCTCCCCCTCCCTCTCCCTCCCCCTCCCTCTCTCTCCCCCTCCCTCTCTCTCCCCCTCCCTCTCCCTCCCCCTCCCTCTCCCTCCCCCTCCCTCTCTCTCCCCCTCCCTCTCTCTCCCCCTCCCTCTCTCTCCCCCTCCCTCTCTCTCCCCTCCCTCTCTCTCCCCTCCCTCCCTCTCCCCTCCCTCCCTCTCCCCTCCCTCCCTCTCCCCTCCCTCTCTCTCCCCTCCCTCTCTCTCCCCTCCCTCGCTCGCTCTCTCTTTTCACTCGCTCTCTCTTTTCACTCGCTCTCTCTTTTCACTCGCTCGCTCTCTCTTTTCACTCGCTCGCTCTCTCTTTTCACTCGCTCGCTCTCTCTTTTCACTCGCTCGCTCTCTCTTTTCACTCGCTCGCTCTCTCTTTTCACTCGCTCGCTCTCTCTTTTCACTCGCTCGCTCTCTCTTTTCACTCGCTCGCTCTCTCTTTTCACTCGCTCGCTCTCTCTTTTCACTCGCTCGCTCTCTCTTTTCACTCGCTCGCTCTCTTTTCACTCGCTCTCTCTCTCTTTTCACTCGCGCTCTCTCTCTCTCTTTTCACTCGCTCTCTCGCTCTCTCTCTTTTCACTCGCTCTCTCGCTCTCTCTCTCTCTCTCTCTCTTTTCACTCTCTCTCTCTCTCTCTCTCTTTTCACTCGCTCTCTCGCTCTCTCTCTTTTCACTCGCTCTCTCGCTCTCTCTCTCTCTCTTTTCACTCGCTCTCTCTCTCTCTCTCTCTCTTTTCACTCGCTCTCTCGCTCTCTCTCTTTTCTCTCGCTCTCTCGCTCTCTCTCTTTTCACTCGCTCTCTCTCTCTCTTTTCACTCGCTCTCTCTCTTTTCACTCGCTCTCTCTCTTTTCACTCGCTCTCTCTCTCTCTCTCTCTTTTCACTCGCTCTCTCTCTTTTCACTCGCTCTCTCGCTCTCTCTCTTTTCACTCGCTCTCTCGCTCTCTCTCTTTTCACTCGCTCTCTCTCTTTTCACTCGCTCTCTCGCTCTCTCTCTTTTCACTCGCTCTCTCTTTTCACTCGCTCGCTCTCTCTTTTCACTCGCTCGCTCTCTCTTTTCACTCGCTCGCTCTCTCTTTTCACTCGCTCGCTCTCTCTTTTCACTCGCTCGCTCTCTCTTTTCACTCGCTCGCTCTCTCTTTTCACTCGCGCTCTCTCTCTCTTTTCACTCGCGCTCTCTCTCTCTTTTCACTCGCGCTCTCTCTCTCTTTTCACTCGCGCTCTCTCTCTCTTTTCACTCGCGCTCTCTCTCTCTTTTCACTCGCTCTCTCTCTCTTTTCACTCGCTCTCTCTTTTCACTCGCGCTCTCTCTCTCTCTTTTCACTCGCTCTCTCGCTCTCTCTCTTTTCACTCGCTCTCTCGCTCTCTCTCTCTCTTTTCACTCGCTCTCTCGCTCTCTCTCTCTCTCTCTCTTTTCACTCGCTCTCTCGCTCTCTCTCTTTTCTCTCGCTCTCTCGCTCTCTCTCTTTTCACTCGCTCTCTCTCTCTCTTTTCACTCGCTCTCTCTCTTTTCACTCGCTCTCTCTCTTTTCACTCGCTCTCTCTCTCTCTCTTTTCACTCTCTCTCTCTCTTTTCACTCGCTCTCTCGCTCTCTCTCTTTTCACTCGCTCTCTCGCTCTCTCTCTTTTCACTCGCTCTCTCTCTTTTCACTCGCTCTCTCGCTCTCTTTTCACTCGCTCTCTCTTTTCACTCGCTCGCTCTTTTCACTCGCTCGCTCTTTTCACTCGCTCGCTCTCTTTTCACTCGCTCTCTCTCTTTTCACTCGCTCGCTCTCTCTTTTCACTCGCTCGCTCTCTCTTTTCACTCGCTCGCTCTCTCTTTTCACTCGCTCGCTCTCTCTTTTCACTCGCTCGCTCTCTCTTTTCACTCGCTCGCTCTCTTTTCACTCGCTCGCTCTCTCTTTTCACTCGCTCGCTCTCTCTTTTCACTCGCTCGCTCTCTCTTTTCACTCGCTCGCTCTCTCTTTTCACTCGCTCGCTCTCTCTTTTCACTCGCTCGCTCTCTCTTTTCACTCGCTCGCTCTCTCTTTTCACTCGCTCGCTCTCTCTTTTCACTCGCGCTCTCTCTTTTCACTCGCGCTCTCTCTCTCTTTTCACTCGCGCTCTCTCTCTCTTTTCACTCGCTCTCTCTCTCTTTTCACTCGCTCTCTCTTTTCACTCGCTCTCTCTCTTTTCACTCGCTCTCTCTTTTTTCACTCGCTCTCTCTCTCTTTTCACTCGCTCTCTCTCTCTTTTCACTCGCTCTCTCTCTCTCTCTCTTTTCACTCGCGCTCTCTCTCTCTCTCTCTCTTTTCACTCGCTCTCTCGCTCTCTCTCTTTTCACTCGCTCTCTCTCTCTCTCTTTTCACTCGCTCTCTCGCTCTCTCTCTTTTCACTCGCTCTCTCGCTCTCTCTCTTTTCACTCGCTCTCTCTCTTTTCACTCGCTCTCTCTCTCTCTCTCTCTCTTTTCACTCTCTCTCGCTCTCTCTCTTTTCACTCGCTCTCTCGCTCTCTCTCTTTTCACTCGCTCTCTCGCTCTCTCTCTTTTCACTCGCTCTCTCGCTCTCTCTCTTTTCGCTCGCTCTCTCTTTTCACTCGCTCGCTCTCTCTTTTCACTCGCTCGCTCTCTCTTTTCACTCGCTCGCTCTCTCTTTTCACTCGCTCGCTCTCTCTTTTCACTCGCTCTCTCTCTTTTCACTCGCTCTCTCTCTCTTTTCACTCGCTCTCTCTCTCTTTTCACTCGCTCTCTCTCTCTCTTTTCACTCGCTCTCTCTCTCTTTTCACTCGCTCTCTCTCTTTTCACTCGCTCTCTCGCTCTCTCTCTCTTTTCACTTGCTCTCTCTCTCTCTCTTTTCACTCGCTCTCTCGCTCTCTCTCTTTTCACTCGCTCTCTCGCTCTCTCTCTTTTCACTCGCTCTCTCTCTTTTCACTCGCTCTCTCGCTCTCTCTCTTTTCACTCGCTCTCTCTCTTTTCACTCGCTCTCTCTCTCTCTCTCTCTCTCTTTTCACTCGCTCTCTCGCTCTCTTTCACTCGCTCTCTCGCTCTCTCTCTTTTCACTCGCTCTCTCTCTCTCTCTCTTTTCACTCTCTCTCTCTCTCTCGCTCTTTTCACTCTCTCTCTCTCTCTCTCTCTCTTTTCACTCTCTCTCTCTCTCTCGCTCTTTTCACTCTCTCTCTCTCTCTCTCGCTCTACTCTTTCGCTTTCTCTCTGCGCCCCCTCCCCCTGTTCTGCAGCTGTCACACTACATTCTGCACTCTTTTGCTACCCTGATGTTCTTTGCACGGTATGATTTGCTTGTATAGCACACAAAACCACACTTTTCACTGTATTTCGGTGCATGTGACAACAATAAATGACTCCGGTCTGTCTTCCAATGCCTAATTTTAAACACAAAAACGAGTTTGTGATAAAACAAATTATGTCCTCCAAACCTGGTGTTGTGCTGACCTACTCAAGCGTTTTGCATGTCTTAATATTGCAGAACTAATTTTACATCTGATTGTTATCTTTTGTTTGGGCAACCACGCCATCTTTTTGTTTCAATGGAAGCTTGTAGAGCATTACTGCTGAGTTGATGGGTTTGAGAGGTCATACCTCCTTGTCAACAACAATTCATATGTATTAATGAAAGAATATTAGCAAATCACATAAAATTAAAGATCCTTTCATTGTTGAGCGTTGTATGGATGACTTGCAAAATGCCATGTACTGTGACATAATTATTCAATACATATGAAGTAAACCATTCGGTTTATGTACATAATCTAAATTTTTCCAGATGTCCTAGTGCCCACATTTGACCATGGGTGAGATATTAGGAGAAAATAATCTGAGAAATAGGAGAGAGAATTCATGGACCAAAAGGTGCGGTGGATGTGGGTTTCCTGCTGTTCACGTGGTTGATGTCAATTTATCCTGTGTTTATGAAAATTAGCATTTGTGGTCAACTCAAACGACAACTCTGGAACCATGTGTGAAATGTAAATGGTCCTTGTGCACAAAATCTCATTCATATTATTCAGATAAGGGGGTGTACTGAAAAGTACAGGGAGAGTGAAACCTTGGTTGAATTTGGTTATACATGAATAAAACATGGCTAGTGGCCTAGTAGCAATTTTTAATTTCTTTAAGATAAGATCAAGGTGGTTGAATATTTGCATCAATTTATTTATGTTCTGAGAAGTATGATGTATTAAATGAGCAGTCAAGTGATAAGGGCATCCATCGGTTGCCCCTTTGAATGTTCTTTTTGATCAGAAAGGTGCTTCTTAGTTATTTTTATTTGATTTTGTCTTGATGCATATTATATGTCAAGGAGTTGTTTTTATTGTTTGGAGAGGTTTCTATTTCTCTTGGGAATCATTTTCTGAATTATTGAATATGTTTTCTCTCTCTGGTTTCCTGGTTGGGTAGAGTGGTGAGCATGATTATGAACCAACAACCTGGTCATTACAGGCTGTAATGCCATGTCAAATTGTAAATTTATTGGAAATACCTCTGCCATCTGCTTGATGTGTTCACAATCAAAACAGCATTCCAGACAAAAGATTTTCTAACCTTGTAATTTTAAACTATATTCTAAATTGGATGAGAGGGGTTCAGGGGGGCATGGTGGGAAGTAAAAAAGTCTGGAAATGCATGATTGGATTAGATTAGTTACCCTACAATGTGGAACCAGGCCCTTTGGCCCAAAAAGTCCACACCAACCCTCCAAAGAGTAACCCACCCAGACCCACATCCCTCTGACTAATGCACCTAACACTACAGGCAGCTTAGTGTGGCCAGTTTACCTGACCTGCACATCATTGGACTGTGGGAGGAAACCGGAGCACCCGGAGGAAACCCACACAGACATGGGGAGAATATGCAAACTCCACACACAGTTGCCCAAGGCTGGCATCGAACCTGAGCCCCTGGTGCTGTGAGGCAGCAGTGCCAACCAGTGAGCCCACAATGCCGCCCATAACTGATTTAAAAAGCAGGTTGACATTTCTGATGTAGATTCTTTACTGAGTTGTTTTTCAAAAGTTTCTTGAACTGCAGACTACATTGAGCAGTTTCTCATTGTAAACCTAGATTATCAGCATTTTTCTCTTTTATCATTTATTTTTAAAGTTATTGACTGTGAGTAATTAATTGATAGAAATGCCAGACTAAGAAATGCAGCTCAATTAAGTTTAGATTTTCTCATTTTTATGCAGAAAATGGATGTGTTTAGGACAGAAGTGTTATAACTTTAGTTTCACGTATTCTTCCTTTGGCAGATTGAATTTGTTTTAAAAAGAATTCATTGTGAGATGGCATTTTTAGTTTCTTAACCTCATACACGTCTTTTATTACACAGTATTGCTTTTTCAGTTTAATTGTCAAAAACTTCATATCTTCATAGAATTTTGTCCTAAGCTTTCATTTTGTTGCATTTTAGTATCATGTTTAGTAGTTAAGTTTATTTTGCTGGGGGTTTCCCCAATTACATCTCTTTTCACCTACCATATCCTAGGGCATGTGGGCGACAAATGCAATGAGTTCCCCTTCCTGGTCTACAGACAGTTATGAATTTCTGGAGAGTATGGTAAAAACAAAGCAACCTCAGAGCACCATTTGGAACATCAAAGTGGTAATTCATATTATTTCAGATTTCTATTCCTTTACCATTTTCATTTAGCTTGGGTCTTTCTTTTGTATCTGATAAGGTAGTAGATTTTTGTTTACCTTTATTCGTTCAGCCATCTCATTTGACATGCCATTGTAGCCACTCTGCATTGGAAAAGTTGATTTTTCCTTCAAAAAGTAGTGTTGCTTTGGACAGATGATATGTTTGCTCATTGCCTCTCATTTCCCTTCCTCTTAATAAAAGAGACAGTTCTGCATATAAGGCAATAGAATCAAAGCTCCTATTGTAACTTTTTCACTCAAACCACAGTTGTTTCAAGTACAGCTTTTGTTGGTATTTTGAAAATTTCAAATGTCTCTCCTTGAACCATACTGCTAATTCTTGTTTGCTTGTTGTTGACACTGTACAGATTTGGGTTTACAATCTTGAAAGGGTAAATTTTCCATTATTGACTTTTCATCATTTTGGTTCTGGAATATTTTCATACAGTATATTTCATTTAGAAAAGTCAGGTGTAACTTTCCTTTTATGTAGCTAATGCAGCTTCTGAGCAGTGTATGGAGTCAACAGCAGTAAAAAGCCCATCGGCCTAATTGTTCTGGAACATAGAACAGTACAGCACAGAACATGCCCTTCAGCCCACGATGTTGTGCCGATCACTGATCCTCATGTATGCACCCTCAAATTTCTGTGACCATATGCATGTCCAGTAGTCTCTTAAATGTCCCCAATGACCTTGCTTCCACAACTGCTCCTGGCAACGCATTCCATGCTCTCACAACTCTCTGTGTAAAGAACCCACCTCTGACATCCCCTCTATACTTTCCTCCAACCAGCTTAAAACTATGACCCCTCGTGTTAGTCATTTCTGCCCTGGGAAATCGTCTCTGGCTATCAACTCTATCTATGCCTCTCATTATCTTGTATACCTCAATTAGGTCCCCTCTCCTCCTCCTTTTCTCCAATGAAAAAAGTCCGAGCTCAGTCAACCTTTCTTCATAAGATAAGCCCTCCAGTCCAGGCAGCGTCCTGGTAAACCTCCTCTGAACCCTCGCCAAAGCATCCACATCTTTCCTATAATAGGGCGACCAGAACTGGAAGCAGTATTCCAAGTGTGGTCTAACCAAAGTTTTATTCTTGTTTATATACATGAGCCTCCTTCCAGCATTTCTTATCTAACTCTATAAGTGCAACCTTCTGCTGCAGTCTGCCTCATGTACTTACTTAGCTTTCACTTAAGTAGAGCAGTGTTACATGCTTAACTGCTTCTTGCGGTCCCTAAGAAATGTAATTAGGCATTTTAACCATACTGTTTTTCAAGCCAAGTTAGTGTTTTCCACTTTCTTCTCACTGTTCAGGTAGAGCAATTTCTCCTGGATTCTTTATTTTGTTCATGAATTATTTTTAAAGGTATTACCTCCAGTGTTGGACAGTCATTTAGCTGGAAATATTTTCTCGACACTTATACTATTATTAACTCAAAGACTTCTTCCAGGTACTCTTTCTAATATTACCATTAGTCTATTAATCAAACTGGTCAACGTATCTTAACTATGTGGCAGTAATTTGTCTGCTTTTGAAATCTGTGTCAGTTCTTCAAGATCCTTTCCAGACCAGTAGTCGTTGATACTGTATGTTATATCATATAAACTGTAACTTACACAAGTTTGAAATTGTTCCAGCCTTATTTGCTGAATACTTATCTGAAGTGCAAAAATATAGAAATTAAATTCTCCATGTGCAGAAAAAGAGCTCTTTGTTCAATTTTACCATGAAGTCCAGCTTCAATTTGGGTAGCAAATTGGACTGAAGCACATAGTGTCACAGGATTGATGAACCCAGCATAGACTATTTGGAATTCAAGCTCATCCACTAGTATTCATCTATAATAAGCATGATTAATGTGCGCAAGGCTTGAGCAGATTATGACTAAGGCCGACTGAGTTACTGACTATACTCTTTGAAATTCTGTTCAAAGAGGTGATTTAACTGGGTCTTGCTGCAAGATTAAACTCTCCAGAGTGAAAGGTAAGTGGAAGAAGATAAAAGGCATGGTCGAAAAACTTATCTACAGTGTGACCAGCAGTGGAGTAATATCACAAATCATCATATGATGTGAGGGCAGAGAAAAAGTTGTTGATCGGTGAATATTCCTAGTCTTTAAAGTAAAAGTAAGGTTTTCGGTCTGTGTTTATGTCTCCAGTGTTTTTCTTCTTTCTACTTAAAAATAACTGCTTCAGTAGTTTGTTGATACTGGTGATTTTTTTTTCTTTTTAGTTTCATAAAAACAATATATCATTAGTGAAGTGTAAAGAACAGGGAATTTGGATAAGTTTATGAGATAGAACAGTGATGTATTGCTGCTGTGTCATATAGACACTGATGTGATCCATAACTAATGCAACTGCATTAAGAGTTTGCAGCTCAAGGAATTTCATATTTGAGCTGATGTCTGAGTAACATTGTGCCACATTAGGGAAGCAGCAAGTTACTTGGACACTTTGCTCTAGAGGGCAGTCACACCCCTCAGACTAAGTAATTCAGTTTTGATCTATGATCAGAGACAGGAAGGTGTGACTGCAGGTGAGGCAGTTGTGTGTACCCAGGAGCTACAATTGAGGAGCCTCGGTCCCTGCAATTGCTCAGCATTTGTGAGGTCCTTGCAAGCTGTGGGGACTGCAGGGAGGATGAGCAAACCAACCACAGCACGTTAGTAGAGGGAGTCGTTAAAGTGTGGGGATGCAATAGGAATGCAGATTTGGTAGAAGGGCAATATAATTAAAAGGATAGATAATGTTTTGTGCAGCTGTCATGTTGGTACAATGTCAGGATTAAGACTATCTCAGGGCTGAAGAAGAATTTGGAAAGGGAGGAAGGGATCATAGAATCAAAATGTGCAGAAGAGGCCCTTTAGCCCATCAAGTCTGCATTGACAAGTGAAAAACACCTGACTTGCAACTTAATCCTATTTACAAGCACTTGGTCCATAGCTTTAAATGTTATGATGTGCCAAGTGGTCATCCAGGTACTTTTTAAAGGTGGTGAACCAACTTTGCTCTGCCATCCTCCCAGGCAGCGCTTTCCAGACATCAGCACCCTCTGGGTAAAAAAGGTTTACCTAAGTGCCCCACCAAACCTAATGACACTCCCCTTTAAACTTCAGTTTCTTCATCACTGACCCTTCAACTAAGGGGAACAGCAACTCTCAATCCGGTCTGTCCATATCCCCTCATAATCTTGCACACCTCAATCAGATTTCCTCTTAGTCTTCTGTGCTCCAATGAAAACAACCAAAACCTATTCTCATAACCCTTCCTCATAACTTAAATTTTCCATCCCAGGCAGCGTCCTGGTGAATTTCCTCCGCACCCCTCCAGCACAAACACATCCTTCCTGTAATGTGGCAACTAGAACTACACATGTTACTCCAGCTGTGGTCTCACCAAAGTTCTGTACAACTCCTACATGACTTCCCTGCTTTTGTAATCTATTCCTCCATTGATATACGTGTGTCTCTTGTGCTTTTTTCACCACCCTACTAACATGCCCTTATACCTTCAGAGATCTATGGACAAACGCACCAAAGTCACTGTTCCATAAAACTTCTTAGTGTCATACATTCATTGAATACTTCTATTTTGAATTATTCCTTCCAAATCTCCCAGTTTTCAGGGTAAATTCCATCTGCCACTTATTCTGCCCATTTGACCATTCAATTTACATAAGCATTTAAGAAATAGGAGCAAGAATTGGCCAGCCAGCCTTTGAGCCTGCTGTACCATTCATGGCTGATCTTCTCGTGGACTCTGCTCCACTTACCCACCTGCTCACCATGACCCTTAATCTTGCCTAGCACAAGGTGTAACCTGTATGCCTTACACTGTCAGAGTTCTTTTTCACCTTATGATCTGTATGTCCTTGATTATTATGATCTGCCTGTACTGCTTGCAAACAAAGCTTTTCACTGTACTTGGGTAACATAAAAATAAATCAAATCAATCAATCAAGAATTTGTCCATGTGAACAATAGTGAAGCATTCAATTCACTGCAAATGCAAGCCATTATCAATGCAAACAATCTCAACTTAACTTGGAAACAAATTAATTCCGTTATTGCTCAAAAGTCTCTATTTGCCTTTAAAACATTCAACGAGGAAGCCTCAACTTCTTCACTGGGCTGAGAATTCCATAGATATAGCACTGCTGCAGAGGAGACAACCGAAGCAGTACTGCAAAATGTTCAACATTGAGGCACTCAAAGACCCAGTAAAAACAGCCTCATTCAGTCTGCTCCCCTCCATAGACCTAGTGACCCTCAGTGACACAGTCGCAGGACTTCAGCAGCCTCTGATTCACTGTCAAGATTGCCATCATCAATGCCTACAAAAACTCGATCAGTCACTCAACCAGAAACACTAACACTGGTTTCATCAGAATGATCAGGAGATCCAGGAACTGTTGAGCGTGAAGCATAAAACAACAATCGCACACTTAGCAAGGCAGGCCTACAAGGAACCGAAAGCCCAGGTCTAACAACAAACCTGCAACATAAAGAATAGGTGGTGGGTGGAGAAAACACCAGAGGCCCAACAGATGGCTGACAACCGTGACATACATGGTTCCTTCTGTGCTGTAAGACCACTTATGGAACAAACACCCAAGGCCCCACCCCACTCCTGGCCAAGGATTGACTGACTTTTATGAAAGATAAAGAAGCCATCAAACAATGCTGGGGGAAGCACTTCAGAGACCTCCTCAACCAGGGCTCTGTTGTCAATTTGGGCAAAGTTGAATGCGTCCATCAACATGTTACACACCATGAGCTCAGCAACATCCCAGCCCTGCACAAAGCTGAGGGGGCCATCTGCCAGCTTAAGAACAACAGCTGGAGCAGATGGTATCCCTGCTGAGGTATTGAAGTGTAGAGGCAAAGAGTTCCTGTTCCATCTACAAGCCCTTGTCTGCTTTATTCAGGAGATGGAGAGCATTCTGGGAGAGCGCCAAGATGTCACAGTTATGAACGTTTTCATAAAAGGCAATAATTCAATGTGGTAACTACAGGGAAATCTCCCTACTATCGACCATCAGAAAAATCATTGCCAATGACCCCCTCAACCATCTCCTCCCATTGGTTTAGGGACGCTTCCCAGAATTGCAGTGTGGCTTTCGGATATGGAGGTACATATCAGATATGATTTTCATCAAATCTGCAACTGCAGAAGAAATGCGGGAAAAAGAGTCGACCACTGTACATGGCTGCTTTTGACCTTACCGTCAATAGGAAGCATAATGGAGCATCATTCTCCACTTTGGTTGCACCATGAAGTTTATCACCATCCTTTGGCCTGCTCCACGATGACAAGGAAGACATAGTAATGACAAATGGCTCTGCCACCGGCCCATTTCCCGTTCGGGCCAGTGTCAAGCAGGGCCGTGTCATCACCCCAGTACTGTTCTCGATCTACCTCGCTGCAATGCTTCGCCTCACCGCCAACAAGCTCCCTGCTGGAGTGGAGCTAATTTACAGTATCAGCAGGAAATTATTCACCCTCTGCATTCAAACCAAGACCAAAGTCACCCAACCAGTGTCATCAAGCTGTAGTATACAGATAACGTTTGCTTATATTGCAACGTCAGAGGATGAACTCCAGCTATCATCACTATCTTTGTCAGAGGCATATGCGAGCTTAGCTCTGAACATCTGGAAGACTAAAGTCCTCCACCAACTTGGCCTGGCACTGTGGAGCAAACTCCCAATCATCAGGATCCATGGAGAGGCCTTCCAATGCCTCAAAAGTGTCAATTCAGCCAAAGCAGCTAATGATGAAGTGATCCAGCACTACCTCCAGTGTCTTATTACAGCCTTGGCCATCTGAGGTGTTCAAGGGCAACAGCATCAGATCCAATACCATGATCATGGTTGATAGAACTCTGGTGGTTCCTGCCCTCATGTATGGCTCTGAGATGTGGACTGTCTATAGCAGACTCGAGTTGCTGGAGGAGAACCACTAGCGCTGCCTGTGCAAGATCATGTAAATCTGCTGGGAAGAAAGACGCACTAACCAGGCCAACATCCCCAGCATTGAGGCACTGATCAGCTACAATGGTCTGGGAACATTCTCATGACTGACGAGAGACTCTCCATACAGGTGCTGTAATTCCAGGTTCAAAATGTCAGGCAGGGCATCGGTGGACAGAGGAAGTGCTTCAGTGATGCCCTAAAGGGCTCACTGGCAAAACGCAGCGTTCCCACAGACACCGACGAATCCTTGGCCCAAGACTGTCTAAAGTGGAGGAGCATCCTGGAAGACATTAAGCACCTTGAGACTTGCTGTGAAGAAAAAGTGGAAGCCAGGTGAAAACAGCAAAAGGAGCATGCTGCCACACCAATGCCCCACCAACACCCTGCCTACCTTCTGCCCAGAGTGTAACATAACCTGTGGAAACCATGTTGACCTGTACAGCTACCTGTGGACTCACCCTGAGTGCAAGAGAGTCATCCTCATCTGCGAGGGACCACCAATAATGATGAGAATGTAAACAATTCTGGCACTTGAGTAGTTATAACCTGTCAACCCAAAAACAGATCCCAATGTCAGTTTTCTGTTGGCTTACTAGTCCTTTATCAACGCCAATATGTTACTTCCTCCAAAATGAGCTCTTATTTTGCATAATAACCTTTGATGTGACACCTTATCAACTTTTGGAATTCCATCCTTTTATCAATTCAGCTTATTACTTCCTCAAATAACTCTAATAAATTCATGAAATAAAATTTAAAGAGTTTTAATTCTGCCTAATCCCATTATAATTTTCAAAATACCCTGTTATAAACCACATTAATTATAGGATCAAGCAATTTCACTTTTACAGCTGTTAGCAAACTGGCTAACAGTTTCCTGCTTTCTGCATCTTACCTTCCTTGAATAAAGGCTGTTTCTCAATCTGCTGGGACCCTACCAGAATCTTGAGGAATTTTGTAAGATTATATTCAATGCCTCCACTTTCCAGCCACTTCTTTTAAAACCTTAAAATGGAGGTCATTTGATCTTGGGAGCTTGTTACAATGTCTCTCGAATAATATTACTAGCAGCTTCTCCCTGGTGTTAGAAAAAATAATTTTTCTTTCTGGTTTTGCCTGTTGATTTTCAAGTATTTTTTGGAAGTTGTCTGAGTCTTCTCCAGTGAAGATGTACTCTCCATTTCGCCTTTTCCTTGTTTTCCATTATTAATTCCCAGACTCTGTCTCTGGATCAATAACTCAAACTTTAATTACTCATTCCTGTTGTTAAATCTTATAGAACCTTTGCTTTTTTTTGTTAGCTTTATCTCATCATCTAATTCCTTCCTCTTCATTCATTTTTGAGTTATTTATGGTTTCTTAATCTGTTCAGTCTTCTGACCTGCCACTGATCTCCGTATTGTACAGTAATTTTTCAGTTTGTTGCTATTCTTAATTTTCACATTTAGTTACATTTGGTACATTCTTCTCAAGATGTCTTTCCCACTGTGATAAATCTTTGTGAGTTATTCATTACTATCTTAAATGTCTGCCATTGCATTGCTACTGGTTTACCTTTTTACCTTAGGTTCCAGATCATTCTGCATTCATAACAATCAATTGAGTTTATTAACTGGAAAGATCTAGGCTATTTATACCATAAATAACTGGTCGGTTAATCCAGAGACCCAGTTAATGTTCTGGGACCAGGGTTTGAATCCTGCCATGACAGATGGTGGAACTTAATTCCAGATTTCTTTTTATTTAAGAATTCAAGTGTCTAACGTGACCATGAATCTGTTATTGATTGTTGGAAAGGCCCTTCTGGTTCAATAATGTCCTTTAGGGAAGAAAACTGCCATCCTTAGCTTGTGGCCTTCATGAGCTCCAGACCCACAGTAACGAGGTTGAATTTTAACTGCTCTCTGGGCAATTAGGGATGGACAGTAAGTGCTGCCTAGCCAGTGATGCGTTCACTCCATGAATGAATGAATAAATTTTTTTTAAAAAAAGTTTTGGTAATGCAACTAATGCAGGGAGATTCTCAAAGGCCCATTCTTTTTAACCTTAACTACTGACAACCAATTGCTTTCAAGGTCATTTAAAATCGTTGTTCCCATTTTGTTCATTAATGTTATATTCTGTGTCTTGAGGTACTTTTTTTTTCATTTGTCTTCAGAATAGTTCTCTTTCAGTAAAGTTGCAGATTATAATTCATTCCTGCCTAGTTGGACAGTAGTATTTGAATTTTCTTTTGTAGCTCCTTTTGTGGCATGAAACACTGAGAAAATTATGAATGTGCTCACTGCATTGCTGGCCAAAATATAGAAAGTCTTTTATATCTGAGGCTTTATGAGGAATTCTTCCACTTTGCTGTTTAACTGTTAAGGATCGTGCTTTTTGTTACCTAACTCATAACTGTTCTCATGGTCTCACTGCACATGCCCCTCTCTCCGTTTATAGCCATTCCCCTGTTTCTGACTACGACATATTTGTCTTCACCAATCTTTTTCACTTCATGTTCTACAGACACTCTCAGTATGCATCCCACGCACTTACTCTCATACTCTATTTATTTTCCCTTTTTTGATCAATCCCTTTGTCCTCCTTTTATTAAATTCTGAAATTCTCCCACTCCCAAGGTCTACTTTTTTCTGGCCAATTTGATTGCTGCTCCCTTGGTTCTAATACTATCTCTAATTAATCTTGTAAGCAGTGGTTTGGCCACTCCTCCTACTTTACTTTTGTGCCAGACAGAAACGAATCATTGTTGCAGTTCACCCACACACTCTTTGAATGTTCGCCATTGCTCTTTAACGGCCTTCCCTTTAAGTAATGTTCCCCAATCAATCATAGCCAACTCATGCCTTGTACCATCGTCGTTTTCTCTCTTTAGATTTAAGTCCCTCGTCTCGGAATCAATCACTCTATTTTGAATTCTATTATGATCATTCGTCCCCAGGCAACCTTGCACAGGCAGATTGCCAATCGTTCACATTTCTCCATGTTTTTTCCATTTGTCAGACTTTGCCCACTCACTCAATCTGTCTGTATAAATGTGCAACTTCCATGTATCCTCTTCCCAACATAGTTTTCTGTTTACCTATGTATTTTGAATGGCGTTAAATTCCAATATCTGAACTGCATAAATTTAAGCTTCTGATCAGCCAGAATGGCTCATTGGGACTTGGCAGGATAAGATGCTAATGGGTATTGAGGTTCTTCAGTTTGTTTTAGTTGGTTATGCTTTCACCTGTGATCCAGAGGTTTTAGATTAGATAACTTAGTGTGGAGACAGGCCCTTCGGCCCAACAAGTCCACACCGACCCGCCGAAGCGCAACCCGTCCATGCCCCTACATTTAGCCCTTACCTAACACTATGGGCAATTTTGCATGGCCAATTCACCTGACCTGCACATCTTTGGACTGTGGGAGGAAACCGGAGCACCCGGAGGAAACCCACGCAGACACGGGGGGAATGTGCAAACTCCACAGTCAGTCGCCTGAGGCGGGAATTGAACCCGGGTCTCTGGCGCTGTGAAGCAGCAGTGCTAACCACTGTGCCACCGTGCCGCCCACATCCTTTTGCTAAGGGAGGAGGTGCCAGTGAAACACCCTTTTTCATAGGTGGTATCAGATTTCTCAAGTGATGGTACAGCTGTCCCTATCCAGGCAAATGAAGCATGTTCCATCACACAGTTGACTTGTACCTTTAGTTTTTTTTTATTTTTAATTCATTCATGGGATCCCTAACTGTTGTCAAAGGTGATGGTTGTAGCTTTAAGATCCACTGTCGATGTAAACACAAAAATTAGGCTGACACTTCAGGCAGTAACACCCTTCTCAGCCATGCACTGAAGTACGTACTTGATTGTGTTGTCTTTTTGTAATCTCCATGGATCTTAACATACATGTCCTTATTTACTGGTTTCCCAATATGGCCAATCATCTCTTTTATCTATATTAAATTTAGAATAAAAGATTCTTTAACAAGGCTTCTTAATAAACATCTGACAATAATAAATAAACATAACGTTTAATATAAAATAAAACTTACTTTTCAAAAATGATTTGATTAGCACATGCTTAAATATGAAAAAAAAATTATCCCTCTAAATAACCCAACCCATGCACACTGCAGATTTCTCTTTGCAGAGATTCATTCTTTTTAAAAAAAAAATCTTTGGCCAATAAGTCTTAGTTCTTGAAGCCAAGAAGGATAACGTGTGAGATGTTCAGATCCTCTTGGTCTGACATTCTGGCACACAGACGGATATTTCTGAACACCAGCAGTTGTAGCTGGTTACCTATGCAGCTGCTCAGGAATTATCAAAGCAATTGGACCAACACTTGAGGAATCTTGATGGTTCACAACAAAAATGTTACTTTCTAGATACAGGAGAGCTGAGCTCTGAAGCTTTTTTTTCAGCAGGCTGATCACCAGTTACTCCAAACAATATCCAAAATACATGCCGCAACTTGAGTCAGAAACCCAGGCAGTGATCTTTCATAAACAAGCAATTAACACATGACATGTGATGACCATGAGATGTATTTTTTTTAAAATTCCAAGGTCTTTTCAATAACCTCTTTGTGTAAAAAAAAATTCCAAATCCAAGCACCTACAATCCTTCAAAGTTAAGTCCATAAAGATGGCTGCGTATGAAGGCTTCGCAGCATGCTTCGGAATGTTAGCATCTTTTGCTGTTCTTCTGGTTGTTGGAGATCGCAGATTTGAGATCTGCTACAAAGGAATCTACTACAATAGACATTATATGCAGTCAATGAGATGATGGGCATTTTTGCTAAGGGAGGAGGTGCCAGTGAAACACCCCTTTTCATAGGTGGTATCAGATTTCTCAAGTGATGGTACAGCTGTCCCTATCCAGGCAAATGAAGCATGTTCCATCACACAGTTGACTTGTACCTTTATTTTTTTTTTATTTTTAATTCATTCATGGGATCCCTAACATATCAAAGGTGATGGTGATCTGTTACCTTGAAACACAGCAGTCCTTGACGTGTGACAACACCCAGAGTGCTATTTGAGAGGGGCTTCCAGGAACTATACTCAATTACAGTGAATGAATGGTGAGATATTTCAAAGTTAGAGTGGCATGTGGTTTGGAGAGGAAGTTGCAGGTGATGGTATCCAAAGATCCCTGCAAGCTGCGCAGCTGAGCCATTCTGAGAATCCATGCCTGGCATCCACTTCCAGAAGTCACTGACATATATGGATCCCTGAGGTCCCCACAGAAGAAAGAAATAGTGGAAGTCTATGTCCCTATACATCTGTCCCCATCCTTCATAGAAAGAGAGGGATTTAGAACGTGTTGTGGAAAGAGCTTAGGTGAGTTCCTGTGGTGGATCTTATAGATGGTACTCACTATTGCCACACTGTGTCATTGGTGGAGGAGGGAGAGGGATATAAATGCTGAGGATGGTGGATGGGCTGCCAATTAAGTTGGCTACTTTACCCTGGATGATTTCAAGTTTTAAGAGTGTTAATGAAGCAGCACACTTTTACCACATTCCCGACTTGTATTTGATAGATGGTGGACAGACACTGGGGAGGCATGAAGTGAGTTGTGCACTAGAGAATTCATAGCCTCTGACTTAATCTTGTAGCCACAGTATTAATGGCTGGTGATTTTATTGAACTCAGATTTCACCATCTGCAGTGTAAGTAGCAAGGATTCTAACCCATGTTCCCAGAGCATTAATTTGGGACTCCGGTTTACCTTCCAATACCATTTCCTTTACACCATCTTCTTCACTATGCTTCAGGCATGGAATAACCTATGTCTCTGTTTGAAGAGGGCAAGGAGTCTCCACTGTGTTCTGGTCAATACCTTTCTCTGAACATACTTTAAAACAATGTTTTATTTACTTTTTTACTAGTGCAAAGAGCCTGATGTATTGTTCACAAAAGTGAATGAGTTTTTAAAATAAGCAATGAGCTGTGAAGCAATTTGGAATGTAAGAGTATTCTGTAAATACAATTTGAGTACAAGATTTGAGGCCCTTGTGCTCAAGCATTATAATCTCATTTGCTCATAGAAGAGTTACATTTTTTTGAAGCACAAGGTAACAGTGCAAACTTTGGAAATAGTGCACAGAACATTAACTAGGTTAACCTGAACATCAGAGTGAGTTCCAAGGAAAAGATTTCTTTAAAAAACTTCAGACTTTTCTGCCTTGCAAGAGTGAGGGAATTTCATAAGGTACAAGTTAAAGAGAGAGATTAGTCCAAAAAAAGTTACGTTATTGCTGGGAACTCAATGGACACGAAGTATAAATAAGTAAAAATATACTTCAATGGTAATTCATAACACCATTCTAAGATGGATGTTTGAGGTAATACTTCTTGAATCATTTGCACGAGTGTTAAATGCAATTATAAATTTCATAACCTCCAGTAGAGATTTACAAAATTTATGTTGAATACTCTCTTTCGACAGTTAAAAATTACACAACACCAACACAACAAGCTTATTTGGAAGTACAAGTGATTGGAGTGCCCCTGCTCCTTCAGCTAGCTAGTGGGACAGGATCTTAGGACACAGAATTTATCGTAAAGATCAAAGTGCTGTACAACTGATGCAATGTATTGAACAAAACTAGATTGCTGTGAAGTCTTTAATCACTTAGGATGGGTTGCAGGTTTCAATTCATTAATATATAAATCCCAGAACTACTTTCAAGTCACTTTCCCGAGGTAAAAAAAAGTGACATCTCAGCTCAGACAATGCATTAAAGATGTGAGGTTAGAATCTGTCTGTGTTCCAACCTTGAGTTAGACTTGTTCTATTTCCAAAGGAGGAATTTATAAAAAATGTCACATTGGACTGACACAATCCGTAGGCAGTCCATGTCAGACTATAAGCTGGTGTTGTGTGACTTTTAATTTTGTCCATCCTCGGCCAACACCTCGTGCACATCATGTCTCTCAACAGTGGTTGTCTTTGTTATTATGTTTTCTTTGTTTGATCCTTTAATCCCAGTAATGAAAAGCAATCAAATGCTGAGTGAAGCATTGGGGTTCTCCAGATTTGTCATTGTTGCAGCTGAAAGTTAAAGATCTCTCATTCAAATGAGTCATCTCGGTGAACATTCTGTCCAATTCCAGAAAGTAGTTTATGCTAAATGATTTTGTTGAGGAAAACATTTTAGGTTAGATTTTGTCTTAAGTGAAGTATCAGTTGACTCATTTTGTGTGTGTGTGCAGGTCATTTTCTATATTTATATGTAATGAAGTTTATCGTAGAGTAATGTGAAACTACAAAATGTCAGCCTGCAAGTAACTTTGACTTGAAACAGTGTCTACTTTTCGTCAAGAGGGTGAGAAATCTTTTGCCAGAAAATGAGTAGCAAGATCCAAGACTGTCTTGTCCTGTTTCTGACAATTCGATTCAATGACCTTTCATGTTCTTCTATTAGCATAATATAATTTTGTTTATTTTGTTTTTGTGATCATTGGAAGCCATCAAAGAATGAAGAATGTTAATCAGAAAGTTATAATATGTATATTTTCAAAAAGATTATGTGCAAAGATTTTTTATTGCACTATTAATACTGATTACAGATTTCAATGTGAAGGCTTATTTAGATCCCTGCAATCCAAATTTGTTGGGAATGCAAAGGCTATCCAGGAACGTTTTTCTGATTCTTAAGTCCCATCTTTTCTCCCCTTCTTTTCAAACAGCAGTATAATTTGCATGACTGGTGAGATAAAGAAAGGAAAAATTAACCCAGTATCCTATCCTTGTTTGCAGTCCAGTGATCAACTTGAAGATGAGGACAAACAAAGCATGTTGTGGTGCTTGCCAAGAGCTAACCAGTTGTCTTGGTTTTGTTTTCTGGACTTGAAAAGTGAAGAATATGTATTTGCACAAGATGCCAAATTTGGCTGAGACTCCGTGCTTTGCTTCACTCACCCCACCTATCAAAACACAGAGATAGATGGCTGCAGGAGGGGAGGAACGTATCAGTTGCTTAAACAAAAGTCAGATAGAGGCAGTAATATTTTTGGAATTATTTTGTCAGTAATAAGCTCTTGTGAAGCAATTCATAATAATTTTACTAGAACTTTTGTGTAGCATACAAGTCCTTGAAGTAGACTAAGTTTTGTTTTCAATGGAAATTCTTTATTTGGAAGTAACAATGAGATTCTCCTTCCTTTCTTGCATGTCATTCCTTATAACCCCTTCAATCGACCAATTTATTGCTGATTCTGTGTTGCAGGTTAATACTTAACTTACACATGTGTCTTATCAAACAGGTATAAAACTGAACTGAGAAGTGACTAATTTTCAATGTGTTTGGGGGAAAAAAATCGCATTTTGCCAGCTGACAGCATAAAAGCTTTTGAAGTACACGATTCTTGTATTTGCTTTCTTATTAAAGATGTATTTAAAACATAAAATATTTTCATGAAATAGGTGGTAATAAAAGCAGATAACAACAGCATTTTTTTTGATAGTTTTTATACAAAATGTTTGCTACTTCATTATTTTTGACATTCTTTCATGACATGAGTCTTGCAGGCAAGGCTGAAGTGGTAGTGTCAGTAGACTGGCTAATGTTAGAAGACCAGGCTATTGTTTGAAGCAGGCAATTTGGTGAAATTTGAATTCATTAAGAATTTGGGATAAAAGCTAACCTGACTGTTGATTTTCATAAAAGTTCATCAGATTTACTTGTCCTCTGGGGAAAGAAGTCTGACATCCTTGCTTGGTCTGGCCCACATGTGATTCATCATTGTGTTTGGCTCTTAACTGTCTGGGTAATTAGGGATGGGCAATAAATGCTGGTCGAGCCAGTAGCATCCACCCTGTATGAACAGATTTTTAAGAACCCGATAAGAAAACAGGTGTGGAGTTACTAGATGAAGCAAGCATCAGCTTCTCCCTTTCCCTAGACAACATCCGTGAACCCAATTAGTCTGGTAATGATATTGGTGATTGTTGTCACAGTCATCATTTCTGAGACTAATTTTATCGTGCAAATTTATTAATTATTTTTAAATTACACCAGCTGCCATGGTGTTATCTGGGCACCTGTTGCTCTGGAAAACTAGTTCAATGACATTACAGTGTGTGATTGCTTACTCCTTAAAAAAATATCTTTTTCAGTATTACAGAAACATTTGTTATTTTTGCATATTGCAAAGTGAATGGAGGGTAGGCAGTTTCAATGATCCCACTCCGTCTAAACAGCTAACCACTGAACTCCTCTATCTAGCTCCTTTGTAAGCTAAGATGAAAAATTACTCTTGAGGTTCTGTTCCTATCCCCTTCAAATTTGCTGTCATCAACCCTCTCCACCAAAGTAACAACCATTGATATCTCTGTCCTTGTAGACAGTGCTACTGCCCCATTCCCAGCCTCCTTTTGTTCTCATCATGTGTTGTTCCCTTCATACTTAATGCCCAATGCAGTCTTTGCTGGCATCCCACATTGTACCCTCCAGTAAATTTGAGGTGATTCAAAATTTATCCATATCTCAACTTGCGCTAAATCCTATTCACCTTGGCTTTCTTGTTGCCTCATTATAGCCTTTTTTTAAACAATTCCTCAATTTTAATATTATTTGTTTTCAAATCCCTCTTGAGCCTGGTCCCTCCTTAACTCTAACTTCATCTTGTCCTTAACACTGAATTACTTGTGTTCCTCTGGTTCTAGCCTCTTGTATTCTCTCAATTGTAATTGCCTCATTATTGGTAGCTATGCATTCAGATGACTAGGCCATACGCTCTGCAATTGCCTCCTTGAATCTTGCAACATCTGTCTCACCTTGTACTGTTTAATACATCCCCTTCATTCCTACCTGTTTGAAGCTTCAGGTCATCTTACCTGAGAGTTTGTTTTTATTGCTCAGTAACTTTACTGTGGTATATAATGCCCCTGTGTAACATGAGTTTGCTTTATTGTTTTGATGACTTATACATAAATGCAAGTTGTTAATAGCCTTGAGAAATATAGGGGTACATTGTATTCAAAACAAGACTTTTCTGAAGTATTGTTTTCAATAGGGTCGTGGTGCTGGCTTTCCTGGGAAGAAGAGACCACGTGGTACAGGACACTCTGGACGGGGAGTTAGAGGCAGGTCGAAATTGAAAAATGGTATTGGTGCTGCTATAACACCAGGAGTAAGTGTACGCCATTTCTATTTCTCCATTTGGATATGGACTTTAATTATCTAAAGGGAAATTATTGTTCCAGTTGAACTATTTTCATAATACTCATGATTATCTGGTGTAACTAGTTGATCCTGGTCAGAAAAACCTATGGATAAATCTGTTTGGAAGGCATTTTATTGGCTCTGTCAATTGTGTGTGTACTATTATATTCTGCTTATTGGTTTTAACGTTCTCTGGCTACTGTTAGCATGTTTGTAATAATATCACTTCACTCTGCTGGAATTTCTATGGATTTTATGGAAACTGAAATGTTGCTTTTCCACCAGACAGGTGAGTGCAAAGGAAGATTGTCCCTTGATAAATAAGTACTTTACAGACATTTTGTTTTATAATTACCCAGTGTTATCAGTCCGTTTATTAAATACCTTTGATGGTACTCCTCCCCCAATTGAGTTTAAAATGCTGAGCTTTCCACTAATTTACTGAAATGGTGGAATTGGAATCATTATCCTTTTTATAGTACAGCTAAATAAGGAGCGAATTCTCATGCAAATGCTTTCTGTCCCCATTTTTACCTGGTTTAGTAAAATCATTTATGTGAAAAATTGTTTTGCTACCTTTGTTTCTTCTGATTTATTTAAGAGCCATCACTTAGGGAGTTTCAAGAATCCTTAACTAATGGATTGACTTGTTGTAATAAGCATCTTGAAAGCATGACATTGCAGAATTTTTCTTAGCAGAATTATTTAAAGATTTGTATGTCTCCAAGACAGGTTTAATGTCAGAAGGCCCCATTGGAAACAAGAAGAAAAAAATAAGAGTGATTGATTAAAAACAACATAAAATAATTAATTTAAGATTATGTATTATATGTAAACCTTCACTCGGAAATGAGGGGTCATTCAGGTCTTGGAGTGATTTTCATCTTATGAGCTTCTACTCACCAAAGTAGTATATCCTGATTTTAAGTAAATGTTTTGATCAAGATGTAATAGATCCTGGAATTAGTGGCAAAACTTTGCAGAGAAACCTGATATCTTATTCAGAGATAATTGATAAACAATAGGAGCTGCCACTGATTGATCTAATTAACTGCATTCAGTGCTGGGACCATACAATCCTGTAAGGCTTTAATTTCTTGTCTGTGTTGTTTTAACTGGTTTCACTCCAATGAAATGAGCGGTTTGGTGAAAGTTATTGCTCAGCAGTCTCGACTGACAGCACAGATCTGAGAGAGATTTGGCAAGATCTGGTCTAGATTTGGGCTAGTCTGGGATTGCTCCTAGTTTAGCTAAAACAGCATTAGGAAAATAATTTTGATTAGGTGTTGAATGCTAATAAGCAAAGAGCGGTTTCACAGCTGTTGCATCCTATCTAAGGCACAAGTCCAGCTCCAACAACACTCAAACTTGACACCATCCAGGACAGAGTAGCCGCTTGATTGGTACTGCATGCACAAACATCCAGTCTCACCACCACCAACACTCAGTTGCAGCAGTGTGTACTCTCAACAAGATGCACTGCAAAACCCCACCAAAATCCTTAGACAGCACTTTCCAAGCGCACAATAATTTCCATCTAAAAGGACAAGGGCAGCAGCTATATGGGAACACCACTGCAAATTCCCCTCCAAGCCACTCATCATCCTGACTTTCTGTAGCTGTGGTCAAAATCCTGGAACTACTTCCTAAGGGCATTGTGGATAAACCTCCAGCACGTGAACTGGAATGGCTTAAAAAGGCGTCTCAGCACTACCTTCTCAAGGGCTACTGGGAATGGGCAATAAATGCTGGTCAACCAATGATGTTGGCATCCCACCTGTGAATAAGCAAAGAAGTTACTGCTGTGGGATGGTGTGCAGTGGGTCTTATAGACCAGGAATGTTCCAGCATGACATTGGGCTTCCGTTTGATTGAGACTATGATGTAGCAGAACATTGGATTGCCAGCTGATGGGATAATTTCCTTATAAGGGTCATTGCAAGAGGAGTTTCAAGAGGTTGCTCTTGCAAGGGATCATGGCAATCCTATTGATATACAAATATTCAACCTGTTTAGATTTAATAAAACAGCAATTTACTTGCACTGTTTGAAGCATGTCCTGTAGTAACACCATGCTAAGAAATGTCACTGGGTACTTTTCCCTTTGTGTTTTAAAGACAAATGTGGGTTTTTTTTAAATCAGAAAAGATGACTAGTAGTAATTATGCACATTCCATTGTAGGTTGGTGCCATGGAAATGACTGTCAATAAGGATGAGGATGAAAACTCAATGCATAACACTGTTGTTTTGTTCTCTACAAGTGACAAATTTACCTTGAAACAGGTAAGGAATGTCCTCAGTTTAAATAATAAATTATTGGATTAGCAGAAATCTTTTTAACCTATAACAGTCTACAATGTAGTCTTAAAAATTAGGGCTTCTGGGGATTGGGGTAATATGTTCATGGATTGAGGATTTGCTAACAGAATAGGACTAAATAGTCACTTTTCAATGGCAGACTTTGAGCCTGTGATGGTACTGAAAGACTATATGCCTTGGCCTTGGTTATTGACAGTTTATGATCAGTGGCGGAGTTTAATTTGAATAAATATGAAGTGTTGCATTTTGGAAAGGCAAATCTTAGCAGGACTTATACACTTAATGGTAAGGTCCAGGGGAGTGTTGCTGAACAAAGAGACCTTGCAGTACAGGTTCATAGCTCCTTGAAGGTGGAGTCACTGGTAGATAGGGTAATCAAGAAGGCGTTTGGTATGCTTCCCTTTATTGGTTAGAGCATTGAGTGTAGGAGTTGGGAAGTCTTGTTGCAGCTGTACAGGACATTGGTTAGGCCACTTCTGGAAGTGTGTGCAATTCTGGTCTCCCTCTTATTGGAAGGATTTTGTGAAACTTGAAAGTGTTCAGAAAAGATGTTGCCAGGGTTGGAGGATTTGAGCTATTTGGGGAGGCTGAACAGACTGGGGCTGTTATCCCTGGAGTGTTGAAGGCTGAGGACTGACATTATAGAGTAAATAGACAAGGTCTTTTTCCCCAGGGTGGGACAGTCTAGAACAAGAGGTTTAGGGTGAGAGGGGAAATACTTAAAAGGGACCTAAGGGGCAACTTATTCATGCAGAGGATGGTGCGTGTATGGAATGAGCTGCCAGAGGAAGTGGTGGAGGCTGGTACAGTTACAACAGTTAAAAGACATTTGGATGAATACATGAATAAGAAGAGTTTAGAGGGATATGGGCCAAATGCTGGCATACGGGACTAGATTAATTTAAGATATCTGGTGGGTATGGGCAAGTTAGACCGTATGGTCTTTTTCCATGCTGTACATGGAAACTATGATTCAGTTGAGGCAACAGAATGTCACGTATTCAAGTTATCTACTGGTACCAAGTTAGGTGACAGGGTAAGTGCGAGGAGGAGGCAAATGACCTGCAAAATGTCATGAATTAAGTGAGTGGGCAAGAGCATGACAGATTTATACTGTGGAAAAAATCCTGAACAAATGAACGTTGAATATTTTCGTCCATATGTCTATCCAATCACTATTTAAATGCCCTTAAAGTTGGCAAGTCTACTATTGCAGGCAGGCCATTCCATGCCCCTACTGCTCTGAGTAAATAAACTACCCCTGACATCCGTCCTATATCTATCGCCCCTCAATTTAAAGCTGTCTCCTCATGCTAGCCATCACCATCCTCAGAAAAAGGCTGTCACTGGCAACCCTATCTAACCCTCTGATTATCTTATATGTCTCAATTAAGTCCCCTCTCAATCACTTCCTCTCTAATAAAAACAGCCTTAAGTCCCTCAGCCTTTCCTCATAAGACCTTCCCTCCATACCAAGCAACAATCTCCTCTGAACCCTTTCCAAAGCTTCCATATCCTTATAATGTGGTCACCAGAACTGTTCACAATACTCCAAGTGCAGCCGCACCAGAGTTTTGTACAGCTGCAGAATGATCTCATTGTTCCAAAACTCAAATCCTCTACAAATAAAAGCTAACACACTGTATGCCGCCTTAATAACTCAATCAACCTGGGTGACTGTTCATCTACACTACGCAGAATCTTACCATTAGCCCAGTACTCTGCATTCCTGTTGCCCTTTCCAAAGTGAATTACCTCTCACTTTTCCGCATTAAACTCCATTTCGAGACTCGGGACACAGCTCTGCAGCTTAGCTATATCCTTCTGTAACCCACAACATCCTTCGACACTATCCGCAACTCCACCAACCTTAGTGTCATCCGCAAATTTACTAACCCATCCTTCTACGCCCTCATCCAGGCCATTTCTAAAAATGACAAACAGCAGTGGCCCCAAAACAGATCCTTGCGGTACATCACTAGTAACTGAACTCCAGGATAAACCTTTCCCATCAACCACCACCCCATGTCGTCTTTCAGCTAGCCAATTTCTGATCCAAACCACTAACTCACCCTCAATCCCATGCCTCCGTAATTTGTGCAATAGCCTACTGTGGGGGACCTTATCAAATATCTTATTGAAATCCATATACACCACATCAACTGCTTTACCCTCACCCATGTGTCCTTTAAACACTGGTTAAAAATAGTGGAAGCTCAAGTTTGACTTAACTCTGCAACACTAAAGAGTTGATTATAATCACTAATAAAACAGAGACAGTGATAGGGTCTTTGCTACAGTAATTTATTTGCAGCATTTATCAAGTTTACAGTTGTAAAGCACTCTAAATGCAAGATAAAATTCTAAATAAATATTTGAAATATATTAAGGAAAAAGATGTTGGACTGCTGGGTGTTTAGGAGGGTAACTCTGATCAAGTCAACAGATTGGTTTTTGAGGCATTTTAAAGCTATTGAGCAGGGGGATATGAAGGTTATCAATCACTTAACCACTATCATGACGTTTTAATCTTTTTAAATCCTCTGAATAAATTGAAAGTACAAGTTTTTTATTTGATTCTTTACTCTCCAAAAGAAAAAATAGATAGGCATTGTTTGACCTGTTGATCAATTTAATTTCAGGATATGTGTGTTGTTTGTGGAAGCTTTGGGAAAGGTTCAGAAGGCCGACTACTTGTTTGCTCTCAGTGTGGCCAGTGTTATCATCCCTACTGTGTCAGTATTAAGGTAAGAGTTATTTTTGCTTCAGAAGATGGATCTTAGCTTGTAAATATGAAGCTGAAACATTCGCAAAAATCTACAGCTAGAAGTGCTGAATGGATAATCCAATTTGTCGTCCTCCGGTGGCTCCCAGCATCAAAGATACTAGCCACTTCAGTTCACTATACATGATATCAAGAAGTGATTAGAGATTGTACTGGATACTGCAAAAGTAATAAGCTCTGACTATGTTCTGGCAAGAGAACTGAAGATATGTGCTCCAGAACTTGTCATATAGGTACAACACTGGCGCCTATTCAACAATGTGGAAAATTGCCCAGATACGTCCTGTTCACAAAAAATCAGGACAAATCCAACCCAGCCAATTACTGTCCCATTAGCTAACTTGCGATCATCATAAAGTGATGGAAGCCGTTATAAACAGTGCTTTCAAGCAGCACTTGACACCCAATTTAGGTACCACAATGGCCTTTGAGATCCTGGCCTCATTACAGCTTCCATTCGAACATGAACACAAGTGCTGAATTTCAGAGGTGAGTTGAGAGTGACAGCCTTTGACATCGAGACTATATTTGTTTGAGTGTGGCATCAAGGAGCCTTAGGAAAATTGGAATCAGTGAGAGTTGATGCAAAATCCTTTGGAGTTGGAGTCGTATCTGGAAATAGTTGGGTTTGTTGGAGGTCATTCATCTAGCTCCAGGAATCTCTGCAGGAGTTTTTAAGGATAGTGTCCTTGGCCCAACCATCCTCGCTACTTAATCAATTATCTCCTTCCTTCACAAGGTCAGAATTGGGTAAGTTTATCGATTGCTGCACAATGTTCAGCATCATTGGCAACTCCTCAGATACTGAAGCAGTCCATGTTCCAATGAAACAAGATCTGGACAATATCCAGGCTTAAGCTGAAAAGTGCAAATAACATTTGTGCACACAAACGCCAAGTAATGACTATTTCCAATAAGAGATAATCTAACCACCACCCCTTGACATTCCATAGAGTTACCATCAATCGATTTCCCAACTACCAGTATCCTGGTGCTTATTATTGTCCAGAAACTCAACTGGTCTTGCCAGATAAATACAGTGGCGACAAGTGCAGATCAGAGGCTCAAGTCTCTGCAGTGAGTAACTCATCTCTTGACTCCCCAAATCCTGTTCATTAACTATAAGGTGCAAATCAACATAGAATATTTCCCATTTGTCTTATGAGTGTAGCTCCAGCAATACTTGAAGCTTAACACCATCTGGGATGAGGTAGCCTGGTGGTTGGCACTGCATTCACTCCCTGCAGCACCAGCATTCAGTAGCAATAATATGTACTATCCTAAAAGGTAAACTCCAAATAAAGAACCATAGACGGCACCTTCCAAACTCACGGCCATTTCCATCTAGAAGCACAAGGGCTGCAGATACATGGGAACGCCACTATGTACAAGTTCCTTTCCAAGCACCACACAATCCTGACTTGGAAATATATTGCCAATCCTTCAGTGTCACTGGGTCAAATGCCTGGAATTCCCTCTTTGTGGGTCAGCCTACAGCACGTGGATTGCAGCAGTTCAAGGAGGCAGCTCGCAACCATCTTCACAAGGGCAAATAAGGCAATAATGGTAGCCCAACCAGGGGCAACCACATTCCATGAGAGAATAAGAAACCAAAATATTCCATGACCGCAAGCATCTCGGCTTCAATTACTGCACTTGTACTTTGTGGTTGTGTTACTGAACAGACATGCAGAGGCTGGAGTGAGATTCTGGTGATGTAAGTTGAAACCTCACAGCAGCTAGAAATTCAAATTCAGTTAGTTTAATAAATCTAGAATTATAAAGCTTGTATCGATAGTGATGACAAATTGTCATGAAAAACCAGTCTGGGTCACTAATGTCTGTTTTGTGCATGACTCCAGATTTCTGACCAACAGTAAACATGGCTGGCTCTTTACTCCAAAGTATCCTGCAAACCACACAGTTCCACTGAACTGTTATTCCCAAAGTATCAATAGAATGTCAGCACCTCATGAAGGTGACTCGCTTCTTAAGGACAATTAGAGCTGGGCCAGTGGTGACCAAATTCTTTGAATAAGTTAAGCAGGAAGATCTGAACTGTGAAGCAATTTCTTGCAACTTACTTTTTACCAAGTTTTTGAGTCTGTGCTCTCCAAGTAAAAGCCATTTGCTGGAGGAAATGTCTATTAAGTCTGTCAAAATCTTTTTTCCTTGAAAACCTCTTAGATTGTATTTCAACCTTCACTTTTCCAAAGAGGTCAGTCCTAACTTTTCGGATCCTGCACTTCATGTCCAAAACGTAATCCATACATTTTGACTATATACATATTTCGAAACTTGTATCTTAATTTCCATTATATCCTCACTGTCCATATCTGCTCTTGGTAACTGAGGTGAAGAAATAGTCCCTTCTCAAGAAGTATACTTTTTATTTATTCATTTGTGGGACTTGGGCGTCACTGGCTGGCCAGCCCATCCCAATTGTTATGAAGAAGGTGGTGGAGAGCTGCAGTCCACTTGCTGTGGGTTGACCCACAATGCTAGTAGGGAGAGAATTCCAGGATTTTGGTTCAACAACTGTGAAGGAATGGCAGTAAGTTTCCAAGTCAGGGTGGTGAGTGGCTTGGAGGGTGGTATTCTCAAGTACCTGTTGCCCTTGTCCTTCTAGATGTAAGTGATTGTGGATTTGAAAGGTGCTCTCTTAGGCCCTATGGTGAACTTTAGTTTATGTTCAACATTTGATGTTTGCTACTCGTGCTGAGACCCTGATACCTGAGTAATGTAGAGAAAATTAAACCAGATGTGTTGCCTGCAATTGGAACTAATTCTGAATCACAATCTGAGAGAAGAGGTGAAATTATTCAAAACAGCATTATCCATTAAAGGTGCCCATCCATTGCATGCCCCATGTAATTATCTACCGTATTGCACATACACCAGTCGAGTGAAACAAGTCGATTAAAAGGTTCACATGCTTCTCTTAGACAGCCAATAGACAGTGCTGACTACTATAATTTGACTATATGCTCTTCCTTTAAGAACTTCTTACGAAAGTGTTTAAAGTTATGAAAGAGTGGAATTTTGATACAAGTTTGATACAGGAGGATTACAGAGATAAGGAAGAGAGGAAGGCCCTGAAAATTATTTTTGATTGCTCTTTTAAATTGCTGTTTTAAAGAGCCAGCAGATAGAGAATAAGCTGAATGGTCTCCTTCAATATAAGTTCTCTAGTGCTGTAGGTCACTTAAATTCCAATCCCGTCTTTAATTTCTAATATAGCAAGTGCAATCCAGCTTCCCAATAATTTTTTTTGTTTAGATGTCTGAGAATTCGTAAGCCAACCTATGTCAGTAATTGTGCTACTTGCATCTTGGTCAACAGCACTCATTCCAACCTGAAAGTGCCAAAATCAAGAGGCATAAAGATTCCTGGACAAAGTTTTGCTTTTCCAAAGCTCCCCTGATTAGTAATCTGGGGGAATTAATCATTCAATTAGTATCATACTTGTAAGTGCTAAAGTGTCTTCATTGGACCACAGATATCACTGCTCTGATATGACTGTGCAGAAATGCCTTTTACAAATTGGATATGACAGTTGATTGTGTGTAAAAGCTGATGGCAAGGTTTTTGGCTTAAAGAACTCCATAGTTTTACATGTACTTCACATCAAAGTTGGTGTTTTTTTCCAAAGTTCAAAGGCATATTTGTTCAGCCCCAAATCTTTACAGGTCTAGCGAAAGCCTCCAATTATTAATTATTGAAAAAGTTACACTTGGCAAATTTCGTCCAGCTTTGAATTGCCAGTTAAGATAGGAAGAATATAGACTGTGCATTTTTGAGGAGGGATAGTAACAGGATGGAGAAAACTAATAAAACACTGTACATGGAAATTGGATGCAGGGACCACCTTCCACAGAGAACTTTACCTAAATGGGTGACCACATCATCTTTGCCAGTGGGATCTTGCAAATATGAACACAATGCAATTTTTGTGCACTGAAGTCTAATTGAAGGACTCGAAGCTGTCAGCATGACATTTTTGAATAGACCCCCGCCCTTCCTTTCTTTCCATTTTAGTAGCACTAAAATCCCAGGCTCAGCCAATGTCAAGAGAGTCTATTGGAGGCTAAGGGAACCTCCTTAAAAACAAAATAGAGAGAAAAAAAGTAGCTGGCATTGGCACTGCTTCCTCAATTACCTTGTGGTTTATTTTGAGAGCTAGGTTAGGTGTGTTGGCATCTATGTCCTAGTTACAAGTCCCTCAAAGATATTGTGTAAATGTTAACCTTTTTCCTAAAACAACTTGGAAAGTCAATTTACATTAGAGTCTTTGCAGTATATTGTCAGTAAAGAGTTGAATATGAGATACACAAGAATGTGTGCCTCATAAAGACTTTATCAACTCTATCCTTTATAGTTTTGTTAGCTTTAAAGGTAATGCATAATTTTTGCAATGCAGAGTGATGATAATCACATGGGTTCAATTTCTGCACTGGCTGAGATAACCATGACGAATTTACTCTCTCAACCCCTTTCCTTGCCTGAGGCAGGATAACCCTCAAGTGAAACCATTGCAAATCGTGTCTCTCTCTTGAGACAGCAGCACTATGGCCTGGTATAGTTTGGCAACTTTACCTTTTACTGCATAATTAGCCTATTTGCTTTTACACAGACAGGAGATTCTGCAGCCGTGAGTGTGAATTTAGAATAGTACGTTGCCTTCCTGGTGCTACGGCAAAGCATGTCTCAAAATGGTTGAAGCACGTTGTCAAAGGGGAGAGTGAGAAGCCGGAACTTGTTGTCCACATAGTAGGAACATTTTAGGGAGAAGGTTAAGGCTTTGCAGAGTGAATATAGGGCTAAACAAACCCTCAAAGACAGTAATCTCTGGTTTACTTCTGGGGCCTTGTCCTAATTAGAGTAGGAGTAAAAAGATAGGGCAGATAAATCAGTGACTGAAGAGATGGTGGAATGTGCAAGGATTTAGACTTGTGGATCATTGGGACAGAAAAGACCATTTCAAAGGAATGTGTTTCATCTGAACTGGAAAGGGACCAATATCCTGGCAGGAAGATTTGCTAGTTATATTAAACTAGTAGAGAAGGGGAATGGAGTTCTTGAGTAGCACTAAAAATAGAAAGACAGTTGTGGATGGCTCTGAATCAAAGAGTAATTTAGTTAGCAAAGACAGACAACAAGATAGAGAACGAGGTAACTAAAGAATTAAACTGCATTGATTTCAGTGCAAAAGGTCTTACAGGTGAGGTTGATGAACTCTGGTCATATATGGGAACATGGGACTGGGATGTCATAGCTATTACAGAAGCTTAGCTGAGGAAAGGACAGGACTATCAGCTCACTAGTCTGGGTTTTAGGTGCTATTGGAAGGAAAGAAAGGAAGGAAAACACTATTGTACTTCGTTTCACTGGATAATCCTCAGAAATATCCTATATGGGTAGAAATTGGAAATAAGACAGGGGCATCACCTTGATAGGATTGTGAGACAGGAAACCTCTTCTCCCCCCTCCCAAAAAGAGTCATAGAGAAATTTGGGAGCAAATATACAGAAAGTTCTGTGTAAGAATAGGGAATTTTAATTTTCCAGACACTGACTGGGACTTCCATAGTGGAAAAGGCTTGGATGACGATGAGTTTGTGTGTTACAGAAAATGTTCTTTATCAATATGTAAATGTACAGCTAGAGCACGAGCAACACTTGACCTTCTCTTGGAGGAAAAAAGCAGAGCAAGTGACTGAAGTGTTAGTAGGGAACACTTTGAGACTAGGGCTCATAATTATATTGCTTTTAAAATAGTTATGGTAAAGGATAACCCTTAAAAGTTAAAGTTCTTAATTGGAGTAAGACAAATTTTAATGGTATGAAACGAGAACTTTCAAAAGTTGATTGGAGCAAACTTTCGCAGGTCAAGGAATGGCTGACAAGTGAGAGGCTTTCAGAAGTGTTACAACAAGAGTTCAGAGGCTTTGTGTTTCAGATGTTGGTGAGGCCTCATCTGGAGTACTGTGCGCAGTTCTGCTGCCCTGTTGGAGCAAGGATGATATTAAATTGGAGAAGGTTCAGAAAAGCTTCAGGATGTTGCTCAGAATGGGGTTTTGGAAAAGGTCAATAGCAAGGGTCTTTTCCCAAGGGCGGGGGAATTCAAACCTCAGCATGTTTTTAAGGTGAGAGGAGTAAGTTTGAAAAAGGACATGTTTTTACACTGAGTGGTTCATGTTTGGCATGAACTGCCAGAGAAGATAGTGGATGCAGGTACAGTTACAATATTTTAAAGACATTTTGGATAAGTACATGAATAGGAAAGGTTTGGAGATATATGGGCAAAATGCAGGCACGTGGAGCTGGTTTATTTCGGGAATGTGGTCAGCATGGACTAGTTGGACAGAAGGGCCTGTTTGCGTGCTGTATGACTATGCAGTTAAAGCACGTTTACCATTAAAGTTGTAAAACATGTTTAATTAATGTTGAGTAATCAAATATATTGATTTTCATTTCTTTGCCAAAAACAACCAATTCCCCCCTTTTTTTTCTCTTGGCTTCTTTTGGTTTTTCCCTTTTCAGAAGTTGATAAGTTGTGCTAAGGCATAATTTGACAGTCTAAAGGATCCACAATTCAATTGCACTGATCCTATTGCTGCCTTGGTTAAGATTAACTGTTTCCATACCAACCAGGGATTTGGACTATTTAGTGCCACACATGTAGCGTAGCAGATTAGATAAAATTAGATTACTTAGTGTGGAAACAGGCCCTTCAGCCCAACAAGTCCACACCGACCCGCTGAAGCGCAACCCACCCAGACCCATTCCCCTACATTTACCCCTGCCCCTAACACTATGGGCAATTTAGCGTGGCCAATCCACCTGACCTGCACATTTTTGGACTGAGAGGAAACTGGAGCACCTGGAGGAAACCCACGCAGACACTGGGAGAATGTGCAAACTCCACACAGTCAGTCATCTGAGGTGGGAATTGAACCCGGGTCTTTGGCACTGAGGCAGCAGTGCTAACCATTGTGCCGCCCATATTGAAGTACTGAAACACTGTTTTCCAAATTCAGTACATTCAGTGTGACCATATCATAGCTCTGGGTTTATTCTTGACTGCATTTCTCCTATTTATTTAATTAGAACATTTTCAATGATCATTGGCAGTATTCTTCACACACAGCATTTTTCTGAACATAGCTACTATTCTGATTTTGTCAATTAGATCAACAGCTACTATTCTGATTTTGTCAATTAGATCAACCGATTGTTAGCCTTAACTGCTAGATAGAGCAGCTGTTCTTAGCTTCTTTGCTAATATATTCTGCTAAACGTTGTATAGAAATGTTCTTAAATTGCTGTTTGTAATCTGTGGATAGCTAATTTGTGAATGACTGCAAGTGCACATAGAATGAGAAGGGGTGAGCTGACCTATCAGTCAAGAGATTTAAGATGTCAATTGCACATAAAATTGGTGTGGAGGATAAGCATTGAGATTTTTTTTTCCCTACTGGACAGATCACCAAAGTGGTACTGAGTAAAGGCTGGCGATGCCTAGAGTGTACAGTGTGCGAATCCTGTGGGAAGGCCTCTGATCCAGGCCGTTTACTTCTCTGCGACGATTGTGACATCAGCTATCATACCTATTGCCTGGATCCACCTTTACAGACCGTTCCTAAAGGTGGCTGGAAATGCCGATGGTAAGTTTTATTGAGTAAGATTTGTATTTTAGTAAAAGTACAGTTGAAGCAATAACAGAAAAAGGCAATACATTGCTTATTTGAAAAATATCCTGCACATCTCTACTGAAATATTTCTAATTGGGGTATAATTGAAAATATACTATTAAAAAAAGGGAAGTTTGTTTTTGTCAGTCAGGGCAGCACCAGGAAATATTAAAGGATATGTTAAGAAAGCAGCATGATTAATATTTTAAGGATATGCTTGTATAATAACCTGATCAACAAAAATAGCAGGTTAGTTTTGGTCAGTCTCTCAGTTTATAAATGGTGTTGTATAGGGTGGCACAGTAGCTCAGTGGTTAGCACTGCTGCTTCTCAGCAGGTTCAGTTTCAGCCTTGGGCGACTGTGTGGAATTTGTGTATTCTCCCCGTGCTTGCGTGGGCTTCCCCCAGATGCTCCAGTTTCCTCCCACATTCCAAAGCTGTGTGGGTTAGATGATTGTGCAATTGAACGTGACCAAAGTGCCCAGGGTCGTGTAGGCAAGATGGGTTACTATGGAAAATGCGTGATTACAGGGATACAGTAAGTGGCATGGGTCTGGGTGGGATGCTCTTTGGAGAGTCGGTGTGGACTTGATGGGTCTAAATGGCCTGTTTCCACACTGTAGGGTTTCTATGAATTTTCTATCTGTTAACATTAATATATATGAATCTGTATTTAATAATCAATGTTCTTTCATGATTATATGCCAGTAGAATTGGTTTCATGTTATTTATATGGCAATTGATTTTAAACTGTTTGAATATTCTCACTTAAACCATTTTTCAAATATGAAGTAACAGTCATTCTTAAGAATTGTGTCCTTTCTTTGTACTATGATTCTTTTACATACAGAATAAGTTGTTGCTTTATCTGTGAGATTTAGCCTCTTTAAAGTTCATTTTTCAGTCCTTAATCATGGAAGCATTGTAGGATTCTTCAAGTGTATCTGTTCAGGTCAAGCTACACTTTTGTGTTACAAGCTGCTTTTTCTTCGTTCATTAGGTGTGTTTCTTGTGTGCAGTGTGGGGCAACCTCACCTGGTTTCAAGTGTGAATGGCAGAACAATTATACACAGTGTGCTCCTTGTGCCAGCTTGACTGTCTGCCCAGTCTGCAATAAGAATTACAGAGAAGAGGAGCTTATTATACAATGTCGCCAGTGTGACAGGTGGGCGCATACAATGTATTCCTAACATATGGACTGTATGAGGTGGAAAACTGAATATCATAATGAGTACATAACTTAATTACACGCAGCATTAGTAAAGAATTCTATTAGAAAACTAGTATGGACTGTGTATGACAGTATCTTAGAATGAACTGAACAAGGCATTTGGGCACTACCCACTTTGTTTTGACATTTCTTAACAAGCTGATATGGAATGTTTTTGTAATGGTAATAGAAATGTAGAAGAAAAATAAAAGGGAAAGTTGCAATTGCTGGAAATCTAAAAGAACACGAGAAAACTACAACTGATCAATTGGTACGCTTTCAGAGGAAAGGGCAAGTGACAGTATTTTGGGTTTTAACATTTCAAAAAATATGTTATCTTTATTTGTATATTGACAGACCTATCAATGGACTTAGAAGTTATTGTGGTTGAATGACTTAGGCATATCCTTAAACAGCAGTGAGGTTTGACTAGACCCAAGCTTTATGACTGATAATGTCTGCAATGAATGATAAAGTAGTATCAATAAATTGAAGTTCACATCAGACAATATTGAGATGGTACACTTTCAGAAATGAGATAACAAGAATCCTGAGAAAGTATATTCCTGTTAGGGTGAAAGGCTGGTAGGTATAGGGAATGCTGGATGACTAAAGAAATTGAGGTGTTGGTTAAGAAGAAGGAAGCGTACGTAAGGTATAGACAGGATAGATCGAGTGAATCCTTAGAAAAGTACAAAGGCAGTAGGAGTATACTTAAGAGGGAAATCAGGAGGGCAAAAAGGGGACATGAGATAGCTCTGGCAAGTAGAATTAAAGAGAATCCAAAAGGTTTTTACTAATACATTAAGGACAAAAGGGTAACTAGGGAGAGAATAGGGCTCCTCCAAGATCAGCAAGATAGCCTTTGTGTAGAGTCACAGAAAATGGGAGAGATACTAAACAAGTATTTTGCATCAGTATTTACTGTGGAAAAGGATATAGAAGATAAAGACTAGAAGATATAGAAGATAAAGGGAACGAGATGGTGACACCTTGCAAAATGTCCAGATTACAGAGGAGAAAGTGCTGGATGTCTTGAAACGCATAAAGGTGGATAAATCCCCACAATCTGATCAGGTGTACCCTAGAACTCTGTGGGAAGCTAGAGAAGTGATTGCTGGGCCTCTTGCTGAGATATTTCTATCATCATTAGACACAGGTGAGGTGCCAAAAGACTGGAGGTTGGCAAACGTGGTGCCACTCTTTAAGAAGGGTGGTAAGGACAAGCCAGGGAACTATAGACCGGTGAGCCTGATGTCGGTGGTGGGCAAGTTGTTGGAGGGAATCCTGAGGGACAGGATGTACATGTGTTTGGAAAGGTAAGGACTGATTAGGGATAGGCAACATGGCTTTGTGCGTGGGAAATCATGTCTCACAAACTTGATTTGAGTTTTTTGATGAAGTAACAAAGAAGATTGATGAGAGTAGAGCAGTAGATGTGATCTATATGGATTTCAGTAAGGTGTTCGACAAGGTTCCCCATGGGAGACTGCTTAGTAAGGTTAGATCTCATGGAGTACAGGGAGAACTAGCCATTTGGATACAGAACTGGCTCAAAGGTAGAAGCCAGAGAGGGTGGTGGTGGAGGGTTGTTTTTCAGATTGGAGGCCTGTGACCAGTGGAGTGCCACAACGATCGGTGCTGGGTCCTCTACTTTTTGTCACTTGCATAAATGATTTGGATGCGAGCATAAGAGGTACAGTTAGTAAGTTTGCAGATGACACCAAAATTGGAGGTGTGGTGGACAGCAAAGAGGGTTACCTCAGATTACAACAGGATCTTGATCAGATGGGCCAATGGGCAGAGAAGTGGCAGATGGAGATTAATTTAGATAAATGTGATGTACTGCATTTTGGGAAAGCAACTCTTAGCAGGATGTATACGCTTAATGGTAAGGTCTGAGAGAGCGTTGCTGAACAAAGAGACCTTGGAATGCAGGTTCATAGCTCCTTCAAAGTGGAGTCACAGGTAGATAGGATAGTGAAGAAGGCATTTGGTATGCTTTTGTTTATTGGTCAGAGTACTGAGTGCATGAGCCGGGACCTCATGTTGCGGCTGTACAGGACATTGGTTAGGCCACTGTTGGAAGATTGCAGTCAATTCTGGTCTCCTTCCTATTGGAAACATCAAAGGGTTCAGAAAAGGTTTACAAGGATGTTGCCAGGGTAAGAGGATTTGATCTATAGGGAGAGGCTAAACAGGCTGGGCATGTTTTCCCTGGAGCGTCGGAGGCTGAGTAGTGACCTTATAGCGATTTACAAAATTATGAGGGGCATAGGTAAGGTAAATAAGCAAAGCCTTTTCCCTGGGACTGGGGAGTCCAGAACTAGAGGGCACGGGTTTAGGGTGAGAGGGGAAAGATATAAAAGAGACCTGAGGAGCAACTTTTCCACGCAGAGTGTGGTACACGTATGGAATGAGCTGCCAGAGGATGTGGTGGAGGCTGGTACAATTGCAACATTTTAAAAGACATTTGGATGGGTATATGAATAGGAGATAGTGAGGACAGCAGATGCTGTAGACCAGAGTTGAAAAGTGTGGTGCTGGAAAAGCACAGCAGATCAGGCAGCATCCAAGGAGCAGAAAAATTGACATATCTGGCAAAAGCCCATTCCTGATGAAGGGCTTTTGCCCGAAACATCGGTTTTCCTGCTCCTCGGATGCTACCTGACTTGCTGTGCTTTTCAAGCAACACTCTAATCTGGACTCCCACACTTTTAGTGTGTTAAGTGCAGAGAAGATTTGCACACAACAGAAATAGTGATTTTTTTTATATATATACGAAAGATTTTGATGGGATTAAGTTAAAAATCGCACAACACCAGGTTATAGTTCAACAGGTTTATTTGGGGCTACTAGATTTTGAAGTGAGATGCAGGTCCCCTCTTTAATTCACTAATGGGAAATTGTGGAAGCATAAGATTAGGGAGGGTGGTAAAAAAGGAGAGGGGGTGGCATTGCTAATTAGAAATGGTATAACGGCTGCAGAAAGGAAGTTTGAGGGGGATCTGCCTCTGGAGGTAGTATGGGCTGAAGTCAGAAATAGGAAAGGTGCAGTCACCTTGTTGGGTGTTTATTATAGGCCCCCCAATAGCAGCAGAGATGTGGAGAAACAGATTGGGAAACAGATTTTGGAAAGGTGCAGAAGCCACAGGGTCGTAGTCATGGGCGACTTCAACTTCCCAAATATTGATCGGAAGCTCTTTCGATCAAGTAGATTGGATGGGGCGGTGTTTGTGCAGTGTGTCCAGGAAGCTTTTCTAACGCAGTATGTCGAGTGTCCAACCAGAGGGGAGGCCATATTGGATTTGGTACTCGGTAATGAACCGGGACAAGTGGTGGGCTTGTTAGTGGGTGAACATTTTGGTGATGGCGACCACAATTCTGTGACTTTCACCTTGGTTATGGAGAGAGATAGGTGCGCACAACAAGGTAGATTTTGCAATTGGGGGAAGTGAAATTACGATGCTGTAAGACAGGATTTGAGGAGCATACGTTGGGAGCATAGGCTGTCAGGGAAGGATGTGGAGGAAATGTGGAACTTTTTCAAGGAGCAGATACGACGTGTCCTTGATATGTATGTACCTATCAGGCAGGAAAGAAATGGTCGTGTGAGGGAGCCTTGGTTGACGAGGGAGGTTGAATGTCTAGTAAAGAGGAAGAAGGAGGCTTACATAAGGTTGAGGAAACAGGATTCAGACAGAGCAGTGGAGGGATACAGGATAGCCAGAAGGGACCTGAAGAAAGGGATTAGGAGAGCTAAGAGAGGGCATGAAAAATCCTTGGCGGATAGAATCAAGGATAACCCCAAGGCATTTTATGCGTATGTGAGAAACCTGAGAATGACGAGAACGAGGGTAGGTCCGATCAAGGACAGTAGTGGGAGACTGTGTATTGAGTCGGAAGAGATAGGAGAGGTCTTGAACAAGTACTTCTCTTCAGTATTTACGAACGAGAGGGACCGTATTGTTGAAGAGGAGAGTGTGAAACGGACTGTTAAGCTAGAAGAGATACCTGTTAGGAAGGAAGATGTGTTGGACATTTTGAACAACTTGAGGATAGACAAGTCCCCTGGGCCTGACGGGATATATCCTAGGATTATGTGGGAAGCAAGAGAGGAAATTGCAGTACCGTTGGCAATGATCTTCTCGTCTTCACTGGCAACGGGGGTGGTACCAGGGGACTGGAGAGTAGCGAATGTTGTGCCCCTGTTCAAAAAAGGGAATAGGGATAACCCCGGGAATTACAGGTCAGTTAGTCTTACTTCTGTGGTAGGCAAAGTAATGGAAAGGGTACTGAGGGATAGGATTTACGAGTATCTGGAAAGACACTGCTTGATTAGGGACAGCCAGCACGGATTTGTGAAGGGTAGGTCTTGCCTTACAAGTCTTATTGAATTCTTCGAGGAGGTGACCAAGCATGTGGATGAGGGTAGAGCAGTGGATGTAGTATACATGGATTTTAGTAAGGCATTTGATAAGGTTCCCCATGGTAGGCTTATGCGGAAAGTCAGGAGGCATGGGATAGAGGGAAATTTGGCCAATTGGATAGAAAACTGGCTAACCGGTCGAAGGCAGAGAGTGGTGGTAGATGGTAAATATTCAGCCTGGAGCCCAGTTCCAAGTGGAGTTCCGCAGGGTTCAGTTCTGGGTCCTCTGCTGTTTGTAATTTTTATCAATGACTTAGATGAGGGAGTCGAAGGGTGGGTCAGTAAATTTGCAGATGATACGAAGATAGGTGGAGTTGTGGATAGTGAGGAGGGCTGTTGTTGGCTGCAGAGGGACTTAGATATGATGCAGAGCTGGGCTGAGGAGTGGCAGATGGAGTTCAACCCTGCCAAGTGTGAGGTTGTCCATTTTGGAAGAACAAATAAGAATGCGGAATACAGGGTTAATGGTAGGGTTCTTAGTCAGGTGGAGGAACAGAGGGATCTTGGGGTCTATGTACATAGATCTTTGAAGGTTGCCACTCAGGTGGATAGAGTTTGTAAGAAGGCCTATGGAGTATTATCGTTCATTAGCAGAGGGATTGAATTCAAGAGTCGTGAAGTGATGTTGCAGCTGTACAGGACTTTGGTTAGGCCACAGTTGGAGTACTGCGTGCAGTTCTGGTCGCTTCACTTTAGGAAAGATGTGGAAGCTTTGGAGAGGGTGCAGAGAAGATTTACCAGGATGTTGCCTGGAATGGAGAGTAGGTCGTACGAGGATAGGTTGAGAGTTCTCGGCCTTTTCTCGTTGGAACGGCGAAGGATGAGGGGTGACTTGATAGAGGTTTATAAGATGATCAGAGAAATAGATAGAATAGACAGTCAGAAACTTTTTCCCCGGGTACAACAGAGTGTTATAAGGGGATATAAATTTAAGGTGAAGGGTGGAAGGTATAGGGGAGATGTCAGGGGTGGGTTCTTTACCCAGAGAGTAGTGGGGGCATGGAATGCGCTGCCCGTGGGAGTGGTAGAGTCAGAATCATTGGCGACCTTTAAGCGGCATTTGGATAGGTACATGGATGGGTGCTTAATCTAGGTTAGAAGTTCGGCACAACATCGTGGGCCGAAGGGCCTGTTCTGTGCTGTATTGTTCTATGTTCTATGTTCATACAGTGAGAAGAAAGATGGACGTACAGGTTGGTCTGCTATAACACGCATTTCATTAACACAAATTCACTATAGCGCGATTAACAAACTAAGGATACCGTTTCTAATGTGTGAACTTTGAAAACGTGTTGGCAGTAACACGATTACATCACGGTGACTCAGTGGTTATCACTGCAGCCTCATACTGCCAGGGACCCAGGTTCGATTCCAGCCTCAAGCAACTGTCTATGTGGAGACTGGATGTTCTCCCCATATCTGCATGGGTTTCCTCCGGGTGCACCAGTTTCCTCCATCGTGTTAGGTGCATTAGTCAGAGAGAGATGGGTCTGGGTGGGTTGCTCTTTGGAGGGTCAGTGTGGATTTGTTGGGCTGAAGGGTCTGTTTCCACACTGTAGGGAATCTAATCTAATCTAATCACCAACACTTCAAGCGCAGTTTCTAAAGTGCGATTTTTCTGTAACACAGGGTTGCACAAGAACGCAACCATTGCATTTTAGAAGAACTACTGTAGGCTTGAGTGGAACATCAACAAAGATCACTGGCGAAATTGTGCTCTAAATCCTATGTAACCGTGACAAGAGTTCAACTACTATTTCTGCTAGATATGCAAACGACCAGATAAGCAAACTAATGAGTCAAATTGTGGCAGAAATAGTGAATCAAATCTAAGGAGATGGCTTGTGTCCGTCTCTTCCTCTGTGCATCCCTTTGGATATTTACATATTGATGCATGGTGTACAATTTCAATGTCTAATACAATGCTTATTTCAATATATAATTCGTAAGTATATGTATTTTCCCAGGTGGATTCATGCTATATGCCAGAACCTGAACACAGAAAATGAAGTGGAAACTGCAGCAGATAATGGCTACGACTGTTTCACATGTAGGCAATATGCAATGACAACTCCAGGTAGTAGCCAATTTGCTCAATCTGTTTTTTTTAAATAAGCCTTAAATTGGCAACCTGAAACTTGGATGAATTCAGTCTTTTTAAACAAAAATGTGGTTGTGTTTAACAGATATCTGGTGATTGCAGTTAAATTTAAACAGTTTAACTGCTGAAGTTTCAGGTATGCTAACAGGTTTCTAATTTCTTTTGCCTCAGTGACTACCTCAGAAGAGACGGAGTTATCTTTGGTATCACCTCAATTTATTGTAAAGACTAAAGAACCGGGTAAGTTGCCAGATTTGGTCTCCAAATCTTTGATCTGTACTTTCCTTCTAATTTTGAAACTTCCTGTCAGGGCAGTGCTCGTGTGCTTCATTCAATAGATATCAACGATACATAGTGCTTTGTCAAAACAGAATGCAGTGATGTGGGTGTTGGCTGGCACTTGGTAATGGCAGTGTTCTATCAAAGCTACCGTTCATTTTTAGTTGACATCAGCAAGAGCTGCCTTTTATATCGACCATCTTGGGTGGTTTATTTGTTCATAGGGTGTGGACTTAGTTGATTAGACTAGTATTTATTGTCGATTTAAGTTGCCCTTGAAAAAGTAGTGGTGACCTGCCTCCTCCTCCCGCTGCTGTCCATGTGCTGTGGTAGACTCCCCCATGCCCTTAGGGAGGAAATTCCAGGATTTTGACCAAGTGTCAGTGAAGAAATAACAATTTATTTCAAAGTCAGAATGGTGAGTGGTTTGGACAGGAACTTTACAGGAGGTGATGTTCCTGTGTATCTGCTGTTCCCTTCTGGATGGTAATGGTAGTGTATTTGTGAGGTGATTTCTAAGGAACCTTGATAAATTTCTGCAGTCCATCTTGAGTGGTTCACACAGCATTTACTAAGCGTCAGTGGTGGAGTGTGTGAATGTTTGTGAATATGGTGCCAGTTAGAATCATAGAGATGTACAGCATGGAAACCTTCGGTCCAACCCGTCCATGCCGACCAGATATCCCAACCCAATCTAGTCCCGCCTGTCAGCACCCGGCCCATATCCCTCCAAACTCTTCCTATTCATATACCCATCCAAATGCATCTTAAATGTTGCAATTTTACCAGCCTCCGCCACATCCTCTGGCAGCTCATTCCATACAAGTACCACCCTCTGTGTGAAAAAGTTGCCCCTTAGGTCTCTTTTATATCTTTCCCCTCTGACCCGAAACCTATGCCCTCCAGTTCTGGACTCCCACACCCCAGGAAAAAGACTCTGCCTATTTATCCCATCCATGCCCCTCATAATTTTGTAAACCTCTATAAGGTCACCCCTCAGCCTCTGACGCTCCAGGGCAAACAGCCCCAGCCTGTTCAGCCTCTCCCTATAGCTCAAATCCTGCCACCCTGGCAACATCCTTGTAAACCTTTACTGAACCCTTTCAAGTTTCACAACATCTTTCTGATAGGGAGGAGACCAGAATTGACTGCAATCTTCCAACAGTGGCCTAACCAATGTCCTGTACAGCTGCAACATGACCTCCCAACTCCTGTACTCAGTACCCTGACCAATAAAAAAAAGAGCATACCGAACGCCGCCTTCACTATCCTATCTACCTGCGACTCCACTTTCAAGGAGCTATGAACCTGCACTCGAAGGTCTCTTTGTTCAGCAACTCTCTCTAGGACCTTACCATTAGGTGTATAAGTCCTGCTAAGATTTGCTTTCCCAAAATGCAGCACCTCGCATTTATCTAAATTAAACTCCATCTGCCACTTTTCTGCCCATTGGCCCATCTGTTCAAGATCCTGTTCTAATCTGAGATAACCTTCTTCGCTATCCACTACACCTCTAATTTTGGTGTTATCTGCAAACTTATTAACTGCACCTCTTCTGCTCGCATCCAAATCATTTATGTAAAGGGCCCAGCACCAATCGTTGTGGCACTCCATTGGTCACAGGCCTCCAGTCTGAAAAACAATCCCCCACCACCACCCATTGTCTTCTCCCTTTCAGCCAGTTCTGTATCCAAATGGCTAGTTCTCCCTGTATTCCATGAGATCTAACCTTGTTAATCAGTCTCCCTTGGGGAACCTTGTCAAACACCTTACTGAAGTTCATACAGATCACATCTACTGATCTGCCCTCATCAATCCTTTGTTACTTCTTCAAAACACTCAGTCAAGTTTGTGAGACATGATTTCCCATGCACAAAGCCATGTTGACTATCCCTAATCAGTCCTTGCCTTTCCAAATGCATGTACATCCTGTCCCTCAGGATTTCCTCCAACAACCTGCCCACCACCGAACGTCAGGCTCACTGGTCTATAGTTCGCCGACTTGTCTTTACTACCCTTATTAAACAGTGGCACCACGTTAGCCAACCTCCAGTCTTTCGGCACCTCACCTGTGACTATCGATGATATAAATATCTCATCAAGAGGCCCAGCAATCACTTCTCTAGCTTCCCACAGAGTCCTAGGGTACACCTGATCAGGTGCTGGGGTTTTATCCACCTTTATGCATTTCAAGACATCCAGCAATTCCTTCTCTGGAATATGGACATTTTGCAAGATGTCAACTTCTATTTCCCTACAGTTTATATCTTCCATGTCCTTTTCCACAGTAAATACTGATGCAAAATACTCGTTTAGTATCTCCCCCATTTTCTGCGGCTCCACACAAAGGCTGCCTTGCTGATGTTTGAGGGGCCCGATTCTCTCCTTAGTTATCCTTTTGTCCTTAATATGTTTGTAAAAACCCTTTTGGATTCTCCTCAATTCTATTTGCCAAAGCTACTTCATGTCTCTTTTTGACCTCCTGATTTCCCTCTTAAGTATACTCCTACTTCCTTTATACTGTTCTAAGGATTCACTCGATCTATTCTGTCTATACCTTACATATGCTTCCTTCTTTTTCTTAACCAAGCCCTCAATTTCTTTAGTCATCCAGCATTCCCTATACCTACCAGCGTTTCCTTTCACCCTGACAGGAATATACTTTCTCTAGATTCTCATTATCACATTTCTGAAGGCTTCCCATGTTCCAGCTGTTCCTTTGCCTGCAAACATCTGCACCCAATCAGCTGTTGAAAGTTCTTGCCTAATACTGTCAAAATTGGCCTTTCCCCAGTTTAGAACTTCATCTTTTAGATCTGGTGTATCCTTTTCCATCACTATTGAAAATCTAATAGAATTATGGTCGCTGGCCCCAAAGTGCTCCCCCACTAACACCTCAGTCACCTGCCCTGCCTTATTTCCCAAGAGTAGGTCAAGTTTTGCACCTTCTCTAGTAGGTACATCCACATACTGAATCAGAAAATTGTCTAGTGTACACTTAACAAATTCCTCTCCATCTAAACCCTTAACATTATGGCAGTCCCAGTCTATGTTTGGAAAGTTAAAATCCCCTACCGTAATCGCATTATTATATTTTACAGATAGCTGAGATCTCCTTGACAAGTTTGTTTCTCATTTCCCTCTGACTATTAGGAGGTCTATAGTACAATTCCAATAAGGTGATCATCCCTTTCTTATTTCTTAGTTCCACCCAAATAACTTCCCTGGATGTATTTCCAGGGATATCCTCCCTCAGCACAGCTGTAATGCTATCCCTTATCAAAAACACCACTCCCCCCACCCCCACCTCCCTTTCTATCCTTCCTGTAGCATTTGTATCCTGCAACAATAAGCTGCCAGTCCTGCCCATCCCTGTGCTATGTTTCTGTAATTGCTATGTTATCCCAGTCCCATGTTCCTAACCATGTCCTGAGTGTGGTGTTGAAAAAGCACAACAGGTCAGGCAGCATCTGAGAAATAGAAGAATTGACGTTTTGGGCTTAAGCTCTTCATTAGGAATGTGGTTGTGGGGGCGGGAGCAGCTGAGAGATAAATAGGAGTATGGTGGTGGGGCTGGAGGGGAAATAGTTGAGAAGGTTATGTGTAGATGCACCTGGGGTAATGATCGTGACAGGTCGGAGGGGTGGCACCGACAAGTGGGAAGGAAGATGGACAGGTTGGACAGTTCAAGAGGGCGGTGGTGGAGGCCCAGGACTTGCATGTCCTTGACGGAGTGGACGGTTCACATTTACTGTCATTGCATGGTAGAATATCCCAATATTAACATCCTGGTCTTACCCCTGGCCCTCCTACTTCCCCTCCCACCCCTCCAAAGATATGCAAGACCTGGGCCGCCACCATCATCAAATCTAAACCACCTGCCACCTGGATGAAGAAAACCTCAATTTACGCCTTGGAACCCTCCAACACATCAACGTCGATCTCACCAGTTTTCTCCCCCTCCCCATCTCATCCCAGATCCAACCCTCTAACTGAGCACCACCCTCTTAAACTGTCCAACCTGTCCATCTTCCTTCCCACCTATCCACTCCACCCTTCCCTCCAGCCTATCACTATCACTTTTGACTCTGATCTCCAGCATTTACAGTCCTTACCTTCTCCATGGTATAATTCCAGCCCTTTTCTTCCCTTGTTCCATCCCTTCCCTTTGTCCGCCCCTTGCCTTTTTCCGCTCTATCCCCCACCACTCCCCACTTCCCATTGACTACAGTTTTGCTGAGTCTCCTTGATGCGACGTTTAGTCAAATGTAGCCTTGATATCAAGGACAATCCCATACATTTCCCCTCTAAAATTCAGTTCTTTTGTCTGTATTTGAACCACGGCTGTAACGAAATGAGGAGCTGAGTGGCTATGGTAGGACCTCAGTGAGCAGGTTATTGCTGAGCAAGTGCTGATTGATAACACTGTGAATGCTTTCTTTCATTATTATACTAATGACTGAGAGTCGATTGATGGTAATTAGCTCGTTTGGATTTGTCCTGCATTTTCTGTTTAAGCACATAACATTTTCACATAGATACCATTGTGTAGCTGTCCTGGAGCAGATGGGTTAAGGGTGTGACAGGTTCCAGCGCGCAGGTTTTCAGTACACTTGCCAGGATGTTGTCAGGGCCCACAGCCTTTGCAGTATCCATTGCTACTAACCATTTCTTGAGTTAAACTGACTGAAGACTGGTTCTTCGAAACAGAACTGACGAGGACATATACACGGGATGGTGTCTGTCTGACTGAAACTGGTATGTCACAGCTCCAAAGTCTCAGTGTCGCTCCACCACGTCGAAAGCGACCCAAGCCAAAGTTGAAGTTAAAAATCATCAACCAGAACAGTGTTGCTGTTTTGCAAACTCCACCTGATCCTCAGTCTGAACAATCTAGAGATATGGATGGAGATCTGGATGAAAGCAGAGGTACAATATTATGTTTGATCCCCTTAATAATCATGGAAAAAGATTTGTTGGCTCAATATTGTATGCACTATGTATGCTTGCCTAAATAAGATCACTCAGTGGAGAAAATGCTTTAAAACATTTGTGGTAATACCATATGTGGGTTAAGTAATAAATTATCTGACAAGTGTCTTGAAATCGTACTTGTGCTTTATTGCACCATCATGACTTTAGCTCTTCCACTTCTGTGTATAATTATTTAATCCTCATTGCAGAAACTTCAATCAAGGAAAATTACCATTTGTCTCTCTTTGTTGGTAGCAGCCTAATTGATGCTGCATTTTATTATGTTTCATAAGCATTCAAGTAATACATTTAAGAGAAGAGACTAAATCGACGAAAAAGAAATGTTATTCCACTCTTAGCCACTCCCAACATAGATTTGGCTAACATTTGTTCTGTCACTCAGGTCCTCAGCTGGGATACCTATGCCTTCTCGGAATAAGAGCTTTTGTCTAATACTTCACACAGAATCAGATTGCTCAATTTCAGTAACATTTAATTGCTTTTTTTATGTTTGCTACGTTTGTCATCAAGATTTGTTTTCCTAAGCAAGCTATCTTCTCCATGTTTGAAATTACATTTTGTTTCTCTTGCTTTTCTTTTTTGCTCCCTTCTTCCGCATGCTCCTCTTTCCGATTTTTTTCTGTCACCCTGCAAATAAGTATGTGGCTTCTTTAGGTGAGATTTCAGATTTTAATGTGGATCAGAACTGTGGCAGAACTGGCCTCAATTTGAGAACAGCAATGAATGAAAAATAAATTCCCAAGCACACGGGTCTCACTGTATCCAGAGAAAGTTCCCAATGAATGTGAATTATCCTGAAAATGGGGTGCATTTTAGAGTTGATATAAGTCATTGAACTCTCTGGTTTAATTTCTGATCAGTGGACTCATTCTACTTTATCCAATAATTTGGACACTTTATTGTTCTTAAGTAAGATGTTTTAGAGTCATAGAGATGTATTGCATGGAAACAGACCCTTTGGTCCAACCCGTCCATGCCGACCAGATATCCCAACCCAATCTAATCCCACCTGCCAGCACCCGGCCCATATCCCTCCAAACCCTTCCTATTCATATATCCATCCAAATGCCTCTTCAATGTTGTCATTGTACCAGCCTCCACCACATCCTCTGGCAGCTCACTCCATACACGTACCACCCTCTGTGTGAAAAGTTGCCCCTTAGGTCTCTTTTATATCTTTCCCCTCTGACCCTAAACCTATGCCTTCTAGTTCTGGACTCCCCAACCCCAGGGAAAAGGGCTTTGCTTGTTTACCCTGTCCATGCCCCTCATAATTTTGTCAACCTCTATAAGGTCACCCCTCAGCCTCCAACGCTCCAGGGAAAACAGCCCCAGCCTGTTTAGCATCTCCCTATAGCTCAAATCCTCCAACCCTGGCAACATCCTTGTAAATCTTTTCTGAACCCTTTCAAGTTTCACAACATCTTTCCGATAGGAAGGAGACCAGAATTGCGCGCAGTATTCCAACAGTGGCCTAACCAATGTCCTGTACAGCTGCAACATAACCTCCCAACTCCTGTACTCAATACTCTGACCAATAAAGGAAAGCATACCAAACGCCGCCTTCACTATCCTATCTACCTGCGACTCCACTTTCAAGGAGCTATGAACCTTGAAAGTGGTTAGCACTGCTGCCTCACAGCACCAGAGACCCGGGTTCAATTCCCGCCTCGGGCAACTGTCTGTGTGGAGTTTGCACATTCTCCCCGTGTCTGCATGGGTTTCCTCCCACAGTCCAAAAATGTGCAGGTTAGGTGAATTGGCCATGCTAATTGTCTGTAGTGTTTGGTGAAGCGGTAAATGTCGGGGAATGGGTATGGGTGAGTTGTTCTTCGGAGGATTGGTGTCGACTTGTTGGGCCGAAGGGCCTGTTTCCACACTGTAAGTAATCTAATCTAATCTAACCTGCACACCAAGGTCTCTTTGTTCAGCAACACTCCCCAGGACCTTACCATTAAGTGTATAAGTCCTGCTAAGATTTGCTTTCCCAAAATGCAGAACCTCACATTTATCTGAATTAAACTCCATCTGCCACTTCTCAGTCCATTGGCCCATCTGGTCCAGATCCTGTTGTAATCTGAGGTAACCCTCTTCGCTGTCCATTACACCTCCAATTTTGGTGTCATCTGCAAACTTACTAACTGTACCTGTTTTCTTTGCAACAGAGCCTTTTTCGTGTGCATTAATTTGGGTTTCTGTTGTGCCAACAACTGCAGCTTCATCAACTCATTGGCCATTTAACTTCAATCCTGCTTCATCCAGTTTTCTCTTACTTTTTTGTTAGCCAGTATTTTGTCCACTGCTGTTTTACTTCCAGTTTTTGCAATTTTTACTATTTCACGTTACATCCTTGTTTATTTTTAATGTCCAATAGAAAACTGTAGATATTCTAATTTAAATCTGCCATCTACTTAAATTTATCAATACGGAATGGGCTGCTAGTGCAGTCGATAGGCCACTGCCATTAAAAGTAGCTGATGTAATCCATCTCCACATGTACAGATACATCTAAAGCACAACTCAAACACATTCAGACACAGTTCCTTCTGGGCAGAACATTGTGCTTCGCTGCCAAAACAGCCAATCTCATGATCAAGGAGAAAAGGATTTCCATGTTCTTTTATAATAATAGACAGTACAAACATTATAATTCAGAGAAGTAAAGTTTCACTCAGTAGGAACTTTCCCAATCTTGAAGACAGGCGAATGTGAACAGGCTTATTTAAGCCAGTCTTTCAGTTATCCGTTGTAAATGCATTGCACATTCTATGTGTTGTTGGACTTGGGACTAATGTATACTGTTCTGCTGAAAAACTTTCATTTAAAGCAAATCTGAATTAAATTAAGAGTTGGACACCATCACATTGCAAAGCTGTGTTTCTGTGTGTGCGTTACTGCATCTGTCAGTAGCGTTGCCCATAACACAGCTTTTTAAAATTGAATTTCACCTGAACACTGCTTGTACTCTGAACTTCAATATCTACATTTTGAAGCTTAAGTAAATCTATTCTTCCATCGTGTGTAAGTTTTAGAGTTAGAACTATAATGACGGATAAACCATAATCAATTTAAATGCAATCAATTTGGCTAAATAAAATTAGGTCCATGCAAGTTGAATCCAATTTGTTGTGAATTTTTAACTAATAAACTGGTTTTGAGACTCTGTGCAGTTATCAAACTATTAAATTCAAGATTTGGTCCAAACATTACCATAATTTCTAAAATCAGTACAGTATGAAGTTGAAAAGCAGCAATATCTTGGTATCGTCTGGAGGGAGCTATTTTCACATATTCCTTGTGTTTCTCGGTCACTTGCTGCACAAATCCTTATCCTATAAGAACAAAATTACTTGCAAGATAACTGTATATCTATATTGATGTGAATAATTTCTACAGTGTGGTTTAAACATATTCAAGTGGTTTGAAATCTTAATCAGTAAATAGGCTAAACAATGACATAGAAAGGTGAAAGTTCATTTTTTTAAAAATCTAAACTTCTCTGCATTCTCTCTTATAGTTCAGACTTCACTTCAAAATTTATACCTATATCCCAATATCCCCTACTCTAAAAGCAAGTCTAGACTGACAGGTCAAGTAATACTAAGTCAAAATCAAACCTCCTGTAAGGTAAACATAGAAGATTATGGAGCACTGTTGCAAAGAAGAGCAGGATAATGTTTCCTGGTGCCTTGGTCAATAGTTACATCTCAACCAACATTCCCAAAATAGATTATATAGTCGTTAGCACATTGTTGACTTTGAGATCTTATTCTTTGCAAAGTTCCATCTGCCTTTAACAGTCATGCAATCATGTTTCTTCCACATAAACCACACGTAGACAAAATAATTCAACAAATTTGAATAAAATGCAACACTTTCAAAGGTCAGAAATTTCAGGCTGTCTACAGGCAAAGAATTCAAGCATCCTGTCCCTTCTTCCATTACTCTTTTTACACCTCCACCCTCCTCCTCCCACCTTTTTCTCCCAAATTAGTCATTTGGATAAGGACGAATTTGTGCTTTACATCAACTGCAATATCAAATTTCAGCCAAGTATATCTTTTTAACCAAAGATCAAGCTGGGGGCATGGAAGCATCCCTTCAGAGCTATTTAAAACAGACCCAAATTCCAAGAAGTTAAATTGATTGTGAACTATCTCGCAGCCGAAATAGTATTTAAGGAGTTGAGGGCTAATAGATGAAGTGTACTCTGTTTATTCTGACCTTTGCCCCTATTCTCAGTGACTTCTGTTCGTCTCCAAATCCCCTACCACTCAAAATTTAACATTTCTACCCTCATGTTTAACCAGTTCATGCCCTCATTCTTCCTCACTCCACACTTTCCTCCAACTACCTGTGCATTTCAACCTTTCTCCCCATCCTTAAACTCTTTGTTCTTATTTGGTTCAGTGGGTTTGCTAGGAAAGATTTTTTTGATGGGCTGTTAACAAATTCCAAACCAGCAGTGGTAAAAGTTATTGTGTGTCTGCTGCTACCATACTAGTCCAGGTAATCAATGCCACTGATGTTAGCGGTTTACAACTAGAGCAGGAAATTGGCATCCACTGTGCTGACAGGTGCATATGTGCTTTCGTTGCTGTCATTTTTGCACTCCCGGCCCTATACACTACCTTGCTTCACTTGCTCCCCACTGGGCGTTTGGCTTGGCTCACCACTCCTTGTCTCTCCAATGCCTTGCTTGGTTTTTTGATTAGATTAGATTAGATTGCTTACAGTGTGGAAACAGGCCCTTCGGCCCAACCAGTCCACACCGACCCGCCGAAGCGCAACCCACCCATTACCCTACATTTACCCCTTTACCTAACACTATGGGCAATTTAGCTTGGTCAATTCACCTGACCTGCACGTCTTTGGACTGTGGGAGGAAACCGGAGCACCCAGAGAAAACCCACGCAGACACGGGGAGAATGTGCAAACTCCACACAGTCAGTCGCCCGAGTCGGGAATTGAACCCGGGTTTCTAGCGCTGTGAGGCAGCAGTGCTAACCACTGTGCCACCGTGCCGCCCATATTGTGGTTATGTAAAACTACAATAGTGAACAATGATATTTGGCTGGCAGTGTAAGATCTCTCAACTTTTAAGACTGTACATCGGAGAAACATTTGAAAAATAATGCATTTTATTGGTTTTGCTGTTGTTAAAATAGTTTTGAATTGCTCAGTGATATGGATGGTCCTCATCCTTGATGCAGGCAGCAATCTGGCGATTCTGGCAGTGCCCTCACTTTTGAGTGACTAGTTTGTGAGTGCACCCTCTGCAGTTATGGTCACCACAAATGTAATCTGAAAGTTAACCTGGTTTATGCAGAGCAGAGATTTCTTAGGCACACTATTGCAGATGGCTTTCTTCCATGAGGTGACTAATTTGTGCTTGTATCTAGAGTTTCGACACAAGTTGACAAATGAACACTGTTTTGGGGATAGTTAACTGAACATCTCTGAATGTATTTTCAACACAGTTGAATGCTATGTTGTGTGAAAATGTTCTACCTTCAGTTAACCCTTCAATCTTAACTTTACAGCAGCTGACCTAATGGACTGTGACGCAAAGTCTGATACACTTACTAGTCCAGAGCGGGAACCAGCAGATGATGACTGTAAGGGAGCTGAGGGGTCTGACAGCCTAAAGAAGAGAAAAAGGAAACCATACAGACCTGGTAAACAATCTGATTAAAGCAGACATAATTCACCAGGCTCTGAAGTAAAACTAGATTAAAGACTATTTTCTGTGCACTGGGATCAACTTGAGTTGAGACCCATGATCATATTTTTAATAAATATTTGATGTAGAATGATAATGGAAATGTTTAAAATTGAGTACAGACAAAGTGTTTTTGTAACATCTTAAAATACTTGTCAGACACTGGAAAATAATGAATCACCCTCTGTTTTAATTGATGTGTAAAAGCAACTCAGTAAGTGCCAGACAGCAGTGAAATCTGTTGGTGGTTTGCAGCAGTTCCTCTTACTCTTACTCATTTTCTTTCTAGCTGCCTCCCACTCCTTTGTCATTTATGGTACCCAACTTTTATTTCAAGTTCATTTGATATCTCCTTTCTGTACTTGTATCTGTAATTTTCTGAAGATAATAGAACCCACAGCTGCCTGTGAGTCAGAAAATGTTTTATTCCGGTCCCACTCCAGATCCTTGATCACAAAGGTCCATTGCCACACTATGGGTTCATTGAACTATCTGAGCAAAAACATGTTTAACAGATGTCCACCTGAGTAGTATACAAGATGTAAAGGATGCTATCACTATTTCAGAGAAGAGCTAAGATATTATTCTGACCAATATTTATCTCTCAGTCAACATTACAAATATAGGTTATCTGGTCATTACCTTAGTGCTTTTGGTAGAATTTAATCCAATGGTGCAAGGTTAGGGAAATAAAACGTCATGCAAAAATAATGGAATTGGTCGAATGATTTCTGTGCTATACTTTAAATAAAAGGAATTTAGAAGGCTGAAAATTAAGTGAATTTTAACTAAAGGTGACGAGAATATCAAAGGATTTTTTTTTTGTTTTGGTTGGGATGTGAACAACAGCAAGTATTGGCTTATGTTGTCCATCCCTAAATGCCACTGAGAAAGCTTTTTTTTTTGAACTGCTAGTGTAGATGTACTCCATGTTGTTAGGAAGGATGTTGTAAGATTCAGTGTCCGTGAAGGAGCAGCAATCTGGTTCCAAGTTTGATGAAGAGTCATTGGACTTGAAACTCTGCTTTCTTCCCACAGATGCTGCCAGAGCTGTTGAGTTTCATCAGCAGTTTCTATTTTTATTTCTGAGTCAAGATGGTTTGGTTTGGAATGGAGCTTGCAGGTGGTGGTGTTCCCATGCATCTACTGCCCTTGACCTTCTACATGATAATGTCATGGGTTTGGAGGTACCTACCAAAGGAGCCTTGATGTGGCTGCAGTGCACCTTTAATATTCTGCAGTTTGCTGCGACAGTGGGAGTCAATACATGTTAGATCAAGTGAGCTGCTTTGTTGTGAATGGTATTTTGTTAGATAAGTGTTGTTGTAGCTTCAGCTATCCAGGCAAGTGGAGCCTGACTTGTGCACTGAATAGATTTTGGGTGGTCAAGAGTGAATTAATCTACCCAGACTTCAGTTTCTGACCTGCTCCATGTAGCAATGGTGTTTAGTTTGGTACTACCTGAGAAAACTCCTACTGTGATATCCTTGGACTTCGATGATTGACTTCCAACCATCATGACCTTCTTCCTTTGTGCTAGGTATGATTCCAACGAGTGAAGAATTTTCATACTTATTACCATTGACTTCAGCTTTGGTATATACTTGGTGAAATCTTGCCTTGATGTCAAACACTGTCACATTCACTCACTACTTGAGTTCAGCTCTAGTATTTTCCTGTTTTGACTAAGATTGTGATTAAGTCAGAGCTGGTTGTTCTTTGTGGAATCTAAACAGCAGATCAGTGAGCATGTTATTGCTGTGCAAGTATCATGTAACATCAGTATCAACTGATCCACAGGCTGATTGGCACGATTGGATTTTGTCTCTCTTTTTCGTGAATGAGATCTACCTGGACAATTTTCCATGTTGGTTGTGTGCCATTGTTGTTGCTGTGCTGGAATGGCTTGGCAAGGCATGTGGCTAGTTCTGATCATGAGTCTGAAATACAATTGGGATATTGTCAGGTTCAATTTGCTGAGTTCAGTATGATACTCCTCAATTGGTTGAAGCTTTTACAGATGTTACAAAAGGATCAGCAAATTATATTGGAAAGAACAAAAGGTGGAATTATATTTTGTTATGCATAAATTGACAATTGTTGTGAAGTGCTTTGGACATCCAGAGGTAGGGAGAGAGGCTGCATCCATGCATATCTTTCATTCTTTCTTCATAATATTATTTGCTAAATCTTTTGCAATGTATTACCCTCCAGATTCTCTTCTATCTTTCCCCCAGTTTGTTTTCTTCTCAATTGGTTGTTATTTTCAAGTTACTGTTGTCATACTAAACTTGCATTCATTTGACTTGGAGGTGCAATGATGTTTAAATTGCTAAGCACCACAAAACAAGTATATTGCTAATGTGATAATAATCCTCAATTAACTATTTTCTCTTGAGAGCTACTTCTGGAGTGGTTTAGTGTACTGGGGCATCAATACACAAGACTGCAAAATAATGAGATGTATTTTTACAATCTCATACTGCCATGGGGAGGTGCTAAATTGAGATGATTAACATTCCCACAGAGCATTGAATAATTAGAAGATTAAATACTGGGTGACATTGAATATGTTAGCAAAAGCATCATTTGTAGATGGCTGGGAGATGAAGTTTCCTTTCGACTATGATTATACTATAAGGTCTCATGTAAGTTAGAAAAGGGGACAATGTTGCAATAAGAATTAGTCCTGTTTCGTTAATGTTTTTATTAATTATGTTATTTTCATATTATGAATTTTAGTACAACTTATTCTTCCCAATCTATTAAGTATCATTTAAACCTTCTGTGCTCCTCTTTGATAAAAGTCACAAATCACACATTATAGTCCAACAGGTTTATTTGAAACCACAAGCTTTCGGAGCCCCCGCTCCCACTAGTTGCCTGAGGAAGGAGCCGCGGGTGGGGGGGGGGGGGGGGGGGCTTCGAAAGTTTGCGGTTTCCAATAATCCTGTTGGACTATAACCCAGTGTTGTGAGAGTTTTGGCTTTATTTGCCCCAGTCCAACACCAGCACCTCCACTACTTTGGTAAGGCAGTGAGGTGAGGAGAAGAGAACTTTGTCTGCATTATTCGCAACCTTCCCTTTATTGAAACCCCCATAACATACAATTCGAAATCACATTTTGTGAAGCTGTGCTGACCTGTGTGCCACTAAATCAATTTAAAGATCCTTGTTCCTCATTTTCAATGCCTCCTTCCTTGTCTGAACAACATTCTCTGACAACACTGCTCACTCCCACCTGGCAGTCTGTTTTACCTGCAGGCGCATTGTCTGCGTCCTCTGGAATTCTGTCCCTCAACCTTCCTTCCTTGCCTTGTTAAAGCCTCTTAAAAAACATATTTATAATCAAGTGTTGGTGTTGCCATGTTTTTCCATTCTTTATGGCACATGGGTGTATCAACTATTCCCAATTATGTACATTTACCAGTTTTCTTTATTGGCAAGCGGTAAATACAAGTGTACAATAACTATCCTTGTAGTTCAGCAAACTTATCTGTTGAGTAACTAAGCCATAAAGACTACATTCATAGGCTACATTCAAGTTTTTTTTAACCTGATCTTGGATACTACAATGATGAAATCACATTTGTATTGACCGTTGTTAAAAATGAATTAGTGCATGTTCGAGAACTCAGCTCAGTAATACTCTTTGCAACTAAAGAACCTGTCATGTTTTATTTTTAGTATCCTGTGCTACAAATGGGAATTTGAGTGAGATAACTATTGTGTGTTCTCTTTGTGAAATATACATGGTCAAAATTTCAGCTCCTTCAGGAACAACTGGAGAAAATTTATCAAAGAAAATAATATTCTGGACAGAAGGAATAATTGATTTGAGATATTCTGATTAAACCCCAGTATATGAGTTAATACCTTCAGTTTTAAGTGGTAGTCTGAATACTGAACATTACTAATACCAAGAAGTATGAGACCACCATCCAGGATTTGGTCTTGTGTTGTCTCACGGTATCTGCCAAGGTTTAAAATTTCCCAACCATGAAAATTAATTTTGCCAGCCTCATTCTAATCCTACCAAGTTCATCCCATTCATCATCTTAAGCACTGACTTTTGATTACAGCCACATTGATTAGAAATACTCTGATTAACAAATTCCATTTTTTTTTTGTTTCCTCACTCAACCTCCATGAGTCAGGCATTGCAGCACAGAAGAAGGTCTCTTGGCTTTAAAAATCATTACCTTTGATGCGTTATAGCCTCCAGATCTTAAGTTGTATTTTCAATTCCATAATCACGATGGCTCCTTAAGTCATGGCATTTTGTTGTTTGTAATACTGTTAAATTCTTCTACCGTTTTTCAAAAGTTTCTGAAAACCTATGTCTTCAACGTGACCTTTAGTCTTCCTTCTTAACTGTTCTCCCCACTCCTACTCCTGTGTAAGTTTCTTCCATTCACTCCCTAGCCTCCTGTAAAGTACCTGGAGATGCTGCATTGTTTTAGAAAGAATTGAATGAAGTTTTAGCCTTGGAGAGTAGGTGGCAAAGTGAGCTCTGTCGATATGTAAAAATCTAATTCATCAGCTAACAATTAACTTGGACAGTCAATGTGCTATAGCTGAGAGATACGGACAGGCAAAACAAATGGGCAGAAACTTGACAGGTAGTATGTAATATGGGGAAATTAATGGTTATGCATTTCCATTTTGACAAGATGAATAGAGGACATGAACATTGTTTAAATGGGAAAGCTACAATGCAGTGGGATTTGAGAGACCTCGCCCATGAATCACAAAAGGTTTGCCTATGAATTCAGTGGGTAATACAAGAAGGAAAATGGAATGTTGGCCTTTATTTCAAAGGATGAGGAGTATAAAAGTAGGGAGGTTTTGCTAAAACTATACAACACTCTAGTCAGACTAGAAAACTGTACACAGTTTTGGGCCTGTTATCTAAGGAATGATGTACTGGCATTGGATGCAATGACAGTTCATTAAGCCGGTACCAGATATGGATAGAGTTGAAAAGTGTGGCGGTGGAAAAAGCACAGCAGGTCAGGCAGTATCTGAGGAGCAGGAAAATGGATGTGGAAAGAGATGCAGAAGTGATGTAGGCAGCGGCTTCGACAGAAGTGATGTCATTGTTTGCAGCGGTGGTAGCAATTGTAGCAGCCGGATGGATTATGACATCCAACTGGCTCTGAAAAGAGGGTCGAGGAAAAGGGACAGGAGTGGTTGAGGATTCCTGGGTTTGGAGAAAACTGAGAAAGGTTTTGGCATTCTTACGTTTCTTTCTTTTTCTCCAGTTTATCAGATAGTATCAGTTGGGGGTGTGAATCCTTCTGAAGATGAAGAACAGCAGAGGTCCTGTGTAGGTCAGAGAATGAGACCCTGAACTGTGGGGCAGTGCTGACTGTAGGTGGTGACACATGGCTGCGAGTGTGGAGCTGAGGATCCATAGGGAGAAACATATCTGGAGGCTTTGGAACTGTTGTAGGTAGCAGTTGTCCCGGTCAGGTCCAAATTGCGATGGTCTGAACATAGCCTAAAGTTCATGGGGGATAAGTCGTTTGCGTAGGCAGGTGCTGAGGAAGGGAACATGGCTGCAGTAGTGGCACTACTTCAGGATGTAGTTGAAGAGTTTCAGGGCAGAGGAGATGACCTGAGGGGTGCGATGGGAGAGAGACTCACTGAGTCCTTACATTCTACAAGATATGGGTAGACTATCTTCTGAGGATAAATTGAGTGGGTTAGGCTAATGAATTTAGAAGACATACAGAAACATATAAAATTCTTAGGAGACTTGACAGGGTTAATGCAGAGGGGTTACTTCCACTTGTGGGAGAGTCTCGAACCAGATGGTCCTACTTCAGCTTCCATGTCTTATGATTTTAATTGCATTCTGCAGGTATACATTTCAAGAATCCCATCTTGATACAGCTTTTGGTATGGCTCTGAACTAAAAATAATTGGTATATTTACTATTTGTCTCACTTTTAGGAATTGGAGGGTTTATGGTACGTCAGAGGAACCGGACAGGACAGAACAAGACAAAGCGTTCACTGTCGAGGAAGAACTCCACTGGTTCAGTCTCTGAAATGATAACTGGGAAGGAGGATGGTAAGTGATCTATAAAGTATACAGAAAGTTTTGAAGCAAATTTCCTACCATAGAGAAAAATAAATACAGATACTTAGAATCCTGTGAATTAATGTTCTTGGGAAGCCTATCCTGTAGGTTTGGCAGCATCTGTGGAGAAAGAAGAAGAGTTAACACTCATTGTTGACTTCATCAAAAGTCATTAATCTGAAACATTAACTCTTTCTCCACAGTTATATCCTGATCTGCTGAGCGTTTCTAGCATTGTCAGTTTTTATTTCAGATTTCCAGTATTCGCACAGTATTTTGATTTTGCACTATGTTTAAAAAGGGGAAATAACTCGATTGCCATGAGTGCTAGACAAGGTAAAAACAATGACTGCAGATGCTGAAAATCAAATACTGGATTAGTGGTGCTCGAAGAGCACAGCAGTTCAGGCAGCATCCAACGAGCAGCGAAATCAACGTTTCGGGCAAAAGCCCTTCATCAGGAATAAAGGCAGTGAGCCTGAAGCGTGGAGAGATAAGCTAGAGGAGGGTGGGGGTGGGGAGAGAGTAGCATGGAGTACAATGGGTGAGTGGGGGAGGAGATGAAGGTGATAGGTCAAGGAGGAGAGGGTGGAGTGGATAGGTGGAAAAGAAGATAGGCAGGTCGGACAAGTCAAGGAGACAGTAACTGAGTTGGAAGTTTGAAACTAGGATGAGGTGGGGGAAGGGGAAATGAGGAAGCTGTTGAAGTCCACATTGATGCCCTGGGGTTGAAGTGTTCCGAGGCGGAAGATGAGGCGTTATTCCTCCAGGCGTCGGGTGGTGAGGGAGCGGCGGTGAAGGAGGCCCACGACCTCCATGCCCTCGGCAGAGTGGGAGGGGGAGTTGAAATGTTGGGCCACGGGGCGGTTTGGTTGATTGGTGCGGGTGTCTCGGAGATGTTCCCTAAAGCGCTCTGCTAGGAGGCGCCCAGTCTCCCCAATGTAGAGGAGACCACATCGGGAGCAACGGATACAACAAATGATATTGGTGGATGTGCAGGTGAAACTTTGATGGATGTGGAAGGCTCCTTTAGGGCCTTGGATAGAGGTGAGGGAGGAGGTGTGGGCACAGGTTTTACAGTTCCTGCGGTGGCAGGGGAAAGTGCCCGAATGGGAGGGTGGGTCGTAGGGGGGTGTGGACCTGACCAGGTAGTCACGGAGGGAACGGTCTTTGCGGAAGGCGGAAAGGGGTGGGGAGGGAAATATATCCCTGGTGGTGGGATCTTTTTGGAGGTGGCGGAAATGTCGGTGGATGATTTGGTTGATGCGAAGGTTTGTAGGGTGGAAGGTGAGCACCAGGGGCGTTCTGTCCTTGTTACGGTTGGAGGGGTGGGGTCTGAGGGCGGAGGTGCGGGATGTGGACGAGATGCGTTGGAGGGCATCTTTAACCACGTGGGAAGGGAAATTGCGGTCTCTAAAGAAGGAGGCCATCTGGTGTGTCCTATGGTGGAACTTGTCCTCCATGAGTGCTAGACAACCTGGGCATCCAGCATATTTCTTGATAGGTACAAATGAGGCTCATTTTGAAGCTTGCGCCATTTAATGCACAAAACACCTCTATCAGAAATTGAGAATATTGATGCTGTCCTGAAAATGTATATCAAATTTCTCAAATCCTCTATCATTCATCTAAAGAGGGAACTTGTATTCTGCATACTAAATGATCATACGTACCCAGTTAACGTTCTTAACTGAATTATGTTTAGCAGAGGAAAGCACTCAAATACGTATCATGGTATGATATTAATAACAGTCGGTTCAGTGTTAAACCTCTGTTAGTTAAAACCACAGGACCTCTGAGTCACACAGAATGAGTACATTTTGTATTCATAAGGTCAGAAGTAGTTATGTTCGCTGATCATTGCACAATATTCAGAAGTATTTGCCATTTCTCAGATATTGAAGCAGTCCCTGTTCAAATGCAATAAGATCGAGACAATCTCCAGGCTTAGGCTGATGAGAGCTGAAAATGTGTTGCTGGAAAAGCGCAGCAGGTCAGGCAGCATCCAAGGAGCAGGAGAATCGATGTTTCGGGCATGAGCCCTTCTTAGGCTGATGAGAGACAAATTACATTTGCACCACACAAATGTCAGGCAATGATCATCTCAATAAGGGACTATCTAACCACCACCCCTTGACATTTGATGATGTCACCATTACTGAATCCACCACTATTAACATCCTGCAGGCTATTATTGACCAGAAACTCAACTGGACTCGTCATGTAAATGTAGTGGCTACAGGAGCATGTCAGAGTCTAGGAATACTGCATTAAGTAACTCGCCTCCTGACTCCCCAAAGCCTGTCCACCATCTACAGGGTACAAGTCACGAGTGTGATGGAACACTTCCCCATTTGCCTGGATAGATACAGTTCCAACAACACTAAAGGCAACACCATCCAGGACAAAGCAGCCTGCTTGATTGGCACCACATCCACAAGCAACCATTTCCTTCATCATTGAAGCTCAGTAGCAGTCGTGTACACTATCTCAAAGATATATTTCAGCAAGTCACCAAGATCCTTAGCAGTTTCCAAACCCATGACCACTTCCATCTAGAAGGGCAAAGGCAGTAGAAACTTGGGAATGTCGTCATCTGCAAGTTTCCTTCCAAGCCACTTCACCATCCCCACTTGGAAATGTACTGCTGTTTCCTCACTGTCCCTGGGTCAGAATCGTGGAATTCTTTTCCTAAGGGCATTGTGGGTCAACCTAGAGCATGTAGACTTCAGTGGTTCAAGAAGGCAACTCACCATAACCTTCTCAAAGGCATCTAGAAATGGCTAGTAAATGCTGGTCTAGCTAGCGACGTCCATTTCCCATAAATGAGAAAAGAGTAGCTGTTCTTGAGCTGAGACTTTATCTTGCCATACACTTCAACACTGGATCATGCAAAATTAATTTCAGCCGTAAACAATCAAGTTCTTTTTTCCTGTGCAGTAGGTTGGGTGGACCAACTGTCAGAGCTACCTGGTGATGAGGCAGCTGTTGCCCCTGAGCTTGTGGAGAAGATGAAAAAGCGATATCGGAAGAAAAAGAACAAATTGGAAGAGATTTTTCCAGCATATCTACAGGTGTGTTTACTTGATAAATGTGTCTTATCATTTGCTCCTGTGTATTTCAAAGCAAGATCTTTAATATACTCTGAAGAAGTGAACATCACTACGTACCCATCACAATTTCATTTGTCTAATTGGCTGCAAAGTTAGAACATAGAGCAGTACAGCACAGAACAGGCCCTTCAGCCCACGATGTTGTGCTGACCACTGATCCTCATGTATGCACCCTCAAATTTCTGTGACCATATGCATGTCCTGCAGTCTTTAGATGTCCCCAATGACCCTGCCTCCACAACTGCTGCTGGCAACGCATTCCATGCTCTCTCAACTCTCTGTGTAAAGAACACGCCTCTGACATCCCCTCTATACTTTCCTCCAACCAGCTTAAAACTATGACCCCCCATGTTAGTCATTTCTGCCCTGGGAAATAGTCTCTGGCTATCGACTCTCTCTATGCCTCTCATTATCTTGTATACCTCAATTAGGTCCCCTCTTCTCCTCCTCCTCTCCAATGAAAAATGTCCGAGCTCATTCAACCTCTCCTCATAAGATAAGCCCTCCAGTCCAGGCAGCATCCTGGTGAACCTTCTCTGAACCCACTCCAAAGCATCCATATCTTTCTTATAATGGGGCGACCAGAACTGCACGCAATATTCCAAGTGCGATCTAACCAAAGTTTTATAGAGCTGCAACAAGATCTCACGACTCTTAAACTCAATCCCCCTGTTAATGAAAGCCAAAACACCATATGCTTTCTTAACAACCCTGTCCACTTGGGTGGCCATTTTGAGGGATCTATGTACTTGCACCCCAAGATCCCTCTGTTCCTCCACACTGCCAAGAATCCTATCCTTAATCCTGTACTCGGCTTTCAAATTCAACCTTCCAAAATGCATCACCTCGCATTTATCCAGGTTGAACTCCATCTGCCACCTCTCAGCCCATCTCTGCATCCTGTCAATGTCCCGCTGCAGCCTACAACAGCCCTCTATACTGTCAACGACATCTCCAACCTTTGTGTCGTCTGCAAACTTGCTGACCCATCCTTCAATCCCCTCATCCAAGTCATTAATAAAAGTTACAAATAATAGAGGCCCAAGGACAGAGCCCTGTGGAACACCACTCACCACAGACTTCCAGGCAGAATATTTTCCTTCTACCACCACTCGCTGTCTTCTGTTGGCCAGCCAATTCTGTATCCAGACAACTATGTTCCCCTGAATCCCATTCCTCCTGACCTTCTGAATGAGCCTACCATGGGGAACCTTATCAAATGCCTCGCTGAAGTCCATATACACCACATCCACAACTCGACCCTCATCAACTTTTCTCGTCACATCCTCAAAGAACACTATAAGGTTTGTGAGGCATGACCTTCCCCTCTCAAATCCGTGTTGACTGCATTTAATCAAACCATGCTCTTCCAGATGGTCATAAATCCTATCCCTCAGAATCCTTTCTAACACCTTGCAGATGACAGACGGGAGACTTCCTGGTCTGTAATTGTCTGGGATTTCCCTATTTCCTTTCTTGAAGAGAGGAATTACATTTGCCTCTGTCCAGTCTTCAGGAACGACTCCAGTGGAGAGCAAGAATGAAAAGATCGTCGCAAGTGGCGAAGCAATTGCATTTCTCATTTCCCAAAGCAGATGAGGACAAATCTGGTCCGGGACTGGTGACTTGTCAATCTTAATGTTTGACAAAATTTTCAGCACATCAGCTTCCTCTATCTCTATCTCTATCCATTCCAGCATGCACACCTGCTCTTCAAATGTTTCATTCACTAAAGACAGAAGCAAAAAACTCATTTAGGGCTTCCCCTACCACCTCAGACTCCACACACAAGTTCCCTATGCTATCCCTGATCGGGCCTACTCTTTCTTTGACCATTCTCTTATTCCTCACATAAGTGTAAAATGCCTTTGTGTTCTCCCTAATCCGTTCTGCCAAGCCTTTCTCGTGCCCCCTTCTGGCTCTCCTCAGACCATTTTTGAGCTCCTTCCTCACCTGCCTGTAATCCTGTAGAGCTGAGCGTGACCCTAGCTTCCTCCACCTTATGTAAGCTACCTTCTTCCTTTTGACGAGAAGCTCCACCACTCTCGTCATCCAAGGTTCCTTTTATCTTACCTGTCTCAGAGGGACATATTTATTCATCACTTGCAACAACTGTTCCTTAAACAGTCTCCACATGTCTATAGTGCCTTTACCATGGAACAATTGCTCCCAATCCATGCTTCCTAACTCATTTCTAATTGCATCATAGTTTCCTCTTCCCCAATTAAATATCCTCCCATTTTGCCTAATCCTCTCCTTCTCCATAGCTATGTAGAATGTGAGGCAGTTGTGGTCACTATCACCAAAATGCTCTCCCACCACAAGATCTGATACCTGCCCCGGCTCGTTTCCGAGCACTAAGTCTAGAATGGCCTCTCCCCTCCTCGGCCTGTCAACGTATTGAGTTAGGAAGCCCTCCTGAACACACCCTACAAAAACATTCAAATCTTCTGCTCGAAGGAGGTTCCAATCAATATTGGGAAAGTTAAAGTCACCCATTACAACAACCCTACTACGTCCACACTTTTTTCCAAAATCTGCCGAGCTACGCTTTCTTCCATCTCCCTGCTGCTATTGGGGGGCCTGTAGTAAACCCCTAAAGAGGTGACTGCTCCCTTGCTGTTCCTAATTTCTACCAATACTGACTCGGTAGGCAGATCTTCCTCGACAATGGAAGCTTCTGCAGCTGTGATACCCTCTGATTAGTAGTGCTACACCCCCTTCTCTTTTTTTCCCCCCTCCCTATTCTTTTTAAACCCTGGAACATCCAGCAACCATTCCTGCCCCTGAGAAACCCATGTCTCTGTTCTGGCCACAACATCATAGCACCAGGTACTGATCAATGCTCTAAGTTCGTCACTTTTATTCCTGATACTCCTTGCGTTAAAGCAAACACACTTTAACTGATACCTTGGTTCCTTGCCAGGAAAATCCTTCCCACTACCTGGTCTACCTCTTGCTATTGCCTCCCCTGCATCAACTCTCATCTCCGGTATACAGCTCAGGTTCCCACCCTCCTGCCATACTAGTTTAAACCCTCGAACTACTCGAGCAAACCTCCCACCCAGGACATTGGTCCCCTTCCAGTTCAGATGCAGCCCGTCCTTGTACAGGTCCCACCTTCTCCAGAAGGCATCCTAATTATCTACATATCTGAAGCCGTCCCTCCTACACCAGCTGCACAGCCACGTATTAAGCTGCGCCCGCTCCCTGTTCCTCGCCTCGCTATCTCGTGGCACCGGTAGTAAACTAGAGAACACTACTCTGCTCGTCCTGTTTTGCAGCTTCCATCCTAACTCCCTGAAATCACTTTTTATATCTTCGATCCTTTTTCTGGCTATATCATTAGTGCCAATATGTAACAAGATTTCTGGCTGTTCGCCCTCCCCTTTTAGAACCTTATACACCCGATCGGAGATGTCCCGGACCCTCGCACCAGGGAGGCAACATACCTTCCGGGAACCTCGATCCTGACCACAAAATCTTCTGTCAATTCCCCTAACTATCGAGTCCCCTACCACGAGTACTTTTCTATTCTGCCCCATTCCCTTCTTTGCCACAGTGTCAGGCTCCGTGCCAGAGAAATGACTGCTATGGCTTTCCTCTGGTAGGTCATCCCTCCCCAGCAGTATCCAAAAAGTTAATAGGGTTTCAGTGAAAGAGACTGCATTTTGTTGCTTTAGTGGTGAGAACATCCTAGCAAAAAGTGGCTTTGTGCAATGGTCTAACCTAACTATGTTCTTCGAGTTGATATTAAAAACCTTTATTGTGACAGGTTCCAATTGGGACTCAAGAAATTTACTGCTGCTAAATGCATTTAGAGTCAGATGTACAGCATGGAAACAGACCATTCAGTCCAACCCGTCCATGCCGACCAGATATCCCAACCCAATCTAGTCCCACCTGCCAGCACCCGGCCCATGTCCCTCCAAACCCTTCCTACTCATATACCCATCCAAATGCCTCTTAAATGTTGCAATTGTACCAGCCTCCACCACATCCTCTGGCAGCTCATTCCATACTAAAATCACCCTCTGCATGAAAAAGTTGCCCCTGAGGTCTCTCTTATTTTCTTTCTCCTCAGTCAGAGTATTGAGTACAGGAGTTGGAGGTCATGTTGCGGCTTTACAGGACATTGGTTAGGCCACTGTTGGAATATTGCATGCAATTCTGGTCTCCTTCCTATCGGAACAATGTTGTGAAACTTGAAAGGGTTCAGAAAAGATTTACAAGGATGTTGCCAGGGTTGGAGGATCTGAGCTACAGGGAGAGGCTGAATCTTGTAGATGTTGTCCTGCACCTAAAACCATTTTCAGATTTAAAAGTCTTAATCGTGTAAATGTTTTGAATTAGTGAGATCAGGTGAAAAAGCAAAAGAATGGCAAGTGGAAAGGGAGTAAGACAATTTCTAAAAGATGAAGGAAGTTTATTATTCTTCAGTATTGTTTAGAGGTCAAGAAAATGATAATGTGTTAGAGTGGAAAGTTGGATGGTGCAGCTTATGACTTCAAAAGAACTAGAGATATGCATTCTCTAACATGGAACAATCCTGACTCAAATATGAATTAAGAGTCAGGCGCATCAAGGCAACACGCCACATTGTGCAAAGAAACATAAATCAAGACTACATCTTTGAGCAAAACATATTCCTACAAATTAATTTTAAATTAGTTGCAGACCGGATGGCAGCATTTCTACTCCCATGGAAGCTGCCTGCTCATACACTGTAGATAGTGTTTGGATGGCGCATCTGTGAGATTAAGCATCTTGACGGTCAGTGTTTAGTTATTGTAAAGTTATATCCACTGTTTTTATTGATGTGTTTTTGTTTGTTTCTGGTTTTGTCTTGTTTTCATTTTAAATTGTAAGGCTTGTATCTAACAGTTAAAATTCTTTATATTGTTATCCCAACTGATGTTATCACTGAATAGGTCAGATCCTAGACTGAAACAATGTTTGATAGATCTCATTTTGTTTTGTTTTGGTTTTAACGAAGCAGCCACTCTTGCTGAAGCATAAACATGCAGCACTGCAGATTTAGGTTTATTGATAAGCCAGTAGTTTATTAATCAAAGAAATGAAGGTAAAACAGAATATGCCAAACTATCGACATAACACAAATTCAAAGATTTTTTTATACATACAGTAAACGTATAATCTCATTAATCCCAAAGCACACTACAGTTTTTGTATATTACCCAAAATGCACCCCTGCTACAGTGTCCAAAAGCACACCTTGTATAATACCCCAATACACCACTCCTTAGTATTTACACCGATGTCTGTCTGTAGCACGTCATCGGGTTTAAATAACTTGTTATTTAACTTAGTGTGTAACTGTAGATAACTTCTTCCTGGAGCTATTCTCATACATTATACGTACTCAGCATTAAGTAACCTCTTCAAGTTTTACAGCCTGGACATGACACTTACTCTTTTAAAGTAATCTAGATTTATTGTATCCTTCTGAGAAATCTGTCCATTGCACAAAGAAGACTTTACACAGCTCTGTTTAGTTCTGGACTTGTAGACACCTTATTCCACTATTGTCATTAGCTTGCTTGTTTAAAGTCTCAGGCTATGTCCAATAGTATTTGCTAAGTCTAAGCTGTCTTTAGAAAGTAATGGTGGGTGAACTGATTTTTTTTTGTCCGTTTATTCATTCATGGGATGAGGGGCATCACTGGCTTAGCAGTATTTATTGCCCATTCCTAATTGCCCAGAGGATAGTTTGAGATATCCACGTTGCTGTGGATCTGGAGTCACATGTAGGCCAGGCAAAGATGGCAGTTTCCTTCCTTAAAGGACATGAGTGAACCAGATGGGTTTTTCCAACAACTGACAGTCATCATTATATGCTTAATTTCAGATTTTAATTGAATTCACATTCCATCTGCCGTGGTGAAATTCGAACCCCAGGTTCACAAGACATTATCTGAGTCTCTAGATTAATAGTTCAGCAATAATATCACTAGGCCATTGCCTCCCCACTGAATGACATGTTGGACCACTTCAGAGGGTACTTAAAAATGAGCCACATTACCATGCGATTGTAGTCAGACTACAAACAAACCTGTTCAGATTGGCAGATTTCCTTCCATAATTAGCATTAGTTAACAAAGTGTGTTCTTTTAGAACAACTTGTCAAGTTCATGATACTGATTGCAGGTGTTTATTTCCAGGTATTATTTTCAACTGAATTGTGGAACTTATCCTGCAGGATACCTTCGTACAAGCAAATCAAGACACAACTAGTTAGAAAGTGGATCAGATAGACGGTTGTTCTACCATTTAAAGGATCTAACACAGACTTTGTAAAGTAAATTTTACAAGGTGCAGCAAGCAGTATTGGCCTGCCACACTCTTACTGCTTTGCTCCTGGCTTCCAATTCCCAACGAATCATATCTGAAATCAAACTTCTTGGTAGACATAGATTTTTGTTTTACCTAAGGAGACTACTTAGATAAGTAAGACACAACTTTCTGAAGCACTGACTCTTAACTCAGAGTTGGATACTTTCTTTAATTTAGGGGAGCTGGGCAATGTATGTCCTTCTCCAAGGAGACTAAAAGATCTGAGCTGCTGTTTTCTTGTGGAAAAGAAGCAGCAGCTAAACAGATTTCTTTATTTCTGGGTGGCTAAGATCTGAAGAGGTCTATAGATCATGTAGATGGAGCTGCCTAGGCTGATAGAACATAGAAAAAATACAGCGCAGTATAGGCCCTTTGGCCCTCGATGTTGCGCCGATCCAAGCCCACCTAACCTACACTAGCCCACTATCCTCCATATGCCTATCCAATGCCCGTTTAAATGCCCATAAAGAGGGAGAGTCCACCACTGCTACTGGCAGGGCATTCCATGAACTCACGACTCGCTGAGTAAAGAATCTACCCCTAACATCTGTCCTATACCTACCACCCCTTAATTTAAAGCTATGCCCCATACATGGAAAAAGGTTCTCATGGTCAACCCTATCTAAACCCCTAATCATCTTGTACACCTCTATCAAGTCACCCCTAAACCTTCTTTTCTCCAATGAAAACAGCCCCAAGTGCCTCAGCCTTTCCTCATAGGATCTTCCTACCATACCAGGCAACATCCTGGTAAACCTCCTCTGCACCTGTTCCAGTGCCTCCACATCCTTCCTATAGTATGGCGACCAAAACTGCACACAATACTCCAGATGCAGCCGCACCAGAGTCTTATACAACTGCAACATGACCTCAGGACTCCGGAACTCAATTCCTCTACCAATAAAAGCCAGTACACCATATGCCGCCTTCACAGCACTATTTACCTGGGTGGCAACTTCCAGAGATCTGTGTACATGGACACCAAGATCCCTCAGCTCATCCACACTACCAAGTATCCGACCATTAGCCCAGTACTCCATCTTCTTGTTACTCTTACCAAAGTGAATCACCTCACACATAGCTACATTGAACTCCATTTGCCACCTTTCTGCCCAGCTCTGTAGCTTATCTATATCCCACTGTAACCTGACACATCCTTCCTCACTGTCAACAACTGCACCGACTTTCGTATCATCCGCAAACTTGCTCACCCAACCTTCTAGCCCCTCCTCCAGGTCATTTATAAAAATGACACAGCAATGGTCCCAAAACAGATCCTTGCGGAATACCGCTAGTAACTGCACTCCAAGATGAACCTTTACCATCAACTACTACCCTTTGTCTTCTTCCAGCCAGCCAATTCCTAATCCAAACCTCCAACGCACCCTCAATGCCATACCTCCGTATTTTTTGCAGTAGCCTACCATGGGGAACCTTATCAAACGCTTTACTAAAATCCATATACACCACATCTACCGCTTTACCCTTGTCCACCTCCTTAGTTACCTTCTCAAAGAATTCAATACGGTTTGTTTGCCCTTCACAAAACCATGCTGACTATCCTTGATCACATTATTCCTATCCAGATGTTCATAAATCCTATCCCTTACAATTCTCTCCAAGACTTTGCCCACAACAGAAGTGAGACTCACCGGCCCATAGTTACTAGGGTTATCCCTACTCCCCTTCTTGAACAAGGGAACCACGTTTGCTATCCTCATTTGCCCTTCTGACAGACAATATGCTCTGCTGTGCTTTATGAAAAATACCTTCCTGTGCCAAACAGAGCAATACTGTTCACATCTACTTTGCCAGACATTAAACATTCTCTACCATTTGCTATTTCGTGTCTCCACGTGGGGTTGGGTTTCACTTAATTTTTGCCTGATATTTATGTTCTTCCCCCCTCCCTGCCATCCACAGATGCAACATTGACACCAAATCAAAGTATCTTACAGCATAGAAAAATGCCATTTGTCGTGCTGTGCCTGTCTTGATTCATAGGAAAGGTTATCGAATTGATCTGTCTTGCCCTAGTTCTGTAAATTGTTCATTTTCAAGTATTGTGTATGTCCAATGTCAATTTTATTCCTTATGAAGAATTAATCAATATTTGTCCTCCAATGTAGCCCCTTTAATTTTTAAAAATGTATATCCCTTTAAAATTAGAGCTGCTGAGTGGATTTTCTGCAGATCGCAGTAGGTTAGGTTCTGGCATAGAATCAAAGCTGCGCTTCAAGTTCCAGGTGATAAATCAAATAAGCTGGCAATGCAGAATTGAGCTTAGTCACCTCAGTGCACTTTTGGCTTGCTTTATGTTGGCAGCTAGATGTTTCTGGCACAGGTTTTGCGGGAGTTTCTAAATCAGGTCAAAGGCTCCCAAAGTCGGGGGGAAAAAGGCAGTCCATTGATAATGACTACAAGCAGTCAACCACCCACAGCATGATCATGTGACGAGAGTATACCTCTAAATGATCTTTGTACAAATGCATTTAAAAGGTCAATGCCATCCTTAGTTCCTGGAGTTGATCTGGTTTGTCCAATCTAACAAAAACATGTAAAGCACACAATATAGATCATGAAATTAAATATTCAAATTCGGCCTTTTGCTCATCTTTTGAAATGCACTGTTAGCGAAATGATGAATAGTGAAACCACACTTGCTTGATTAAGCATTCTGAAGGCACAGGCATGGAACCTTTTTAAGGAGACGTTGGCTCTACCCAACTAAAAGTTAAGCCGTTTATTAATCGCTTCCTTTTTTTTTAATTTCTGCCTTCAGAGGATGTGGATGTTGTTGACCATCACTATTTATTGTGTCGCAGAGACTTACAACACAGACAAAAGGCCCTTCAGCACATCACATCCATGCTGGTCAATAACAACCGTCTAACTATTGTAATCCCATGTTCTGAAACTTGACCCATAGCCTTGTATGCCTTGGCATCACAAATGCACATTTAAATGCTACTTAAATGTTGTGAGGATTTCTGCCTTGAACACCTGAGCTCCAGATCCCAAAAAGATTTTCCTCACATCCCCTCTAAATCATCTGCCCCAAACCTTAAATCTATGCCTTCTGATCATTGATCCCTTCATTAAGGATAAACGTTTCTTCCTGTCTCCCCTATCTGTGTTATTCATAATTTTATATATCTCTGTCATATCCCCTCTCAATCTCTTTCACTCTAGGGAAAATAATCCCAGTTTGTCCATTCTGTCTTCATAACTAAAACTATCCAGCCCAGGCAACATCATGGTAAATCTCCTGTGCACCTCCTCCAGTGCTATCACATCTCTCCTATAATATAGATTCCAGAACTGCACACAGTCTCCTAGCTGTAGCCTAACAAATGTTTTATACAGTTCCAGCATGACCTCCCTGCTCTTTAACTCTGTGTCTCTGGTAATAAAGGCAAGTTTCCCATATACCTACCTACCTTAATCATGTTTTCCACCTGTCATGACACCTTAGCCCCTCTGATCCTTGGTGCTTTCCAGGATCCGATAGTTCGTCATATATTTTCCTTGCCTTGTATGTCATGCCCAAGTGAATCACCTCACTTTTATCTGGATTGAATTCCATTTACTATTGATCAGCCCATCTGACAGTCTGTCTGTATCCTCTGTATTTGAAGGCTATCCTCCTCACTGTTTGTTCTTGGACTGAGTGGTGCTAATCCATATCAGAGAACATTTAGGAGACAATCATCTTGTTCTTGGTCTGGAATCCCATGTAAGGGGCCACCAGGCAGGAATGGCAGATTTCCTTCCCAAAAGGATATTAATGGGCCATATTGGTTTTATAATGATTAATATTTTGTTGGCATCATTATGGAGACTAGCTTTCAGTTCCAGTTTCCATACATATTATGAATTGAACTTAAATTCCACAAGCTGCCAAGGTATGATTTAAACCCGTGTCACCACGGATAACTGGTCACTGGATAACATGTCCAGAGATATTGGGACTATTCCTCCATCTCTCCCAAACTGTAACCCTTGTTTATTTTGGAGTACAGCTGTTTTAATAGCATTATTTTATTGCTTAATTTATCCCTTTACAGGAAGCCTTCTTTGGAAAAAACCTACTTCTTGCAAGTCAACAAAGCAAGCTGAGTCTGGATGCTCTTTCTGATGAAGAATTATCTCGGCCATCAAACAGAGTTCTGAATGCAAATATAAGTTTCCTGGATCCTTCCTCTGATCCACTATTGAGTTCAGCTACTCAGGTGGCAACAAAACATCAGGGAGGACAAGGTATGTGTAGGCACACAATACTCCGTTATTAGTGTTTCCCATTAAGGAAGTAAAATAACTACATTATGTGCTTTTTGTCATCTGAGGAGCCATACCATGATTCAGAAGACTGTCACAAGTCGTAATGTTGACAGGGTACAGGGTAATGTTGGGTTTGGTGCACTTGCTTAATACCTTTCTGCACAGTTAAGTGCAGATGAGCTAGGCCTTTGCCTCATAGGTTGCCACAGAATTGTGATTCCAAAGAGCAGGAAAGTGAATGTTGGATCAGTCATGATGCTATTGAATGGTAGAACAGGCTTGAGGGGCCAAATAACTGACTCCTGTTCCTGTTTCTTATGGTGTACAACCTCTCCATGATCGCATTGACTTGTGCCTCAGAAGAATCCATTGAGTTTTTGACCCACTACTGCATTTGGAGAATGTCATTTCAGATATGTATTATTCTGTATGGGTTTGTAAGTCTTAAACTTTCTTTTTTGATAATTAATGCATACCTCCTCTCATCTGTAGTAGCTATTTTATCTTAATTAGTGTCCAAAATTAGCTACTTTAATTCTGTGTAATAGCTTGCTTACCCAAGGTTTCCTACAATTAAACTTACTAGCCTGAAAACCAAAATGTTTAACTTTCTTTCTTCAAACTCAATCTACTGATATCCGAAATCTCTGCTTCAAGGGTGGATGCTGGTATTTCCCTTAATCACAAGGGCCTCAATGTTCTGCTTGATTTTTTTTTGTTATCAGTGCTATTTGAGGCTGTGAATTTGGTCAGCATGGAGTCTAGTAATGTTTTCAGGTCAATCTCTTCACTAGCTAGCTCAGCATCATGTATACATAAGAATGTGTATACAGCTACATGAATTAGTTTAAAGCATTTATCAGCATGCAGTTAAAAATCACAATACCAGGTTATGGTCCAACAGGTTTAATTGGAAGTACTAGCTTTCGGAGTGCTGCTCCTCCTTCAGGTGGTTGTGGAGTACACAATTGTAAGACACAGAATTTATAGCAGAAGTTTACAGTGTGATGTAACTGAAATTATACATTGAAAAATACCTTGATTGTTTATTGAGTCTCTCATCTGTTAGAATGACCACAATAGTTTCACTTCTTTCATATGTAAATCACAAAACTTTTTTTAAAAAGTTACATTCTCATGTTAACTGTAACAATTGGTGTCAGCCAGATAAGATGTTAAGATGTTGAAGGTGTTAGCCCCCTGTATTCCATATCTGTGCCATAATGTTTAGACTGATTCTAATCTAAAAAGTGAGATAATGGAGTTTAACATGGATTCATGCAGTTTTTGAGCAAAGTACAATAGTAACTCTGCAAGTACAAATTCACCCCACAAACGTATGTGTGCATGTGAGTTTGTGTGTGTGTGTGTGTATGCATGCGTGTGTGTCTCTGTCTTCTGGGGTGGGGGGGAGGGGGTTGTGAGTGTGTGTGTGTGTGTGTGTGTGTGTGTGTGTGTGTGTGTGTGAGTTAAAGTGTCTAAGTCTGTGAGAGGATGCACATGGGAGACAGGAAATACAGGGCTAACACCTTCAACATCTTAACATCTTATCTGGCTGACACCAATTGTTACAGTTAACCTGAGAACGTAACGTTTTTAAAAAATTTGCGATTTACGTATGAAAGAAGTGAGACTATTGTGGTCATTCTAACAGATGAGACACTCAACAAACAATCAAGGTATTTTTCAATGTATAATTTCAGTTACATCACACTGTAAACTTTTGCTATAAATTCTGTGTCTTACAATTGTGCACTCCACAACCACCTGATGAAGGAGTGGCACTCTGAAAGCTAGTGCTTCCAAATAAACCTGTTGGACTATAACACGGTGGCACAGTGGTTAGCATTGCCGCCTCAAGCGCCAGAGACCTGGGTTCATTTCCCGCCTCAGGCGACTCACTGTGGAGTTTGCATATTCTCCCCGTGTCTGTGTGTGTTTCCTCCAGGTGCTCCGGTTTCCTCCCACAGTCCAAAGATGTGCAGGTTAGGTGAATTGGCCATGCTAAATTGCCTGTAGTGTTAGTTGCAGGGGTATATGTAGGGGAATGGGTCTGGGTGGGTGCGCTTCGGCGGGTCGGTGTGGACTTGTTGGGCCGAAAGGCCTGTTTCCACACTAAGTAATCTATTCTGGTGTTGTGTGATTTTTAACTTTGTACACCCCAGTCCAACATCGGCACCTCCAAATCGGCATGCAGGTTTTGTTTAGGTCATTCTGTAATTCCTCAGCTGCACCATCAGATTCTATTGCATCTGACGTCATTTACTTCACCTGTGCTTTTACACCTTGTAAAGCTTATTTTCTTTCTTATTTGTAGCACTCCATTTATGATTGACTTTCTTTTGTTTTCATTTGTTAGGTCTTGAAGTGTACTTAACCTGTATAAGTACATTCTGGTCCATTTGTCCTCTGTTTTTTTTCCATTGCCAGGGCTTTGTTGATCTGTTTAAGCAGGTTGCTCATTGAAGCTATCCCCTTCAAAATTAAATTAATATTGCGTTATATTATTGGCTTATCTCCTATTTAATTATGTCAAAGTTAATCCTGTTGCAGTTATTATCATCCAGGTGTACTCATTATCAGAATGTTACCTCTATCATTGGTTATTGTTATATCAAGGTGTTAAGTTGTTGCATATATTAGTCAACTATTTTGAATGTGATCAATTGCATTGACTGGATCAGATTCAAAAATTGCTTGAGCATTCAGTACTGCAGTTGTTAGGACGTTCCCAGGTTATGTTGGGGTCATCAAGTTTCTACTTGGACGTAATCTTTCTCTTTATACTTTCTTGACTGTAGTGCAGCTGCACTTCTGATTCATTTTGCCTTAATGATTAAAACAAATACATCACTGAAATATCTAAAAGTGTTGAACTTCCTGACTACTTACTTAGCCAGCTATAATTACACAGGCTAATGAACTGAGCAACTGAACTGGGCCTTGGTATTCTTATTGGTTGAAGTAGTAATGTTGGTCAGGATTCAAGGAAATGATATACCTTGCTTAGATTAATATCATATGATCTTCTGCATCCAGCTGAAGGGGTGCTATGTCAGGCAATGACCATTTCCAATAAGAGGCAATCTAATCACCATACCTTGACATTCAGTTGTGTTACAATCACTGAATTCCCCCCCTATCAAAATCCTTGGGATGACCATTAACTTGACTCGCCACATATGAGCAATGCCTACAAATATCAAGAATGTGATGTAATAATCCCCACTTGCCTGGATGCTGTAACTCCAACAACACTCAAGAAGCTTGACACCATCTAGAAAAAGTAGCCCATTCCTTCCATTTCTGACGCTCAGTAGCAACGTTGTATGCCACCTACATGATACACTGCTGAAATTTACCAAAGATCCTCAGACAGAGCCTTCCAAACCCATGACCACTTCTATCTAGAAGGGCAGGAGCAGCTGATATGTGAGAACGCCACTGTCTGCAAGTTCACCTCTTAGCCACTCACCATCCTGACTTGCAAATATGTCGATATTCCTTCACTGTCACTTGGTCAAAATTGAGGAATTCCCTTCCGAAGACCTTTGTGCGTCAATTCGCAGCATGTGGACTGTTTTGGTTTAAGAAGGCAGCTTACCACCCACCATCTCGACAGCAACTCGGAACAGGCAATAAAAGCTGGCAGCATGTGATGTCCATGTTCTACAAGTGGAATTTTTAAAAAGTGCTAGTGCATGCTAAACTGAGAAGTTTGCTTTGATTTTCTACAGGTAACAGTGAAGACCCTTTAGCTGATCTCTCAGAAGTTCTAACCACAGAAGATGATATCCTTGGAATACTCTCTGATGAATTGGACAAAACAGGAGATGAGACTGGTACGTTGTGTGCAGTGTTGCAGAGTTCATGAATGTCTTTGTAGTGGCAAAATGGCTTCCTGTGAAGTTTGAGCATGCAAATTTACATAAATTCTGTGCTTTGTTCTAGTTTTTATTTGTCGTAAAATGCATTTGTCTCTGAACAGCAGTTGTTTGAGTATTTTTCCCCAAAATTTCTTTTTGCAGTAAATTGCTTTCCTGCTTGATGCAATTCTGTGAAGACATTAACAATCAATGATTATGCTGCTTTATTCTCTACTGCCCAAAAACTGTAGCATGCTCTTCAGTTGGGTATACTGTGTGTGCTTCTTTCGTTTTTGTTTGGTCTTTATTTCCCAGTTATTCATCCATTTTATCTGGTTTGGGTCCCGTAGGTCTTGATTTATGCACTTTCCAGGTCGAGAATTCACCTTCTCCATTTGGTAAGACTAAATGGTGGATAGCAGTAGTCCCATGTCTGGTGCTTTTTGTCTTTATCCAAAGCGAGTGTGCATGCCTCTGTGTGTGTTTTTGAGAATCTCCTTATCAAAGCTCTGTCTGTTTGTTCTGTAGCACTAACAAATTATACCATGGCTAACTTGTTTGCTTCAAATATTAGCACACGAGTGACTAAACTGTATTTTCTATGGGCTTTAGAAAATAGAATAACTCTGAATTCAAGCAGTTTTGTTGATATATTGATCTTGAACCATGATCATAATATTAATTTGAAAACATAGCCCAGATGGATGGAGCTGTGGAATTGGTGGTCCATTTCTATGGCCTGTTTTGGCAACTTGGAAAGGAAAAGAGCAAATTTATAACAGTCGTCTACATGGAATATGACGAAGCATTCTAAGTTTTTAACTAAATAAACCTATACCTGGGTTGAGCAGATTTGAGATTTAAAAATGCATTGGATAGGGGCAGCTTATTACTTCAGAGATTAAAGCTAACATTTCAAAATTGGTTCCGGGACCACACGCCAGATATTACTTTGTAAACAAAGAGAAAGAAAATGCTCATGTGCAAGAGTCAGGGGGCAGAGATGAGCGTCATGGCTGCCACTAAGATGAAGCTGGGACGCTGAAAGGTCTGAAGGTGGATAAATCACCCAGACCAGCTGATCTGCACCCCAGGGTTCTGAACGGGATAGCTGAGCATTGGTGGTGATCTTTCAAAAATCACTGAATCAGGGAGGTTCCCAGAGGCCTGGAAAATGGCTAAAGTAACACCCTTGAGAAGGGAAGGAGACAGATGATAGGAAACTACAGGGTGATTAGTCTGACCTCAGTTATTGGTAAGATTTTAGAGACCTTCATTAAGGATGAGATTTTAGCGTACTAGGAGTGCATGGTAAAATAGGGATGAGTCAGCACAGTTTTGGTTGGTGTGGGGCAGGGAGGGTGTCATGCCTGACCAATTTGTTAGAATTCTTTGAGGTGGTAATGAACAAGTTAGATAAAGGAGAGCCAGTCAACAGGATCTATTTGGATTTCCAGAAAGCCTTTGATAAGGTGCCAAACAGGCGGCTGCTAAATAAGATATAAGCCCATGGTGTTTGGGGCAAGTTACTGGCATGGAAGATTGGCTGACTGGCAGAAGGCAGTATGGAATAAAGGGATCTTTTTCAAGATGGCAGCGGTTACTAATGGAGTTCAGCATGGGTCATGTTGAGACCATAACAATGGCAAAAGAACTGAGGGCATTGTTGCTAGGTTTGCAGATGACACAGGTAGATGACACAGCTCGTGGAGGATGTGGCGAGGCTGCAGAAGGACTTGGACAGGCTAGGAGAGTGGGCAAAGAAGTGGAAGATATGGGAAAGTGCGAGGTTATGCATTTTTGTAGGAAGATTGGAGGTGTCTGTTTTCTAAATGGGAAAGGCTTTGGAAATCAGAATCACAAAGGGACATGGGAGTCCTAGTTCAGGACTCTCTTAATCTTAACATGCTGGCTCATTTGGCAGTTAAGAAGGCAAATACAATGTTAACATTTATTTCAAAAGTGCTAAAATACAAAAGCAATGCTGAGGCTGCACAAGGTTCTGGTCAGACGCATTTGAAATATTGAGAGTACTTTGGATCCCCTCCAACACCGGCCAGCACATTCTGCCTTAGATGCAGGGCCCTAGAGGAGGTTTTCAAGAATGATGTTGGGATGAAGAGCTTGTCAAATGAGGAACGATTGAGGACTCCAGGTCAGTACTTGGCGTTTAGAAGGATATGGGGGAAACTTACTGAAACTTACCGAATATTGAGAGGATACATTTATAGAGTCATAGAGATGTACAGCATGGAAACAGACCCTTCGGTCCAACCCTCCATGCTGACCAAATATCACAACCCAATCTAGTCCCACCTGCTAGCACCCGGCCCATATCCCTCCAAACCCTTCCTATTCGTGAGAGACTAGGATCAAAGGGCACAGCCTTAGGGTGAAGGGACAACCGTTTAGAACTGAGATGAGGAATTTCTTCGACTAGAGGGTGGCAAATCTGTGGAACTCATTGCTGTGGAGGCCAAGTCATTGAGTATTTAAGACAGTGATAAATATGTTCTTGATTAGTATGGGGATCAAAGGTTACAGGGTGAAAGCAGAAGAATGGGGTTGAGAAACATATCAGCCATGATCAAATGGTGGAGCAGACACTAGGCTGAATGACCTAATTCTGCTCCTATATCTTATGGTCTGAATCAGCTGCAAATTCGAGGGATTAAGAGATTTGCCAGGAATTGTGAATCTCGAGAGCTTGTTGGTCACCATTTACTTATCAGAAACTTTAATTCTTCATTTGTTTTTAAGAATTTTGCTAGTTTTCATGTTAGGTGCCTATTAAACTTGCCGCAAAAACTTAGGACTGGTGATTTAAGAGTATTAACTACAGAGGAACCTCAATTATCCAAACGAAATATTCAGTTAATTGATTCATCGCCTTTCCTCTGTGGCTTGGAGTTTTCTGAAGTTTCCTTTTTCCTCGCTCTGCCAGCCTTGCTCCCTTTCTCTGTCTCAGGGTTTGTTTCTGAGCAGGCGCACACTTGTGTGTAAGGAACCTGCAGCATTGCTGAAGCCTCTTCTCCCCCGTCCCCAATCAGTTCAGTGGGATTGACACATCGAGCACTTCCTAAGTCCACTCCTTGTTCAGGAGACTAGGCAACAGCATACCGTGAGTGAGTCCCAGTCTGTCCCAACCTCCGCCGTCCCAACCTCTGCCATTCCAACCTCACCTCCCCTATCTTCCCCATCCCCGCCAACCCCAGCAACAGGACTGGGCCGCTACCGCTGCCTTTGGGGGTGAGTCTCAAAATAGCACATGCGCATACACACACAACCCCACACACAACGTACTACTGCAACTTTTTGACAAGTCCCCACTCTGCCCTGTCTAGGACAATGTTGGAGAGATTATCTGGGGAAGGGGAAGGTTTAGGGTACACCCCTGTGTATAACTCTAGGGAAAGGAGAGGGAGTCCGAGACCCAGATCGAGAGGGAGATCGATCGTTTGGAGACAGTGCCTGGGCTCTCATCGATGTCCAGGTCTGTTCTCGGCAGCATTTCAGAAAGCCGAATTCACTTTTAATCATTGTAAACAAAAGATGCAATCAGTGATGCAAGCACCTTTTTGATGTAATGGTTCTATCGGTACCTTGATCTTTGTCGGATGACCTGAAATTCGGACAATTGATATTCGGATAATCAAAGTTCCTGTGTATATATTCAACGACGTGATAATTCTTAACTTGCCTGATGTAGAAAGGGAACAATTTAACGTCCATAGAATATGTATATGTTAATTGTGGGCGATTAGACCCTTTTTTTGTTTAGCTATTTGAAAAACCAGGTATTCTTTTGGTTGCACTTTAACCCCACACTTCTGACCTTTGAACATGTGGTGCGAAGTATTAGTTGGTGATGGGTGGTCACCAATCAGAGGACTTTCTTATGGGCCTGCTCGTGGGCTTGACTACAGTAGTCATCAACCAGTCTGGGCGGTGGGTGTGGAGGGGCAGGTCATAACTTCCAACTGCTGCCTCTGTTTGGAAGCTATATTTGTGTTCCAGTGCCCTGAGAGAAGGAATATGTGATGTCACCAATACTTTCTTCACAGCTTTTAGAAAGGGGCCTGATAAACAGTGCTTGTAATTTCTTCTTTGAACTGGTGACACAAGTGATTTGGTATTTTAATATCATTTTTTTTTAATAAACTATTTAACCTGTTTAACCTTGTATGTGGTGAATTGTTTTGAGATTTCACAAATTTTAAATTTAGATTTTTCTTCCTTTATTTCTTTTTTGTTTTTTTTGTTTCCCATTGAATCCATTTTTCTTTACCATGAGTTATTTAGTTAAAATTCACACAACACCAGGTTATAGCCTACAGATTGTTTGCCTTATGAACAAAATGGAATGTATCTGCAAATGCAAATTCACCCCATAGACTTGTGTGTTGGTGCAATTGTGCGAGTGTGTGGAAATTCTGTGTCCTATGATCCTGCCCCACCTGATGAAGCAGCAGTGCTCCAAAAGCTTGTACTTCCAATAAAACCTGTTGGACTATAACCAGGTGTTGTGTAATTTTTAACTTTGTCCACCCCAGTCCAACACTGGCACCTCCTTTAGACCAAGAAAGCTACAGTCCTTCCAATAATCAAATGCAATGATAAAAGTAGGCAAACATATTTATATACAGTCAATTCTTCTATAATGCAATGGTTGCATTCTTGTGCAACCCTGCGTTACAGAAAAGCCATGTTTAAGAAACAGCAGTAAAAGTGTTGACACTGTAATCGCGTTACAGACAACACACGTTTTAAAAGTTCGCGTGATAGAAATTCATCAGTCACATTTCAGCATAATCACATTAATGAAACGTGCAATATAGCAGAACGATCTGTAAGCAAAAATGAAAAGTCACCAGATTCAAAACGTTAATTCTGTTTTCTCTTCACAGGTGCTGCCAGACCTGCTGAGTTTCATCAGCAATTTCTGTTTAAACATGCAGAATGTATTTTTTACCCCACTTGCAATTTTTTTTTCTATATCCTTTTCCTTTTATTTCTTATTTGCAGTCATCTCTGCAACAAGCCAAATCCTTTGCAAGTGGGGTATCTCATGTTGAACCTTCCTCTATTACTTTATCAGTCCTTAAATTTCATTGAGGGAGAACATTATTGGTCCTGTTTCCAATTGGGTTCCCATTGCTGCCCTCATGCTACTATTGTCTCATAGCAAATTATACACAAAGCATTTTTGAGTTGAGTGGTACGTGATTATTAAAAGTATCCAACATGAGATACCCCACTTGCAAATGATTTGCCTAGTTGCAGCAATTACTACAAATAAGACATCTAAATAAAAGGAGAAGGATGTAGAAGAAAAATTGAAAGTGGGGTAAAAGATGGATTCTGCGTGTTTAAGCAGAAATTGCTGGTGAAACTCTGGTCTGGCAGCATCTGTGTAAAGAAAGCAGAGTTAACGTTTTGAGTCTCATTACTCTTTATTTATGTATGTATAAATATATTTGTCTACTTCCTATCATTGCATCTGATTGTTGCAAAGAATGTTGCTTTTTTGGTCTGAAGAATTCTTGGTTCTCAATACACATGCCATAATGCCAACAAATCAGCTGTTGAAAATATGAGAAATAAAGTCGTGGCAAGAAGAGACTCCATGTTTATTAAAGAACTATAATTTTTCAATCTGATCATTTGCATATAATTCTTGGCCATATTTGTTGTTCTGGTTGCCATCTAAAGTTAGTTAACTTTAAAAAAGCAATTTAGTGAATCAACAACATGCAAGTACTAACATGTAAATCAATTTAAGATAAAAATAAATAATCAATAGTTCCATTGTGGTGCATCAAAACTTCTGATATCCTGACCTGAAAGTGTAGGCAGATCACCATCTCTCACTTCTCTACCTGCCATACTTTTACTCACTCACTTAGTCTGTCCATGTCTCTTTATAACATGGTACTCCAACCCTCACAACCTATTGTACTTCGTAACAAAATGTGTCCAGAAATGTTGTCTACATAATTCCCTGTACTCCTTAGCTCTTGCCTCTTCCTGCCCAGCAGCCTTCAGCAAACTATGCATTCGTCCAATTCTGGTCTCATCTATTCCAGTTTCTTAACTACTTCGTTGTTGGCCATGTCTTCAGCCCCGTACAACAAAAATTTTGTGACCTCTTTACCTCTTTTGAGTTTTCTTAGAAAAACAACCTTGCATTTATCAATTCATCTCAATGTCAATCATCGTAAATATTGTGGGGCCCAATAGTCTGGCAAATCAGGTAACTAGAGCTGTGATGAGTGCTTTGAACGAAAGCTAAATATTGCAGATACTGGAAATATTAAAGAAAATGGCTGAGAGGAAATTTGATGGGTGTTCTCAAACTCATGAGAGGGCTGAATAGAGTAGACAGGCAAACGTTGTTCCCACTTGTAAGAAGAACAGAAATGAGAGGACGTTGACCTCAAATGATGTACAAAAGAAACGAGTGATGCAAGAAAAAAACATTTTCACACAATGAATAGTTAGGGTATGGAATGCACTGACCGGAAATGTGGAAGCAGGTTCATTTGAGTCAGTCAAGAGAGCATTGAATGATTATTTGGATTGAAATAGTTTACAAGGGTATGGGGGAAAAAGCAGAAAATTGGCACTAGGTAATGATGCTTATGAGAAGAGCCAATTCAGGCGCAATGGGTTAAATAACCTCTTTTATGGGTGTAACAATTCTATGGTTCTGAGATTACAGAAGACATTGTAAATATTGAGGTCTTGGCAGAAATTGTTGAGGGAAAACATGATGTGACCTTTTCGCAGAATTAATAGGTTTTGACCAGATAAAAAAAAAAGAGGTTGGGAAATGAAATAAGGTCAATGACAGGATGGAGGGAAGGATAGAGTAAGTGACAAAATATTTCATGATACAAGATCAATGGAGGTAAACACGGAACAAGCAAAGAAATGAAAGATGAGAGTGGCAGGGCATAGAGCTCAGCATAGTGACGAGTACAGTTCATTAAGGTGGGGGACATGGGGATGAAGTGTTTTAAAGAACAGATCATTCAGGGTCAGAGAGAGGAGGCGTGATGAATTTGTGGCAAGAATTGAAATTGGAAGAAGGAATTGAGTCGGGGGAAGAGAAAAAGAAGAATAATAATGAGTATTGGTACCCGTTCGTTTTTGACGTGTAATCCTTCACATCAGAAAGGAAGATTGTGTTTTTGTTAAAAGTGCTGGATGACGTAGTGAATGAAATTAAAGGACCAGGGACTGCTTCAAGTTAGAGTGCATCTGTGTTGCTGAAGAGAGAAGGGTCTATGGTAATGCTGAATATGGATAATGTCTATGGATTTCCAAATGTGGTGAAGATGTGGTTTGCAGGGCAATGGAATACTGAATATCTAGGACATTTGTAATTTTGAATCTGAAATGCAGTGCCACTGGAATAAATTGGAGCCAGCAGCTGTTGCTAAGGAAACAGATGCGACTGTGAAAGTAAATTTTGGCGTATACGTCATCAAATACAGGAAGGGAAATTGAAGGCAATAAAAGATAACAACATTGGAATTTCCTGTTATCTCCTCTGAGACAGCAGTTGAACTTATTTCAAAATGGGGGCATTCCTAGAAGAGCAATGCCAGTTTCTTAAATTCAAATACATAGGCAGAATATTGCAGCTCCTGGAAGTTTGAAATAAAAACAAAAAAAAAGTTGGAAATGCTCAACAGTCAAAAGGAGTGGTAATCGGACAAATAATGAAATAAAAGCTGCCGAGGGGAGGTTTTTCCTCTAGAATTTACAAGGTTAAGGGATGATCTGATTGAAGTCTTCAAAAAATTAACACTAATGGAAAGGATTGATAAAGGTAAACTATCCCCACTGAATGGGGATTCTAGAACGAGGGGCCATAGTCTGAGGATTAGGGTCTGACCATTCAGGAAAGATGTTTGGAAGCACTTTTACACATACAAGGTGATAAATATTTTGAATATTCTTCCATAAACGATAGTGGGTGCAGGATCTGTTATGAAGGGCCATTTGGCATTTTGCTAGATTGAAAGACTGAATAAAAGTACAAATAATATTGCTGTAGGCAGTCTTGCCAATAAGTCTGTAATATGGAACACAATTATTGAATATTTAAAAAATAGCAAGATTTCTAAAAGGAATTTGTGCTTGTTCAAATTTGACAAATTCCTTTAAAAACTAACTCAGAATATTGTTTAATTGACATACATTATCATTAGCCATTCTTAAAACAGTCCCTAAATAGACATTTGAAAACCAGTTAAAGGGTGTGAAAGTGCGATTAGACTTGACAACTTGTAAGAAAAGTAGCAGCAATGCAATGAGTCATTGAACATTACAACACAGACCTGTTGCTTGTCTATCTTATTCCTATGCTTTTTATATTTTAGCTGTTGTGGTAGATGTGGCACTTCTAGCTGAGTAACATTCTGCACTGGACTTTTGCAGTTTAGGATATTCAAAATGAATTTACTGGTGATAAATTTAAAAACTCTGATTTTAGAAGATATGATGAATGACCACTGCCGCCACTTTCACACATAGATTTTCTATATGTTTATTGATTAAAATAACACAACCAACTTCTTGTTTAGCTGGACTGGATATTGGCCCCATTACAGAGGATCCATCTGCGGTTTCCCAGTCAAGTGGAGGCCAAGGTTCACGACCTTTGACCGAGGAACAACTAGACCGAATACTTAGCCCTGATCTTGAGAAAATCGTTTCAGATGGTGAGATGCATCTCTCATGCTTTCCAGTGCGTTTATTTTGTGTCACGTTGTGGAACGGATTTCTGGTAAATGACTGAAAATGTGATTTTATTATACAGGTACAATTCTAAGTAAGCTGTACAAAATTCCAGGTATTCATTTTCAAATACTAAAGTAATTTAATAAATTATCAACGTATCGCCAAAGTTTAATTCATACTAACATTATCACTTTTCTTTTTCCAAATCAAGAGCTGGAGGGAAAGGAAGTGGAAGATCTATTCACAGCCGTGCTAAGTCCTTCAGCTAACCAGGCACCACCTCCACCACCACCACCACCTTTGCCTCCTTTGCCTCCACATGAACATGGTACAGTCTAACTATGTAATGTAATGCTGCCAGTTTTCATTGTCTTTGAGCTGTTAACAGTTCCAATTGTTTTTCATATTGTAATCTACTGCAGTTTAAGTAAAAATGTTTCTAGATATTGGCAAAATTGTACTAACTACTTATTTCATTCCGATTCTAATACACTTCAGTCTGTTTTTCTCCTAACAAAAGTGATGTGTTGATAATGGCAGTCATATTTAAACACTGTAAAACCTGAAATGTTTATGACATGATTTTCGTGCCATTATGCCCCACACATGGTCAAACTGCGGTCGGGGCCCACATTAATGGGTTCAACCTGAAATTTCAAAGAAGCAATCAAAATTACAATTGTCCAGTTTACTGTATTGGTAAAGTTTAGATTAAATAAAACTTCAGTTTAATGAGGAATTTATGAGCCATCAGTTATTTAAGTATATCACTTCTGTAGAATTTAGTTTTACATTCCCAAAAGAAGTGAAAATAATGAAATGTCACTCTTGTTCATAAAATTTGGTATCTAATTTATACTAGACAGACAGGAGTTAGGAAGAACACAGCAAACCAGGCAGCATCAGGAGGTGGAGAAGTCGACATTTCGGGTGTAACCCTTCTTCAGGACTGTGTTCCCCTTCCAGCCTCCTGCCTGTCTACTTTGGATTCCAGCATCTGCAGTTTTTTTTTGTCTCTATCTAATTTTTACTGCAATTTATTGAATTTGGAGATTGACTCTCAGCATAAGTTAAGCAAGTGCTAAATTTCGCATTCATTATTTTCAGTAGATCATCTTAACTGGATGTGCTGATACTAAAATGTCTCTGTAATAAGAACAGCAAGCTACTGTAGTGATCTGAAACATACTGCATATCGTCAAAGTTTGAACAAAAGCTGAACTCTGTTAGTGCAAATTTTACCTCATTCAAGAGGAATGAGATTAAAAATTACAAATTACTGCATGGGTACAAATCAAGGTGTGCTTTGAAACATGGAGTTTGAAAAGATTGCAAATAGCACAAATGAATTGGCATTCTTAACTAGGTTTCACATATTCCACTGAGGTTGAAAGTATGAAAGTAGTATTATTGTATTTACTTGACTGATCATAATTTTATATCTTGATTGCCATGCAAATAACTTAATGCCTTATATTTCCTTTTTTTTTATTCATGTGATGAGATATTGAACAAATTAAATAGGAGCAGAAGGAGGCTACTTGAGTCAACTCCACCATTCAATAAGGTTATGGCTGATCTGTTTGTGTTTCGAATTCCACACTCCCATCTGCTCCCAACAACACTTGATAACGTTGACTAACAATAATTTATCCGTCTTTTATATTAATAAATATCCTGCCTCGACTGTCTTCCAAAGCAGAGAGTACCAAAGTTGTGCAACTCTGAGACGAAACTTTTCTCCTCACCTAAAAGAGTGGTACCTAGTTCTTGACTGATTGGCAAGGGGGAATATATTTTCCATGTCCACCTCATCAAGACAATTTAAGATCTTTAATCAAGTTGATCCTTACTCTTAAACCCCAGCACAATTAAGCCTAAACAATCCTCATAAGACGACCTACTCATTCCAGGTAATCTAGTAAAGTTCCTCTGAAACATCTTCAATGAGTTTACAGCTTTCTGTAACATGAGATCAAAACTGCACACCATATTTGAGATTTTTGTCAGTTCAAAGCCCTACATACCATGAAGCATAACATCCTAATTTATATCTTTAATTCCTCTCATAATAAAAAGATAGCATCCCTGTGCATCTCAGAATTCTGTAGTCATTCTCTATTTAAGTGATACTATGCTTTCTCATTCTCATATTCCTATATTATACTCCATCCACTAGATTTATCCCTACTCACTCAACTAATCTATATATTTCTGTAATTTACTTTTGTAACTATCTTCTTGTCATCTGCAAAATTAGCTACCACACCTTCGTTCACCACTTCTCAGTCATTAATGCAAATTCTAAAAACTTGAGACTCCTGCACAGAACCCTGTGTATCTCTACCCATCACCTGCCAACCAGATAAGGACTTATTTATACATATTTTCTAATTTATGCCAGCAGCCTAGCTTCTATCCTTACTGATATGTTACCCTTATGCTACAGCTTTTATTTTCTGCAGTAATCTTTGATGTGGCACCTTAACATTTACAAACTCCCCTTATCCACTGGGAGAAAGTGAGGACTGCAGATGCTGGAGATCAGAGTTTAAAAATGTGTTGCTGGAAAAGCGCAGCAGGTCAGGCAGCATCAAAGGAGCAGGAGAATCGATGTTTCAGGCATAAGTCCTTCATCAGGAATGGTTGTTTATCCCCTTATCCATTGCACAAGTTATTTTTTTCAAAAACTCTCAATGAATTGATTAAATGTGATATTTCTTTGTTGAAACCATGCTTACTGTTCCCAATTTTTGAGATTTTTTCTAAATGTGCACCTATGACTCTATAATGTCTTTAAAGATCAATTCAAACATGTTTCACATGACAGACATCAAGGGAACTAGCAAAATAAGCATATATTGGACTTCAGAATGTGGCAATTAACCACCTCCTTGAGAATTTGCTGTAATTGTGCCACTTCCCAAGTAAATTTTCCGCATTTTTTTCCCACTACCAAAATGCATAAATTAGTTATCCATCTCATTGACAATTGCAGGTTGTTTGGCTACCAAACCTGCTAAAGAATAGCGAATGCATTTTGCTAAGTAATTCATTGACCTTAATGCACTTTGGAATATTCTATTCTTAAAAGATATTACATAATCACCAATTTTTTTCCTTTGTTTTTGCCTACATAATAGCAATAATTACACAGTTAAAAGAAAATCTGTTGTAAATTGCTTTAGGATTTTGAGTTCAATTCACTATAGAAATACATTAATACTAACTTAACAGTTAATACATTTTCTTTCATCTACTCTTGTCATGAAGGGGATGGTGGATTTGCCAGGATGCCAGCAATAAATGGTGTAATGGGGCCACATCCACAGCAGCAAACATCTTTAGCACCTGGAGGTGGACGATGCCTCACAAGTTCTTATTCTTCGATCCCTCAGTCACCATTCCCTGATAACAGGTGAGTATGCAACATTATGGCCTGCTCAATACCATTACAGCAAAGGTATTTTAACATGGTAAAATTTTTTAAATTGTAAGAAATGGATTTCATTGAAAATAATTGCTTTCTTCCTTTTAAAACTAGATATTTTAATTTATGTTCCATTATAGAAACCTAGCTTATAAAATGGCTATTTCTCCGTACTACGCAAACATGATTTGAACTAAAAAACTGAGGATAATTGATTCATCCTACCCCCCACAAATCTACAAACATAAGCATTCATTCCCTCTTCCACCAATGCACAATGGCAGCAGTACATGCCATCAATAAGATTTACTGCAGCAACTATCAAAATCTCCTTCAAAATTACCTTCCAAATTAGCAACTTTCACCACATAGAAAAACGAGGGCAGCAGATGCAAGATATTGCTGCCACTTGCAAGATCCCCTCCAAACCACATACTGTTCTGACTTGGAGCTATATCTTTCACTGTTACTGGGTCAATATCCTGCAGCTCCCTTTCCAGCAGTGCTGTGGTGTAACTTGAACCAGATGGACCACAGAAGTTGGCTCACCATTGCCTCTCCTTGGGCATGTAGGGGTAAGCAACAAATGGTAGCCTTTCTAGTGAGATGCCCATATCCCTTCAAATAATAAAAAGGGAAATACCATATAACAAATCACAGTGTTACTATCTGAATAACAGCTGTTTCACAACTTGGATTCTGTCCATTTGCAAACATTTCAACTTTTAAAAATTGCAACTATCCAGTGCTGTGCGCCCTATAGCCAGAATTGATCAGATTCTGATTTGCACATTGTGTTCTCAGTATCAATACATTTCCATTGGAAGGGAGTGGAATTTACAACAGAATTATCACCTTCAGTGGTGCACACCACTTGTAACTATAGAATGCTGTTAAGTCTTAGAAGGCTATAGACCAAGAGCTAGACAGTAGGGTTAGGCTGTTTTTGGTCAGCACAAACACACAACCTCCTGCTGTGCTTTAGTTTATGTCTAGATGAAGCTTTGGGTGAAAAAGGAGAGCTTTCTGATAAAAGATGTAACTTTCATCGAAATAAGAAATATCTTGTATTTGATGTATTCTAGACTTTTTTTTCTGTTATTTCAATAAATGTACCTAGCATTCCAGCAACTAATTGATGCTTCTGGCAGTACTTTTAACTACATATGTTTGAACTGGATCAATTTGACAGAGACAAGAATCATATGTTTAGTCAAGTTGTAACTGAGCCTCCTAACCCATGGGTTCCCTCTGCTCCTGCTGTGGAGGCGGAAGGAGACACACTGAACTACACACAACGGAGTACTCTGAAATGGGAAAAGGAAGAATCTCTGGGTGAGATGGCAACTGTCGCCCCTGTTCTATATACAAATACAAACTTCCCCAACCTGAAAGAAGATTTTCCAGGTAACCCCATATAGTGAGATCGTTTTTCTGGAAATGTCAGCATGTTCTCGAATGAAAGATTTACACTCTCATGCTACTTCAAAATTTTAATTTATCCTAAGTGCACATTGTATGAAATCATTTAAATATTGATGTATTGTTTTGCTTTGCAAATATTTTACCAAAACAGATGTGTCCCTTGGTTACATCATAGTATTGCCTCCAAATTCAAGGACTTGCACTTGATGTCGTCATAGAAAATGCATTTTGTAATGTTAGAAAACATTGCTACCTAAAACAATCTTATAAGAGATTAGCACAATATGAATTTAAGACATGATGCAATGTCACTTAAGTCACAGACTGATTTTCCAAATATTTGGAGGTACTTAAAGCGGATACTAGAAGGAATAATCATTAATGTAATATCAAGACGTGTTTAACAAAGTGTATGCTGATGTCTTTGCAACAACTCTAGTTAGTGTGAAAACTGTTAGGCCAATGTTTGCACTGCACCAGATTACTGCACAGATTTTTCTGTTGAAATTTGGCAGTATTGCCTCTGTAAACCGAATTACAAGTATCTACACTGAAATGAAAATAATTCTTTTTAAAAATAGTAACAGCATGACTCGAGAGTCACACCATTTGCCTGTCTTGTGATAAACATGCTGTTCATTATAGGTTGAAGAAAGTTTTTGAATTACAAAGCAAAACAAAATCTATTGCATATTTGTCCAAAAATATCTCAACCACCATTTTGAAGTTATAATTTTAATTCATCTTGTACAATTTAAGGAAAGTCGCTAGTTGACGGAGATTATATATTTTTGCCATAGATAACGCCTACTTCTATATCAATATAGATGATATGAAATAGTTCCCTTCTAAACTTCGACAAATATGCATGATCAGAGCTTTCCATATACACAAACAATTCTGAATTATTGTAATCGAATTGTTGGGTATGAGTTTCATAATGAAGGGCTTTTGCCCAAAACATCGATTTTCCTGCTGCTCAGATGCTGTGCTTTTCCAGCACCACTTTGATGTAAACCATGAGTTTCATAAGTCTGCTGAAGCACCAGCTGAAAAAAACCTAGTCTTTTGCTCAGATCCAACATTGACAGTGATTCAACTGTTGTGTCAATAGTTGATAAACCGATCCATTTAGATGAACATACAGTCGCGACATTACAAGAAGAATGTGGAGGCTTTGCAGAGGGTGCAGAAGAATTTCACCGGGGCCCTCATCGATTAGCGGGTGTGACCCTGTAAAAAGAGCTAGAAAACTCCAGGTTGTTTTCTCTGGAGCAGTGGTGACTTGATAGAAGTCTATAAAATTGAGATACTTCGAGGGGGTTGACGGTCAGAATCTTTTTCCCAATGATGAAATGTCTCATACTAAGGAGCATGCATTTAAGGTGAGAAGGGAAAACCTCAAAGGAGATGTGAGAGGCAAGGTTTTTTTTTACACCGAGTGGTAGGAGTCTGGAACGGACTGCCAGGTGTGGTAGAAGCAGATACAATAAGGATGTTTGAGAGACTTTTAGATAAGCACATGAATATGCAAGGAGTGGAGGGATGCAGACCAAGGGCAGGCTGGAGGGCCCATTCCTGTGCTGCACAGTTCTATGATCTATATAGCAGTGCTTCCTAAATAAATCATTTAACGGTCTGATATGATATTGCATGCCTAGTTCAGGAAGGTACTGTGCTCAGTCATGCATTTGGTTGAATGAGCTGTTCTGAGCTGATGAGGGTTCAACTTTTTTTTAACGTTGTCTTTAATTTTTAGATTTTTTTTCAGATTTTGTTTAGTTTCCATTGGTTAAAGAGCTGTTAGCAATCTGTCAGTGTTTGCCATAACAACTTTTCATATTTTTGAAGTCCTCCATCGGATGTCTGGGATTAATTTGTTCAGACCAAGTTAAAAATCTCTCAACACCAGGTTCTTGTCCAACAGGCATCCAGAAGTACAAACTTCTAGAGTGCCGCTCCTTCGTCAGGTTGCTCTAGTGCTCCGAAAGCTTCTACTTTGAAATAAACCTGTTGGACTATAACCTGGTATTGTGTGATTTTTAACTTGGTTTACCCCAGTCACCATCATCTCCACATCATTTTTTTTCAGACCAAATCTACTTTCTTAGAAAACAGAGAATTGCAGATGCTGGAGATCTTTTAAAAAATTAGATACTGATGGAGATGTTTAACAGGTCTGGCTGCATATGTAGAGGAAAAAAAGGAATTAATCTTTCAATTCTAGTGTCACTGGACTCTGTTAATTCCAATTTTCTCTCCACAAGTGCTGCCAGACCTGGTGAATTTCTCCATCACTTTCTATTGTTGTTTTTGTGCTCTTCTATCCAATCTAAATTGGATTTCTTATAGCCAAAATGCCTTATTTGTACTGCTGCTTCTTGAGGCAGCTCCACAATCATACTTCTCAATCTTGTGAAAGTGTTTTTCCTTTATGCTAGTATATATAAAGCAGGTAATTCAGCACTTAATCTACTTGACTGTATTTGCATCACACTGTTTCCAAATTAGTTGTGGTGTACAACCGAATTCCAAATCTGATTTTATTTAAGACTGAACAGTTTAGAATACAGGATTCTGCTTCTGCCGATCTGAAGTCAGACGTTCTCAAGTGTTGGATCACCAATTGCCATTGTAAATAAGATATAAGCATGAGATTTTGCAAGCATTTAAGCCATTGCAGAGTTTTATTTAGGTAGACACTCAAATGAAGTTGATGGTAGGTTGTATGGCTTTCTTTATGTTTCGTTTTGCATGCAAGCTTGTTTTTCAGGAAATCTCAGTATTTTCAGTCCACAAATCAGACACTATCTCTTTACCATTTAGATTGGGCTACCAGAGTGAAACAAATAGCTAAACTGTGGAGGAAGGCAAGCTCCCAAGAGAGGGCCCCTTATGTGGTAAGCCTTGTTTTCTGTGCATGATTTTTTTTTCTGCTGGATGTTTGAATTGTATAGGGAATGAAAACAATTTTTAGATGAGATCAAAATACTGCAGATGCTGGAAATCGGAAATAAAAATAAAAAGCACTGGAGAAAATCAGTCTGGGACTGCAAGATAGCCAAAGGGGCAAGAGAAGAGGAACCCTACATAACCTGAAATTGCATTTTAATTATGGAGTCATACAGCATAGAAACAGACCCTTCAGTCCAACTAGTCCACTTCAACCATGTTTCCAAACTAAACCAGTCTCATTTGCCTACGTTTAGCCCATACCAGCCCAAACTTTTCCTATTCATGAACTTATCCAAATGTTTTTTAAATGTTGTAGTTGTAACTGTACCTGCATCCACCACTTTCTCTGGCAGTTCATTCCAGACAACACCCACACTCGGTGTAAAAAAAAAATTACCCTTGTGTCCTTTTTAAATATTTCTCCTCTCTCCTTAACAATATGCCTCCTAGTTTTGAACTGCCCCACCCTAGGGAAAATACCATTGCTATTTATCTTTCTTGTGCCCCTCATGATTTTATAAGCTTCTGTAAGGTCACCCCTCAACCTCCTATGCTGCAGTGAGAAACATCCCAGCCTACTTTTATAACTCAATTCTTTCATTCCAGCAACATTCCAATAAATCTTTTCTGAGTCCAGTTTAGTAATATCCTTCCTATAACAGGGTGACCGGAACTGCACACACTGCTCCAGGAAAGGCCTGACCAATGTCCTGAAAAATTTCCACATGACATGCCAACTCCTATACCCAAAAGTCTGAGAATGAAGGCAAGCATGCTAAATGTCTTCTTAACCACCCTGTCTACCTGTGACACAAATTTCAAAGAATTATGTACCTGAACTCCTAGGTTCTCTGATCTACAACACTACCCAGAACCCTGCCATTAATTGTATAAGACCTGACCTTGTTTACCAAAATGCAATACCTCGCTTGTATTGAAATTAAACTCCATCTGCCGTTCCTCAGCCCATTGAGCTGATAAAGCATAGCGCTGGAAAAAGCACAGCAGGTCAGACAGCATCCGAGGAGCAAGAGAGTCGACATTTTGGGCATAACCCTTCAGAATCCTCCTTCAGCCCTTTGACCCAAGTTGATCAAGATCTGTTTGTAATCCTAGATAACCTTCTTCAGTCGCTACTACACCACCAATTTTGGTGTCATCCATAAATTTACTAACCATGCTTCCTGTATTCTCATCCGCTTTGTTTATATAAATGACAAACGACAGTGAACCCAGCATCAATCCTGCAGAACACCATTGGTCATAGGCTTTCAGTCTCAAAAACAATCTTCCACCACCACCCTGTGTATCTCCTACTGTCAGGCCAATTTTTCCAATTGAAAAGCTCACACTGATTCCCATGTGATCTAACTTTACTAATTAGTCTACCATGTGGAACCTTCTCCAAGACTTTACTAAAGTCCATGTAAACAACATCTACCATTCTGCTTCTGCAATCTTTTTGGTTACTTCCTTAAGTTTGTGAGGCATTATTTTCCTTGCACAAAATCATCCTGACAACCTCTAATTAGTCCTTGTCTCTCCAAATACATGTAAATTCTATTGCTCAGAATCACCTCCATCAACTTACCCACCGCAGGTCTATAATTCCCAGGTTTCTCCTTGTGCCTTCCTTAAGTAAAGGTACAACATTATAGCCACCCTCTAGTCCTCTGCCATCTGGCCCATAGTTATAGATGATACAGACGTTTCTGAAAGGAGCCCCACAATTTCTTCCCAAACTTCCAAAGTGTGTTCTGGAATACACTTGGAAAGGTCCCACAGATTTATCTAACTTTGTTTTCTAAGATCTCCTACAGTTCCTCTTTAGTGATGTGAACTCATGGAATTATAGAACTCCTCTACAATGGAAGCAGGCCATTTGGCCCATTGAGTCTGACTAGCATCCCACCCAGTCCCACTCCCATGGCTTACCCCTGTAAGCCTACACTTTTGCAGATACTGAGTAGTGCAGAAAATGTGTTGCTGGAAAAGCGCAGCAGGTCAGGCAGCATCCAAGGAGCAGGAGAATCGATGTTTCGGGCATGAGCCCTTCTTCAGGAATTTCGGGCAAGAGCCAATTCCTGAAGAAGGGCTCATGCCCGAAACGTTGATTCTCCTGCTCCTTGGATCTGCCTGACCTGCGCTTTTCCAGCAACACATTTTCAGCTCTGATCTCCAGCATCTGCAGTCCTCACTTTCTCAGAGTAGTTTAGTGCAGCCAATCCACTTAAACTCCACATCTTTGGAGTGTGGGTAAACCTGGAGCACCGGAGGAAACCCACGAAGACATGGAGAATGTGCAAACACCACACATATAGTCACCTGAGGGTGGAATTGAACCTAGATCCTTGGTGCTGTGAGAACCAATAAGTCATTGTGCTGCCCCTGTTTTCAAACTGTTTTCAAAACATCAGTATTTATCTCTGAGTTCTCTAACCACTATTTCTTTCTCCACACTAAAATATGATGGGAAATATTCATTTAGTATCTCTTTCATCTCCTGATGTTCAACTCATAGACTTGATCTTTAAGAGTCCATATTCTCTCTCCAGTTTCTCCTTTGCTCTCAATATACTTGTAGAATCTCTTGGATTATCTTTAACGTTATCTGCTAAGGCTATCTCATATCCCCACTTGACCCTTCTGGTTTCTCTCTTAATGCCCAACACACTCTGTTCTCTTCAAGAGACTCATTTAATCCCAGTTGTTGTCTATATCTAAGAAGTGATTCTTTCTTCTTCTTGACTGGAACTTCAACCTTACCCATCCATTGTTCCCTACTCTCACCAGCCTTGCCCTTTACTCTTAGAGGAACATAATGCATCTGAACGCTAGTTATCACACTTTTTGAAAGTCTCCCATTTGCCAGTTATCCCTTTGCCTACGAACAGTCTACTCCAATCAACTTTTCAAGTTGTTGCCTCATACCATTAAAATTTGCCTTACTCCAATTAAGAACTTTTACAGAGGCTTAACTTTTACCATAACTGTTTTAAAGCTATTAGAATTATGATCGTTGGTCCCAAAGTGTTCCCCTCCTAACACTTCAGTCACTCACCCTGCCGCCTTTTCCAAGAGAACGTCCGGTTTTGCTCCTTCTCTAGGAAGAAAAGTAAGATAGAACCTGAGAAAAAACCAGAACAGAATATAATGACATACAGTAAAAGTTTCTATGAATGTATAAAACATTAAAAGAGTGGCTAAAGTAAACGTCTGCCCTTAAGAGGATAAGCAGGGGAATTCAGTTATGGGATATGATGAAATAGCCTATGCATTGAACAAGTATTTTGTATCTGTCTTCACAATGGAGGACACTAATAACCATTAACAAAGAGACAATTGTAGGTGAGGATCTGGAAACAATCATTTTTACAGAAGAGGTAGTGTTGGGCAAGCTAATGGAGCTAAGGATTCATAAGTCTCCAGGTCCTGATGGAATGCATCTCAGGATACTAAAAGAGACGACGGGAGAAATAGTTTTCCAAAATTCGCTAGACTCTGGGGCAGTCCCAGCAAATGTGACGCCATTGTTTTAAAAAGGGAGATAGACGAAAGATGGGGAATTATAGACCTTAACCTTTGTAGTGGGGAAGATGCTTGAGTCTATTATCAAGAGAGAAAAAGCAAAGCATCTCAATCGAAATTGTCCCGTTGGGCAGACGCAGCATAGGTTCATGAAGGACAGGTCATGCTTGACAAATCGTTTAGAATTCTATGAAGACATTGCAAGCCAGGTGGACAATGGGGACCCAATGGATGTGGTATGCCTCGATTTCCAAAAGGCCTTCGCCAAGGTGCCACACAAGAGGCTGCTGCATAAGATAAAAATACATGGCGTTAAGGATAAAGTGTTAACATGGATAGAGGATTGGCTGACCAACAGGAAACAAGGAGTGGGGATAAACGAGTGCTATTCTGGCTAGCAATCAATCACTAATGGTGTGCTTCAGGAATCTGTGTTGGGACTGCAATTATTTACAATTTATATAGATAGTTTGGAGTTGGGGACCACGTGTAGGATGTCAAAGTTTGCAGATGACACTAAGATGAGTGTCAGAGCAATGTGTGCAGAGGGCTGTGAAACTTTGCAGAGGAACATAGATACTTTGAGCGGGCAAAGGTCTAGCAGATGGGATACTATGTATATATATGTGAAGTCATACATTTTGAAAAGAGTTACAGTAAAAAGGACTATCACTTGAATGGTAAAAAGTTGAACCATGCTGCAATGCAGAGGCACCTGGGTGTCCTTGTGAAAAATCACGAGGTTGGTCTGCAGGCACAACAAGTAATTAGGAAGCCAAATGGAATTTTGTCATTCATTGCTAAAGGGAGTGAGTTTAAAAGCAAAGGTTATGTTGCATCTATATGAGGTGCTGATAAGGCCACACCTGGAGTACCTAATGAAGGAGCAGAGCTCCAAAAGCTAGTGCTTCCAAATAAACCTATTGGACTATAACCTGGTGTTGTGTGATGTTTAACTTTGTGTACCTAAGTCCAACCCCAGCATCTCCAAATCATGGTGTGCAGTTTTAGACTCATTAATTGAGAGAGGTTGTACTGGCACTGGAGGCTCTCTAGATTGATTCTGGAGATGAGGGGGTTGGCTTATGAGGAGAGACTGAGTAAACTGCGATTATATTCATTGGAATTTAGAAAATTGAGGGGGGATCTTATAGAAACATATAAAATTATGAAGGGAATAGATAAGATAGACGTAGGGAGGATGTTTCCACTGGCAGGTGAAACTTGAGACAAGAAGGCATAGCTTCGAGATTAGAGAGAGCGGATTAAGACTGAATTGAGAAGGAACTTCTTCACCCAGAGGGTTGTTAATCTTTGAAATTTCTTGCCCAGCGAAATAGTTGACGTTACTTCAGTAAATGTTTTTAAATCTAAGGTTTTTTTTGAACAATTAAGGAATTGAGGGATACAGTGAGGGTGCCGGTAAATGGATCTGAGTCCATGAAAAGATCAGCCATGATCTTATTGAATGGCAGAGCAGGCTCAAAGGACTGGATGGCCTACTCCTGCTCCTAGTTATTATGTGTTTATGTAAGTACACACACACATTGATAAAGAAAATTTTCTTGAACACATTTAACAGATTCCTCATCATCCAAGTCTTTCACATTATGATAGTCAATGTTTGGAAAATTAAAATCCCCGACTATTACTACCCTATTATTCTTACATATATCTGAGATCTCTATTTATTTTGAATATTGATTTTTCAAAAATAATTAGTCCATCCCTCCGTTATTTCATGTTATGCCTGCATATCACAGTGCTAACTACAATAGACTGAAATTATTAACAAAGGGCAATTTGAGACATTACAACAGTGACAAGATAAGTATCAGGAAATCTAAGAAATTGAAAATGACATTGTCAAAATCAGGAGCCGCAGACAACGTCCATTCACCCCTGTCATAGAAGACGTTAAAATCTTATCCATAAAGAATAGATTGGAAGCCAGGGATACCTTGCCTTAATGAAATGTATTGTTTTCACTGTAGAAATAACAGCATTGCTGAGGGTCTGTCTAGAACAGGCTCGCAGAATCAAAGCAGGTGTTCAGCACTGATCCTTCAACAAGACTTCCTGAGGAGATGTGTTATTGTTAACTAGAACCAACTACATGTCTGCAAGGTTGCCTTAGAACGTAGAACGTTACAGCGCAGTACATGCCCTTTAGCCCTCGATGTTGCACCACCTGTGAAATTAATTTGATGCCCATCCAAACTACACCATTCCATTGTTATACATATGTATGTCCAATGTCCATTTAAACGCCCTTAATGTCAGTGAGTCTACTACTGTTGCAGCAGGCCATTCCACACCCCTGCTACTCTGAGTAAAGAAATTAGCCCTGATATTTGTCCTAAATCTATAACCCCTCAGTTTAAAGCAATGTCCCCTCGTGTTGGCCTTCACCATCCAAGGTAAAAGACTCTCACTGTCCACCCTATCTAACCTCCGATTATCTTATACGTCTCAGTTAAGTCACCTGTCAAGCTTCTCTCCAACAAAAACAGCCTCAATTCCCTCAGCCATTCCTCATAAGGCCTTCCTTCCATACCAGGCAACATCTTTGTAAATCTCCTCTGAACCCTTTCCAAAGTTTTCCACATCCTTCCTATAATGTGGTGACCAGCACTGTATGCAATACTCCAGGTGCAGCCTTGCCAGTGTTGTACAGCTGAAGCATGACCTTGTGACTGCAAAACTCAATCCCCCTGCCAATAAATGCCAACATACCATATGCCGCCTTAACAACCCTATCAACCTGGGTGGCAACTTTCAGGGATTTATGTATCTGGACACCGAGATCTCTGTTCATCTACACAACCAAGAATTGTACCACTGGCCCAGCCCTCTGCATTCATGTTACTTATTCTGAAGTGGACTACCTCACACTTTTCCACATTAAACTCCATTTGCCAGTTCTCAGCCCAGCTCTGCATCTTATCTATATCCCTCTGTAACTCACAACATCCTTCGGCACTATTCACAACTCTGCCTACCTTAGCGTCATCTGCAAATTTACTAACCCATCCTTCTATGCCCACATCCAGATCATTTATAAAAATGACAAACAACAGTGACCCCAAAGCAGATCCTCATGGCACACCACTGGTAACTGAGCTCCAGGATGAATATTTTCCATCAACCACCACCCTTCCGTAATTGCCCCAGAAGGCAGTTAAGTGTCAACCTCATTGGGTCTGAAGTCACACGTAGACCAGACAAGTAAAAGCTTGCATTTTCAACTCGCCAATTTCTGATCCAAACCGCTGAATCACCTTCAATCCTGCAACTCAATATTTTGTGCAATAGCCTACCGTACGGAACCTTGTCAAACACCTTACTGAAGTCCAGATACACCACATCAACCACTTTAGTTTCATCCACCTGTTTTGTCACCACCTTGAAGAACTCAATAAGGTTAGTTAGGCATGGCCTACCCTTCACAAAACCATGTTGACTATCCCTAATCAGCTTGCTTGTTTCCAGGTGATTATAAATCCTATCTCTTATAACCTTTTCCAACACCTTACTCACACCTGAAGTAAGACTCACAGGCCTATAAAGCTCCCGGGCTCACTTGCCTTGCTGTTTTATAGTTTGTAGGCTGTGCATATAAGAACATTTTAATCCCATATTTGGGGAGGTGCTGGCCTCATGGTATCATCACTAAACTATTAATCTAGAAGCCTAGGTAATGTTCTAGGCATATACGTTTAAATCCCACCCTGTCAGATGGTGACATTTGAATCTAGTTAAGAGGAATTAGGAGTCTAATGATGACAATGAAACCACTGTTGATTGTCAGAAACAAACATCTCATTAACTGATGTTCTTTTGGGAATGAAAATGCAAACTTTAACTTGTCTGCTCTACGTGTGACTTCACACCTAATGAGGTTGACACTTAACTGCCTTGTGGGCAATTACGGAAGGGCAGTAATGCTGACATAAGCCAGTGATGCCCACATCCCATGAATGAATGAATTGAAACAATGTTTCCTGCAAAATGTCCACAATTTACAAATGGAAACTTTCTTTATTTGTGAAAGGTAAATCTCCAACTTGATCATGTGCATTTGAAGGACTCCCAAAGCAAGGTCAATACATTCCTTTGAGACATGGTTCATGAACTGATACTGAATATTGTAGATATTGCGTCTGTTTTTAAAGGTAAAGAAAGTTTGAGAGAAAATAGTTTCTGGTAGGGAATTTGAATGAATAACAATAACTTTTAAGCTTCAATTTATTCAATGTTTATAATGTTTTTTTAAAAACTCAAGGTATTTCACAGCAGTAAATGCCAATAAAACTTTTCCCATTGGGTTAGCTAGTTTAGATCATGCGCATTGTTTGGGGGCCAGCCTTGCTTGGGTTACTTGGACCTAGTTTTATCTATGACCAATTCTGTAATCTTAAGTATACTTCAGAGGAATAGAACATAATTTTCAAAAATGTTCGAAGTGACCCTACTTTTTCCAGTCACAAAAACTGATATTCTCTGCCATGTGTTGTTGAGAAATATCTTTACCCCACAGCATAGAATAGAACAGAACAGAGGGAGTTCTGTTCTTTAGGCTTTGTACAATATCTTTAAAAGTTGATAAAGACTCACTTGACCAAATAGTACAATTTTTAACGTGCTAACTGAAACATAATTACAATAAAATTTGCAGCAAAAGGCAAGAGATAATCGAGCAGCACTGCGTATAAACAAAGTTCAAATGACCAGCGAGTCTTTGAGAAGGCAGCAGCAAGAATGCATTGATTCTGTCTCTCGACCTGACATTGACTTGCCATTTAAAGATCAAATGAAGCAAAAAGAATCAGAACACGAGCAAGAATGGAAACTAAGACAGGTAAGAACATACAAATGGTAAAATGTTATGCACCACAACTTTCTTAAAATGTGCAACTAGAGTAAGCGCGTGGGCAACATTGTCTCAGTTCAAAGATGACAATTAACCGAATTTAGGCTGCCTGTGATGACTCTCGCTAACTTGAAGATTAGAAATTCAAATTATCAAATGTGATCTTGCCACCATTATTTTGTTTCATCTAGACAGGTTTGCATTTTGAGGGATTTCTTTTGCCAACTTTAATGTTCATCTTAGCAAGGAAGCAACATTGATAGCAGCCAGAGACTTCAACATCACAAAATGTTCTTCATTAATGACAGCTAACGAGCCATTTAATTTGTAACCTTAAAGGTGGATTCATGTTTTCCATAGGACTACTAGTTTTTTTAAAAGGAAAAAGAGGTCCTATTGTCTCTTACTTGTCTATGTCATTTCTTGAGACTGTTTAAAGGAAAAGACACCGATCTGATGGTCATAAAAGTGTACAGCATGGAAACAGACCCTTCAGTCCAACCCGTCCATGCCGACCAGATGTCCCACCTGCCAGCACCTGGCCCATATCCCTCCAAACCCTTCCTATTCATATACCCATCCAAATGCTTCTTAAATATTACATTTGTACCAGCCTCCACCACTTCCCCGGCAGCTCATTCCATATATGTACCACCCTCTGCATGAAAAGGTTGCCCCTTAGGTCTCTTTTATATCTTTCCCTTCTCACCCTAAACCTATGTCTTCTAGTTCTGGACTCCCCAACCCCAGTGGGTGGCACAGTGGATAGCGCTGCTGCCTCAGCGCCAGAGACCCGGGTTTAATTCCTGCCTCAGGCGACTCTCTGTGTGGAGTTTGCACATTCTCCCAGTGTCTGCGTGGATGCTCCGGTTTCTTCCCACAATCCAAAAATGTGCAGGTGAGTTGAATTGGCCATGCTAAATTGCCCGTAGTGTTAGGTGAAGGGGTAAGTATAGGGGAGTGGGTCTGGGTGGGTTGTGCTTCGGCAGGTCGGTGTGGACTTGGGCCAAAGGGCCTGTTTCCACACTGTAAGTAATCTAATAACTTTGCCTATTTATCCTATCCATGCCCCTCATAATTTTGTAAACCTCTAAGAGTCACTCCGACGCTCCAGGGAAAACAGCCCCAGCCTGTTCAGCCTCTCCCTATAGCTCAAATCCTCCAACCCTGGCAACATCCTTGTAAATCTTTTCTGAACCCTTTCAAGTTTCACAACATCTTTCCCATAGGAAGGGAGACCAGAATTGCACGCAATATTCCAACAGTGGCTTAACCAATGTCCTGTACAGTTGCAACATGACCTCCCAACTCCTGTACTCAATACCCTGACCAATAAAGGAAAGCATACCAAACGCCGCCTTCACTATCCTATCTACCTGCGACTCCACTTTCAAGGAGCTATGAACCTGCACTCCAAGGTCTCTTTGTTCAGCAACGCTCCCTAGGACCTTACCATTAAATGTATAAGTCCTGCTAAGATTTGCTTTCCCAAAATGCAGCACCTCGCATGTATCTGAATTAAACTCCATCTGCCACTTCTCAGCCCATTGGCTCATCTGGTCCAGATCCTGTTGTAATCTGAGGTAACCCTCTTCGCTGTCCACAACACCTCCAATTTTGGTGTCATCTGCAAACTTACTAACTGTACCTCTTGTGCTCGCATCCAAATCACTTATGTAAATGACAAAAAGTAGAGGACCCAGCACCGATCCTTGTGGCTCTCCACTGGTCATAGGCCTCCAGTCTGAAAAACAACCCTCCACCACCACCGTCTGTCTTCTACCTTTGAGCCAGTTCTATATCCAAATGGCTAGTTCTCCTTGTATTGCATGAGATCTAACCTTGCTAATCACTCTCCCATGGGGAACCTTGTCGAACGCCTTACTGAAGTCTATATAGATAGCATCTACTGCTTTGCCTTCTTCAATCTTCTTTGTTCCTTCTTCAAAAAAAACTCAATCAAGTTTGTGAGACATGATTTCCCACTCTCAAAGCCATGTTGACTATCCCTACTCAGTCCTTGTCTTTCCAAATACATGAACATTCTGTCCCTCAGGATTCCCTCCAACAACTTGTCCACCACCGAGGTCAGGCTCACCGGTCTTGTCGGGGAGGGAGTAGGAGAGCATAACAAGATATGTCAATCAGGAAGGAAGTATGGATGAGTAATATTTTACAAGAAAATCTATACTCATAATTTGTACATCAGATTATATGGGAGATAAAGGCTTGAGAAGGCAGACCTTTAAATCTTTCTACTCTTTACTCTTTTTAAAAGTTTGCTTTTTAAGTGTATATAAAATATGTAAAAATTTCTCTAATTCAAACATCACCTTCCAAATCTCCTGCGCAAACAATTAACCTGTTAATGTCACCTGATGTTCCTTGTTGACTTCACAGTTAACTGCACTTTTTATTAATGTTACTTGCAGAGTTTTAATATTGTAGCCCTGTACTCAAAAGTTAGATCTCTTGCCTTCGCTCTCATGCTCTTGCTCTCTCATGCTCTCGTTTTCTCACACTCCTGCTCTCACTCATATGCACGTGCACAGGCCAGCAAGTGTGCAGACTTACTTGTATGTGTTAAAGTGCAAGATTTGACACATCAGAATTGCAAGTTTTTGATACCCCTTTTTAAAATGGAAATGCTAGCCTAATGGTTATGGTAACAGATGAGTACCAGAGTGGTCCAGAGTTTCTGGTCCTGACAATCAAAAGTTATTTGTTTACAATAAAAACTGAATTGGTTGCTCTTCAGAGAAGGGAACTTATCCCCCATCTTTATACTGTTTGATGCTAAATACTTCAGGGAAACTACAATTGGGTAGTGAAAGTTGTTTTGCCATATCTCAAAATGAAATGATAAACTATCCATAAACTATTATTATCATCCCTGTGGTAAGCCATAAATCAAAATAACAAATGATTGGAGCACAAATAAAATAAATTACCAAGAAGTTTCACTTTTTATAGCTTTTACTTTCACACAAATCACAACTTCTGAGGTATTCAAAGATTTTTAACCAGCTTTCACATTGATTCTAAGAATACTCCCAAGCAGAAAAATTCATTGTTTTGTGCTTCTTCCAGAAACAAAAAATGGGAGCAGGAGTAGGTCATTTGGCCTTTGAAGAGATTTCTTCTCATCCTCGTCCTAAATGGCCTAAATCATATCCTGAAACTGTGACACCAGGCTCTGGACTTCTTAGTCATTGGGGACTTGCTTCCTATCTTACTCTGTCTACTTGTGTTCGAATTTTTATAAGTCTCTATAAAACTTCCACCACAATGACTTGTTTTTCTAAACTGCAGTGATATAGTCCTAAGCAGTTGAGTCTCTTTTCATATGTAAGTTCTCCCATCCCAAAAATCAATCTGGTGAATCTTTGCTGCTCTCACTTATCGCCAGACATCCTGTTTCAGGTAACGAAACCAAAACTACACACAGTAATCCAAGTGCAGTGTCACCAAGGCCCTGAACAATTGCAGAAAGGCATCCCTGCTGATGTATTTGAATCCTTTTCCACCATTATCTCCTGCTGCACCGACATGCTTACTTTCAGCAACTGGTGTACATGGTTTACATCTCGTTGCACTTCCAGCTTCACTATTCTGACAAAGTTTGGTGTGCTCTTTTATCTCTGTCTGCATTCTCTTTGTGCCTGCATCAGGGTCTCCAACCTCCTCTGCTCTTTGCTGTTCTCTGTGCTTGGTCACATGGCAACCAATCTTCACTTCCTGTTGAGTGTTTTCAGATGAAGTGTTGCCAGTACTACTTATTATCCAAGAAAATTATGACTGACCCTTTAACTACTTTTGCTGTGCCCATGTTTGAGCTTGTCATATTACTGTTTTTTGGCCTAAGGTAATTTTAGATGGTGTCGTTACTTCAGCAAGTCTCCTGTGCAGCATCTTAGGAAAAGCCACTGGGAACCATTTTTCTGTTCCCTTGCATCTTTTTGAAAATCATTCATTTTTAATATGAAATGTTTGGGGCACCTATTGGAGCCCCCCAACTACAGAGGCAAACAGTGAGGTCTCAGATGGGGCTGCTTTGTTGTTGAGAAGGTTGCTAAGTTCTACCTTGTTCCAGTTCAAAAGGACCTTATGGCCTGAGATGTCACATTTATAAGTTTGTGGATGCAGCTCCCAATGAATCCATTTGTGCTGTGTTGCTTGTTGATTGCCACAGGATTTGTGACAGATGGGTGATGGAAAGAAAATGATCATGATTTGCAAATGAAGGCTCATTATCCAGTTCTCAGCCTCACTCACATCCTGACCTATCTTGGTCTAGTGGCATGACGAGTCTAGATGTCTGGATCCAAACGTATTTGTGATGAAGACATCACCTGCATTGCATCTTCAATGTAATGCTGACTTATTTAAAGATCTGTTGGATTTTAGGCTGTTCTCACCTACCCAATCCATTGGAATCAGTCTTCACACACCAGGGTAGACAAATTCTTCAAACTGTGTGTAGAAGTCTGATGTCTAGTTTTATCTAGTTTGACTTGCAAGTTATAACAATTTCTCCTCCATTCCCCCCTCCAGTGGTCCCCAGCATTACAGATACCAGTCTTCAGCCAATTCAAATCACTCCACATGATATCAAAAAAGCGACTGGAGGGACTGGATACTGCAAAGGCTATGGGCCCTGACAACCTTCTGACAATAGTACTGAAGACTTGTGCTTCAGAACTTGTCACTCCCCTAGCCAAACCGTTCCAGTGAGCAAAATTAGGGCGCATGGTATTGGGGACAAAGTACTGACTTGGATTGAAAATTGGTTGGCTGACAGGAAACAAAGAGTAGTGATAAACGGCTCCCTTTCGGAATGGCAGGTGGTGACCAGTAGGGTACCACAGGGATCACTGCTGGGACGCAGCCTTTTACAATATATATTAATGATATAGAAGATGGTATTAATAGTAACATTAGCAAATTTGCTTATGATGGCAGGGTGAAATGTGAGGAGGATGTTAGGAGATTACAGGGTGACCTGGACAGGTTAGGTGAGTGGTCAGATGCATGGCAGATGCAGTTTAATGTGGATAAATGTATGGTTATCCACTTTGGTGGCAATAACAGGAAGGCAGATTACTACCTAAATGGAGTCAAGTTGGATAAAGGGGCAGTACAAAGAGATCTGGGTGTTCTTGTACACCAGTCAATGAAGGCAAGCATGCAGGTACAGTAGGTAGTGAAGAAGGCTAATAGCATGCTGGCCTTCATAACAAGAGGGATTGAGTATAGAAGCAAAGAGGTTCTTCTGCAGCTGTACAGGGCCCTGGTGAGACCACACCTGGAGTATTGTGTGCCGTTCTGGTTTCCAAATTTGAGGAAAGACATTCTGGCTATTGAGGGAGTGCAGCGTAGGTTCATGAGGTCAATTCCTGGAATAGCGGGACTATCTTTTGTTGAAAGATTGGAGCGACTGGGCTTGTATATCCTTGAGTTTAGAAGACTGAGAGGGGAAGTGATTGAGGCGTATAAAATTATTAAAGGATTGGACACTCTCTGGAGGCAGGAAACATGTTTCCGCTGATGGGTGAGTCCCGAACCAGAGGACACAGCTTAAAAATAAGGGGTAGGCAATTTAGGACAGAGATGAGGAGAAACTTCTTCACCCAGAGAGTGGTGGCTGTATGGAACGCTCTGCCCCAGAAGGCAGTGAAGGCCCAGTCTCTGGATTTGTTTAAGAAAGAATTGGATAGAGCTCTCAAAGATGGTGGAATCAAGGGTTATGGAGATAAGGCAGGAACAGGATACTGATTGAGGATGATCAGCCATGATCGTAATGAATGGTGGTGCAGGCCCGAAGGGCAGAATGGCCTACTCCTGCACCTATTGTCTATTATCCATTGTCAGTACGGTTACAACACTGATCTACCCAACAATGTGAAAAATTGCCCAAGTATGTCTTGTATATCAAACGCAGGACGTATCAAACCAAGCCAATTACCGCCCCATCAGTCAACTCTCAACTATTAGTGACGTGAAGGAAGGTGTCAGCAACAGTGCTGTCAAGCAGCACCTGCTCAGCAATAACCTGGTGAGGATTCCGCCAGGGCCACTCAGCTCTAGACCTCATTACAGCCTTGGTTCAAACATGGGCAAAAGAGCTGAATTCCAGAGGTGAGTTGAGGGTGACAGCCCTTGACATCAAGGCTGCATTTGACCAAGTGTAGCATCAGGGAGCCTTAGCAAAACTGGAATCAATTGGTATTGGGGGCAAACTCTCCAGTGGTTAGCGTCATGCCTGACACAGGAAGGTGGTCGTGGTTGTTGGAGATCAGTCATCTCCGTGCCAGCATATCTCGAGAGGAGTTCCTCAGGGTAGAGTCCTAGGCCCAAGCACCTTCAGCTGCTTTATCAATGACCTTCCCTCCATCATAAGGTCCGAAGTGGGGATGATCGCTTCTAATTCTGCAAAGATTAGTATCATTTGCAACTCATCAAACACTGAAGCAGTCTGTGTCCAAATGCAGCAAGATCCGGACAATGTCCAGGCTTGGGCTGACAAATGGCAAGTAACATTCGTGCCACATAAATACCAGGCTAATGACCATCACCAATATGAGACCATCTAACCACCACCCCTTGGCATTCGGTGATGTTACCATCACTGAATCCCCCACTATCAAGATGCTGAGGGTTATCATTGACCAGAAACACAACTAGACTCACTACATAAATGTAATGGTTATATAAGCAGGTCAGAAGCTAGTAATACTGCAGTGAGTAACTCACCTCCTGACTCCCCAAAGCCTGTCCACCATCGACAAGGCACAAGTCAGGAGTGTAATGGAAAACTCTCCGCTTGACTGGATGAGTGCAGCTCCAACAACACTCAAGAAGCTTGATACCATCCAGGACAAAGCAGCCTGCTTGATTCGCGATGGATCCCCAAGCATCCATTCCCTCCACCACCAAAGCTCAGTCGCAGCAGTGTGTACTATCTCCGAGATGCACTGCAGAAATTTGCAAAATATTCTTAACACCTTCCAAGCCCGTGACCACTTCCATCTAGAGGAGCAAGGGCAGCAGACATATGGAAACACCACCAACTTCAAGTTCCCTCCAAAGCACTCACCATCCTGACGTAGCAGTTTATCAGCATTCCTTCGCTGTCACTGGTCAAAATCCTGGAATTCCCACCCTAATGGCATCATGGGTTAATCCACAGCAGGTGGACTGCAGTGGTTCAAAAAGGCAGCTCACCACCACCTTCTCAAGGGCAACTAGGGACGGGCAATAAATGCTGACCAGCCAATGATGCCCACATCCCACAAAAAAATTTTTTAAAAATTTAAAAATATAAAAAAATTTACAGGGGTATGGCTGGAGTGAGTGACAAAAGGAGGAACATGGAATATGGAAAAAAAACGTTTTTAAACAATGAGTGGTTAGGATTTGGAATGCACTTTCTGAAAATATAGTGATGGCACATTCAGTTGATGCCTTCAAAAAAGATTTTGATAATCATGTGAATGAAAAATAATGCAGGGCTCTGGGGAACAGGCAATTGATTGGGTCTATGAATCGATCTTGTAGAGAGCCAGCACAGACACAGCAGGCTGAATTGCTGCCCTTGAATCTGGGAATCCATTTCCTATTGCATTGCTGCCAATTGAAAGACAAGTCTAGAATGTGGGAACAGCTGGGCAGACCATGGGAAGAATTAGGAAAAGTGAAATTAAGGATGTTATAGCAGGGTATTTAGAAAATGATAAAATCAGAAATTACTGGAAGCAGTCAGCAGGTGAGGTAGCATCTGTGGAGAGAGAGCAGTGTTAAGGTTTTGGTCCAGTGTCTCTTTTTCAGAACTCAAAAGAATCGGAAAGAGGCAGCATGGTTTTGTGAAATAGAAATTGGCTTTAGCTCTTTTAAGGAACTAGCAAGCAAAGGGGAAACTGTTAAGGTGATATACTTCGATTTACGGAAAGCATTTGATAGGATGCCCCCTTTTAAAGAAAAAAAACAAAAGTTCATGGCTTTAAAGGTTAGGGGCTCAATAGTGCAATGGCACCAGTCCGAGAGGGTGGATTGTGTTTCGTTTTGACAGTGACCACCTGAACTGTGCTGAGGCTGGTGTCTTTGTGAGCCGTATAACTACAGAAATAGAGAGGATTTTAAATTAAGTAGTGGGAGCAAAGGATCAAATTTAGGAAGATGTAGTAAATCAAAGAGTTCAGACAAGGTAATACTGGAAATGATAGAGATGGTGTCAGGAAGGCATACAGAAAACAAATTAACAGGTCAGGCAGGAAGGTACAGAAAGGATAAGGTAAAGACTCTATCTGTGTGTAGCATTTGAAACAAATTATGAACTTAAAGTACAAATAGAAATAAAGTAAATACATTCTGCAGCCTTTATTGAATCATGTTGCAGGATGAATATTGAAGGGCACTGGAAGCTGTGGAACGTTGGTTAAGTAGCTCATAATTAGTAATGATATTAGCACATTGGAGAGGGATGGCATAAGTTTTTTTATTTCATTTGTTCATTGGATGTGGGCGTAGCGTGGTGAACAACATTTATTGTCTAACTCTGGTTGCCTTTGAGAAAATGGTGGTGTAGCTGCTGCCTTGAACTGCTGAGTCTGTTTGGTGTAGGTAGAGTCTCGATGCCATGGAGAGGGAATTATGGGCAGTGATGTAATTCCACGTCAGGATGGTGAGTGGTTTGGAGGGGAACCTGCAGGTGGTTGTATTCCCCCATGGATCTGCTATCCTTGTCCATCTAGATGGTATTGTTGTGGGTATGAAAGGTTCTGTCTAAGGATCCTTGATGTATTTCTGCCAACCAGTTAAGAACATTTTTTATAAATAGTGTTAAATCTTTCACTTAAGCTTCTTGATTAACTGTCATCCAGGTAACATATGTATGGTATTTTATTTTTTTTGTTTCGTAACAAACAGCAAATGCGACAGAAGAGTAAGCAGCAAGCCAAGATTGAAGCTACACAAAAACTGGAACAGGTGAAACATGAACAGCAGCAGCAACAACAATTTGGGTCCCAGCAATCTTCTGCAGGCGAGGATTCTAACAGTCCTAAGGCAGGTGAACAGGACACTGGACACTTGTCTCCTCTGCACTTGCCCAAAGAAGGATTTACAAGGCCTCGGGCTCCTGGCACTTCAGTATCAACATCATCAGATGATGTCTTTCTCAGACCTCAGGCTCCTCCACCAACACCAACAAGGGTACCACTGCAGGATCCATTTGCACAGCCCCAGGCATCACAATCACCATCACCACAGATGTTTTCTCCAGTTGCTAATGTGTCAAGACCATCATCTCCTTGGGATCCATATTCTAAAATGGTTGGAACACCAAGACCACCACCAGTTGTTAGAAGAAATTCACTGTCCTCTTTAGATTCTTGTGCTGTTCCTCAAAACACGACCAGGCCTTCACCGGCTACTGAACAGATCGAGAGAAATAGGCCTCCATTAGCGGATGAATCTTTTGGGTCGTCATCACCAACCAGCAGTGATCCTTACGCAAAGGCACCCGATACTCCAAGACCTTCCATGACAATATCAACAGATCATTTTTCAAAACCTTTAGGGTTGCCACGGCCACCTATGACTTCTGATCCATCAGGGAATATGCCTGTAAATGTAAATGATCCCTTTGCTAAACCTGCACACAGACCTGATATGTTGCCTAGACAACAGGTGCCACATAATCGAATGGGGCCTCTTGATCTATATTCAAGATCACAACATGCACCTAATCAAGCTAATGTTGAAGATGGAAGTGGACAATTGTTTAAGACACCAATGCCACCAATTCAGTCACCTCAAGATCCTTATGCATCTATGCCTTTAACCCCAAGACGCGCATCTGTTGATCCGTATGAAAGGACTGTGTTGAACTCGAGACCTGTGGATAACTTTTCACAAAGCCCAGTACAGCCACAGTCCCAGTCAATGGAGTCTTATGCACAGCAACCACAAACACCTCATCCCGTGAATGAGCCATTTTCACACAGTCAGAGAATTCCCCGGCAAACCCAGGGTGACACATTTGTTCAACAGGGGTCAAGGTCAAGACGCTCTCCTCAGGATCCTTATTCGCAGCCCCCAGGAACCCCTCGACCTGCAGCTGACCCTTATTCGCAGCCCCCAGGAACCCCTCGACCTGCAGCTGACCCCTATTCGCAGCCCCCAGGAACCCCTCGACCTGCAGCCGACCCCTATTCGCAGCCCCCAGGAACCCCTCGACCTGCAGCTGACCCCTATTCGCAGCCCCCAGGAACCCCTCGACCTGCAGCGGACCCTTATTCACAGCCCCCAGGAACCCCTCGACCTGCAGCGGACCCTTATTCACAGCCCCCAGGAACCCCTCGACCTGGAGCTGATCAATATACACAGCAGTCACTAACTCCAAGAGCCCCTTCACAACAAGCAGATCCGTACTCCCAGCCACCTGGTACTCCAAGGCCTTTAGCTTCAAATCGTTTTGTACAATCACCAATTAATCCGAGATATTCAGATCCATACGCACAATCTCCTTTAACCCCAAGACCAGTTGGCTCGGACCCCTTTGCCCAGCCTCTTCAGTCTCCAAGACCAGTTATTTCTGACCGGCAAACATTGACAAGATCAGGTCAGTTATTAAATCAGGAGCAATTTTTGCAACCACCACACAACAGAGTTCCAAATTTGAAAGATACATTTGTGCGACCAGCTGATGTATGTGGTCGAGCACCTCAAACTTCCAGACCAGCTGGAATACATGATGACGCATTTTCACCCCATGCACCAGCAGTGAGACCAGCTTCAGACACATATGGGCAAACAGTACATGACCCATATGATCAGCCCCCAAGGACCCCAAGACCTCAAACTAATGACAAGTTTGTGCCAGGGAGGCATAACCATGAAATTAGTGACCAACAAGGACCCACATCAGATTCCACAAATTTTAGCAGCTCCACAGGATCACCTATAAATTCACAAGTACACCAGTTTCATAGTGTACCCCCAGCGCTTGACCAAGGCCAATCAATTTTGACATCTGAGGCACAGAATAATGTAAGCACAGGTCATATGGACACAGAAGAAAAGCAACGGCAGGTAGGTTTACTTGTGTACTTCAAACTAGTTTTAATAATTTGATTAATTGGCAGTGAATATGCATTAATAAATGTGCAACTACAAGTTCCTGCTTTAGATCAAGCAGTCTACAAATTAGATGGGAGAAATGAAGAGTATTTTATATCCGGTAACTCGGAAGGGGTCAATTTTCGGAGCCAGCTAGATTATCATATGAAAACAAAGTAGTGCAAGGCTACGAAATGCCCTTCGAATCAATGGGCAGGTCCCACAATATGGTCCACTCTCACAACATGCTCAATATACCTCTTCCAAAAGGAAAGAAAAATATGCATTTTATATTCATGTTTACATGTAGCGCCTTTTGCAAAAATGATTTACCAGAGCTATGAGAGTTCTTGATTATGCAAGTTTGTTTAATTTGTTGTTGCCAAAACAATTCACATTAGTACTTTATGCTAGACCAACTGAGGAAATTACTGTTAAACACTGAAATTAAGAATTAGGCAGAGAGAGAGTGCAATTGGTTGAACTTTAACCAGAACAAATGGTGGAGAATTCCTGCAGTTTGGTCACCATTATTACTTAAATCAGTATAAGTATTTATACTTATATTGTATAAGTATTTAAATCAGTGCTGTTGGTCAGGTTGATATGATGCTTTGGGTTGATGACCATTTCTCAACAAAAGATTATCAAACTGAAACATTACCCAGTTGCACCCAGACCTCCTGATTTATTCCAGCATCTTCTGTTTTCTGTTTCGGATTTCTAACAGCTTTGTAGTATTGAGTTAGAACAATGTAACTTGGCTGTTGATCACAGAGCCAAACTTGATGGTTTATCCATTGGTTAACAGAACGGCTGTTACGTCTTTAAGCATTCTGTATAAAATTAACAGACCATCACAACAGAAAAGTGCAATGCTGAGTAATATATCATTATCGTAATGGCTAAAGGAAGATAATAAATTAATTGCTTATAACTGTAAATTCTTTTCATTTGATAGAGGCTGAGGTTACGGGAACTCATCCTTCGACAACAGCAGCAGAAGAATGCAGTCCGTCAAGAAAAAGGCCTGCAAGAGCAAGCAATGGCATCTGCAGCATCACCACTCAGGCACTGGCCACAGGAGGATTTAAAACGTCAAAGTGAATTATTTGGCAGACCACCTCCTCCCTATCCTGGTGTTGTGAGAATCCCTCGTGCATCTCAAGGTGGACCAAGATTTCCAGGCCTTTTCACAAATGAACCCCGCAGTCGTTTAATAACTGATGGTCAATTTAACCGACCACAATTTTCTGGAGATGTTGCAAGAATGGTCATGAGGACGCAAGGTCCAAGGTAAGTACTTTCTCAGTACAAAAACCTTTTGTGTTACAGGATTTCATCAAGTGACTTCTATTTTTGTTTGAGATGTTACATTATTCAAAAAGAAACTGACACCTGATGGCGAGACATGAGTTTCTGAAAGTATTCTAAGTAAATATGGAGCTTTGAAAATGCTCTTTTTGGGATGGGCAATAAATGCTGATCTAGCCGGTGATAACTACTTCTCGTGAATGTTTTGTTTTTAAATAATTGATTTGAATTATTCACAAATTTAGTTGTAGTTTCAAATATTTTGATATACTTTTACTTGCTGTCACATAACAGAGCAAATGCTTTTAGTTAAGTGCTTATCCTTCTGCAACTTGTCTGATTTCTGCAACTTGTCTGATTTCTGCAACTTGTCTGATTTCTGCAACTTGTCTGATTTCTGCAACTTGTCTGATTTCTGCAACTTGTCTGATTTCTGCAACTTGTCTGATTTCTGCAATCATGACACTTTAGTTAGGCAGTCAGTCAGCTTAGTTGGCTGGATGGCTGGTTCATAGTGTAGAGTGACAACGACGCAGGATCAGTTCCCACATCAGCTGAGGTTATCATGAAGGTCTCACCTTGCTAACTTGTCTTGAGGTGGTTAAACCACTCACAAGTTTCTCTCTCTCTCTCTCTCTCTCTCTCTCTCTCTACCTATCTCTCTCTCTCTCTCTCTCTCTACCTATCTCTCTCTCTCTCTCTACCTATCTCTCTTGCTCTCGCTCTCTCATATCTCTCTCTCTCGCTCTCTCTCGCTCTCTCTCTCTATCTCTCTCTCGCTCTCTCTCTCTATCTCTCGCTCTCTCTCTCTCTCGCTCTCTCTCTCTCTCTCTCGCTCTCTCTCTCTCTCTCTCTCTCTCTCTCTATCTCTCACTCACGCCCTCTGGCTGTCTCGCCCGCCCTCTGGCTGTCTCGCCCGCCCCTCCCTCCCTTCCTTCCTTCTCTCCTGTCCCTCCCTCCCTCCCTACCTCCCTACCTACCTCCCTCCCTTACTTCCTCCCTTCTCTCCTGTCCCTCCCTCCCTTCTCTCCTGTCCCTCCCTCCCTTCTCTCCTGTCCCTCCCTCCCTTCTCTCCTGTCCCTCCCTCCCTTCTCTCCTGTCCCTCCCTCCCTTCTCTCCTGTCCCTCCCTTCTCTCCTGTCCCTTCCTTCCTTCCTTCCTTCCTTCTCTCCTGTCCCTTCCTTCTCTCCTGTCCCTTCCTTCCTTCCTTCCTTCCTTCCTTCCTTCCTTCCTTCCTTCCTTCCTTCCTTCCTTCCTTCCTTCCTTCCTTCTCTCCTCTCCCTCCCTCCCTTCCTTCTCTCCTCTCCTGTCCCTCCCTCCCTTCCTTCTCTCCTCTCCTCTCCCTTCCTCCCTCCCTTCCTCCCTCCCTTCCTCCCTCCCTTCCTCCCTCCCTTCCTCCCTCCCTTCCTCCCTCCCTTCCTCCCTCCCTTCCTCCCTCCCTCCCTTCCTCCCTCCCTCCCTCCCTCCCTTCCTCCCTCCCTTCCTCCCTCCCTTCCTCCCTCCCTTCCTCCCTCCCTTCCTCCCTCCCTTCCTCCCTCCCTTCCTTCCTCCCTTCCTTCTTTCTCTCCTCTCCTCTCCTCTCCTCTCCTGTCCCTCCCTCCCTTCCTTCTCTCCTCTCCCCTCCCTCCCTCCCTCCCTCCCTCCCTCCCTCCCTCCCTCCCTCCCTCCCTCCCTTCCTTCCTTCCTTCCTTCCTTCCTGCCTTCCTGCCTTCCTTCCTTCCTTCCTTCCTGCCTTCCTTCCTGCCTTCCTTCCTTCCTTCCTTCCTGCCTTCCTTCCTTCCTGCCTTCCTTCCTTCCTGCCTTCCTTTCTCCTCTCCTCTCCTCTCCTCTCCTCTCCTCTCCTCTCCTCTCCTCTCCTCTCCTCTCTCCTCTCTCCTCTCCTCTCCTGTTCCTTCCTTCCTTCCTTCCTTCCTTCCTTCCTTCCCTCCTTCCCCCCCTCCTTCCCCCCTCGTAGTCCTCCGAGACTATGGCAACTCTATCTTTACCATGGTAGGGACAGCCCCTGTTATAATCTGTTATAGGCAGATATAACCTATTGAATATCTTTTCGCGTTCATTCAATTTCTTGGGTATTGACCTAATCGACTTGGTATATTAAATTGTTATTCTTTCTTCTAGGAACTCTTTTGCCGTTAATGGACAGAGACCATTTGCAAATCAGGAACACTTCCTTGGGCCACATCAGATGCAGGCAAATGTTCCTGGCCTTCCACAGCAGCTAAGGCGATCACTTTCTGTGGATTTTACCAGGTCTTTAAACAATCCACAGGTGAACAATGGATTAATTATCCCTCAACATTTTCCTCCTCGGGGTATGCAAATGCAGCAGCACAATATTTCAGGACAACCATTCATAGAACTGCGGCACAGAATACCAGAAAATAGGCCACGACTTCCTTTTGCATCATTGGTGCCTTCAAGTGGTTTGGATCCTGCTGGTCCACAACAAAGGCCTGGTGTAGTTCCTATACCAGGGCAGGGTGCTTTCTCTCCAAGTCAAGGACCAAAGTCAGTGGATTCAGTGTCAAATCAACAGCATGGCATACATAACCAAATTGAAAATTGTGGTGATTTAGATCAACTTAATCAGCACCAACAGCAAATGCATGTAAATCACCCAGCCATGCCCCTTTCTCGTTCTTTGAGCAATCCACCTGCTAGTGAAGCTTTTACATCAACAGTCTCATTGTCTGCCAGTGCGTCTGTGCAAGGAGACAATATGGTAGAAAAACTTGATTCAGATGAACCTTCAGTGAAAGATCTTGATGTTAAGGACCTTGATGGAGTGAGAGACCTAGAGGTTAAAGACTTAGATGATGAAGATTTAGAGAACTTAAATTTGGATCCAGTAGATGGGAAAGGTGATCCTGACTTGGATAATTTAGACAACCTAGAAACAAATGACCCACATTTGGATGATCTCTTAAAATCAGGGGAATTTGATCTTATTGCTTATACAGACCCTGAGCTTGATCTAGGTGACAAGAAAGACATGTTTAATGAAGAATTGGAGCTGAATGATCCAGTAGATGATAAATTAGATGAACGGAGCAAGACTGGAGAAGAAACAAAATGTGACCAAGTAGCCAAAGCAAGAAAACAATCTGATTGTTTTCCTGAGAAAGACGAAACTGCAAAATCAAGTGAAGGATCTGATGAACATAGTCCAAAAGGTGCAAAGCATTCCGTAAAATCTGAAAATGGTGTTAATGATGGAAATCGCGATGCTCCTTTTAGTGCAGGTACACCTGAGACTGAGACAAAAGATACAGTAACAGATAATGCACCTGCTTCTAACCCTTGCATTGAAGGAGAACTGGAAATGGCAAAGGGAGAGGAAAGAGTTGACAGTAACACAGAATCTAAGGAGGCTAGCCCAGGTTTCAGTGATTCACAATCTTCTATCCAGACATCTAATTCTGTGGGGAGCAATTCTTGCACTCTAACTGGTTCTACTCCAGTTCTTTCAAGTCTGTTAACTGAGAAGCCAAGTAGTTCTGGGCTTGCATCATTGGGCTCACCAACCCAGGTTGTGCCATCACCTCAACCGCATCCAAATATTGGTATCCCACAATCTCCTAACATGGCAGTCTCTCCAGGGCAAATTCCTGAGACTGCAATAAATCAAAATTTGCAGATGGGTCATAGGTTAAACTGTAACTTTCCACAGGGCTCTTCAGGAAATAGGGCCTTTTTCCAAGTGCAGTCACCTGGCCAGAATTATACGGCAGGGCAACAACCAAGTCAAAATGTGATTATTGCAAATCAACCAGGTCCCAGTAAACTCCCCACCACACAGCAAATTATACTTCCTCAGGCAGTAGGTCCTCAGGGTCAGCGTGAGCGGCCCCTTCTTTTAGAAGAGCAACCTCTCCTTCTGCAGGACCTTTTGGAACAAGAAAGGCAAGAGCAGCAGCAGCAACGACAAATGCAGGCTATGATACGCCATCGATCTACTGATTCTTTCTTTCCCAATATTGGTGAGTTTACCTTGATATTCTTTTTCAATAATCAATGTGAACGGTAGATTTAATGTATCAGTGCTAGAAATGTTGAAGAACAAATGGGGATCTGATCATTTTCATTTTGCTCCTTTGTCTTTGAGCATTGAACAGTACAGCATAGGAACAGGCCTGCCATGTCTGTGCTGACCGCAGTGCAATTCTAAACTAATCCCATCTGCCAACACATAGTCCATAATCCTGTCTACCCTGTTTAAGTGTCTTGATGAGAGAAAAATTTGTTTACTTCAGCATACGATCTGACTTTTACGTTAGATTTTATTCACACCTGTTTTCTTGTGCATGTGCAATTAAATCACTTTTATGTTTTTGTTACGTAAATATATAAATACAGAAAAAGTTTTTATCCAAGTTGTTTTTTTTATTCTTTCATGGAATATGTCTGACACTGACAAGGCCAGCATTCATTGCCCACCCCTTATTGCCCTTGAACTGCATAGCTTGCCTGCGCCATTGCGAAAGGCAGTTCAGAATCAGCAATATTGCTGTAGGTCTGGAGTCGGGTATAGGCAAGGCTCGATGAGGATTGTAGATTTCCTTCCTTAAAGGTTGATTTTTACAACAAACAGTGACCTTTGTTAGGATTATTACAAGTAATGTTCAATTAATGGCTGCCACTGGCTGCACACACCTGCAGTTACATCAGAGGAAGCCAGTGCACAATGTGACCGATTGCATTTCATCAAATATCCCTCCTTTCATTAAAACAAAAACATGTGCAATGATTTGCAATTACGAATTTCCCAATATACATGGCCATAAAGAAAATTTACAATTCATTATCGGCAGTGTTAACTTTCGTCAGTTATACTTTTGATCTTGGCACATGCATTGCATCCATGGTCTTTAAATCATGCACGTTTCCTAATGGTGTGTATTTGTGTTGATGTTGGCTGTTCCCTTGGTATCTGCTCTTTCCTATATGATGTTCCATCTCAAGGGGATGTTGTTTCCATGGTAACTATTACTGGGGAATAGTGGACACTTGAGGCTGATGGCTGTTCTGTACTTTGCAGGTGATGGGATCAGTCTTTCTCTGATGCATTACATGGTGGCAGAGAAGGCACAGCTTCTCTAGTTTTATGTACATTTTTAGAGTTGCAAAGGTATATCTAGTTATTCACATTCACCTCATTACCAAGGTGACATCTGCTCTAAACAGGTTTGAATTCCCATGTGAGCTGAGTTTTGTTAAGTGTTGAATGCCTGACTGATTCTTCAGTGCTCAGCTCTGACAATGACTTAGCAGTTTACCAAAGTGAAATTTGACAATCTGTCATTTCACCTGGATTTTGTCAGTCTCTTATGCAGTTACGTCTGACTTAAATAGTTATTTTGCTATTAAGTCATTCGGGATACAGCTGTCTTTCCATGCCTTCAATAAGTGTACTACTTCACTCAAAGATTTCTTTGTTTGACTACATGCAGGCTTTTCTTGATTTCTTTATCATCCTTTTTACGGTTTTCACTGCTGTCTCAGTTTTGCTGATTTTCCCAATTGTTATGAAGCAGCTAAATTCTTCACTTTTTAAATGAGGCCTGTTGTCACTCAAGTAGTTTATAATGTTGTAATAACTGAAGTGTATTCTTAGGCATTCTAAAATCTCACTGGTAGCTGTTGGACATCATCTGGTCTCATACCCACTAGGCAGAATAGTATTCAACTGTGACATTATTACTCACTTCCTGAGAGAGTGAGGAGTGTTTCTTCAAGCTTTATCCATGACCTGTCTGCGATGTCCTAAGTCATGAGCAGCTATTCTTGGTAGTTGTTACAAGCATTGTACTGGCTGATGTGATCCTTAATATCATTGCTTATGTTTGTCCAGTAGAGCACTTTTCTTGCCTTCCTCTCACAAGACTTGATTTCTGGATATTTTGGATGGATGCATTTCATTACCTCCCTTCTCATTTCCCAAAGGATAATGACTCTCATTTCCTCTGTACAAAATGCCATAGTGTACTATCCTTTCACCTCTCTGCGCCCAACACTTTCTTGTAGCAAAAGATGTGCACTTGGTGTTTTCAATCCATTCTTTCCTCACGACTTCCTGGTGCACCTAATTATTGCATAATTATGTAGTTTACTTGATTTGAGCACGATGTTTTCCTATCTGATTCAGTGTCTCTGCTGGGTAGATGACTTCCAGAACACATCAGACTGTTGCTTCCTGTTGAATCTGGAAGATTTCACACACTGTCTTGACTTCCTCAAATTTTGGCTGATCTTTTGAAGGCAAAAGGTAGTTGTAGTGGGGTGTTTTTCTGAATGGAGGTCTGTGACCAGTGGAGCTACGCAAGAATCACTGCTGGCACCTCTGTTTGTAATATATGCAGGGATGAAAATGTCGGTGGTCTGATTAGAAAGTTTGCAGATGATACAAAAATTGGTGAAGTTGTGGATAGTGAGGAAGGTTGTCAAAGGATAGAGCACATAAAAAATCAGTTGGAAAGAAGGACGGTAAAATGGCGCATGAAAATTGGTGTAGTGTAGTGATGCATTTTGGAAGGTTAAATACAAGAGGAAAGTGTACAGTGCAATAAATACCCTAATGAGCATTGATATGCAGAGGGATCTTTGGGTGCAAGTCCATAACTTCCTGAAAGTGGCAACACAAATAGATAAAGTGGTAAAGAAAATGTACACTATGCTTGCGTTCATCAGTCAGGGCCAAGATTGGTGCTGAAAACGTACAGCCAGTCAGGGAGCATCCGAGGAACCGGAGAATCGATGTTTTGGGCAAAAGCCCTTCATCAGGATTCCCTTCATCGATTCTCCTGCTCTTCGGATGCCATCTGATTGGCTGTGCTTTTCCAGCGCCTCACTTTTGCCTCTAATCTCCAGAGTCTGCAGTCCTCACTTTCATCAGTCAGGGCGTTGAGTACAAAACTTGGCAAGTCCTGTTGTAGCTTTATAAAACTTTAGTTGGGTCACTTTCGAAGTATAGTGCCCAGCTCTGGTTGCCACACTAAAGGAAGAATGTAGAGGTTTTGGAGACGGTACAAAAGAGGTTTATCAGGGGGTTGCCTGGATTAGAGTGAATTAACTATAATGCTGGGTTGGACAAACTTGCATTGTTTTCCCTAGAATGTGAGCTGCTGAAGGGCATATCTCAAATTATGAGAGACATGGATAGGGTGGATCGACTTTTTCCCAGGTTGGAAATGTCAAATACTAGGGGGACATACATTTAAGTTGAGAGGAAAAACGTTTTTAAAGAAGATGTGCAAGGCAAGTTTTTACTATTTAAGACAGACCGATAAATGAACAAGCAGGAAATAAAGGGATATGGACCATGTGCAGGCAGAGAGAAGATTAGTTTAAAACCGCATCATAGTTGCCGCAGACGTAATGGGCCAAGGGGCCTGTTCCTGAGGCATACTCTTCTATGTTTTCCAAAGGGAGCACTACTCTCAAAAGCAAGTCAGCAATGTGCATCTTTTTCACTTGTTCGAATATCACACCCAGATGATATCTATACAAATGAAATAACATTCTTTGCAGAATCATTGAAGCAGTAGAAGTAGTTGAGGAAGATGCATTGATGTGGCTTGTGAGTCCAAGTATAACCCAAGGCTAGCTTTACAACACAAGCAACTTGACAGACTCCATCAGATACAGCAGTGCTACAAGATCAAGAGGCAGCTGATATGATTGTACAACAAAGTAAAGTATTAGGTCTTTATTCTTTCCTGGAAAGTTGGGGCACTGGCAAGACCATTGTGATGTTGTCCACCCTTGAGACTGTTATTAGATCTATGTAATCTGGTTATTACTTTCAGCAAGGCTATTTATTGTAGTGCATAATCCACTTGCAACAACTGATGTCATTGATGTGAGGTAAATGTGGAGAGAGGAGGACTACAGATGCTGGAGATCAGAGTCGTGCTGCAGATCTCCAGCATCTACAGTCCTTAATTTCTCCTAGTTGATTACTTTCTGCAACGCCTCTTCCAAGGATGCCCACCTTGAAGTTCTCATCCTCCCTCTACAAGGATCTCAGTGACTCTCTCTTTCTCACTGCACATTCTTCCCCCCCCCTCCCCTCCCCCCTCCCCTCCCCCAGGTTGTCTTCTCTACCCTGCCTCATCTCCCATCCCCTGACCTTATCCCAGATCCAACCCTCCAATCCGGTACCACCCTCTTGAATTGTCCTACCTGTCCAACTTTCTTCCCACCAATTCGTTGCATCCACCACTCTGACCTATCACCATCACCTCCCACCTTTATCTACCTATTGCATTCCCAGCTACCTTCCCTTCAGCCCTTCCCCTCCCATTTATCTCTCAGCCCCCTTGAGCCCCCTGCATTCCTGATGAAGAGGTTATGCTCGATCGTCAACTTTCCTCCTCCTCCTCAGATGCTGCCTGACTGACTGTTATTCCAGCACCACACGTTTTGACTGAGGTAAATGTGCCTTAATCTAACCCACATTGGAACTGATAATCAACCTCATCTGTGTGACTAAATGCTGACTACCTGAGACAGTTACCCATTTGGCAATGAGTAATCATTCGTTTGGTTGAAGTATTGAAGTGTATTACTGCCTTGTATACTATGCTAGAGTGCATTCCATTTCTGAAGTAGAATGAATCATGCAGCTGAGATAGTCCCTCATTTGGGTGGCATTTACATTGGTGCTAATCAGAACCTTTCTAAAATAAAATTACAATCTGTTACATTGTATACTTTACAAATGTTAAGATTTGTTATTAAATTGTACTGAATTGTCTTTCTTTTTGTTTTTAGATTTTGATGCAATCACTGATCCAATAATGAAAGCAAAAATGGTGGCCTTGAAGGGAATCAATAGAGTTATGGCCCAAAGTAATTTGGGAATGCCACAAATAGTAATGAATAGGTAAAGATTGCATGTGTTGTAAAATATTTGCTTTTGTAGGAGTTCTTGATTCAATCAATTTCTTTCAGGAAGAACAGCTGATTAATTTAAAGAAATGAGTTGGAAATTAGACTGTAAATAAAAGTGATGGAAAAGTGAGCTAGACCTCCCCTTTTCCCCCAGCATCATGGTCCCTGGCTTCACTGTTCTATACTATTTCCTGCACATTGCTTCTTCTGAACATGATTGTGGGATCCATTGGCTGCTGTTTCCTTCAGTTGCCCATAAGATTACTGTTTTTTTTACTTTGGTAGAAAAATAAGACCATTTTGAGCTTGATGCCCCTGAACATAGTCTTCTCCTCTAGCATCTTCTGATCAGCCGCGTTATGCATTATCTGAAATATTCCCTTATGTCCCAAAACTAATGTAAATGGAATCATACAGTTAGTGCTTACGTGATTAGTGCCAATACCCTAGCTCTTCATTTTCATTGCACAAGGCTATGCTCCTTGTATGGCTTTGTTATGTCCCTACTCTATATCCACCAGTAAAATTGTCCGGTTTACCTGTTTCTGCAAAGTAGCATGGTGCAAGTTTAATAAAAGTTTACTCTAGCCATTATTGTTTCCCCACCAACTTCAAAATTGTTTCCTTCTGCATTTGTCATTTAACTATGCCAATGGGGAAAAAAAGCAAATGATTCAATGAAAGAAATCCAGAAATGTGTAAATGACATTGTATCCTAAAGTCTGCACATTAAATCTATATACTTGTGCTGGAAGAGCACAAGTTGGGCAAGTGATCTAATTACGCACCACCTCTTAATATGAAGCATTCAAAGGGTAGTCCAGTAACTTTGTTTCCCCAATTTCAAAACCTTCACTCTGCATTGCATATCTTTGGGACATTAATAATTGAGCAAAGGTCAGTTTTCTTAACGTTGATATACAATTATATGGTGAATTAACCCTATACTAGAGTTATGGTCGTTACAGCTAAGGAATAAGCGGCTTGGTCCACTATGTATATGCCAAGCACCAAACTACACTAATGCCATTTACCTGCACTTAGTCTAAAGTCTACCATGCCCTGGCATTTATTGTGCTCATCCAGATGTTTCTTAAAAGTTGTAACTTGTTTCACTTTCCAAATGTAGACTTCAAGTAGTTGCTCCACTTTTATGTTTCCTGTCTCATAGTATTGAAATTGTCCGATTGTCAGATCATTCGGCCCATTGAGTTCATTCCGCCATGTAATCATGGTTGATGGGCATTTCAACTTCACCTAACCACACTCTCTCCCTGTAGCCCTTAATTTCTTGGAAGATCAAGAATTTATCAATCTCTGCCTTGAAGACATTTAACATCCCGGCCTCCACTGCGTTCTGTGGCAATGAATTCCACAGGCCCACTGCTCTCTAGCTGAAGAAATGTCTCCGTTCTAAATTGACCCCTTCTAATTCTAAGACTGTGCCCACCGGTCCTAGTCTCCCCACCTAACGGAAGCACATTCCCGGGGTCCACCCTTTCTAAGCCATGCATCATCTTGTAAGTTTCTGTTAGATCTCCCCTCAACCTTCTAAATTCTAATGAATACAATTCCAGGATCCTCAGCCATATGGCCTCTTCTTGCTCCTAATTCAAAGGATTGTATGGATATGGTGTTAGTTTGCAAAGTGGGAAGTGAATTACTGATTGAAACCCAAACCTGTTCATCTGTGGTTATTTGGAGGATTCATTAATTCTTCAACACTTGATGTAGTTTGAGGTGTGTGCAGCAAATAAGCAAAATTTGGGCATGACTAATTTCTTATAGATAGAAAATTCACTCCACTGTCACAATGCACATTGGGAGTTTCTGGACTGTCAAAAGTCTATGTTTGTGGCACATGGTGCAAAATCATATTTCGCACGTTCTTTACAGATTTTTTATTTTATAGATGTTGAAACCAGGAAAATACTTTGTCTGAAGACTATGGGGAATGATTATAGTTACCTTTCACTTTAAAGTTAAAGTTTGCTTGAAGAAACCAATCAGTATTTCTAGCTGCATTTATTCTTTATGTTTTAAAGATTTCCATTTGTGAGTCAGCAAATGTCTAGTACACAGAGTGTTGACAATGGACAGAATCCCATCCTTCAAGGAGTTGGCCAGGTAATTATTTCATTCGACAAACTGAAATAACCTGCTAGATCTTATCTGTGATTTGCCTTGTATCCACTCCAAAGAATCTCAGTCTTAACAATACAGAAATCATACATTCAGGCCATTAAATGTGTGCTTATATTTTTTCTGTGTATTCTATTTGTTTCATCCCATTTAATGTAACCTAGTATTTTTCATTTTCCCCTCTTGAGTAAGTATACTTGAAAAGAACTTATGCGTTCTTGGAATAATGTTATTTCTTTGTGTTATCCTTCTTGAAGAATTATGCTTACAGCTAACTGAGCATCGTTAACTGGAACCTGTGACACACTTGTGCATGTGAAAGCTACATACACTTATACACATGGCCCTATTCTTTGAAGACTGAATTTAGAACTACATTTTATTTTCATGTGTACTCCAGCACAGGGATACAGGAGTACATTAAAAAGTGTACAATGCTGCCAGCACCATCTTAAGCACAAAGGTAGAATTATAGAATTCCTACAGTGTAGAAGCAGGCCATTTGACCCACCCTGCCCTCCTTAAGAGCATCTCACCCTGTTGCTGTGACTCTTACCTTTCTCACCCTCCTCTGCGCGCACACAGTGTCCCCCGCGCTGGCTCGATCTCTCACAGAAGGTACGTAGATTAAAGTAAGAAAAGGCTGTGAAGGAAGAAAAAAAATCAAAGCAGACAAGCTCCGAGCAGGAGCCCACACACTGCACTGCTACTTACTACCATCTTGTTGCTGGAACACACTTTCTACCTGTTTCATCCCAACCAAATCAGTGACCATATTCTCTGGTTCATCCAAGGCAGTGCGTTGACTAATCAAAGTCAACCTGACTGGTTTAAGATTTAAACAAAGCTTAGCAGTCATGATCTAATTGCTCCATTCTCCATGACAGCATCGCTTCAAAAACAAAAGTTAATATTCTATCTTAGATCAGCAATTCTTTGAGTGGTAATTAATTTTTTTCTGGTTTAGAAAATCATGAAATATTCTTTGATTGAATTTAATTTCAGGATGGGAATTTGCCACCTCAAATGTTACGACCAAATCCTCCATCTTTTGGTCCAGGTTTTATGAGTAAGTAACATTTTTAATTTTAAAAAGTGCAGCTATAGAGTCACAATCATACAGCAAGGAAATAGACTCTTCGGTACAACTTGTCCACGCAAACCAGTTTTTCCAAACTAGACTAGTCCCATTTGCCTTCATTTAGCCCATATCCTTCTAAACCTTTCCTATTCATGTACCTCTCCAAATGTCTTTTAAATGTTGCAACTGTACCTTACATCTACCACTTTGCCTGGCAGTTCATTCCGCATATGAATCACCCTCTTATGTGAAAATGTTGGCCCTCGGGTCCCTTTTAATTCTTTCTCCTCTCATCTTAAAATTATGCTGTCCAGTTTTGAACTCCCAACCCAACTCCCCAAAGACTTTTGCATTTCACCTTACCTTTGCCCTTTTATGATTTTATAAACCTGAGTACGGTCACCCCTTAACCTCCTGCATTCCAGTAAGAAAGTACTAGTTTATCCAGCCTCAACTTCTAGCTCAAACTCTCCAGTGCCTGTAAATCTTTTCTGCATCCTTTTCTAAGCATGTTAAATTTACTTATCTACTTAATTGAAAGTTTCTGTTTGGCTCTTTAGATATTTGCATTAATGTATTTTCCTTAATGAAATAATATAAAAGATCCCTTGGCACTTCTTTAATTTTAAAAAAATCAAAAGTTATCTTTGCCGATGCCTATTCCCCGACCATCACCAAAATCTGATTGTTACCACATTTATGTTTGCCCTAGCTTGCTGTGTCCAAATTAGTCACTATTTCCCATAACTTCTAAGAACTACTACAGTTCAGAAGTATTTCATTGACTACAAAGCCCTGTGAGATGTTCTGTGATTGAAAGGCATTGTAGTAAATGCAAGCATTTTTCTTCCTTTTCTGGTAAAGTGTCAGAAATGGACAAAGTAAAGCAAATAAATAAATAAAAACACTGTCTTTCAGATAATGCCCAGAAGAAACAGTATGAGAAATGGCTGCAGGATACCCAGCAGCTTCTCCAAATACAGCAGAAATATCTTGAGGAACAAATTGGGACACACCGAAAATCTAAGAAGGCACTCTCTGCTAAGCAGCGTACTGCCAAAAAGGCTGGACGAGAGTTTCCAGAAGAGGACGCAGAACAACTTAAGCATGTAACTGAGCAGCAGAGTATGGTGCAGAAGCAGTTGGAACAGGTAATCTTCCATTCTTCAGCCCAGTATTACAGCTTGGGATATTTTAAGTCATCAGACATGCTAAGTGTCAGCAAGCTGTCCCAACACAGGCTTAATCCTGTACTCAGCTTCATACATAGGTCCACCTCTCATGGAGACAATAGTGGGAGTTGGCATACTGGCCAAACTTACTCAACTCATGCTGAGATTATTTATAGTTCCTTACGTTGTAAGCTCAGCTGAGACTTCCTGGACTATGTGATACACCTATTCACGATTTCAATTAGCAAGAGCCATTGAAGCTCAGACTAGTCTAGTGTTTGAACAATTACCACGTTGATTTGATTTTAGATGCATAAAATTTTACTTTTCAGATTCGAAAACAACAAAAGGAACATTCAGAACTGATGGAGGAATATCGTCTAAAGCAGCAGCAACAATGTGCAATGCCGTCACCTACCATGATGCCGACTGGATCAGTCCAGCCGCCCTCCGTCCAAGGTGGAGCGCCATCTTCAGTAAATCAACAGAGTTTCTCAGTAATGCCACAGCAACAACCCCAGCAACAACTTCAGCCACCTGTTCCAACCCAGCCAAATACTCCCAGAATGACTAATGCTCCTCAATGGCAACCTTGCAATCCTAATGCAACTGTGCCTCCTCACTTATCCGTGAGTACTCCAAGGATGCAACACCCTGCACCACCTCAGCTGCCAGTGACAAGCACACAGTCTACTCAAGCAGCAACAGTCACAACAAATCAACAGTCCAGTGTACCACCACGAGTTGAATTTGATGACAACAACCCATTCAGTGAAACTTTTCAGGAAAGAGAACGTAGGGAGCGTTTACGAGAGCAACAGGAAAGGCAAAGAATCCAGCTCATGAAGGAAGTGGAACGCCATCGTGCTATGCAGAAGAGGATGGAAATGGAGCAACAGCAAGGCATGGCAGCTTTAAACACATCCGCTCTCTCTCAAATGCCATATTTTAATTCTGATTTGCTTTGTGATTTTATGCAGTCTCAAAGGCCTCAACAGCAGCAAGTTCAGCAGATGGGACTTGTTCCTCACCAGCAACAGAATCTATTTCCACAGTTCATAAACTCACCACCTCAAACACCTTTGATGCAGTGCAATGACCGTAGACCAGTGGGGGCACCAGGATTTGGGCCTGAAGCCCATACTCTCCCAGGTGGATGCCCACCTACCCATCCTGTGAATCAGGTACAATCTGGACTTGGCTTTCAACAAAACCAGCTAAGAGCTCCCTTTGGGCCATGTATCCCTGCAGGCTCTCAAGGAACTAGTGATGGACCTTCATTTGGCCCAGATAATGGAATGCAACTGCCAGGCAATTACCCAGGCCCAGGTCAATCTCTCATTCAACTTTATTCCAACATCATACCAGAGGAGAAAGGGAAGAAGAGAAGAAGCAGAAAGAAGAAGAAAGACGATGACAGTGACTCAGTCAAGACACCATCTACTCCTCATTCTGACATCACTGCACCAGCTACACCTACTATTTCTGACTCTGCTTCTAACCCATCGGTTAATCTGCCTGGGGAGTTTGGGTTTAATCAGGGTGAACAGGAGAATGAAGAGGTAAACCAATTGGTTGACACTTCAAATGACCACCAGCCTCCATCTGAACTTGAACGGCAACTTTCTTCCAGTGCGAGTGCACCACACAGACTTATGATGCAACAGATTGGTCTGCCATCTGAAACAGATCACAGTCCATCAAATGAAGACGCTCAGACAAGCATTGTGAAAGTGGAACAGGCAGAAACCACACATTGCCATGATAATTCTCAGTCCAAGGTAGAAACACAGAATTCAGTAAAGGTAGAAGGAAAGGTCAGTTTGCAACAGCCTGCTGTTTCAACACAGAGTCCAGCTGCAGGGACAAATGTGTCAGGATCAAAACCAGAATCAGGAAATGAACTTTTGAAACATCTACTGAAGAATAAGAATGCTCCATTGCCTCCCCACCAAATAGCAGAAGAAAAATCCGAAGGTGAATCGTGTATGGAAAACAAATTAAAGAAACAAAGTCCATTTGAGGGGCAGGTACGGCTGATTGTGTTATGCTTTTTATACACTAATTGATTACGAGACCTTTGTTTTTGGGATAGTGTGGAGAGTTGCGGTTTTTTTTAATCACTCATGGAATAAGGGGACAGTTGGCTAGGCCAACATTTATTGTGCATCCCTAAATGTCTGGAGGGTAGTTGAGAGTCAGCCACATCGTGTGAGTCTTGATCCACAGCATAGGCCAGAGCAGGTAAAGATGGAGTCATCTAGAATCAAAATGTTAGGGCTGACAATTCCTTCCCTAAATGACATTAGGGAACTAGATGGGTTTTTCTGACTTTGAACAATGGATTCATTGTCATTGTTAGACCCTTGATTCCAGCTTCTATTGAATTCAAATTCCAGTATCTGTTGTGCCAGGTTTCAAACCCAGGTTTTCAGAACACTTTCAGGATCTCTGAATCAACAAACCAGCAAGAATGCCACAGGGCCATTGCCTTCGCAGAACATTGAGAAATGTATATTTCTGAAATTCAGTTCAATTTTTTAATTATTGTACGGTATTCTGTAAAGCAACACATAATTAGAGGTAGCTTTCTCGAGCTACCACTAAAAATGTGTTTTTCATTTGAAGATTTCAGTCACTTCCTTCAAAAACCTATGACATCTAAATTTATAGGTAAATCAAATATTTGCTTTGGTATAACATATGATATCCACTTGGTACCATTATGAAAATGTATCTTGCACTTAAACAATCCTCAAGCTCACAAGAAACATCATGGCAGATCACTGCTGATAGTGATGGCATTACGATTAGAAGTTTAAGTCTTGAAATAAACTATGAATGGGATAGTAGCAGGAATAGGCCGTTCAGCCTCTGAAATCTGTTCTGCTGTTCAGTTTTATCACGGCTGGCATCTGTATTTAACTCCCATCTGCTGCAATTCATTTTTAAAAAATTGTTATTTGTACTTATCAGCTAGCCTTAGGCTAGAGATTTGAAAATTACCCAAACAACACCTTAAATCATACACAATTTTTTTCTTCCACAGGCAGGAATAAATAAGATGATTTGTTGTGGCAAAATTAACATCTGGTCCTAAACTTGAATAGTACAAAAGCATGCAGCAACCAAAGACATTTTTTCCTCTGTTGTGATGGGGTCATTGCTGGCAAGCTCAGTATTTGTTGCTTGTCTATAAATGCCCTTGAACTGAATGGCTTGCTTAGGCCATTTCAGTGCACAGCTTTAACAGTCAACCATATTGCTATGGGTCTGGAATCTCATGAAGGCCTTTTCTGATAATGATGAAAGCACTTGGTTGAATCCAGTGGATTTTCACATGAACTGATAGTTCTCGTGGACACTATTTCAAAGAGTAGCTTCATTCTCAGCTATTGATTTAAACCCACGTCCCTGGACCGTTAGCTTGGGGTCTCCTATATAACTAGTCCAGCTGCAGTACCACGATGCTACCATCTTCTTATGATGCTGGATAAGATCGAATTTAAGGCAGAGAATGACAGTTTAGGTTTAGCTATTTTAATACACAGGATATTGAATTTGATCTTTTCAGAACTGCCAGACTGACTCTGTAGTCTTTCCTGATCTTGTGTTGGTTTGTGTCAGCCAGTACCTTTTAGACAAAAATGAATATAGGTTAATTTAGATAATGTCCTTTTGCAGTGACTTCAGCAATAGGAAATGGATTCATTTTGAGTATTTTCTTTCCTGATGACATCCACCATTGTACTGAATAAATGAATTGTCAACCACAGTGAATGTTTCAAATTGTAATTTACTTCTTATACAAACCAAATCGGGAAAGAGAGCAATGTTACTTAAGTAAGATTAGAATGAATTAGCGGCAGAGTTAGACAGCTGGTTTACAATGCAGATTGGCACCAATAACACAGGTTCAGTTACCACCGGTTGAATTGCTATAAAGGCTTTGCCTCCTTAAACTCATCTCTCCTCTGAGATATGGTAACCCTTAGATTAACCACCACTCATTAACCACAGTTCGCTCCAAGATTATGGAGACTCCACTTTTCCCTTCAACACATGTGCCTGTTCACATAGCTGGTTATGTCAACCTAGATTCTCTTCAACATATGATTGGGCAACTCTTTGTAAAAGCTGGCATGGGTAGATTAGATTAGATTACTTACAGTGTGGAAACAAGCCCTTCAGCCCAACAAGTCCACTGCTAAAGCGCAACCCACCCAGACCCATTCCCCTACATTTACCCCTTCACCTAACACTACGGGCAATTTAGCATGGTCAATTCACCTGACCTGCATATCTTTGGACTGTGGGAGGAAACCCACGCAGACACAGGGAGAATGTGCAAACTCCACACAGACCGTCACCTGAGGCAGGAATTGAACCCGGGTTTCTGGCGCTGTGAGGCAGCAGTGCTAGCCACTGTGCTGCCCATCATAAGTAAGGGTAAAACTTCATAAGTTTAATTTTGCCTCAGCAAAAAAGGAACTCCAAACTGGTACCAAGACTCGCTAAGAGGGGTAACTGGAAACTTTGGTACATGATATAATGGTGTTCTAAGAAATAGATAGAATAGCACAGAATGACCTAGGTACATGACACCTTATCTGGCAGCATGTGTACTTCCACTGCATGTCTGTTGCTGATGAGTACAAGATGACTTGCCTCAAGAATAGAAGTTAAGTCGGTGATCAATTGATGCCGGTTATTCTTTAAGTGTGTTTTAAAGTTCTGTTGTGGGTGACAAAATGGTATGAATTTATATCAGCAACTTGCACAAAGTGCATTCGCACTAATCGTGCTATTGAGGCAAGTTGGAGTTTTGTACTTTACAGTCATTAGAATCATAGAAAATAGGGGCAGGAGTTGGCCATTCAATCCTTAGAGTCTGCTCCACCATTCAGTGTGACAGTGACTGATCGTAGTCATAAAGGGCTACAGCACTGAAAAAGCTCCTTCAACCACATGAGTTTGTGCCAGTCAAAAGCAACCACATATCTACTCTACACATGGCCCAAGGCCTTGTGTGCCTTGTCTTTGCAAATGCACATCTAAAAACTACAGAAATTTTGAGATTTTCTTCCTTGACCACTCTCTGGGTAAAAATCTTTGCCTCCCATCTCGTCAGAACCTCCTGCCCCTTAACTTAAATCTATGTTCTGTCGCCATTGATCCTCCATCAAGGGGAAATGTTTCTTCTTCTCTCTGCTGTCTATGTCCCCTCATAATTTTATATATCTCAATCATGACCTCCCTCCGTCGTCTTTGCCCTGGTGAAACCAACCCCAATCTATCCGATCTCTCTTCAAAACTAAAACTCTCCAGTCCAGGCAATATCATGCTAAATCTCCTCTGCACCCGATCCAGTGCAATCACATCCCTTCTGTAATGTGGACTCCAGAACTGCATACAATACATTCATTGTGGCCTAACCGACTTTTTATGCAGTTTCAGCATAACCTCCCTGCTCTTAAACTCTGTGCATTAGCTAATAAAGGCAAGTTTATCACAAGTCACCATATTGCCTTCATCTACAGCCTTGTTATCTTAAGGAACCGGTGTATGTGCACGTCAAGGCCTCTCTGGTCCTCCAGTGCTTCACTCTTCCTTTGCCTTGTTTGTCCTATCCTCACCTCATGCTTGTCTGTATTGAACTCCATTTGCCACTTATCAGCCTTACTGACCAGCTCATTTATGTCCTCTTTTAATTGAAGGTTATCCTTCTCACTATTTACCACCTCATCAATGTTGTATCATCCACAATTTTACTGATTTAGTTCTCCTGCATTCACATCTAAATTGTTTATATATACCGCAAACAGCAAGTGCCTCAGCACTAAACCCTGTGGAATGCCACTGGACACCGGCTTTCTGTGAATACTCTGTTCCTGCTTGCTCCCTTTATCCTCTGATCTCTTTAGCCCTAAGAACTAAATCAATCTGAAGCAGTCCCTGTTCAAATGCAATAAGACCTGGACAATATCCAGGCTTGGGCAGAAAAGTGGCAAGTGATATTTTCCCCACACAAAGGCCAGCAGTGACCATCTCCAATAAGTGACAATCTGATCACCACCTCTTGAAATTCAATGGTGTTACCATTGCTGAAATCCTGACTATCAACATCACAGGGATTACCATTGTCCAGAAACTCAACTGGTCTCGCCATAATAAATACAGTAGCTACAAGAGCATGGTCAGAGACTAGGAATCCTGCAGTGAGTAACTCACCTCCTGACTTATTAAAGCATGTCCATCATCTGCATGGCACAGCCAGGACCATGATGGAATACCCCCAACTGAGCTGGAAGAATGCAGCTCCAACAATGCTCAAGGCACCATCTAGGACAAGGGGAAAGTGAGGACTGCAGATGCTAGAGATCAGAGTCGAGAGTGTGGTGTTGGAAAAGCACAGCAGGTCATTCAGCATTCGAGGGGCAGGAGAATTGACATTTTGGCCATAAGTCCTTCATCAGGAAGGGCTTTCTTTCTACACCTGTCCTGCAGTTCCAGGAATCAGTCTGGTAAACTTTTGTTGTACTCCCTTCATAGCCAGAACATGATCCTTCCTCAGATACGGAGACTAAATCTGTACATAGTACCCCAGATGTGGTCTCACTGAGGCCCTGTACAATTGCATCTGCTCCTGTACAGGAATCCTCTTGCTACAAAGGCTGTGTGGACCCGAAATGTTAACTCTTGATTTCTGTCCACAGATACTGCCAGATTTGCTAAGCTTCTCCAGCAATTTCTGATTTTGTTTCTGATTTACAGCATCCACTGTTCTTTTTGACAACTGGTGTTCAAGGGCATCCAGGTCTCAATCCACCTCCCCCTTTTTCAATTCAGATAATCTGCCTTCCTGATTTTGCTTCCAAAGTGAATAACTTCACATTAATTCATATTATACTTCACCTGCCAGGCATTTTCCCACTTAATCAACTCTTCTAAACCATACTGAAACATCTCTCTATCCTCCTCACAGTTCACCCTCCCACTTAGCTTTGTGTCATCTGCAAAATTGAAGATCTGATGAAAGGGAATCTAAAGCAAGTTCTTAAACATAAAATTGTGATGAATGTCAAATGCAGAGAAAAATTGATTTTAATGTCAAAAACTCCCCTCAATAGTTATTTTGTAGAATTTAGTTGGGAGTCTAATGAATTAGTTAATAAAACCAAATTCATGTTATGTCAGAATTATAGAGAATATTACTTGTGCTGCCAGAACTTACATCACTGAGATCACGCAACAGGTCCATGCCAGAGTTTAAACTTCACACCAGCTGAGTTCCAGTCTGATTACTTTGTTTAGCTTCAAGCATCATTGGAGGGTTCTTAAGTGAATTGATTTATTTGAAAATTCTTGCAAAATTAAAGTTTGAAACTGAATAATTTGAATAGAGACACAAATCTTATGCATCACTTTCATGTCAATGCAGGTGTCTCCAAATATTCAAGCTGGTAATGAATTTTTACTTTGAGTTTAAGTGCATTTGTAAGGAAAAGAAACAGTAGTGAAAAGCATTAGAAGATGGTCTGTTTCTATTTGACTTTGAGAGTTAAGTTAGTGTTAGAACTGACTGACTTTATTGTTCTTTGGCTTACTGGGTATTTTTACACCAAAGAAAATGAAACTGATAGTACGGGTCCAGTTTTAACAAACAATGGGCTCAGCTGCATTAAGCCATTGAATGTCATTCTGTGCAAGTCTCTGTTATTGAAAGTAGGATTTATTGAAGTACAGAGGTTTGGTGAGGGTGAGTGGTAGACTTTTGTCACAGAACTTTAGTGTTTTTGACATGATAAATTGCTTCCCACTTGAAATATCTGTTATGTGTTGGAATACAGAGTCCACCAAGTGGTTTTAACTTTGATGGAAAGGTGAATCAGTTGCTGAGAAAGGATTCAGAGGAAGAAAAGAAACGACCAAAAAACAAGAGATCACAGAAAACAGCTGAGAAGGCTGTGTCACGCTATAAGAAACGTAAAAAAGATGAGGAGGACAGACAAGCAATCTACCCCAACACAGATGTGCTAATGAACCAGTTAAAACAGGTGAGCAATTCCATCATAAATATGGGTAGAAAAATTCATATTGAAGAAAGTTGATAAGAACTAGCATGATGACATCCATATAATTAATGTAAATGATATCAAGTACTGCAGAGACTAAGACTAGAAGTGTGTTTGAATATAAGTGTGAATAGATTCAAGACGAGCATCTTCCTTGCTGTTATCAGACTTCTATTGATCAGACTTCTTGTGTCAATACTGATTTCTCTGTCTGCGTATTCTCTGTAGCTGTAACACTGTATTCTGCACTCTATTCTGCTACCCTGATGCACTTTGTATGGTATGTTCTGCCTGTATACCACCCAAAACAACACTTTTCATTGATTTACTGTTGTCACATGTACCGAGATACAATCGGTTTTTTTTGCAGTTGTCCATGCGCACTAGCCCAATTATCTCCAGCCCTTTTAGCCCTTTGTCATTAAAAAAAACTGTGCATGTAGAGCAGAATAGCTAATCAACCTGAAATCTTTGTTGTCAATTAATTTTGGTCTTGGTTCTGTGTCAACAAATATTTGGGAATTATTTGATTATTTGAACCTCTTTCAGTTATGCTTTATTTTCTATGTTTGGTGTTTCAAGGTACTCAAACTATATCCAACACCATCAGAAGTAACATGGCACCAGGTTATAGTCCAACAGGTTTACTTGAAATCATCAAGTGAAGGTGCCTATGTTCCGAAAGGAGCAGCGCTGCAAAAGCTGAATATTTGAAATAAACCTGTTGAGCTATAACCTAGTAACATGTGACTTCTAACTTTGTCCACCCAGTTCAACACCAGTACCACCACATCATCTATCCAATGAGTATATGTACAAGGAACAGGATTGGGTCATTTAACAAAGTCTTGGCTGATCTGATTTTAGTTTCATATTCACATTCCCACCTACCCCATCTTGCAGTACTTTTCAACATTGAAACTTTTCTTGGGAACGTTTCAAATAGCAAACTGGTTATGTTCCCTATGACAAGGTATTTGGAATCTCTGGCCTTTTAGTTTGTGCAATAGAACAAGTTTCTGATTTTTTTTCTTCTCCCAAAGTCATGGTTTTGTGGACAATGTCATTGGCAAATTTTCTAATTGCTGATGAAGGGTTCTGCCCAAAACATCAACTCTACTGCTCCTCTGATGCTACTTGACCTGCTGTGTTTTCTCCAGCTTCACATTTTATCGAGTTTGACTTCCTAACATCTGCAGTCCTCACTATCTCCGAATTTTCTAATACCATTTGAATTGCTGTGGTTTTGTATTTGCTGTTATTTGGCACCATTTTTGCTATCTCGTGGAAAAATTGAAGTGAATCACTGCAAAGGTTAATACAACCCGCAAAAAAAAATTTGATGTGCATGATCAAAAGACAATTCAGGTGCATTAGTCAGGGGTAAATATAGGGTAGGGGGATGGGTCTGGGTGGGTTACTCTTCGGAATGTCAATGTGGACTTGTTAGACGGAAGGGCCTGTTTCCATACTATAGGGGTTCTAATCGTCTAACTGAACCTTTATTAACAGTTTATGGTCATAGAATCATTGAGATGTACAGCCCAGAAACAGACCCTTCATCCATGCCAACCAGATATCCTAACCTAATCTTGGCCCATATCCCTCTAAACCCTTCCTACTCATATCCATCCAGATACTTGTTAAATGTTCCAATTGTACCAGCCTCCACCACTTCCTCTGGCAGCTCATTCCATACATGCACCACCCTCTCTGTGAAAAAGTTGCCCCTTAAGTCCCTTTTAAATTTTCCCCTCCCGCCCTAAGCCTATGCCCTTTAGTTCTGGACTCCCCAACCCCAGAGAAAAGAACTTGTCTTTCTGCACTATCCATGCCCCTCTTGATTTTTATAAACCTCTATGACCTCTCATCCTCTGACGTTCCAGGGAAAACAGCCCCAGCCTATTCAGCCACTCCCTGTAGCTCAAATCCTCTAACCCTGGCAACATGCTTTCAAGTTTCACAACATTCTTCCAATAGGAGGGAGACCTGAATTGTACACAATATTCCAAAAGTGACCTAGCTAATGTCTGAGCAGCCACAACATGACCTCCCAACTCCTATACTCCATGCTCTATCCAATAAAGGAAAACATACCAAACGCCACTTTTGCTATCCTATCGGCTTGCTATCCTATCCTACTTTGAAGGGCCAATCAAATTTTAAGTTGTTTTGTAATATTTCAATTTATCCATATCAACAGAAAAAACTATTTTAAAAATGAGGCAGTGTTTGCATTGAGTCGAGCTGATAAATAATTTGGGTTATTCAAGAAAGAAAAACCAACAAAGAGAAACGCTGATCTTCAGCAAGACGTGTATAATAAAAATGACATTATATTGGTACAAATATTTTTGTGAAGGAATGACTGGAGCGTAGCAATGTTTGGCTTACAGTTCAATTTCTTTTATCACCAGCAATTGACTCTTCTCCCCCTATTGGAACCAACTATCGGTGTGAATTTTGCATACTTCCCTCCCTACGGTAGTGGACAGTTGAATGGTGATAATTTACTCACGGGATCGTTTGGCAGTGCTGTTCTTGACAGTGTTCCAGATTACTACTCTCAGTTGATTTACAAGGTATGTTATGTATTAGTTAAAAACAAATGAAACTGTGTGTTATGTTCTGTCAGTAATATCATTAAGGGCTGAAAGTAATCTTAAGCACAAGTGTCACCATTTTGACAATCAGGGTGATCATGTTGAGAATATATGAGTTTCTGTAACTTCCATTGGTTCATGTAGCCCATATTTTTGCATTTCTTGAATAAGCCAGAATCCCGTTAGTTAACAAGTACCTAACAGGCACCTTTTTGCAAATCCATTCAGGTTTCTTGTTTCACCACCTGTGTAGTAATCTGTTTACACTTTTACAGCCCTGATATTAAAAATATTCCTGCTTAGTTAATATATTCATGTTATTACTCTTAATTTGTAAGGGTCAGTATTCACAAAAGCACTAAGACATGTGCTTAATCTTCAGAAACCAGCTGGTCTAGCTAGTGGTAATCTGTGGAAACCTGTCACTTAAAGTTAAGAGAGTGACATAGTACCATCGAAAACATTCAGCTTAGATTCACTGATCAGGAATTTACTGGAATAACTTAAAAAGTTCATTACCATAGAAGATAGGAGCAGGTCCACTATTAAATATGATCGTGGCTGATCATCGAGCTCAATACCCCGTATCCCTTGATCCTTATAGCCACAAGAGCTATAATCTCCTCCATGAAATCTAATAATGTTTTAGCCTTAGCCACTTTCTGTGGTAGTGAATTCCATCCTCTTAAGTGAAGAAATTTCTCCTCGCCTCAGTCCTAAAAGGTTTGCCTTCAACTTTATCCTTCAACTACTATTCCTGGTTCTGGACTCGCCTACCATTGGGAACATCTTTTCCGCATCTCATCTGTCTGTCCTATATGAACTTCACAGTTTTCTATGAGATCTCCCCTCATTGTTCTAAACTCCAGCGAATACAATGCTAACAGACTCGATCTCTCCTTATATCTGAGTCCTACTGTCAATTCGCTGCATTCCCTCTGTAGCAACAACATCCTTCCTCAGGTAAAGGGATGAAACTGCACACATTCCAATTTAAGCCTCACTGATACCCTGTATAATTGCAACAAGACATCCTTGTTCCCATAGTCAAACCTCTTGCTGTGAAGACTAACATACAGTTTGCCACCTTTGCTGTCTGACTTTCAATGACTGTTGCACAAGGACACTCAGATCTCATTGAACATTTTCCCACTCAATGTTCAGCCATTTAAATAATAATCTGCCTTCCTGTTTTTGCACTAAATGTGAATAACCTCGCATTTATCCATATTTATACTGCATCTGACATGGATTTGCCCACTCTTTCAGCCTGTCAAATCACATTGCAACATTTCTGTCTGCCTCACAGCTTCCACCCAGCTTTGTGTCATCTGCAAATTTTGACATATTACACTGATGTAAGACTGTAATCCAGTGCACACTATTTACTTGAATTTCTACTTTCGTGACATTAGGACAGTTCAAAATTTTGCCAATTATTAACATATTCTAGATGACAAATTGGCTTAGTATCAATGAATATTAGTCACTGAGATACTTTGCAGAATAAGTCATTATGGCATTGCACTTCTAATCTTATGATTGGTAGGGTCAGTTCTGCAGTTAATTGAGCAGTGTTGGGTTGACTTTACCAACATTATAATGAATTGAGTAAAGAGTAAACAGCCTGATTCTAAATTGTCGAAGGCTTAGGTATTGTCAAAGAATAGAGCAAAGCAGCTAAATTTATTTAGGGAGGAAACCATCTTTCAAATAATTGAAGGAACAGGGACAGTTAAAGTAAGTAAGCCATTTCGCTTGGAAAGAAAATAAAGGATTAGAAAGTATCACTGTACTTGGTTTTTTTAAAAAGTAGATGCAAGGAATTGAACTTAATTGTTTCTTTGAGAACTTGACAGGTAATGGAAAGGAGCTGTGGTTGATGTAGCTTAATGACCAAACAGGCTTTTAAAACTGAATACATTGTTCCTAAACTGTAACTTTAGCATTTGTGTAGTCTCTTCAATGCAGAAAAATGTCAGAAGTTGCTTCACTGTGGAAGAAAGGAACGGTACCGAGCTTGATCAGGTACACCTGATGAAGGAGCAGCGCTCCAAAAGCTAGTGTGCTTCCAACTAAAGCTGTTGGACTATAACCTGTGATGTGTGATTTTTAACTTTGTACCAGTCCAACACCGGCATTTCCAAATCATGAGCTTTATCAGCAGTTTCAGAGAACTGACTGAATATTTGAATTGAGGAAATGGATTTAAAAATGCCTTTTTAAAGTTCAGCATAAAATTGAGAGGACAAAATCCAGATTGTCAACTACTGAAGACATTGCAAGATAATAACTCTGCTTTTGTGATATGTATATCAATAAATATTCCAGCTGTCACTCATTAATAATCTTTTTCCATGTTTTAATGTTTTGATTATTCTGATTTCTGTTGTTTGTTTACATATCCCTCACTTTTTTTTAATCTTCTATGTAACCACAAGATAGCAAAGTTGCATGCATCCATAAAATATAAATCCCATTCTGTTCGGAAATAACTTTTAATATATAAACGTGTTACTTAATATTTGTTTACACATTGTTTCAAATTTACATTCCCCTCTCCGACGAGATCATTTCCGACGCAATATCATTTGCTTCCAAGATTCAAAAATTTTTAACAGCTGATGTTCTGCCTGTGAAAAGTGGGTTTGCTTCTCAATCTTGATTCTGAGAGCAAGATTACAAACTGCATTGTATTCGACAGTGGCAGTATCAGAGCAACATTCACTGAGCTGAGGCCAGCTTTTGTTAAATCAAAAGTAGTTGGTGCATTTATGTTATCCATGAGTGTGGAAAATTGGTGTGATATTCGACTTCACTCATCTACGTAATGTAAACATTTCAGTAATCATCACAGCGCTGATATTGACACAAAGTGACAGGGAGTAAAAGTAACAGGAGTCTCATGGCTTTAGCTGTGGTGCCTGAAGCCAAGATGAAAAAGCTGCAGGTAACCTGATCTGCAGTATTTACTGGTTTGTGTTCATATGAAAAACAAATATTGTCTCTGATGAGCTTGTTTGCAAGCACTTGCATGCTTTGAACATTTAGAAGAGATCTGTATGTTTGTCTATACACAAGTGGAGGATTGCATAAAGCAGCCCCTTTGTACAAATAAACCTGCAGCAATTCATTTTTCTGTTTGGCACAGCAGAGCAACTTGAGCAATCCTCCCACCCCACCGGCTTCCTTGCCTCCTACCCCACCACCTGTGGCTCGCCAGAAACTAGTGAATGGTTTTGCTACCACTGATGAGCTCTCTGGAAAACCAGGACATCATGACGGTAGGAAACTTTACTTGCTTCCAAATTTATTCAGGTTGGATATCAGAATTATTTTGGTGTGAGTGTTGTAGTTGAATTCAAAGAATAAATCCAAGTTTATGCATAATCCAGTGCTTCTTTATCCTGTTTACAACTGAAGATTTGATTTGATTTAGTATTGTCACATGTACTGAGATACAGTGAAAGGTATTGTTTTGCATACAAACTGGACAAATCCTACCTTACACAAATATATCAAGGTAATAGAACAGAATGGAGAATATTGTGATAGAGTTGCAGAGAAAGACCAACCCTAATATATAAGAGGTCCATTCATAAGCCGGGAGAAAGCTGTTCTGAACTCCAGGTGACTGGAGTTTATAAAACAAAATTCCTATTTCTGTTTGATAAAGGTGGATTTACACTTGTGACAAGAAGTTTTAAGTATTTATTCTTAGCACCTTCTCATGATAATCTGAAACCTGCATAGTTATGATTTTTTTAAAAATACATAGTTGTCATACTGACTGGATTGTGATGAGCATCAAATCTGAATTAGGGAAAATAAAATTTAACTTGTATCAGGTATATTAATATCATACACATACGAAATGTGGGATGCAATGTCCTTCACTTGCTGGAATGAGTGCAACTGTAATAGTATTTGACATTGGCCCTATCCTGGACAGTCTATTTCATTGACATTGTTTACATCCCTTTCGAGTGTTGACACTCTCACCTGCCTCCACACCATGGCTGTAGTGCACATCAAATACAAGACACCAGCCTTCTATAAAACATCATAAAATAGTTAAAGGTGAAGGAAAGTTTATTTCTGTCCGGACTCTTATTTATTTTGAATTGCTGTATCAAATGTCCTATTTACCTGCTCCCAGGAGAACAGCCCCAGATCTCCATTGTATCTACTTAAATAAAGTCCCTCATTCCTGGAACCATTGTTATAAGTCTCTTCTGCGTACTGTCAATTAGCTTCATATCCTTCCTGTAGTATTACACAGCACTGAATGCATTACCAAAACTGCACAAAATACTCCAGGTGTGGTCTTACTAAGGCTCTGAATAATTGCAAGAAAGAATTCCTGCTTCTGTATTCAAATCCTATAACTATGAAGGTCAAGGTACCATCGGCCTCCTTTGCTGCCTGCTGCACCTGAATGGTTCCTTTCAGAGACTGGTATATAAGAACACCTAGGTCTTGGTGCACCTCCCTCTTTCCCAATATATCATCATTCAGATAATAATCTGCCTTCCTATTTTTGCTACCAAAGTGGATAAACTTTTTTTCTAATCTGAAGAATAACCATTCAGTGCTACCCTCTGTTTGTGTCACTTATATGCATGTTGTTCCCATTCCTTTTATTCTGTGAGCCTCTCCCAAACCCAAACCCTCTAGTACTTTAAAGGCTAAGGATAACAAGCACATTGCAACATTGCTCCCTCCCAGGTTTGCCTCTAAGACTGAGAAGCATATCAGCATTCTTTCATTATTGCTGTGTAAAAATCTTGAAGCTCTCAATCTAACAGCATTATGACTGATCCTCAACTCAAAGTCCACCATCTTCTCAAATGCAAGTAAAACTGGAAAATAAGTGCCCACCTTGCCAGCAGTGCCTGCATCTGATGAATAAAGTTTAAGTAGTGTACATAATGGGAAAACCAATGGCAACTCTTCTTCACTTCGTAACTGCCAAATTGAGAGTAGAATTGGTGTTTGTTTGTGGATCCAGAAAATTTAGAGAATTGGGATGTTGGAGCAGAAGATCTTAATGAGCGAAATTAAAAAGTGAGAAAACTTGATTTGCAAGACTGAAATTTGAGAGCCTGGTGTGGTGCATCCTAGGTGAAAGTGAGGACTGCAGATGCTGGAGAACAGAGTCAAGCTTAGAGTGGTGCTGGAAAAGCACAGCAGGTCAGGCAGCATCCGAGGAGCAGGAAAATCAACATTTTGGGCAGGAGCCCTTCATCAGGAATGGTGTATCCTCGGCTAGTAAAAGAAGTAACAAAATGATAGTGGACATACTCGTTATAATCTTCCAAGAATCCTTGGATTTCTAGAAATTTCGAGAAGATTGGAAGCTCCCAATGTTATTTGTTCATTTAAACGGGAAGGAGACAAAAGCACCTAACAAAAGCCAGATAGCTTAACGTTTGTTATTGGGAAAACGCTAGCCTATTATAAAGGATGTAATCACAGAGCATAAACAGAAATATATAATATGATTTAGCAGAGTCCAAATGGCTCCATGAAGGGGAAAATCGCTCCTGACAAGAGGAGGTAATGAGTAGCATAGTTTAAAGGGGAGACAGTGGTTTTAATGTGTTTGGATTTTAAGAAAACATTTGTTAAGATAGCACACGTTAGGCTATTTAATAAGATGAGTCTATGGTGTTGCAGGTAATATATTGGCGTGATTAGAAGATTGGCTAACCAACAGACAGCATTGCGATAAGGGAGACATTTTCAAAATGGCAACCTGTAACTACTGGAGTGCCACATGGATCAGTGCTGGGATCACAATTATTTAAACAACGTACATTTATGACTTGGTTGAGAAAAGTGAACATACTATAGTCTAGTTTGTGAATGACACAAAAATAGGTGGCAAAGCAAATGGTCAGGATGGGGTATAGCATGTGGGTAAAGATTCGGCAGATGGAAGATAATATGGGAAAATGTAAGGTTTTTCACTTTGGCTTGAAGAGTAAAAGAGCTGAATGTTATTTAAATAGAAGATGATTGCAGAACAGAGAGATTTGGGGGTTCTAATGCATGAATCTCAAAACACTAGCCAGGTCTGAAAGCAAGGCAATTGTTGGCCTTTGTCTCAAGGGAAATTTGGGCTCCTTATCTGAGGAAAGATAGGCTGGCTTTGGAGGCATTCCAGAGAAAATTCACAAAGCTGATGCCAAGAATGGAAGTTTGTTTTGAGAAGAGGTTGAGTAGTTTGGATCTGCATTCACTCGAATGTAGAGAAATGAGAAGCAACTTTATTGAAGCATACAAGTTTCTTGGTGAACTTGAAAGGATAAACAAGGAAAGACTTGTAGGACAGACTTGATAGAAGGCATAATCTACACATTTGAAACAGATGAGGATTTTTTTTCCCCCCAGAGTGTAGCAAATCTGTGGAATTCTTTCCTGCAGAAGGCTGTTGAGGCTGAGTCATTAAGTATATTCAAGGCTAAAGTGGGCAGAATTTTAATTAGTAAGGGTCAGGTGTTATGGGGAAAAACGCAGGAAAGTGAGTTAAAGACTAAGTGGACAGCCATGATTGTATTGAATGGCAGAGCAGACCCAGTTGGTTTACTCTGCTGTTACAACTTATGGTTCAACTAGTTCTGTTAGTAGATACCCATCCCTGCTCCAGATATCTGAAAATCTAATAAAACAATAATACTAAAAGACATTAATAGTCAGTTTCCTAAATCTGTCATCCACATTATTTTAATTATTTTTGATTCTACTGATTTTTAGATTTTGCCTTTCAAAATTGTTTAATTTTCTAATCTTCTAAAATGTTCTGTTTTGTAATCAATTGCAGTCTTAAGTATTTGTTTATACAATTCTAATGAGACTTTTATGTTATGTTCTTCATTAAAAAATAAATCATTACTATTTTCAGTTGGCAAAGTTCTTGGACCAAAACAGTACCAGTTGCCTTTTAGACCTGAAGATGATCTGTTGGCAAGAGCTTTGGCCCATGGACCGAAAACAGTGGATGTTCCTGCCTCCCTCCCGACTCCACCCCACAATAATCATGAGGAGTTGAGGTTTGCCATTTTGTTTGTAATAATTGTAGTACTTGAATAAATTTGTCACTTTTAGGCTGTAATGGATGGTTATACCACAGTTTGTTGTGAGCTATTGCTAATTTCTCTCAAGTTGTTCATGAAGGCCTGGTACCTATTCCTTTGCTTCTTCTGAGGCAGAGGGTTAAACCTACCTCTGCCTTAAAAGTATGTTCTGAAGCAGAGAGCTCCAAAGTCGCACGACCCTCCATGCTCATCCCTGTCCTAAAAGGAGTGATCCTCTAATTATAACTGAGAACCCCCAGTTCTGGACTTGCCCACAAGAGGTAACATACTTTACACATCCACCTTGTCAAGACCATTTGAGATCTCATGCATTTCAATCATGTCACCCCTCACTGTTCTAAAGTTTATTGGAAATAAGCCCAGCCTGTCCAAACTTTCCTCATAAGATCCCAACCTACTCTTTCCATGTATGAATGTAGTAAACCTCCTTTGAACCACCTTTATACCACTTGCAAAGTAAATGTTCCCTTTTTATGGAATAAAGTATAACTAGCTGCTGTCACCATTAGATATGCACCAAGACATCCATAGGGGGTATTCGGAAGAAACGTCTTTTCCCAAAGAGCAGTGAGCTCATCGCAACTAACTATCACAGAATAGTATAGATAGATTTGAATTAAAACTGGATGAGCATATCAAAGCAAAGAAGATAGAGGGTTACGATGGTGGATTTTGATAATGTAAGCAGATTCGATTAGAGCAAAAAATACCAGCGCGAACTGGTCGGGAGGAGTGGTCATGTATTCTATATAATTTCTGTGTTACACCTTTCCCCACATAATAAAATTTACCTTCTGGGTGGTGTCAAGATCAGAAGTGATGCACAAACCCAATCATATTAGACTCAAACTATTAGCTGTGTTCCTCTCTCCACAGATGTTACCGGACATGCTGAGCTTCTTTAACATTTCATTTCACATCTCTAGCATACTCAGTATTTTGCTTTTAATTTGTGAATATTATGAAGATTTCAAATAGCATTGCGTTTAGTATTCGGTAAATATAAAGGATATATAAGGAAAATATTTTTTCCTTACAGAGGCCAGGAGCATTGTGGCGATGATGACCGTGACTCACCAGACAGCTTTGTAGCTTCGTCATCTCCAGAAAGCGTAGTAGGCATGGAGATCAGCAGATATCCCGATCTCACCCTGGTGAAAGAAGAGCCACTGGACCCAGCTCCATCGCCAGTAATTCCCATGCTGCCGAGTTCAACTGGAAAAGGTCTTTGTCTTATTAATTAAAAGTCACCGTTTCCAGTAACCAGAAAGGGAAATAAACTGGCTGCCTTCAGATTTGCGATGCTTTTTGCTACAGAGCAAAACACAGCTCCCTTTCTTCTAGAGTTCCGATACTTCCTGTCAAAAGACTCACCCCAAGATGTTTCAGTTGTCTAGAAGCAAATCCCATCATTGTTGTTAGGCAGAAGGCCTTTGTCATCAATAACAGAACACTAATCCACAGATTTTAATCAGCTACTATTGTGAGCCAAAGCTCCATTTGTACATGCCCCTGAGTTCCATCTGTAAACTAGGCTGCTTCTACTGCTTGAACAAGCAGCTGTGTAAACAATATTTGCAATGAGTGTCAGGTTACTAAAAGTGCTACAATCCTTCAACAATCCTTTCCTTTGTTTCTACAACATTTTGTTTCCTGTTAAAAACCACAATCAAAAATTTAAAAAGGGTCTTTACAAGTAAAATACTGAGAATGTCTCAGCTTTCAGTTTTTTGAGTAATTATGTAAGAAGATTTCACAGTTCACAGAACTGGAAAGAAACACTTAAATCAAACTTTGTTACAGAGGATTAATTTTCTTTGGATTTGATATGGTGTTGGGAATAGATTACATTTTATTTTGCTGTATTTAAGGTCTTTCAAACTGTGGTTTATATTTAGATAGCTGTTTGTTTCTTTTCTTATATGCAGTAAACATCTGTTTTATTTTTAAAGCAAATCTCTAGCCTTCTGTGCCCTCCCCATTTGTCTCAAAAATGCACAGAGAAATCAAAGTTTCTTGATAAACTACACAAATGAAGATTTGTATGATTAAATGCAAGCTAACCTTTGTGGCATCACCTAAAAATCAAGCATGCTTGCACCATAGAAAATACAAGGAGAAGTAAACCATTCAGCCCCTCAAGCCTGCTCTAGCAAGTCAGTTAGATCATAGTCTAACTCCCACCAAAATCTCCTCGAGTAATAAGATTTTTTACACTTGAGTCTCTGCAGATTTCAAAGTAATGTGCAGTTCTTTTCTGGTTTCAGGTTCAGAAGCTCGACAGAGTGAGGTTAAGATGGAGCCGACCTTTGGAAATATGGGTTCAGCGATGTTTTTTGGAAATCAGTTTACGCAGCCTCAGAATGGGCCCAAAATTGGTTTTGTATCTGTTGCACTTACTCTGACTCCATCAGCTGCTGAGGTAAGACTTAGTGTTTTCATATACAATTTGGTGAAATATTTGTATGAATATTTATCATTTTCTGCTTTTTAGGAATGGTAAGCTTTATATAAATACTGCTAGCCAATGTAATATCCCCCTCTCAACATAAAGTGCTAATCTTGTTCTAATTTTTTTCTGTTATACTGAAGCAGCAAACATATCTCAATCTTTGCTCATGTTGCACATGATTTTTTCATGACTTCTGAATGATAAATTATGTCCATTACCTAACATAGGTATAGACACTGCTTAATAAACCCATCATATATGTTTTTTTTAAACTTTAGGATATTAATGGTGTTGTAGCAAGAGTGGCTGACTTCCTACGCATTAAAGTTCCGAACAGTTACGAGGTCAGCAGTGCACCCGAACCACCTTCGATGCCTTTGATTAATGCTTACAAATTCACCCAAGCCTTGGAAAGCAGACCTTCGCTGATAGTTCAAGGTTCCCACCCTTGCTTTACTGGCCCTGTCAAGATTATGAGACCTGTTGGGCCTACAAGCCTACCATATATGATTTCTGCCAGTGGTAAGTCTGTATACTGTGCTACTTCTGCTATTGGCTAGAGATTTCTGCTGACTTTTGCTGTGGTGATGTTAAGGAAAAGAAGTCATGAAGTTTTTTGATGGTAATATTGATGTATATTATTAAACAATTTCATTTGAAAAGGGACAATCATTTCTTAATAGAAAACATACACACTGGGGAAGATGGATGAACTTTTTAAGAAAGAGTTTTTGTAACATTGAAGTATCTAAAATATTAAGGCATGTTATCTCCAAATTAAAATCCACTTAGTATTTTTAACACTTCCAGCAATTCATTGAAACTTAGTTATATTTGGAGACCTTGCAAAGCAGGATAATACAGAGGAACCTCGATTATCCAAATATCAGTTATCGGAATATCTGATTATCCAAAGGGCATCTTGAGGCCCTGATAGAAACGTTACATCAAAGACATGTTTCCAGCACTGATCACGTCTTTTGTTTACAGTGATTAAAAGTGAACTTGGCTTACTGAAATGCTGCCGACAGCAGTCCTGGACTGATGGGTGCCCAGGCAACGTCACCAGATGGCTGACCTCCCACCCTCTCCCCACACACTTTGCATGAAGTTCTGCACAAGCGTGTACCCTAAACCCCTTTCCCCTGATAATCTCTCCAACATTGTCCTGTAAAGAGCAAAGGTGGAACCTGTCAAAATGTTGCAGTAAAACGTTTTTTGTGTGTGTGTGTGTGTGTGTATATGCACACGCTATTTGGAGATTCATCCCCCCCCCCCCCTCCCAAAGGAGACGGCGGCAATCTTGTTGTTGGTGTCCACTCTAGGTGCCCTGGAGAGGGGGCAGGGACACGAAGGGGGGAGTTGGGAGGAGGGTGAGGAGTGGCGGTGGTGTTACTTGGGGTTGGGGGAGGGTGGGAATGTGGGGACAATATTGAACAGAGTTGGGGGGCAGTGTTGGACAGAGTTGGGGGGAGGCTGGGGTGTGCTGTTGGATGGGGTTGGCGGGAGGGCTGGTGGGGGGGGGGGGGCGGTGTAGGACAGGGTTCAGGGTGGGGAGGTGGTGTTGGACTGGAATGGTGGCAGGGGCAGAGACGGTGGGTAGGTGTTGGACAGAGATGGTGGCACACAAGGGTGGGGGAAGGGGGTGGTGTTGATTGGGGTCAGGGTGGGGGAGGCGGTGTTGGACCGGAATGGTGGCGGGGACGGTTGGTGGGGCAGTGTTGGACAGAGATGGTGGTGCACAAGGGTAGGGAAAGGGGGCGGTGTTGGACAGCATTGGGGGGTGGATGGTGGAGCGGAGTTGGACAGGGATGGCCGCGTTTGGGGGGGGGGGGGGGAAGAAGGGGAGAGGAGAGCGGGGTTGTGGGGGGGGGGGGGTGGAATGCAGGGGCATGCGCGTGTGCTATGCTGTGCGTCTTCTGAAAGGGGGAGCAGACTTCAACGAAAACTCCGAGCCCCAGAGGAAACTTATTGAATCAATTAACCGAATAATCAATTATCTGAACAAAATAGTGCCCGCCCATCTCGTTCGGGTAATCTAGGTTCCTCTGAATATAGCCGTCTTCTACAAATCTTCTTCCAAACTTTGAGCCGTTAATAACTTAAAACAATTGGCTGACGTAAAAGCTTGTGGTATTTGTCTTCCAGTCTGTTTGTCTTGAATTAGTTGTTATATGTTCAGTTAATTAACTATGGGGTTCTGGGACTTTTTCATGGATTATGCAACTGTGAATACCAGTACTGCGTGGTGTATGTCAATTGGCAGGTTAACTGTCCTGTTCCAATTTGTAAGTGCTACAGTCCAGACCAGGAATAATTCCTCCTTTAGCTTTCCATCAATTAAATGATGGTGAGCAAAACTAATTCAAGTGGGTGTATCTGTTGGGTAGAGGGTGTATATCAGTCTCTCCGAATACAATGAAGTCTGCTGAAATGTATCCGTTTTGTAATGATCTGTCATATTTCATCAGAAACATTAAATGATGAACCCTACTGAATTGAATGTGATTATAAATGCTTGGGAAATTGTTTTTAATTCTGTAGCCTGGTATATGCTATTTTCTTTCTATCCAATTAGCATTGCTCTGTCCCCCCTGTAACAGGCACAGTGGCACTCAAAGCAGACAATCGAGCAGTCATGAACAGCTCTACCAGCTCTAAACCTCAGTGGTGCCGTCATTGTGATGTCGTGGTGCTTGGTAATGGTGTACGGAAGACAGTCACTGATCTTCCATATAACAAGCAGGTATGTTTTCCTGTGATCAGTAATTTTTGTTGCAATATTAACTGCACAGACTTCAAATCTTAGACTTATTATTAATTCATAAGATTTGCCTTGAGTGGAAGGTTGTAAAATTTGGTACATTGCAAAGAATGACTTCTATTTCTAGATAAATTTGCTTATGATGTAGTTCCTGCAAAGGATATTTGCTATTGTTTACTTAAATATAATGAGTATATAGTCACGTGGTACTGTAAGTATAGGACCATGGTTTACTCTGCAGTTTAAGATGTGATCAATCGTTAATACATGAATGAACGAATAATGAAACTGAAGTAAATGTTTTGATAATTCAAAGCAATTTCCTCCAACAGCACAATATGCTGGATCAGGGAGGCACTACACATTCATAGACAGCCAGTATTGTAAATCCTGGTTGCTCATAGTCTCGGAGCCTGAGAGTTTTACACATAGTGCTGATTTCACTCAATTAGTAACCCAGAGCCCTCGACGATGCTGTGGTTCAAATTCTAGTGAGCCAGATGGATTTTACAACAATGTATTTTTTTATTCATTCGTGGGGTGTGGGTCAATGGCTAGACCAGCATTTATTGTCCATACTTAATTACCCAGAGGGCACATTGTTGTGAGTCAGAAGTCAGGTAAAGTCAGCAGTTTCCTTCCCTAAAAGTCATGAGTGAACCAGCTGGTTATTCCCAACACTCAGCAACCGTTTCATGGTCATCATTAAACTCTGAATTTCATATTTTTATTGAATTCATCCGCAGTGGTGGAATTTGAACTCAGGTCCCCAGAACATGACCTGGATCTCTGGATTAATAGTCCAGTAATAATACCACTAGGCCATCACATCTGTAGAGATCCTCACCTAATCCTGGTGTAAATGGGGTCCTAGTACATGGGTTCAAATCCCAGCATGGCAGATGATGAAAGTTGAATTCCATAAAATCTGCAGTTGGAAGCTAGTTTAATAGTCACGACATAACCATTGTCAACTTTTGTTTTTAAAAAAAATCAGATCCTCTAATGTCCTTTTAGGATGGAAGTATGTCATGCTTTCCTGATCTAGTCTGTGTGTGACTCAAGAGTCATACATCACAGAAGTGTCCCCTTGGCCCACCCAAGTCGCTGCAGATCGATCTGCAATAATCTCATTTCCAGCATTTGGCCTATTACCTTGACTGTTACGATATTTTGTGTCCGTTTGCGTATTTTTCGTAAGTTGTGAGGTCTCCTATCCTCCCAAGCAATGTATTCCAGATTCGCACCACCCTCTGGTGTGATTTTTTTCTCACATCCCCTCTAAACCAATGCCCTTCATCTTAAAATAATACCCCTTGTTATTGACCCTTCATTTGAGAGGAAAAGTTGCTTCCTGTTCAGGCTGTCCATACTTATAATCTTATACACCTCAATCAAGCTCCCCCCAAATCCTTCTGTACTCTCTAAGAATAAACGACCCACTCCTATCCAGGTTCTCTTCATAGCTAAAATGCTCCAACTCCGATAACATCGTAATGTATATCTGCAACCCCTCCAATGCAATCACATGCTATGAGGTGATGACTGGAATTTCGCACAGTACTCCAGCTGCAGCCTAACCAAAGTTTTGTATGGCTCCAACATTAACTTTCTTGCTGTTGTAACCTAATGTAGAGTCATAGGTAGATAGGATAGTGAAGAAGGCGTTTGGTATGCTTGCCTTTATTGGTCTGAGCATTTGAGAATAGGAGTTGGGAGGTCATGTTGTGGCTATACAGGAAACTGGTTAGGCCCCTTTTGGGATATTGTGTGTAATTCTGGTCTCCTTCCTATTGGAAAGATGTTTTGAAACTTGAAAGAGTTCAGAAAAGATTTACAAGCATGTTGCCAGGGTTGGAGAATTTGAGCTATAGGAAGAGGATGAATAGGCTGGGACTATTTTCTCTGGAGCCTCTAAGGATGACCTTATAGAGGTATATAAAATCATGAGGGGCATGGATGGGGTAAATAAACTAGGTCTTTTCCCTCAGGTGGGGGTAGTCCAGAATTAGAGGGCATAGGTATCGGATGAGAGCGGAACAATTTAAAAGGGACCTGAGGGGCGGCATCTTCCAACAGAGATTGGTGCATGTATGGAATGAGCTGCCAGAGGAGGTGGTGGAAGCTGGTACAATTACAGCATTTAAAAGGTATCTGGATGGGTATATGAATAGGAAGGGTTTAGAGGGATATGGACCAAGTGCTGGCAGATAAGACTAGATTAGTTTAGAATATCTGGTCAGCATGGACAAGATGAACCGAAGGTCCTTTTTCTGTGCTGTATGTCTCTATGACTCTATACCACGACTGGTAAAGGCAAGGTGTCCCATATGCCGCCTTAACCACCCTATTAACTTATCAGGCTGTCTTCAGAGATCTTTGGGCATGAACCCAAAGGTCTTCTGTTCCTTTGACCTCCTTGGTGACCTGCCATTCATGGAGTACTCTGTTGTTGTGTTACTACTTCAAAAGTGCATTACCTTTCACTTCTCCGGATTAAATTCCATGTGCCATTGATTTACCCTGCTGTGACCAACGCATAGTTGTAGAGATGTACAGCATGGGAAACAGACTCTTCGGTCCAACCCATCCATGCCGACCAGATATCCTAACCCAATCTAGTCCCACCTGCCAGCACCCGGCCCACATCCCTCCAAACCCTTGCTATTTATATACCCATCAGTAAGGGAACCGTGATTTCTGAGAGAAATTGTATCTCTTGTTAAGCAGAAGAGGGAGGCTTATATGACGTTAAGATGAGATGGTTCAGATAAGATGATGGAGAGTTACAGATTAGGTAGGAAGGATTTAAAGAGAGAGTTAAGAAGAGCCAAGGATAGGACATGAGCAGTCTATAACAGGTAGAATAAAGGAGAACCCTAAAGCCGCCTCATAGGTGTCGCGTCATCCAAAGACATACCTATCATCACCCCCGCATTCTCGTAAATATCCCTTGTGTCGTCCGGCATTGATCCCTTTGTTATGCCAATCGTTAATAGCCTCCATTTAGCTAATTTTGGATCCATGAGCAGGAGTCTGACGTAGGTGTCCTTGTTATCCAGATGTTCCAGGGAAGAGTTCAGGGCTAGGGAAATGGCATCTGCTGTGGACTTGTTATATCGGTAAGCAAATTGTAGGGGTTTGAGGCAGGCTGGAAGATTAGACATGCTGTGGGCCATGACTAGACCTCCTGTCTTGCACATCAAAATGAGTTTTGCACTGGGACTCTGAAAGCAAGCCTGTATCAAGCTTTGTTTGTATGACCAAGTAAATTGAAAATTTCCGTTCGAAAGCTAGTTAATTTGGAAATATAGTCCATCAAACAGCCAAGAGATTCAATCTCAACTGGTTTAGAAAAGCAGCTTATATTTTGTGTTCAGCAGCGCCATATCCCATTCGGTTATCTAGCTATGAACATCAGATCACAATCCTGTGAAGACCTGTAGTGTTAACCAGAAAATGGTAATGTGAAAGCTTCAGTGAGAATAAGTTTGAATATATGAAGATACAGTTTGAATACATGAAAATGAATATAGTTAGCAACAGCGGGAAGCTTGGGATCTGATTGATTGAGGCTGGCTGACTGCGCTTCGTGGTATAATGGAACTATGAGCCAATGACATGTGAAACACTAATGACTTATCCCCTAAAGAGAGTGAAGAGGAGTTCAGTCATCATAAGGTCAGAAATTGGGGCTTTTGCTAATGATTGCTTAATATTCAGATGGATAGTGATGTATTCCAGAACTTGGTTTTTTTATCATAAATTTTTATTAAGAAAAAATTGATTTTTAAATATTACAACAAATACAAAACAATGCAATTCAAAACATAACAAAAATAGTACAAAACTAAACCCAAATAATAAAAAAAATTCCCCAACCCACCCTCCTATACGAACGTATAAACATATATAGAGAAGTATAAAATTTAAAAAAAACTAAACTAGCTATTTAACTAAATAAATAAATACCTAACAACAAACAAATAAATAGTAATAACTCAGCCTAGCCAAACAAAACACTCATACATTCACAGTTCCTCCTCCCTGGATATTGGACTCATGAAGCACAATCGTTACGGCTATATAAAAGCCCTTGTTAGTGTGGCAGATAAATCTGTGTCCAGGTATTTCAAAAAGGGTTGCCGTATCTTGTAAAAGTTCTCAGTTTTGTGGTGTACCATATTTGTGAGAAAATCCCAGGGGAATATGCTCCATAACAATCTTCCGCCAACCCGACAGGCCTGCTCTGATAATTACCAGTGAAGCAATCCAGTGATATTGCTTAACTGTTGGCTTTTGAAACCGCTGTCACTTTTACTTTGATCTGATTTAATCTTTTCTAAAGCTGTTGAATTTTCTAGCCAAATGTATTATTCATTATTGTAGCCATTCTTGAACTCATTTCCACTGCTGTTTTTTGAATGTGCAATGTGAGCTGTCTAGTCAAATCTTAATTTCATTTGCTGTCTCACTGGTAATGCGCCTTACCTTTGCGTTTTGGAATGCCTGCACTTTTCTCTTTCCCTGTACCTGGAACAGGTTTATAACTTTGATTACCATCAGCTGTTGTCTGTCTTTTGAACTCCTTTGGATTTACTGTAACTTTGGAAGTTTTGTCCCTGGCCAGGCCTTCAGAGTTCAAATGTTCCCTGAATGCACACTAAATCTCTCTTGGGAAACTTAATCGGCATGGACAAGCTAGACTGAACAGTCCATGCTGTATGACTGTGTGAGGATACCCAGATTCCTCGAAACGACAGCATTCTGCAGTCTCCCACCATTTAAGAAAAGCTTTTCAATTCTTCCTGCCAAAGTGATCAACTATGCATTTTCATACAGGATACTCCACCTGACATTTTTTTTTGTACACTCACATAACATAACTATATCCCTTTGCAGAATTTTTGTATCCTCCTATAACTTGCTTTCTTAACTATCTGTGTATCATCAGTAAATCTGGCTTCAATACATGAAAATATTCTATCTAATTCACAAATAAAGATTATAAATAGTCACTGATCCATGTGGCACTTTGCAAGTTACAGTTTGCCACCTAAAAATGCATCATTTATCCCGAGACACTGTTTCCTGTTGGTTAATCAATTCTTTGTCCATGCCAGTATATCATCCTCAAAGCATCAAGCTCTTACTTTGTGACAAATCTTTTGATGTGGCACCTTATCTAAATGTCTTTTAGACATGTAAGTATACCACATTGATTCCCCTTTATCCATTCTGCTTGATATATCTTCAAAGATTTCTGATAAATTTGTCAAATATATTTTCTCTTTCAGAAAATAGTGCTGGCAGCCTGATTTTCTAAATGTCCAGCTAATGCCTTTTCTTGTTACAATATATGTAGATATTCACAAAGCATGGGCTGCAAAGAAATTGAGGAGCACATATTCCAAAGAAAGCGACTTAAAATAATGAGTTACTGCCATGTTAGGGTTGAGTTAGCTGGGATTATGCTTTCACACAGTGTTAGCACCTTACTGGTGACATGGTGAAAGCTAGACTTAGATTCATTACAGTCAGATTTTCCAGGCTTGCGTAAAGATTTGTAGCTCAAGTGCTGGTTGTTATAGTTATGGGTATGTTAGCTGAGCTAGGAAGTTGATTTGCAGATGTTTCGTCCCGTCTAGGTGAATTCTTCAGTGCTTTGGAGCCTCCTGCGAAGCGCTGCTGTACTGGAATTTATTTGGTTCCATTCCAGTTGCTGGTTCTGGTTGGCTGTTGTAGAAGCATGGCACTCATCCACGGACTCCTCCAACAAGCACGTCGGCTTAGACCCAATATGCCAGCCACTACAACAAACAACTAGAACCAGCGACCGAAGCAACAGGAACAGAACCAAAGAAGTTCCAGAAGATGCAGTACAGCAGCACCTTACGGGAAGCTCAAAGCACTAAAGATGTCACTCAGACAGGACAAAACATCTGCAAATCAACTTCCCAGCTTGGCAAAAATAGCTGCAACTACAACAAGAGTCAGATCTAATTAACTTCAGAATTTGTTACCATATTTCCACGGAACTACCTGACTCTCTGGTTACTGTCCAAGCTGATATTATAAAGTTCATTCTCTGCTGATATTATCCCCTTCCATTCAAATTTGCGAGCAGAATCTAAAAGTTCACCCAGACTGTGCAGAGAATCATAGAATCCCTACAGTGTGGAGACAGGCCATTTGGCCCAACAAGTCCACACCAACTCACTGAAAAGTATCCCACCCAGACCCATGCCCCTGTCCTATTACTCTATATTTCCCTTGACTAAGGCACCTAACCTACACATCCCTGGACACTATGGGCAATTTAGCATGACCAGTTCACCTAACCTACACGTTTGGACTGTGGGAGGAAACCCGTGCAGACACTGGGAGAATGTGCAAACTCCACACAGACAGTTGCCCGTGGCTGGAATCGAACCTTGGTCCCTGGTGCTAAGAGGCAGCAGTGCGAACCACTTAGCTACTGTGCCGCCCCCTTAAAGGAAGTCTTTCCCCTTGTCACACAGGGAGAGCTGTCCATGAGGAAAGAGTTTCTATAAGCTGTGTCCCAGGGCATTGATTGGTGTTGCAGTGGCTGCTTTCTCATTCCAGTAAACCACAGTGGGATCACCAAACTCTACTTCCTTTATATAATCTTTGAATGTACTGTAGAGTCTGAAATGCATGGCCATCCTTCCACAGTTCGGCATCTGGACCTCCAGAATCAACTTCTTCCCCATCACAGGATTGAAACAGCTCGTATTAAAGTCACAGATGGCATCCTATCAGACTATGATCGTGGAAAGCTGTCCTCTCCTCAGCCTTCTCAACTTGTCTGCAGTATTTCATATGGTTAACCGCACTATCTTTCTCCAGTGCCTACCCTTCACTTGCAGCTGAGTGAACCTGTCCTGATTGATACCATTCTTATCAATTCAGTCCTTGTCTGAGAATCTCCTGCCACAGCTTCCCTTCCTGCCGCCATACTGTTATCTCCAGAGTTCTCCTTGAATCTATCTTTGACTTCTTCCTATCTATCATTTGCTACTAACTTTGATTCCATAATCTGCAAATACATCAGATTGCACATGTATACTTATGACAGCCAGTTCTACCTCAATACTGCTTCTCTATCTTTTAGTCTCTCCTTTTCAAGCAGCGTATCCAACATCTATTTTTGAATGAGAACATCTTCCCTCCAGTTAAAAATAGTGAAGACTGAGGCAACTGTCTTCTGTCCTCACCAAGCTCTCCCATTCCCTTTCCACTGCCTCCATCCCTTTCCCTGGCAACTGTCTGAGGCTGAAGCAGAATATTTGTAATATTTGTCCTATTTTGAAGCTAAGTTTCTGAATCCGAATCCTGTCAATATCTAAGGTTGTATACACAGGATTATCCACATTATTATTTACTTTTATCATTCAATTTGTATTATAACATTGGTGCCATAAAGTCATAGCATTGTATGGCACGGAAACAGACCCTTCGGTTCAACTTATCCATGCCAATCACATATCCTAAATTAGTCTTCTCCCATTTGCCAGCATTTGGCCCATATCTCTCTCAACCCTTCCTATTCATGTACACATCCAGTTGCATTTTAAATGTTGCAATTGTACCAGCCTCCACCACATCCTCTGGCAGCTTATTCCATACATGCATCACCCTTACATGAAAAAGCTGCCCCATAAGTCCCTTTTAAATAAATGTTTCCCCTCTCATTTTAAACCTATTGCCCTCTAGTTTTGTACTTCCCCATTCCAGGGAAAAATCCTTGGCTATTCACCTATCCATGCCACTCATGATTTTGTAAACCCCTCGAAGGCCACCTGTCAGCTTCTGACCTCCAGGGAAAATAGCCCCTGCAGATTCAGCCTGTCCTTAAAGATCAAACTTTCCAACCCTGGCAATATCCTTGTAAATCTTTTCTGAACCCTTTCAAGTTTGACAATATTATTCATATGGCAAAGAGACCAGAATTTAATGCAGTATTCCAAAAGTGGCCTAACAAACATCCTGTCACAGCTGCAACATGACCTCCCAACTCCTATACTAAATGCACTGCACAATAAAGGAAAGCATTCCAAACACCACCTTCACTTTCATCTCCTACATGCAACTCCACTTTCAAAGAGCAATGAACTTGAACTTCAAGGTCTCTTTGTTCAGCAAGAGTCCCCAGGACCTTAGCGTTAAATGCATCCAAGGAGCAGGAGATTCGTAATTTCGGGCAAAAGTCTTTTATCAGAATACTGCCTGACCTGCTGTGCTTTTCCAACACCACACTCTCAACTTTAATCTCCAGCATCTGCCATCCTTACTTTCTCCTTAGCATTAAGTGTATAAGTCCTGCCCTGATTTGCCTTTCCAAACTGCAGCACCTCACATTTATCTAAATTAAATTCCATCTGCCACTCCTTGGCCAATCTGATCACCTGTTGTACTCTGAGGTAACCTTCTTTGCTGTCCACTGCACTTCCAATTTTTCCAAACTTACTAACCATACCTCCTAAGGTAACATCCAAATCGTTTATATAATTGATGAAAAGCAGTGGTCCCAGCACCAATCTTTGTGACACACCGCTGGTCACAGGTCTCCAGTCTGAAAAGCAACCCTCTACCACCACCCTCTGTCTTCTACCTTCGAGTCAGTTCTGTATCCAAATGGCTAGTTCTCCTTTATTCCATGTCACCTAACCTTGCTAACTGGTCTACTATGCAGAACCTTGTCCAAAGCCTTACTGAAGACCATGTAGACCATGTCCCCCACTCTGTCCTCATTGATTCTCTTTGATACTGCTTCAAAAACTCAATCAAGTTTGTGAGACACAATTTCCCATGCACAAAGCCATGTTGACTATCCTTAATCAATCCTTTCCTTTCCAAATACATGTAAATCCTGTCCCTCAGGATTCCCTCCAACAACTTGCCCAACATTGATGTCAGGCTCACCAGTCTGTGGTTCCCTGGCTTTTCCTTACCACCTTTATTAAATAGTGGCAGCACGTTAGCCAACCTCCAGTCTTCTGGCACCTCAGCAAAGGGCCCAGCAATCACTTCTCTAGCTTCCCATAAAGTTCTAGGCTACCCTTGATCAGGTCCCAGGTACTTATCTATCTTTATGCCTTTTAAGATGTCCCGCATCACCACCTCTGGAATATGGACATTTTTCAAGATGCTGCTATTTATTACCCCACATTCTCTATCTTGCATATCCTTCACCACAGTAAAGGCAAAATACTCATTTAGCATCTCCCTTTCTCCTACGGTTCCAGATGCAGGCTGTCTTGCTGATCTTTAAGGAGCCCTATTCTTTCCCTAGTTCCCTTGTCATTAGTAAATTTGTAGAATCCCTTTGGATTCTCCTTTAGCCTTATTTGTCAAAGCTATCTCATATCCCCTTTTTGCCCTCCTGATTTTCCTCCTTTTAGCCTGTAGCCTTTATACTCTTCTAGGGAACCATTTGATCTCTGCTGTCTATACCTGACAGATGTTTCCTTTTTATTCTTGACCAACACCTCAATTTCTCTGGTCATCCAGCATTCCCTATACCTACTGGCCTTGCTCTTCACCCTAACAGATGTCAATGATAGACATGATGTGGAGGTGCCAACGCCCTACCTGATGAAGGAGCAGCACTCCAACATAAACCTGTTTAACTATAATCTGGTGTTGTGTGATTTTTAACTCAATTTTGAAGGCTTTCCATTTTCCAACCAACCTCTTGCCTATCAACATCTGCCCCCAATCGACTTTTGAATGTTCTTACCTACTATTGTCAAAATTGGCCTTCCTCTAATTTAGAACTTCCAACTTTTAGATCCAGTCTATCCTTTTCCATCAATATCTTAAAACTAAAAGAATGCTGGCCCAAAGTGCTCCCCCACTGACACCTCAGTCACCTGCCCTGCCTTATTTCCCAAGAGTAGGTCAAGTTTTGCACCTTCTCTTGTAGGTATATCTACATAATGAATCAGAAAATTTTCTTGTATGCACTTAACAAATTCCTCTCCATCTAAACCCTTAACACTATGGCAGTCCCAGTCTATGTTTGGAAAGTTAAAATCCCCTACCATAACCACCCTATTATTCTTACAGATAACTGAGATCTCCTTGCAAATTTATAATCATTTTCCATATCCCAACAAGGTGATCATCCCTTTCTTATTTTTCAGTTACATCCAAATAACTTCCTTTTACATATTTCCAAGAATATCCTTCCTCAGTATAGCTGTAATGCTAATCAAAAGCACCGTTCTCCCTCCTATCTTATCCTCTTTTTATCCTTCTTCTAGCATCTATACTCTGGAACATTAAGCTGACAGTCCTGTGTATCCCTGAGCCACATCTCTAATTGCTATGATATCCCAGTCCCATGTTCCCAACCTTACCCTGAATTCCTTTGCCTTACCTGTTGGGCCTCTTAAATTAAACGACATTTATTTCAAATAATCAGTCCAACCTCGTTCTCTGCTTTGTTTCTACCTGCCCCAACTTTTTAACTTGTTCCTTTTCCCAAATGTGCCAGTTTCAGACTGATCTCTTTCCTTTCTGACTCCCTGGGTCATGCACAGGCGCACATACACCTCCCCCACCGATTGCAGTCCTCCTGAGCAGCTCTAGCAAATCTTCCAGCCAGTATATTAGACCCTTTCCAATTCGGGTGCAATCCTTATACAGGTCTTTTCTATCCCAAAACAATTTCCAATGATCCAAGAATGTGAATCCTTCTCCCCTGCACCAGTCCCTCAGCCATGCATTTATCTGCTATATCCTCCTATTCATACACTCTCTAGCCCATGGCACAGGGAGTAACCCAGATATTGTTACCCTTGAGGACTGCCTTTTTAAATTCTTGCCTGACTTCCTATGTTCTCTCCCTAGAATCTCATCCTTTTCTTATCCTATATTGTTAGTTCCAATGTGTACAATGACCTGCTGCTGATCCCTTTCCCTTTCCCTTTTGAGGATATTTTGCACCCACTCTGAAATATCCTTGATCCTGACACCAGAGAGGCAGCACTCCATTCTGATGTCTCATCGTGGACCGCAGAAACACCTCTCTGTGTCTCTGACTAGAGAGCACCCTATCACAATCAATCACTTGGAACCTAGTGTACCCCTTGTTACATTAGAGCCTGTCTCTTTACCAGTGCGACATTCCCCTGAGAATCCTCCAAATAGCATACTTATTTGAGATGGGGATAGCCATAGGAGATTCCTGCACTACTTGCCTCCCTCTTCTAATTTTGTACCTGGCTAACTTTGGTTTATCTCTTTTTCTACAACTGCCATCCATCACACCCTGCTCCTTCCAGCTCCTGTAAATTCCTCGTTGCTTCTAACTGCCAGTCTAACTGATCTATGCGATCTAATAGGATTCGCACACACTTCCTGCAGACATAATCATCAGTAACAGAAACTCTCCCTAATCTCCCTCATCCAACAGGAAGAGCACATCACTCTGCTAACGGTCATCTTTGCACCTGAACAATGTACAGACCCAGAAAGTAGTCTTACTGCTTTAAAAACTGCTCCAAGCTAACATAATACTTTATATTTTAAGTTTTATATTTTAAGTTTAATTAAAAGACAGATCTCAGTCAAAACATATAATCAAGAAAGAACTCCCTCTACGCAGTATTGTAGATTTACAAATAAATAAGGTCACATTTAAAAATGAGCCAAGTAGCTTCTCCTCCGTGCAGGTTCCTCCAAGGTCAGCTGTGAATTTCACTGTTTGTTAATTTTTCTTAGACAAATTTCGATGTCCAGAGATACTTGAAACCAAACAGCAGAGGCAGTTAGCTCTGCAGGTTACTTCTGGTCAGACAGTTGTGTTGGTTAATTTCTCCATTTGATTCTATTCCCATGTGGTCACTGCCTTTATCTCTCTTCCTCAAAAAAACGCAAAGTTTGAACATGAATTTTGAATTTGGTATTCAGTGACTTCACTGAATTGTTGCAGTGCAAAATGAGGCCAATTGTGGCTGCACCTCCTCTCCTGAGTGCCAGTACCACTCTCTTGTTTTGCACACATCTCCATCAAATGCTTCTTTATACAATCAGTGTATATCACTTCATTGCACCCACCACTGGCACCACAGTAATACTGCTCCTCACGTAGCTGCCAGGTTCACACTTACAAAATGAGTTGTCACTTAGCTCGCACATTATCAGGTCATTGAACTGTCATCCTAACTAGGAAAGCATACATATGTTAGCTTTTTAATAAGGTCTCACAGAAGAGATTAATATGTAAAATTAAAGCGCATGAAATTCAGGTAACTATGCCACTGACATGTATAGAGAACTGGTTGGTCGACAGGAAATAGTAAAATAATAAATGTGTCTCTTTCCAAGTGGCAGGCAGTGACTAGTGGGGTACCAAAGGGTTGAGTGCTTGGACCCTAGCTATTCACAGTATGTATGCATGATTTAGATGAGGGAACTAAAAATAATATGTCCAGGTTTGCAGAGGACACAAAGTTGGGTAGAAGATTGAACTCTGAGGAGGATGCAGAGATACTTCAGTGTGACAAGTTGTATTATTGGTCAAATGCAAGCCAGATGAAGTATAATTTTGATAAATGTGAAGCTGTCCACTTCAGTGGCAAAACTGGAAGGCAGATTATCTAATTGATAATCAGTTGAGAAAGGGGAAAGAGGATTGAGACCTGGCTGTCCTTGTACACCAGTTTCAAAATGAGACTTACCGTAGCCCACTCGCAGCAAGTAGTGAAGAAGGTGGAAGCTGGTATGTTGTCTTTCATAGCTCGAGGATTCAAGTACAAGAGCATGGGCATCTTGCTGCAATTGTACAGGGCCTTGGTGAGGCCACACCTGTGCAGTTTTAGTTTCCTTATCAGCTCAGGAGGAAGTGCAACAAAAACAAAGACTGATTCCTGGGATGGCAGGATGATTTATGAAGAGAGACTGGATTGGTTAGGATATATTCAGTTGAATTTAGAAGAACGACGGAGGTAAATCTAATAGAATATGTAAAATTCGAATGACTCAAGGTAAATATGGGAAGAACCTTAACAGATGAGCAGAAAGTCAGATCTGGGGTCACGAGTCTAAGGATACAAGATAAGCCATTTAGGATTGAGGTGAAGAGAAATTTCTTTGTTCAGAGAGTGGTGAATTTGTGGAATTTTCTGCCACTAAAAACAGTTGAGGCTCCAGGGTCGGAGGATTAGAACGATAGGGATAGGCTGACCAGGCTGGAGCTGTTTCCCCTGGAGCGTTGGAGGCTGAGGGGTGATCTTAGAGGTTTACAAAATCATGAGGAGCATGAATAGGATAAACAGACAAAAAAGTCTTTTCCCTGGGGTAGGGGAATCCAGAACTAGAGGGCGTAGGTTTAAGGTGAGAGGGGAAATATATAAAAGAGGCCTAAGGGGCAACTTTTTCACGCAGCGGGTGGTACGTGTATGGAATGAGCTGCTAGAGGATGTGGTGGAAGCTGGTAGAAGCAGTTGCAACATTTTCGAGGCATTTAGATGGGTATCTGAATAGGAAGGGTTTTGAGGGATATGGACCGGGTGCTGGCAAGTGGGACTAGATTGGGTTGGGATGTCTGGTCGGCATGGACGGGTTTGACTGAAGGGTTTGTTTCTGTGCTGTACGTCTCTGACTCTATTTTCAAGAAAGAGCTTGATATAGTTCTTGGGTTAAAGGAATCAAAGGATCTTGGGACTTAGCAAGAACAGGGTACTGAGTTAGACAATCAGCCATGAACACATTTAATAGCAGAGCAGGTTCGAAGGGCTAAATGGCCTACTCCTATTTTCTGTTTTTCTATATTAATCCTCCAGTGCCCTCTCCGATGCCTCAGTTGAGTCTGCCTCAAGCACCACTGTCAGGCAGTGCATTCCAGACCTAAACCATTTATTGTGTAAATATTTTTTCCTTACATTATTTTTGTTTCTTTTACAAATCATTTTAAATCTATGCCATCTTGTTCTCAGTACTTTTACAATTTGGAATAGTTTCTCCCTATCTATTTTATCCAGACCACTCATGATTTTTAAACCTTTTACCTGATCTCCTCTGAGCCAACTTATCTCTCAGGATTACAGTCCCAACCTGTGTCCGATCTGTTCTCACAACTGAAGTTTCTCATCCCTGGAGCCATTAATATGTTGTTGTGACCAGTTGTGAAACAGGCACTGATTTCTGTGGAACCCCACAACTCTCAGGGTCACCAATCTGAGAAAGAACCCCTATCCTGCCCATTAGTTAATTCTCTATCCATGCAAATATACCACCTATGTCCTTGAACACCATGGGCTCTTATCACTTAACACTGGAAGTTCAAATACAACACATCAACTGGCTCCCCTCTGTCCACTCTGGCTGAAACTTCCTCAAAAACACAAATAAATCAGACACTGTTTCCCTTTCGTGGAGCCATGCTGACTTCGCTTGATATGATTGATCCCAACATTTTCCGACAATAGATGTGGAAGTGCCGGTGTTGGACTAGGGTGGTCAACGTCAGAAATCATATAACACAAGGATACAGTCCAACAGGTATATTTGAAATCACAAGCTTTTGGAGTGCTGCTGCTTCGTCAGGTGAAGTGACTTCATTTGGTGAAAGAGCAGCACTCTGAAAGCTTGTGATTTCAATTAAACCTGTTGGACTATCAGTTGGTGTCATGTGATTTCCAACAGTTGATGTTCGGCTAATCAACCCACAGTTATCTGCTTGTTACCTTTCCTTTTTGAATAGGGTTGGCACATTGGCAGTTTTCTAATCCAGGAGAAAGTGAGGACTGCAGATGCTGGGGATCAGAGCTTAAAAATGTGTTGCTGGAAAAGCGCAGCAGGTCAGGCAGCATCAAAGGAGAAGGAGAATCGACGTTTCGGGCATAAGCCCTTCTTCAGGAAATCTAATTCAGAAAAAAGTTTTCTAATCCACCAGTGCTTCATAATCCAACAATTTCTTTTGGAAATTTACAACCAATGTGTCTATTATCTCTGTAGCTACTTATTTTAGGATACTAGGATATAAGCTATCAGAGCCAGGGGACTTATCTGATTTTTGTACTTTATCTAATACTAATTCTCTCGTGAGGTGATGGTACTTAATTTCTCCCCTGTATTCTTCAGTGTTAATGGGGTAAACAGAACAGGAACTGAGCCTTCACCATACCACATCTGTGCCAACCATAATGTCATTCTAAATTAATCCCATCTGCTTGCACACCATGATCCATACCCCTTTATTCCCATCTGTTCACATGTCTGTCCACATGGCTGTTAAATTTTGGTGGTGTTTCTGCTTCTACCACCTCCCCTGGCAGCACATTTCAAGTACCTACTATCTTATGTGTAAAAAATGAACTTCTCTTCACAGCTAGTTTAAACTTTCCACCTCTCACCTTAAACCTATGGCCCCTATTATTTGACATTTCCATCCTGGGAAAGAGACCCTATCAATGCCCCTCATAATTTTGTGTATTTCTATCAGGTCACCCCTCAGCCTCTGACACTCTCGCAAAAACAATCCAAGTTTGTCCAACCTCTCACTGTAGCCAGTACACTCCAATCCAGGCAACATCCTGGTAAACTCTTCTGCACCTCTCCAAAGTCTCCATATCTTTCTTATACTGCGGCGATTTGAACAGCACAGTACTCCAAATATGGTTGGACCAAAGTCTTATATAACTCTCCCCTGACATTTCTTTGTTCTCTGTAACCAACTCCCCAGATTCATTGTCTAAAGGACTGATGTTCGCATTGACCTCTCTCATCCTTTAAATATATAAAAAGAAGCTCTTATTGTTAATTTTTCATGTTCCGCATTAGTTTGTTCTCAGTTTATTTTCTCTATCATTATTATCTTGTTAATCTTCCTTTGCTGGGTTCTGAATGTATGCCAGTCCTCAGGGCTGTCATAACTTTCATCTCCTTATCAGACTTCAAATCTCACCACAACAAATGGTGAAATCTGATTGCAATAAATTGTGGCATGAAAAATTAATCTGGTGACAGCCTAGCCATTGATGATAATTGGAAAAACACACCTGATTTGCTAATATTTTGTAGGAAATCTGCCATCCTCACCTGATCTGGCTTATCTGTGCATCAGCATAGTTAACTTTTAACTGCCCTCTGAAATGGCTGAGAGCACCAATCAGCTCAGGGACAACTAGGGATGGGCAGCAAACACCAGCCTTACCAGCAACACCCACATTGCATACAAGAATAAAGAAATGCACGAGTACAGCAGCTATTGGCTTCACAAACGATGGTGTTCTGTCACCTATTTCTTCTTAAATCATTTTGTATTACATAAAACAATGTTGTAGCGCCCAAAGTAGCTGTATCATTTAAAAACCCATGCATTTCATAATTCTGTACAGCATCAAAGCCTGCGTGCTGTTTCTGCTGATTACTGTTTTGATCATTTGCTTCAGTTTTGACAGCGAGTCTTCAACTGCCTAGTAATTCATAGTCACTTGGGTGTGCATTTACATCAGAATACCATCTTAAATCTTTTACTTTCTCCCTTAGGATTCAAGAGACGGAACAAGCAAAACTGAGCCTGATATTGTCTTCTGTAGCAATAACTGCTTTGTACAGTACGCAATGGCCACCCAAGCAAAAACTCCAGAGTCGAAGGTAATGTTCTTTTATAGATTTGCTTTTAAAACAATGGCAATTTTAAAATTAAACCTGCATAAATGCACGCAAGTTTGCTTGGAAACTGAGTTTTCTACCTCCATCTCAAATTGGAGATCTACCTAAACTATATTAAAATAAACTAGGCGAAAGTGAGGACTGGAGATCGGAGTCGAGAGTGTGATACGGGAAAAGCGCAGCATTTCGGGCAGAATCCCTAATGAAGGGCTTATGCATGAAACATCGATTTTCCTGTTCCCTCAATGCTGCCTGACCTGCTGTGCTCTGGTGAAACTGATGAATTTCAGAGGAGAAGAGGCTGTGGTCACAATTATTCTCATTGTATAAGTTACGTTAGGTCAGTGGAGGCCATGGTAAACTCTTAACATCTCTGATCTAAAACAGTAAACCAGGAATATTTATTGAATGTCAATTGTGAGAAAGTTCTTAAAATGCATAGTTTAAGGATTGATTGAGAAATGGCAGGCTAGCTAACACAAAGGCAGATTCAATATTTTGATGCCATAGACAGATATTTTAATTACTTTTATTTCTGGGATTTCATATTTCAATCCAATTGTGTGGAGGATAGCAGGCTTCTAAACATTTGGGATTAACTACTATATGTGGCTTACATAACTCATTGACAAAACTTTTCTAATGTAAAGATAATGTCATCACTTCTGGTTTCATCCTAACACAAGATAGCAACAATGACAGTTGTCAACAGTTAAGTAGCGCAATTAACAGCATGACACCAGGCATTAAAATAATTTCAGACACTATTGGCACGGGGTGTTGTGCAAACAAAAATATTTCCTTACATCATATTTCCGTATGGAATTTGTGTCAAGAAGCTTTCCATTTCTTACAATATGTTTTATCAGGAAGCCTTCTGGCTACACCTCAAAATTATTCATGAGCATTAAAATGCAATACATAATGTGTATGTGCTAACAGGCAAGGGTAAAAATGCATGAGTTGGAAGAATGAAACGTTTTGGTAGTGAGGTGGGCAGTGGTACTAAGATGAAAGTGAAGCCCACTCTAATAATTTTGTCACTTTCTCTTCATGGATAAGAATTTTTTAGATTTTGTTTTTTTAAATGATTTGCACTTAACCTGTTTTGAGGTATACCCAGATATTGCAAATTACTTTTGGAAATTTTGATTGCATTCAGTAAACTTAAACATAGATTTTCATAGGTTAGGGTTAAATAGAGTTTTAAATCTGATATTTCACATGGTAGCTCATATCTACCGAATGGATTATTGTTCTTTCTCTAACCAGGTTGAGATCATTTTAGTTTTAAAATTCACCTCTTCTTTTGTTTTTTAAAGCAACAGGAACATACATCTGTAGTAATAGAGCAGCCAGCCAAAGATGTGACACGAAACACATTCCATCATTATAACAACAACACCTCCTCCTTAGATGTCCATCGACTTCCACGGATTCAGGAAAACGCAGTGTCTCCAACTACTCCAACTACTTATTTCCCTCCTGCCAACCTGCAAGAGTCAAAACCTGAAGATCTTAAGGTGACGGTGAAGCTGAAGCCTAGACCAAGGTCGATGCCAGAAGACCTAGATGACAGTCGTCCAGCAATTAAAAGGTGGAAAGGGATGAAGTGGAAAAAGTGGAGAGTTCAAATAGTCATTCCTAAAGCGCATTTGAAGTTGGCGTCTGAGGAAGAAATAGATGAACTCCTGAAGAAACTTGGAACATCCCTGAAGCCTGAACCTATGCCACGAGACTATAGAAGATGTTGTTTGTGTCATGAAGAAGGTGATGGAACAACCAATGGGGCTGCAAGGCTTCTGAACCTTGATCTTGATCTCTGGGTCCACTTGAACTGTGCCCTCTGGTCCACAGAAGTATATGAGACCCAAGCTGGCGCCTTGATTAATGTGGAGATGGCTTTAAGACGTGGTCTTTCTATGAAGTGTGTTTTCTGTCATAAAATGGGAGCTACTGGTACATGTCATCGGATAAGATGCACCAATATTTATCACTTTACCTGTGCCAGTAAAGCCCAATGTATGTTTTTCAAGGACAAGACAATGCTCTGCTCAATACATAAACCAAAGGGACCCCATGAGCAAGAGTTGACATACTTTGCTGTCTTTAGGAGGGTCTATGTGCAACGGGATGAAGTCAAGCAAGTTGCCAGCATTGTACAACGAGGTGAACGCAACCACACATTTCGTGTTGGTGGCCTGATTTTCCATGCCATCGGGCAACTTCTCCCACAGCAGATGCAGTCTTTTCACAGCTCTATAGCTCTCTACCCAGTTGGATATGAAGCAAGCCGTTTTTATTGGAGTACACGTTACTCCAACAAACGTAGCCGATATCTCTGCTCCATTGAAGAGAAAGATAATGTCCCAGAATTTGTGGTCAGGGTTATTGAACAAGGTCATGAAGATCTGGTCTTAACAGGAAGTTCTCCAAAAGGTAAGGAAGAATATTTTGTTTTCTCCTGAAATACAGTTTTGTACATAATGCAATTTTAAATAATTAACCACCTGCAGACTTTTTTAAAAATAAATTTCTAAAGAAGGTAAGTCTGGTTTTTGATATAAGCCAAAATATGTTATCCTTCACCAAAAGTATTAATATGCAACAGTATTTGCATTCCTCTAAAAATGAATCAGTTTGTGATATTTGAGCACCACCTTCTCAATATATTTCATTATTTTAATTGATGTATACATGCTTTGTGGTCAGTGGTAATGCAAATGGTTTGTTTAATTATCTGTACATTATTCTGATGTTGCTTCATTAAAGAAAAACTCAAGTAACTTGTATGTACTGAAAACCAAAATATGATAAATGTATAAGATAATAAAATAGACACTATTAAAATATTCCTAGTCAAGGAACATTGTATTCTGTGAAAATGAATTTCCAACAAGCTATAGATATCAGTTCTTGACTGTCTTAAGTTGAACTTCTCATAGGAACTGATAGTTTTAATTTAATAACTTACATGTTAATTAGATTAAAATTGAGTTCTGTTTATGCCGTGAATGTGATCTGGATGAAGTGTTTGGAAAAGGAATTCACGATTTGAACACAGAGGTATAGGTTTGTTGCCTCGGGGCTGAGGAGAGTTAAGAAATATGAATTCCAGGTATGAATTCAAATGATGCCACAAGCTTGGTTGAGAGTTATAAAGGATACTAATAAACCAACAAAAGAATATTCAATTTCAAATGATTACAACAACCTCCTTTATAACTTATGATCACTTGAAATTTGGTATTTTTGTTTTGTTTTAGTCCTGATGTGAGACGCACACAGCTTTGCCAGTATTCTCCCTTTTCAGCAAAATGGAGATACTAGGGGAAGCATAAAAATACCTTTAGAAAAATTTACAAAATTAGAATACCAAACTTTTAACTTTTTTTACTGGAAATTACTGGTTTTCTCTTTCAGGGGTGTGGCAAAAGCTCCTGGAACCCATCACTCGCCTTAGAAAAGATGCTGACATGCTGAAACTCTTTCCAGACTACCTTAAGGGTGATGATCTGTTCGGCTTGACTGTTTCTGCAGTCACAAGGATAGCAGAATCGGTATGTGGTTTTTATCGTGAATTGTACCTGTTAAAGGTAACCAAAGCTTTGGTGCGTGACCCTTCTATTGTAGAAGACTTCACCTATTCTTCAATTAGCTTTTTTTCCCTTAGAAGAAAATATAAGTTGAGGAAAAAAACACAACTTGTGACAGAAGATTTCTTTTTATCAAGCGTTTTAAGATCCTTAGGCACGCACTACAGCTTGTACTGTATATATTATTGACAGGAGTTCCACACCATGAGGTTGTGCCTTTCATCGGGTAAGATGTTAATGCAAAATCCTATCTGCTTGTCCTCATGGCACTGTTTGAAAAGGAATTTTAATTTCACCCAATTTCTCGCCAACATTTTGTTTCAAGTTTTTAAGAAGTTCAGAGACCAGCCCAATAAATTTGGGATGAAGAGGAACTTTATACAGAGCTATTAAGGCAATGTATTAAACAACAAAAGTTATGCTAGCAAACAAAGGCAATTGATATCCTAGTTAAAATGGTTTTTGCTTCCTGCCACATTTGGGGTATGGATGGCCTGTGATGCTTTCATGCAACAAATGTCTTCAAATGAGTTCTTTATTTACAAGAGCCATGTGCTTACTGTGCTCTGATTTTGCCAAAATGCTTTGATCTTTCTAGTGAAAGGTCAACCTGTGATCATGACCTGAGCAGGATATTCCAAACACCCAAATAGTTAACTTTTTACTGTATGACCTTTTGCCAAATTTAATAATACATGTCTTCACTTAGTTAAAGCTCTTCAGTTCATTGACATGTGCGTTCGAAGCATGTGCTATGATGACAACTGACATTGTGGTTTGGACATCAATCTCGCATTTTCGCTATTCCCACTATCGGTTCACACCATTATTCCCTGTTTTAAATCCGGTTTGAGGAGTGTTTGAGCTATAGGGAGAGGCTGAATAGGCTGAGACTGTCCTCCCTGGAATGTTGGAGGCTAAGGGGTGACCTTATAGAGGTTTATAAAATCATGAGCATGGATAGGGTGAATAGACAAGTTCTTTCCCCTCGGATGGGGGACTCCAGAACTAGAGGGCATAAGTTTCGGGTGAGAAGGGAAAGTTTAAATAAGACCTAAGGGGCAACTTTTTCACACAGAGGATGATACATGTATGGAATGAGCTGCCAGAGGAAGTGGTGCAACATTTAAAAGGCATCTGGATGGATATATAAATAGGAAGGGTTTAGAGAGGTATGGGCCAAGTGTTGGCAGATGGGACTAGATGAATTTAGGATATCTGGTTAGCAAGGACGAGTTGGACCGAAGGGTCTGTTTCCATGCTGTACATTTCAATGACTCTCTGACTGTGCCTGCGACAGCAACAATCATCTGTTCTGGTAATGCACCAACTCAGGCTAATGGTCTGGGGACAAAAACAGAAATTACTGCAAAATTCAACAGGTCTGGTAGCATCTGTGGAGAGAAAGCACAATGTTTTGGGTCCAGAGATCCTTCAGAAGTTCTGAAAAGGAGATTTAAAAAAACCTCTTCCTCTGAAGATCTTTTGTTGCATTAAGGTTGCATGGCATAGTTGAAAATCACACAATAGGTAACTTCACCAAATAATAATTATGGAACAAGGTGAATGTACATCCACCATTCTGCATTTATAAGGATATAAATTCTGCCATAATATGATGAGAGTCTGGACTGAGCTGATGGGGAGAAACATCCCATTGAACCAGAGGGTATCAATTTCAAGTGTTTGGTTAGGTTCTAGATGCACTGCCTGAGGGTGTATTGGAGGCAAATTTAGTTGAGGTTTTTAAAATGGAATTGGATAATTACCTAGAGAGAGAAAGATAGGCAAGTCTTGGGGAACTGGCATGGACGTGATGGGCTGAGTAGCCTCGTGTGTTACAAACATTCAGTGTATCTGCCACTTAATTGTGAATTGTTATGTTTATGCAATCTGGTGTTGATTTTGAATTCTTCATTACAGCTACCTGGAGTAGAGAACTGTGAAAACTACACCTTCCGTTACGGTCGCAATCCATTGATGGAACTTCCACTTGCAATAAATCCTTCAGGCAGCGCTCGGTCTGAACCCAAAATGAGTACCCATGTCAAGAGGTTTGTGTTAAGGTATTTTCGTTTTCGACTTCACATAGTTGTAGGGTTGCAGGTCGCATTGCTTGCTCGTTGTCCAGTGTCTCGCCTACTGTTTCCTAAGTGGTGCAACAGCAAAATACAAGTTAATAATCTATCTGTACTGAAAATTGTTATTGTAAAATATTTTATAGTTTTTTCCAGTTTCTGAGTTCCTTGTTAATATGTTAAAGATCAAAGCCATAAATAATGACTTTGCAATATAAAATCATGTGAAAGCAGAAAAAGAGCTTTCTTTAGCTCATTAAACCTTTGTGACTACTAGGTTTTGCTTTTTTGTGTTTATCTAAAAATAATTTACCTACAAAATAATTTGCTTCTTTGTGTTTACCTAAATTCTGTTTTTACTGTTGTGAATCAGTTTTAAAGAAGGAGAGGAAGAAATTGGGGTGAAAAGAAAATATGACTATTTAATTGCCATAGCTGAAAATATTGGCACATTATTGTAAACAGACATTTCTCTCCTTCAACAAATAAATATTTAATTAATAACTTTAAGTCATTCTTACCAAAATGATGGTTGCTTCTGGATTGTTGCACCCTTTACAGCTTGCCATGGTTGTGTATGTGTCCTTGCTGGTTGAGTTGCTCAGCTTTGCCCATTTGCATGTTCTGTGTTTCCCTTCCCATTTGCTTCCCAAGAAAGAAAAAAAATTTCTATTTGCTTTTATTATTCCTATTGACCAAAAGGAACTTCAGAATTTTTTTTCCTTCCCCTTTTTTCTCATCTCTACTTCGTGCCGAATCCTGCTAGGCCGCACACTCTGAACAGTACCAGTACATCCAAGTCTTTTCAGAGCACCGTTACGGGAGAGCTGAATGCACCTTATAGCAAGCAATTTGTCCATTCCAAATCCTCTCAATATCGCAAAATGAAGACCGAATGGAAGATTAATGTTTACCTGGCTCGTTCTCGAATCCAGGTCAGTGTTCGTTAATGAAAAGTGACAATTTTTCTTTCTTCGTGAATAAAGTGAAAAAACATGCTGTGATTATGGAGATCCCAGTGATATGTTGCATTGGGATAACAATGCCTAGAAGGAAAAAGCGATGAGATGAGAGAGTACTCTTCATTGGCGAACTGTTTGGGGAATTCATCTTTGAAGATTTTGTTCCAATAAAAATCTCCATATTATCCATTACTAGTTATCAAGGCAACATGAATTCTGAAATTGTTATTTATTATTTTCTTTGAAAAACTTTAAATAGAAATTATGCTTATTGGGAAAGACATAAGATAAAATAAGTGTAGGCCAGTCTGCTGTGGAATGCACTCATATTGTATTGGCTGCCCATTTTACATCCCATCCAATTTTTTTTTCTGTTAATTCGGTGCGTGCTTGAATAGAGAGATGTGTCGTTGCAGGTTTTGTCTTTCCCTTATCAGGACAAATAGAAGAATGCTAAATTTTAAGTGACCACAATTTATACAACAGGGTTCTGATTGGTTGCCGAGTCGACTCCACTTGGCCAAAGTATTGGTCAGTCTGATCAGAGTTGAGGAGGAAAGAGTACTGATTGTTTTACAGTTCAACTCTGGCCAACCTGGTTAACGTCAATTTGCCGATCAGTCTGCTGACTGTTGTACACATTACTATGGTCGTTTAAAATTTAGCCACCTTGCACTTGTCCCAATTCGTGCAAGACAAAAAGCTTCGACAGCATGTTTCTTTCCTTAGCAATGTTTGGTGCATGTGTTGAATACATCAAAACTGAGTCTCAAAAATACTCCGTGACCTTTCTGTACATTTGACTCCATCAGCTGTTTATTCAAGCAGATATTATTTGTGGTTGACATTACAGTACCTCATATGATATATGCATTAACTGATCTGCAAGAATGCTTAAGTGCAGGAAATTTTCTTTCAGGGTCTTGGTTTGTATGCTGCCCGAGACATTGAGAAGCATACTATGGTTATTGAGTACATTGGAACAATCATCCGTAATGAAGTGGCTAACAGGCGGGAGAAACTTTACGAATCACAGGTAAACTATCCGTTTGTTCCTTCAGATGTAGCTATGGAGCTCACATCTCATCAGGTGAGTATGAATAAGTAGTAGCCAGATGAATGGCTATTCAATATTAATGTCTAACAGACCATAATGTTTTCTGATTGAAGATTGGGATGATGAATAAAGTTACCTCCCCCCTCTGTTCAATGATGCTGGATTACTCCCTATAGTTCTAATCTTGGTTTACATCTCATGACAATCTGGAAGTTTTGGAAACATTTCCAGAAAGAGATGGTTTGGGTTTTTTTTCATCAACCTATTCAGAGATATTATGATACACCTCTGGAGCAGGTAGGGCTTGAACCCAGGCCTCCTGGCCCAGAGGTAGGGACATAGGTGCTGCACCACAAGGGCCTATATTTTTTAATCTGTCTTAATAGTGTACAAATGTGTAGATTCCACTCTGGGGTACAGGATGTATTTGCTGTTTGTTTCAGTGAAATAGGTTAAATTGCAATAAAGACGATAATTATACTTGGAAACGAATCAACTCAGCCCTACAAACCTCAGTGTGTCATCTACAAGACGTGCTGCAGAAACTCAAGCCTGTTTTGACAACCCCTTCCAAACCCATGACCTTCACCATCTTGAAGAGGAGCAGCAGCAGGTGCATTGTAACATCACCTGCAGATTTCTTTCCAAATTTCATACTACCTGAGCTGGAAATATATCGCCATATTATGATTATCACTGGGTCACAATCCTGGAATGCTGTACCTGCAACATTGTGGGTGTACTCTGTGCTGGACAGACTGCAGTAGTTCAGAATATATCTCAACACCATTTTCACGAGGGTGATAAAAGCTGCCTGTGCTAGTGATGCCCATAATACATAATCATATCTTTTAAAAGAAAGTTTCCTTACTTCCGATGAACAGGAAATCCTGGAGGATCCACAGACCTTCATCCCTGTGCCTCCCAATATATTCCCACATACAAAATATTGTCAAGCTAATCTTCTATTTAAGAATCCTGTATGCTCCTGGGCTATGTCAAGCTTGTATAATAGTTAAATGTTTTCAGATATTCCAAAAGTTCAATGAATATGCCTTGAAGTTCATTTACTGCAATCTAATGTGATAACTCAACTAAATCATGTGGACAGAAAATTAACAGCCAACCTGTCTTTTGTGATCTGAGGCAAGTGCATGAGCAGATTTCTGTGTCCCTGCAGGAGTACTGCACTGTGATATTTTACATTTTACATTTATTCTTGTGGTTCTCATGGATGATATAATGACATTTGTATTAATGTAGCGTAGCTCAGTCATATAATGGATTGTCAACCTAGATTATTGGTCAGACCCTGGAAAAATGCATGTACCTTTGTTATTTCAAATGAGAACTGAAAGGCTGGGGTAGGGTGGGGATAAGAAAAGGAGAAACAGAAAACAGCTTTTAGCTGTTAGTATCAGCTTCTTAACTTTCAAAGCCTTATCTTCCTAATAGTGGACCTGTACATTTGCCTGTGCTGATTTGTAGCTCATTAAACTTGTTTTTTTATATACTTCACAGAGCATAACCACTACCTACTTTATGACTGTTACTAGCTTTCTATTGCACTAGTTTACACTCTAAACTCAAATATACTGGAGAAATCGTGCCCAATGAGAAACACTAATAGACTTATCACACAAGTAAAGGTGAACAAAGACTTTTGCTCCAATTCTAACATGGATCCAGATGTTGTTCTGCTCGCAGCATCTAATTGCCTATTTGAAAGACTTCAGAGTATTGCTCCAAATGTCTTAACCATAAGACATTTGTTTTGCTTCTTGTATGACCATCATCAGTCTTGAAATTTCTTTCAGTTTCCTCTGTGCTCTCTAGCCCTGCAGTTACTTGAAATAGTCATCAGGTTGGACTTTATTCTGTCTCATAGTACCTTTTGAATTTTACATGTGTAAGATGAGGCAGTTTCTGTATAGGTGCAATACTGCACTAAAGTAGAACAACTAAAAATAAAAATTTTAAGATGTTCAAGTAAAGCTTAATGTTTCTATGTAGTTTCATCTAGCAGTACCACATCGTTGTCAGATGGCAAGAGGCCACTAACAATTTCTCCGTAGTAATTGCTGCCACATTTTCATTAAGCTGAACATAATTTTGAAATATGGTTTTCTTGTGCAAAAATGCAGTGTCTCTAACTAGTTATTACAACAGTGCGTCAACCTAAACAGAACTAATGGCTTTTTCTTCAGCTTTCATTGCCTGCTTGAAAGTTTCTGAAACTGTAGTAGCTAAAGGTTTGCTAAATCTTTGTACATTTCTTAGTAGACAGCTCATGTTGTAGCAGAAGAAATTTAAAATGGAATTTGTAATTTCCATCCTTACTTCAAATGCTTTCATATTCACACTGCCCTTAGCTCAGTAAGCCTTCAGCTCTCCAAGATCTATGTACTTTCAGTTTGTTACACAACCTGATTTTCATTGCTGACTATTTGTGATCATGCGTTTGGCTATGTAGATGTTCACTGGAATTCTCTCCCTAAGCCTCGAAACCTCTCCATTCCTTTAAGATTTATGTCTTACGAAGCTTCTGACAACCCATCATCTCCTTAGGTCATGTCAAATTTTGTTTGACAATGCTCTTAGAAGCACTTTGGGATGGCTTACTACATTGAATGCACTATTAAATTACAAGTTGTATGTAAAATCTCAAACAGCTCTTATTCTTTCTTGCCTTGTTCATAGAATCGTGGAGTATACATGTTTCGCATTGACAGTGATCATGTTATTGATGCAACATTGACAGGAGGTCCTGCAAGGTAGGTATTTTTCAACGTAAAATTGGAGTAAGTCCTCTTTAACCCACTTCTCGTACTGTAGCTGTAGAAATCTATTGGTAGTGGAGATGGCGCTCTTCCTTTTCCTTTCTCTCTCCCTCTCTCTCTCTCTCTCTCTCTCTCTCTCTCTCTCATTCTTTCTTTTGCGCTCGCTCTCTCTTTCGCGGTCTCGCTCTTTTCCTTTCTCTCTCTGTTTTCTCTCGTTCTCTGTCCTCTTTCGCCTGCTCGCTCTCTCTTTCGAGCTCTGGCTCTTTATTTTCGCTCTTCTCTTTCTCTTTCGCGTGCTCTCTTTCATGCACTCTCTTTCACGCTCTCACTTTATCTCTCTCTCTCACTCTATTTCTTTTGCTCTCCCTCGCTCTCTTTCATTATGGTGTTCTAATTCGTAACATTATTCAGAGTTTCCTTGTTCAGTACGTTGTTAGAGCTCTGATTACTTTTGTATGAGTTACCTATTTTTATTGAAATAAGGTGCTGTTCTCTCCTACATGCCAACCTTGTAAGAAGCGAGTAGTAATTTACAATTAGCTCACACTGAAAGGAGTAAATCTGTCAACATTCAGGTATACAGTGGCCTTGAAGTAAAATTGTCTTTAATCCCCTCAAAACTGGACAACCATGTTACTAATGAGAAAGGAAACTTATTGGTCAGAGCATTGAGTAGAGTTGGGAGGTCATGTTGCAGCTGTACAGGGCATTGATTTGGACACTTTTGGAACATTGTGTGCAGTTCCAGTCTCCCTCCTATAGGAAGAATATTGTGAAACTTTAAAAGGTTCCGAGAAGATTTACAACGATTTACATCATGGGAGGATTTGAGCTATAGGGAAGAGGCTGATGGGTGACCTTATAGCGGTTTATAAAATCATAAGGGACGTGGATAGGATAAATGGACAAGGCCTTTTACCTGGGGTGGGGGAGTCCAGAACTAGAGAGAAATAGGTTTAGATCAACGAGGTAAAAACAATGACTGCAGATGCTGGAAACCAGATTCTGGATTAGTGGTGCTGGAAGTGCACAGCAATTCAGGCAGCATCCAACGAGCAGCGAAATCAACGTTTCAGGCAAAAGCCCTTCACCAGGAATAAAGGCAGTGAGCCTGAAGCGTGGAGAGATAAGCTAGAGGAGGGTGGGGGTGGGGAGAAAGTAGCATAGAGTACAATGGGTGAGTGGGGGAGGGGATGAAGGTAATAGGTCAGGGAGGAGAGGGTGGAGTGGATAGGTGGAAAAGGAGATAGGCAGGTAGGACAAGTCCGGACAAGTCAAGGGGAAAGTGCTGAGCTGAAAGTTTGGCACTAGGGTGAGGTGGGGGAAGGGGAAATGAGGAAACTGTTGAAGTCTACATTGATGCCCTGGGGTTGAAGTGTTCCGAGGCGGAAGATGAGGCATTCTTCCTCCAGGCGTCTGGTGGTGAGGGAGCGGCAGTGAAGGAGGCCCAGGACCTCCATGCCCTCTGCAGAGTGGGAGGGGGAGTTGAAATGTTGGGCCACGGGGCGGTGTGGTTGATTGGTGCGGGTGTCCCGGAGATGTTCTCTAAAGCACTCTGCTAGGAAGCGCCCAGTCTCCCCAATGTAGAGGAGACCGCATCGGGAGCAACGGATACAATAAATAATATTAGTGGATGTGCAGGTAAAACTTTGGATGTGGAAGGCTCCTTTAGGGCCTTGGATAGAGGTGAGGGAGGAGGTGTGGGCACAGGTTTTACAGTTCCTGCGGTGGCAAGGGAAAGTGCCAGGATGGGAGGGTGGATTGTCGGACGTGGACCTGACCAGGTAGTCACGGACGGAACAGTCTTTGCGGAAGGTGGAAAGGGGTGGGGAGGGAAATATATCCCTGATTGTGGGGTCTTTTTGGAGGTGGCGGAAATGTCAGCGGATGATTTGGTTTATGCAAAGTTTGGTAGGATGGAAGGTGAGCACCAGGGGCGTTCTGTCCTTGTTACAGTTGGAGGGGTGGGGTCTGAGAGCGGACGTCCGGGATGTGTACGAGATGTGTTGGAGGTCATCTTTAATCACATGGGAAGGGAAATTGGGGTCTCTAAAGAAGGAGGCCATCTGGTGTGTTGTGTGGTGGAACTGGTCCTCCTGGGAGCAGATACGGCGGAGGCGGAGGAATTGGGAATACGGGATGGCATTTTTGGAAGAGGTGTAATCTAGGTAGCTGTGAGAGTCTATGGATTTGTAAAAAAACGTCAGTGTCAAGTCGGCCGTCATTAATGGAGATGGAGAGGTCCAGGAAGGGGAGGGAGGTGTCAGAGATGGTCAGGTAAATTTCAGGTCAGGGTGGAATGTGTTGGTGAAGTTGATGAATTGCTCAACCTCCTCGCGGGAGCACGAGATGCCGCCAATGTAGCAGAGGAAGAGGTGGGGAGTGGTGCCGGTGTAATTACCGAAGATGGACTGTTCTACGTAGTCAACAAAGAGACAGGCATAGCTGGGGCCCATACGTGTGCCCATAGTTACCCCTTTGGTCCGGAGGAAGTTGGAGGATTCGAAGGAGAAATTGTTAAGGGTGAGGACCAGTTCGACCAAACGAATGAGTGTGTCGGTGGAAGGGTACTGTTGGGGACGTCTGGAGAGGAAAAAAACGGAGGGCTTGGAGGGCCTGGTCATGGCGGATGGAGGTGTAGAGGGATTGGATATCCATGGTGAAGATGAGGCGTTGGGGGCCGGGAAAACGGAAGTCTTGGAGGAGGTGGAGGGCGTGGGTGGTGTCTCGAACATATGTGGGGAGTTCTTGGACTAGGGGGGATAGGACAGTGTCGAGGTAGGTAGAGATGAGTTCAGTGGGACAGGAGCATGCTGAGACAATGGGTCGGCCAGGGTGGTCAGGCTTGTGGATCTTGGGAAGGAGGTAGAACCGGGCAGTGTGGGGTTCCCAGACTATGAGGTTGGAAGCTGTGGGTGGGAGATCTCCTGAGGTGATGAGATTCTGTGTGGTCTGGGAGATGATGGTTTGGTGATGGGGGGTGGGGTCATGGTTGAGGGGGCAGTAGGAAGAGGTGTCCTCAAGTTGGCGTTTGGCTTCAGCGGTGTAGAGGTCAGACTACCACTGCGCTCCCTTTATCCTCTGGCTTGATGGTGAGGTTGGGATTGGCGCAGAGGGATTGGAGGGCTGCGCATTGTGTGGGTGAGAGGTTGGAGTGGGGGAGGGGGGACGACAGTTGAGGTGGTTAATGTTCCGGCGGCAGTTGGAAATGAAGAGGTCGAGGACAGGTAATAGGCCAGCGCGGGGTGTCCAGGTGGAGCAGTGTGTTGGAGGTGGGCGAGGGGGTCCTTGGAAGGTGGGCGGGAGTCCTGATTGTGAAAGTAAGCTCGGAGGCGAAGGAAGAATTGTTTGATGTCACGGCGTGTATTAAATTCATTGATGCGTGGACGCAGGGGGATGAAGGTGAGTCCTTTGCTGAGGACTGATCGTTCATCCTCAGTGAGGGGGAGGTCTGGGGGGATGGTGAAAACTCGGCAGGGCTGGGATCTGGTGTGGGTGTGGAGCTGAGAGTGGGTCGGAACCTGTAACTGGAGTGCGTGTGGTGGTGGGGGGAATGGGGGTGGAGTCATGAGCATGGGTAGTGTTCCCCTCGTGGTTCTGGGGGGTGGGGATAGTGACAGTGGGGTCTGTGGGGGGCGTGTCAGCAGAATGCAGGTGAGTGGCGCTGGGGGGGGGGCAGAAATGGTGGTGACCACGGCAGTGGGGGTGGCGGAAGTCACTGAGTGTGTGGCCTCAGTGATGATGTGAGGGGTGGAAGTGATGTCACGTGTGATGCAAAAGGAATTGTGAGGGGCGGAAGTGGTTGTGGGAGTGGCCATGATGGGGGGGGGCGGGGCGCAGAAGTGACATCATCATTCAGCGTGGGGGTGATAGGTGCATCAGCCGCGTGGCTAGTGGCGTCTGAGTAGTTTCCGAGGCCAGGAGAATCTTCTGGAATGTATGAGGAGCGCTGGTTACAGAGGTGGGTAGATAAAAGTTTGTACTTACAGTTTTTAATGTTTGAGATGGAATTGAAATACTGTTTGTTGAGAGTATGAATTCTCCTGAGGACATAGTACAGAGTGGGTCCTTTGCAATTCTGAGAGAGTGTGGCCCTCAGCTGAGGCAAGGCTGACTGGAGAGAGGTTAGGTGCTGGCGCATTGCTGCGAGCATGGAGTGGAGGATCTTGAAGGAGAACCGTTCCACCCTACCAACCTTCACATAAACCAAATCATCCGCTGACATTTCTGCCACCTCCAAACAGACCCCACCACCAGGGATATATTTCCCTCCCCACCCCTTTCCACCTTCTGCAAAGACTGTTCCCTCCATGACTACCTGGTCAGGTCCACGCCCCCCTACAACCCACCCTCTAATCATGGCACCTTTCCCTGCCACCGCAGGAACTGTAAAACCTGCGCCCACACCTCCTCCCTCACCTCTATCCAAGGCCCTAAAGGAGCCTTCCACATCCATCAAAGTTTCACTTGCACATCCACTGATATCATTTATTGAATCCGTTGCTCCCGATGTGGTCTCCGCTACATTGGGGAGAATGGGCCCCTCCTCGCAGAGCGCTTTAGGGAACATCTCCGGGACACCCGCACCAATCAACCACACCGCCCCGTGGCCCAACATTTCAACTCCCCCTCCCACTCCGAGGACATGGAGATCCTGCGCCTCCTTCACCACCGCTCCCTCACCACCAGACGCCTGGCGGAAGAACGCCTCACCTTCTGCCTCGGAACACTTCAACCCCAGGGCATCAATGTGGACTTCAACAGTTTCCTCATTTCCCCTTTTTCCACCCCCCCCCCCCCACCTCACCCTAGTTCCAAACTTTCAGCTCAGCACTTTCCCCTTGACTTGTCCGGACTTGTCCAACCTGCCGATCTCCTTTCCCACCTATCCACTCCACCCTCTCCTCCCTGACCTATCACCTTCATCTCCTCCCCCACTCACCCATTGTACTCTATGCTACTTTCTCCCCACCCCCACCCTCCTCTAGCTTATCTCTCCACGCTTCAAGCTCACTGCCTTTATTCCTGATGAAGGGCTTTTGCCCGAAACGTCGATTTCGAAGCTCATTGGATGCTGCCTGAACTGCTGTGCTCTTCCAGCACCACTAATCCAGAAATAGGTTTAGGATGAGGAGGGAAAAGATGTAAAACAGTCCTAAGGGGCAACTTTTTCATGCAGAGAGTGATGCATGTATGGAAAGAGCTGCCAGAGGAAGTGGTGGAGGCAACATTTAAAAGGCATCTGGATGGGTATATGAAATAGGAAGGGGTTAGAGGGATATGGCCGAAGTGCTAGCAAATGGGATTAGATTAATTTAGGATATGTGGTCAGCATGGACGAGTTGGACCGAAGGGTCTCTCTCCATGCTGTACAGCTCTGTGATTCTATGACATGGAACCCTTTTCATTTTAGCGCTTAAGAACAATCAAGATAAGAAAATGTCATTTGATCTGTCGAAGTTCATCTTCAAAGCTAACCCTCTGAATAAAGCATCCATTTAAATTTTAAGCTGTTCTTGATATGCTTCTTTTGACTGACGAGCTGGAAGAAGAGCCCAAATATTTGCAGTTCCTACAGGATTGAAGATGGATCTGCAACTTAGCAATCTGCAGATAGTGCTGCAAGTTTCTGTGTCTGTCACACTGTGTGTGTGTGTCTGTGTGTGTGTGTGTTTGTTTCTTTCACTCTTCTTTCTTTTTCTCTTTTTCTCTCCTCTCTCCTTTTTCTCTACTCTCTCCTTTTTGGCTCCTCTCTCTCTTTCCCCCTCTCTCTTTTGCACTCTTTCACTCTCTCTCTCTTTCACACACTCTCTCTTTCTTTCGCTCTCCTTCTTTCTCTCTCTCTCGCTCTCTCTCTCTCTTTTGCACTCTTTCACTCTCTCTCTCTCTCGCTCTCTCTCTCTCTCTCTCTCTCTCTCTTTCCTTTCTTTCTTTTTTCTCTCTTTCTCTCTTTCTTTCTTTCTCTCTTTCTTTCTCCCTTTCTTTCTTTCTTTCTCTCACTCTCTCTTTCGCTCTCTTTCACTCGCTCTCTTTCACTCACTCTTTCTTTTTCTCTCTCTTTCTCTTTCTTTCTCGTGCCCCCCCCCTCGCATCCCCCCCTCTCTCGCGCCCCCCCCTCTCTCGCGCCCCCCCTCTATCGCGCCCCCTTCTCTCTTCCTCTCTTTTTCTCTCTCTCTTTCCCCCTCCTCTTTTTTTCCCTCTTTTTTTTCCCCCTCTCTTTAAGAACTTTGTACTTTCTTTCATGTTCATTAATCATTTCTGGTAACCTGATGTGCTTTATAATCTCTCTCAGATATATTAATCATTCCTGTGCACCAAATTGTGTGGCTGAGGTGGTGACCTTTGAGAAGGGACATAAAATAATCATCAGCTCCAGCCGTCGGATTCAAAAAGGAGAGGAGGTGGGTCCATTTTGTCAACAAACTGCATCATTAAGATGGTTTCATACTGTATTGTGTATAACCTGACTAATGCTTACCCGAAATAAAATCAGGCCATTTGTACTAGTTTACTAGTAATTGTAGTTGGTAATAGTGAAGAACCAAGTTCTGATTTAAATCTATAATTTGGCATATAATTTTTTCAATGATCAGCTGAACCCCTATTTGATACGTGCAGAGCACGTCATTAGTGAGATTAGGCCTTTCAAGCACACACCATCCAGAGGCTATAAGATCATTACACTTAGGAGCAGAATTCGGCCTTTGGCCATCGAGTCTTCTCTCCCATTTGATCATAGCTGATATATTTCTCAACCCCCATGCTGCTGCCTTTTCCCCTGACTCTTGATTCCCTTATTAATCAAGAATCTATCTATCATTTGTCTTAAATACACTCAATGGCTTCCCCAACCTTTTGTGTCAGTGGGTTCTATAGATTCATCAACCACTGGCTGAAGAAATTCCTCCTCATCCGTAGTTCTTAAAGGTCTTGCCTTCATTCTGAGGCCAAGCCCTTGGGTCAAGGTCTCTCCTGCGAGTGGAAACATCATCTCCACATCTATTCAGGCCTCTCGACATTCTGTGTTCCAGTAAGATTTCCCCTCATCCTAGTAAACTCCAGCGAAAATGGACTCGGAGTGCTCAACTGTTCCCCATTATTCTCTGGATCATTCTTGCAGACATCCTCTGAATCCCCTGCAAGGCTAGCACATCCCTTCTTTGATAGGGGGCCCTAAACTGCTTATGGTATTCCAAATTCAGTCTGACCAGAACCTTATACAGCCTTAGCAGTACAACTCCTCTCTTGTATTCTAGCCCTCTTGAAATAGATATGAACATTGCATTTCCCTTCCTAACTGCCATCTGAACATAAGATGAAACATTGGTCTTCACAGAACAGAATAGAAGTAACAAAAATAGCTGCAAATCAGGAAATGGAAGGGAAGGAGGAACTCGCGGGAAAATTACGTTTACCAAGAAAGTGGCATTGTGTAAAGTGATGGAGCTCCTGTTACAAGTCCTTTGATCTTAATGGACTTGATCCAGGGGTGGGGGTGAGTCTTAAAAAAAAGGTGGTTAGTGAGATTGTTGATGTGTTGGTTTAAATTTTTCAAAGTTCTCTCAATTTGAAGATGATTCTGCTCAGGTGAAAAATCAAATACAACTCCTTTATTCAAAAAGGGAAGGAGACAAAAAGTAGTAAACTGCAGGCAAGTTAACACCAGCCCAAGAGAAGATGTTAGAAGCTATTACAAATGACATTATAGCAGGGCACTTAGAAAAGATCAGTGGAATTAAGGGGATTCAGCATGTTCTTGTGGAAGGAAAGTCATATTTAAGCAATTTATTGGAATTCTTTCAGGGAATGACGTATGAGCCAGTGGATGGTATAATGTATTTAGATTTCCAGAAGGAATTTGGTTAGGAGCTACATCAAAAGTTATTGTGGAAGCTAAAAGCTCCTAGTGTAAAGGGTAACACATTGGTATGAATAGGAGATCAGCTGGCCATTTATTTACCAGAATGTTGCCTGGTATGAAGGGAATGCTCATGAGGATAGATTGAGGGACTTGAGGTTGTTTTCGTTAGAGAGAAGGTTGAGAGCTGACTTAATAGAGACATTCAAGATAATCAGAGGGTTAAATAGGGTGGACAGTTAGAGCCTATTTCCTCGGATGGTGATGGCTAGCAAGAGAGGACATAGCTTTAAACTGAGGGGTAATAGATATAGGCCAGGTGTCAGCAGTAGGCTCTTTACTCAGAGTAGTAAGGATGTAGAATGCCCCACCTGCTACAGTAGTGAACTTGCCAATTTTAAGGGCATTTACATAGTCATTGGATAAATATATGGATGATAATGGAATAGTGTAGGTTAGACTGGCTTTAAATTGGTTTCACAAGTCAGCACAACATCAAGGGCCGAAGGGACTGTACTGCGCTGTGATGTTCCATGTTGTAATAGAAAGCAAAGAAGGCATAAATGGGCCATATTCTCTTTGGCAAGTTGTGATAAATGGTGTACCTCAGAGACCAGTGTTGGGTTCTCATCTTTTTTCAATTTTATATGAAATATTTGTATGAAGGAATTGCAAGTTTGACTGCTAAATTTATTGATATGAAGTTGGGCAGAAGAAGTTATGAAGAGAACATAAGGGAGCTACAGAGAGATTCTGAGAGTGAGCAAAGACCTGGTAAATGGAATATAATGTGGGAAAATGTGAAATTATCGATTTTGGCAGGCAGAATAAAAAGCAGCATATTATCTAAATGGTGAGATCTTGCAAGGCTCTGAGATGCAGAAGGATCTGAATGTCATAATGTATGACTTGCTAAAGGTTAGTTCGCACATACATCAAATAACTAGGCACATTAATAGAATATTATCAGTTATTGGAAGGGGAATTGAATAGCAAGGTTATGCTTCTCAGTTGCACAGGTGATCGCACATCTGGAGTTGTGTGCACAGAATTGTCTCCTTATTTTGGGAAGGATGGAAATGCGCAAAGTGGTTCAGCGAAGTTTTACTGGACAAATATCTGGAATAGTTGGTTATCTTCAGAGGAATGTTTGAACAAGGTCAACTGTATCTGCTAGAGTTAAAGATTAAAAGATTAATTGAAACACATAAGATCCCGAGCAGTCTTGACATGATGAGTGTAGTGAGGATGTTTCCTCTTGTAGGTGAATCTAGAACTGGGGGTCAGATGATTAAAAACAAGAGGCCATCCACTTACAACAGGAAAAGGAATTTCTTCCTCTAAGGGGGTCATGAATGTTTGAAACTTTCTTCCAGAAAAGATGGCTTAAAAAAAACATAGAATCCCTACATTGTGTAAAGAGGCCATTTTTCCCACTAGGTCTGCACCAACCCTCCAAAGAGTGTCCCACCCAGACCCGGTGCCCCACCCTATTCCTATAACCCCATATTTACCATGGCTAATCCACCTAGCCTGTACACTATGGACAATTGACCATGGCTAATCTACCGAACCTGTATGTCTTTGGACTGTGGGAGGAAACCAGAGCATCTAGAGGAAACCTGCGCACACACGGGGAGAATGTGCAAATTCCATGCAGACTGTCACCTGAGACTGGAATCATACCTGGGTCCCTGGTGCTGTGAGAAGTGGTGAAAACAGTCTTTTAATCTTTTTTTAAGGCAGAGATGGATAACGTATTCTCATGGAGAATTGATCAGGAATAAGCAGTAATGTGGAGTGATGAATCAACCATGATCATATTTGCTTTTATGATCATATTGTATGTTAGAGCTGACTTAACAGACAGAGTAGTCTACTCCTGCTCCTGAATAGTTTGTTCATGAATAACATACGTCAATGAACTCGTAATCCAGAACACTGCTCAGACGCTGTGGCTGAGACTTCAAATCGCTGGTATTTTAAATTAATTAACATCTGGAATAAAAAGTTTAAAATATTATATCTATTAATGAACAGTATGACCTACAAGAACAGAACAATTCAATTGTCAACAAATCAAATGCTATCCCTTGAAACATTTTCCATTTGTGACCATGTTTTGCTGTTAATGAGAGAGTTTTTGATTTCGTTCAACAGTGTACAATTTTCAGCCTTGAATATTGCTGCAAAGAGACATGTGGCCAAAATTTTCATTTTACATTCATCTTGACAAACCTGCATACATTTTTCTCCTGTCTTGTTTGAAATTTGACATTCCTGGATTTAGCTTCCCTACAGTGTGGAAACAGGCCCTTCGGCCCAACTAGTCCACACTGACCCTCCAAAGAGTAACCCACCCAGACCCATTCCCCTAACTAATGCACCTAACTCTACGGGCAATTTAGCATGACCAATTCACCTGACCGGTGCATCTTTGGACTGTGGGAGGAAACTGGAGCACCCGGAGAAAACCCACGCAGATACGGGGAGAATGTGCAAACTCCACACAGACAGTCACCCGAGGCTGGAATTGAACCCTGGTCTCTGGCGCTGTGAGCCTCTGTGCCGCCCTCCTTGTCCTGATAAAGTGCAAACAGAAAGACTTCAGCAAAATATCTCTCTTTTCAGTTGTACTCAAATTCTGTTCAACTTTCATACTCCTCAATTTCTTTCTGTGTGAAACTTTGAATTTTAGAAAAGCATTTGACACACTTTATTTTGAAAATGTTGCCCACAATGGAGGTGCACTCAGGTGTTGGGCTGAGGTAGACAAAGTTAAAAATCACACAACACCAGGTTATAATCCAACAGGTTTATTCGGAAGTACAAGCTTTTGGAGCTCTGCTCCTTCATCAGGTAGCTAGTGGCCTTCATAGGGCACAGAATTTACTATAAATGAGGTAACCAGTTCCGTGGTCTCTTTTGTTACAATGTGTGTGTGATCTAACTGGCCGGTCCTTCAAGGTCTGATTGCTGTTTTGTAAAATCCTGTGGAAAAGTAGATTTTTTTTAATTTTTAAAACTCATGTGGATTAAACAGCTTTGCCTACTCCGCCCATGTCTCATCCAAATACTACAAATGTTTAAAGGGTTAAATTACAAGAACAAGCTGCAAATTGTTGCTTGTATTCCCTTAAATTTGATGCAAGGTGGTGATTTCATGAAGCTGGTTAAAAGGATAATTAGATTTAATAGGATTGGTACCAAAAAACTGGTTTGAGATGAAATTCATTCTGAAGGTTGCTGGACATTCTGTTCCCCATGAGTAGAGGAGGCGGTACCATTGAATATTTTTAAGGCTAAGTAGGATAGATTCATGATTGACAAGGGTTATGGGAGAGAGCTCACTGGATGGCTGCCTACTCTCGCTCCCAATTTGTATTTTGTTGTATTTTCTTTGAGATGGAAAATATGACTAGAGGAGATAATATTGAAATTAGAAATACAGCACTAAGGGATGAAATCACAAAGCACTTTTCCAGGTGTATAGTGAATATCCCAGAATCACCACCTCCTATAGGAAGGTTTTGGATGCTGGTCAGTTGAAATTTTGGAGAGCAAGATGGACAGATTTTTATTGGGTAAGGTTATTGAGAGATTTTGATCAGAGTGAATGGAATTGAGGTACTAATCAGTTGGTTGGTCTGACTATAAATGCATATATTTATTCACCCAGGAATGTATATTTGTAGGGAATTTATCATTCAGCTATTTCTAGAATTCTATTAAATTAGATACTCTACTGATTCCCTTAGAGCAAATGGATTAAGAGCAACATATTCTAGTTCAGGGGGAAACATTTTGTCTCATTCACTTTGTCCAAATAAGCATTTTAACTCACATAAACTACCTACCTGAACCCAATAATATGCTTCAAGGATCTGAAAGAGATCTATTTTCCTAAATGAACATTGAATTGTAATAGTGACCACATTCAGATTTCATGCCCTTCGCAACAAGAACTGCACTCATAGAAGGAAGCAACCCACTAGACACTCAAGGAGATAATCAACGAGGTAAAAACAATGACTGCAGATGCTGGAAACCAGATTCTGGATTAGTGGTGCTGGAAGAGCACAGCATTTCAGGCAGCATCCAAATAGCTTCGAAATCGACGTTTTGGGCAAAAGCCCTTCATCAGGAATAAAGGCAGTGAGCCTGAAGCGTGAGCCACGCTTCAGGCTCACTGCCTTTATTCCTGATGAAGGGCTTTTGCCCGAAACGTCGATTTCGAAGCTATTTGGATGCTGCCTGAACTGCTGTGCTCTTCCAGCACCACTAATCCAGACTCAAGGAGATAGTTAGGCAAGCAAGAGATCAGCAGGAAATATGCCCTTGCAATCATAACTCACATCTTGCAAACAATATTTTAAAATATAATAAAAAAATTAGTGCTGTAATATTCAGGAAACAGTGAGCTATTTCACAGTAAGTGCTATGTTTGGTACTGCATTTTTCATTATTGACGTAAAAGTTACATAACAGTACAGTTGGTTATTGTCAGGAGGCCTTGAGCCACCCTTTTTGCTTCAAACTCATGCTTGGGAAATCTGAAGAAAATGTTGTAGATGTGAATTTTCTGTTAATTGTAAGCATTCTAGTGAAAATACTTGCTAGAATCAACATCACACTGCTGGAATTTGCTTACTTAATTCTAAATCTGTACAGTGGCTTGGTTTATAATTGCAAAGGAATGTGTTTTTCAGCTTTATTAAGTCTTTTGTAGCTGTTTCTTCTAACTCAGTCACTGATGAGAAGCCTTTTCTATTGCAGCTATCATATGACTACAAGTTTGATTTTGAAGATGACCAGCACAAGATCCCATGTCACTGTGGAGCTGTAAACTGCCGCAAATGGATGAACTAACAGCATTCCTTGCAATATTTCTGGGGTTCGCTTGTCCCTGGGAAAAGATGCTTACCATGTTTTTTTTTATAAAGAAATAAGCCTGGAGCTCTCAAATGATTTTCCTCCTCTCCAGCAGCAGCACAGAATTCTGTAACAAGCATAAACTAAAGACTGGCTAAGTCGCCAGTTGCCCATCTGTTCAATTATAATGCAGGTGGAAGCAGATTACTAAATGGTCTCGCACTGGAGTTACTGTCCTGTATTGACTAAAAATGAGAAATGGTTTTATTAGGAAAAGAACCAATGGCTAACCTGCTTTCAAGTAGGATAGGCACTTATGAATGTAGGACTGAATTCACCAGCTAGGGGAAGGATCAACAGTGCTGGCCACAGCCTTATTTGCAAGGGGCAGGCCCTCTAATTTAAAAATAAATAAATAATTAAAAAAGTAGACACCACTGAACAAGGAATGTACTGAGATGACTTCCTTAGGGATACAGCTAAGGGAAATAACTTGCACTAAAAAAAAACATTTAAAATACTTGATTCCATGAGTCAGTTTATTGTAGTTTTTTGATTTCTGTATGATAAAAGAGAAACATTTTTGTATTTATTGGATAAGTGAATGAAGCTATTTTTAAAAATAAATGTAGAAGAAAGCCAAGCTGCTGCTGTTACCTGCAGATATAAAATCCTGTTACTTTGTACAAAGTGTAAATAGAATGATGAATAAACAGTATAAAAACAAATGACCAAATGCTACCTGACGCTGCAGCTGTTTGCTTTTAGTGGAGTCCCCTGAGTCAGGTTCCATGGCATATAATTTTAACCAACTGTGAATTAGGTTCAGAACCACACCCAGGTAGTGACAAGGAGCCCCTTTAGCAAACCTAGATATAAAGGGAGAGGATTGCTGACATAAAATATTCAGCAAAATCATGTAAGAGTTGTAGCCTCAAAGAATAGTTTTTATTTTTAAGCAAAATTATGAGATGTAATTATGCTAACACTGCAGGATTTTTGACAATAGGGTTTTGGAATAAATGAGAAAATAGGCACAAAAATATTATTTGTATGGATTGTTTTGTTTACATTTCTTTAAACAAACACTGTTTTGTGTTGGCTTATAGAGGTTTAAAATATGCATTTTGAACCAGGTTAGCTTTATTTTGTACTTACAGAAAAGAAATAACTGGTACTGACACTTCACAATTATTAAGTTCAAATGAAGTTTGTGTGCACATTATCAGTAAACTGTTATATTCAATGAAACAGTCATAAAATGTAATGTATATGGCATGTTGTATTTTTTACCTTGCAGAAGAAATCAAATGTACATAGTTCTTGATAAATAGCTGTATGAATTTGTTTCTTGGATTTTTTTTTCTCTTGTACAATAATATTCCAACATCCTACCAGTATTTGTCCTACAGTTTTTTTTGTCCTGTATAATAGTATCTAATGTTGGGAAAAAAAAGCAGCTTTTTTTTGAAGTATAAAGAGTGTTATTGGGTTTTGGAGTTTGTGCAACCAGATTAGATCAGCATTTACAAATAAAATATTTTACATCTATGAACAGTGTTTTCGTTGTGAATAGAATTGTCTTCTCATGCTGCCAAAATGCGTGTTTATCTTGAGATATTACTTTTGTTCAACTTGGAGCAATTGATGATCTCAAATATTTATGTAGTTAGTCATCTCCAAACCTTTGGACAAACTGCACAATGCCTAAGATCGTATGGCTGTAATCTGGTGGATGCGTACAGTTTCACAGTAAATGGATTAGCGTGAAATAAATACGGGACAAGGGAAACCGAAAGAAGGAAGCATTTTCAGTGGCATACCAGTCAGCAGATGGGGTTAAATGAAACGTGCTAAACAAAAGTTGTATTTATTCACATGGTGTGGATATCAGTGAAGCATCAGCATTTGTTGCCCATCCCCAGTTGCCCTTGAAGGTAAACCACTGTTAATGCACTCCGTGCTGTTTTAGTTAAGGCTTTTAAAGGCCCAGTGACAATGGAACAGTGATATAGCTCCAAGTCAGGCTTGTGTGTGACTTGAAGGGGAAAATTACAAGTGGTATCTGCGCCCTTTGATCTTATCAATGATCGATGTCCCAGTCAAAAGGGCCTTGATGAGTTGCTATAACGTAGCTTGGAGGCAGCACTTCTGTGGTGATGACATTCAATGTCAAAGGTGGTGAATGAGGTCCCAAACAAGTGAGCTGCTTTGTTCTGGATGGCCAAGTTTTGGGAATGTTATTGGAACTGCACTCATCCAGGCTAATGAAGACTATTCAACAACACCCCTCATGTAAATAACTACATGCTTAGCTGCTGTAGAGAAATAAGAATAGCTAGAAAAAATGGTGCTTTCGAAGCTTTTCATCTTGCCCTGGATAGATGCAAAAATACAAAAATTTCAAAGGGAAGAACGGTTCTCACTGCATGAGAAAATGGTCCTGATCACTTGGTAAGTTGACTCTGGTTGACCTGACAAGCAATCGTTCTTTTCCTGTGTGTCAACATTGAGGTGATGCTCAGTCATAGGGAGGTACAGCACAGAAACAGACTTTGGTCCAACTTGTCCATACTGACCCAATATCCTAACCTAATCTAGTCCCATTTGCCAGCACTTGACCCATATCCCTGTAAACCCTTCCTATTCATATACCCATCCAGATGCCTTTTAAACGCTGTAATTGTGCTAGCCTCCTCCACTTTTGGCAGCTCATTTCATACACTCACCACCCTCTATGAAAAAAGTCACCCCTGAGGTCCCTTTTATATCTTTTCCCCCCCTCACCTTAGACCTATGCCCTCTAGTTCTGGCTTTGGAAAGTAAGGAGGTAAGTAACTTGCTGCAGTATTCCTAGCCTCTGACTTGCTGTTGTAGCATTGTATTTAGGTAGTGAACTGAAAATGTGTTGCTGGAAAAGCGTAGCAGGTCAGGCAGCATCCAAGGAGCAGGAGAATCGACGTTTCGGGCATGAGCCCTTCTTCAGGTTTTAACCCTTGTAGAGGGAGGAAGAGAACTTCAAGGAAGGCATCCTTGCAAGAGGATTTGCAGTAGGTTAAAATCTTCTAGGAGAAAGTGAGGACTGCCGATGCTGGAGATCAGAGCTGAAAATGAGGGAGGAAGAAACATCGATTCTCCTGCTCCTTGGACCTTGAAGGGCTCATGCCCGAAACGTCGATTCTCCTGCTCCTTGGATGCCGCCTAACCTGTTGCGCTTTTCCAGCAACACATTTTCAGCTCTGATCTCCAGCATCTGCAGTCCTCACTTTCTCCTATTTAGGTAGAAAAGCACCTTTTCAATTGTAAACTCCAAGATTTGTTCAAGGAGGATTCAGTGATGGTAACACCAGTGAATGTCAAGAGGTGACGGTTGCTTTTGCTCTTATTGGTGATGATCATTGCCTGGAATTTGTGACAGAAGAATGTTATTGTTGCATTTGAGCCCAAGCCTGGATATTGTCCAGGTCTTGCTGCATTTGGGCAGTATCTGAAGTGTCATGAGTGGTGCTGAACATTGTGCAATCGCCATCAAACATTCCAACTTCTGACCTTGGGAAGGAGGGAAGATTGTTAATGAAGCAGCTTAAAAGCACCATGAGCACTACACTGAGGAACTCCTGCACAGGTGTCCTAGAGCTGAGATGACTGACCTCCAGTTCCAAACAGAGTTGTGTTTGCCACTGATTCCCTTTGATTCCAGTTTTGCTGGGGCTCCTTAATGTTACCCTTGTTCAACTGTGGCCTTGTCACTCTCGCCTATACCCACTGGAATTCAGCTCTTTTGTTCATATTTAAACCAAGGTTGTAATGAGATCAGGAACTGGAGTGGCCCTAATGGAACCTAAACTGGGCATCTGAGAGTAGGTTATTGCTGAGTAGATGCTGCATGATAGCACTGTTGACACCTTCCATCACCTTAATGATGATCGAGTGGAGACTCATGGTGCAGTAATTGGATGAGTTGGGTTTGTCCTACTTGTTGTGTGCAGGACAGAAGTTTTCCATATTGTTGCATAGATGCCAGTATCGTTGCTGTACTGGAATACCTTAGCAAGAGGAGCAGCAAGTTCTGGAGTGCATGTCTTAAGTATTATTGCTGAAATGTTGTCTGGACCCCTTGGCCTTGGCTGTTTCCAGTGCCTCCAATTGTTCTTTGATGTCATACGGAGTGAGTCAAATTGTCTACAGACTTGGTGGAAGCCAAGATGGACAATCCATTCAGCATTTGGAATGCTTTGGCCTTATTTTTTTGCACTTGAGTGTTGGTCTCTTCCATCATTGAGGATACGGATAGTTGTGAAGTGTCTGCCTCCATTGATTTGTTTAACTGTCCACCACTATTTACAACTAGATGTAGCAGGACTGCAGAACTTTGGCGGATAGGATCAAGGATTAACCCCAAGGCATTTTAAGCGTATGTGAGAAACATGAGAATGACGAGAATGAGGGTAGGTCCGATCAAGGACAGTAGTGGGAGACTGTGGATTGAGTCAGAAGAGATAGGAGAGGTCTTGAATGAGTACTTTTCTTCAGTATTTACAAACGAGAGGGACAGTATTGTTGAAGAGGAGAGTGTGAAACGGACTGGTAAGCTAGAGGAGATACCTGTTAGGAAGGAAGATGTGTTGGACATTTTGAACAACTTGAGGATAGACAAGTCCCCTGGGCCTGACGCGATATATCCTAGGATTATGTGGGAAGCAAGAGAGGAAATTGTAGAACCGTTGGCAATGATCTTTTCATCTTCACTGTCAACGGTAGTGGTACCAGGGGACTGGAGAGTGGCGAATGTTGTACCCCTGTTCAAAAAAGGGAATAGGGATAACCCCGGGAATTACAGGCCAGTTAGTCTTACTTCGGTGGTAGGCAAAGTAATGGAAAGGGTACTGAGGGATAGGATTTATGAGTATCTGGAAAGACACTGCTTGATTAGGGACAGCCAGCACGGATTTGTGAGGGGTAGGTCTTGCCTTACAAGTCTGATTGAATTCTTTGAGGAGGTGACCAAGCATGTGGATGAGGGTAGAGCAGTGGATGTAGTGTACATGGATTTTAGTAAGGCAATTGATAAGGTTCCCCATGGTAGGCTTATGCGGAAAGTCAGGAGGCATGGGATAGAGGGAAATTTGGCCAGTTGGATAGAAAACTGGCTAACCGGTCGAAGTCAGACAGTGGTGGTAGATGGTAAATATTTAGCCTGGAGCCCAGTTACAAGTGGAGTTCCGCAGGGATCAGTTCTGGGTCCTCTGCTGTTTGTAATTTTTATTAATGACTTAGATGAGGGAGTCGAAGGTGGGTCAGTAAATTTGCAGACGATACGAAGATTGGTGGAGTTGTGGACAGTGCGGAGGGCTGTTGTCGGCTGCGAAGGGACTTAAGAAATGATGCAGAGCTGGGCTGAGGAGTGGCAGATGGTGTTCAACCCTGCCAAGTGTGAGGTTGTCCATTTTGGAAGGACAAATAAGAATGCGGAATACAGGGTTAACGGTAGGGGTTCTTAGTAAGGTGGAGGAGCAGAGGGATCTTGGGGTCTATTTTCATCGATCTTTGAAAGTTGCCACTCAGGTGGATAGAGCTTGTAAGAAGGCCTATGGTGTATTAGCGTTCATTAGCAGAGGGATTGAATTCAAAAGGTGTGAAGTGATGTTGCAGCTGTACAGGACCTTAGTTAGGCCCCATTTGGAGTACTGTATGCAGTTCTGGTCACCTCACTTTAGGAAAGAGGTGGAAGCTTTGGAGAGGGTGCAGAGAAGATTTACCAGGATGTTGCCTGGAATGGAGAATAGGTCATACGAGGATAGGTTGAGTGCTCGGCCTTTTCTAATTGGAACGCCGAAGGATGAGGGGTGGCTTGATAGAGGTTTGTAAAATGATCAGAGGAATAGATAGACAGTCAGAAACTTTTTCCCCGGGTACAACAGAGTGTTACAAGTGGACATAAATTTAAGGTGAAGGGTGGAAGGTATGGGGGGATGTCAGGGGTAGGTTCTTTACCCAGAGAGTGGTGGGGGCATGGAATGCACTGCCTGTGGGAGTGGCAGAGTCAGAATCATTGGCGACCTTTAAGTGGCAATTGGATAGATACATGGATGGGTGCTTAAGCTGGGGCAAATGTTCGGCACAACATCGTGGGCTGAAGGGCCTGTTCTGTGCAGTATTGTTCCATATTCTGTGTTCTATGTAACTTAAATCTGACCTGTTTGTCTCAGGATCGCTTAGCTCTATCACTTGCTGCTTGGCATGCAAGTAAATCTGTTTGATAGCTTCACCAGGTTGATATTTAATTTTTATGTTTGCCTGATGCTGCTCTTGGCATTTTCTTCTGCACTCTCCATTAAACCAGCATTGATCTTGATGATCATGAGGGATGTGCCAGGTGTTAAGGTTGCAGATTGTGTTGTGTCACAATTCAGCTGCTGTTGATCTCATAGATGTCCAGTCTTAAGTAACTAGATCAGGTTTGAAGGATATTTAGTGGTGATGTTGTGTGGCACTATGATGGGGGGGTATTCTCAATGTGATGGCAAGGACTATGCAGTGATCACTCATCGATACTGTCATGCAGCTGGCAGACTGATGAGAATGAAGTCAAGATTTTTTTTACCACCTCCGCCCCACCCCCCACCCCCACCCCCACTTGGTTCTCACAGATTTGTTCTAGCAGTTAGAGCTGGTTGGATCCTAAAGAACCTATCTGGAGTTCTACCAAGCCACTCTTGGTGGTGGACATTGAAGTCCCCACCCAGAGAATATTTTGCACCTTTGTCACCCTCAACGTTTCCTTCAAGTGTTCAACATGTAGTAGTACTGATTCATCAGTCTGAGGGAGATTAGTGGTAATCAGCAGGAGGTTTCCTTGCCTGTCTAACCTGAGGCCAGAGACGACTTGGGGTGCAGAGTGAATGTTGAGGACTCTTAGGGCAACTCCCTGACTGTTAACTCCTGTGCCTTCACCTCTGCTGGATCTGTCCTGCAGTTGGAACAGGACTTGGGTTCAATATACAAAGGGGATGTTTAGAAGACTTGTGCAGGGCATGTTTTTCACACAAATGGTGGTGAGTGCCTAGAACAAGCTGCCAGAGAAGGTGGTGGTGGAAGCAAACACAATTGCAGCATTCAAGGAGTACCTGGACGGATACATGAATAAGAAGGGAATAGAGGGATATGGATCCTGTGAGTGAAGACAGTTTTTGGATGGAAGAGGAGCATGTGTCAGTGCAGGCTTGGAGGACCAAAGGACCTGTTCCTATGCTGTTTTCTTCTTTGTATATCCAGGGATGGTGGTTGTATCTAGAAAACTGTAAGGTATGATTCCATGAGTATGACTATGTCAGACTGTTGCTTGACTAGCCTGAGAGACTGTGCTCTGGATTTTGGCATTAGACCCCAGATGCTAGTAAAAAGAACTTTGCAAGGGCTGTTTTTGCCAATTTTCAAGGAAGCAAAACTGTCATTCCTATCTGGTCTGACATTTGTATGACTCAAAATTCACAATAATGTGGTCAACTTATATTTGCTCTCTGAAATAGCCTATGTAGTGGTTTGATCCAACGAGGAATTGAAACAAGATGGACTACCTGGCATCACCCTAACTGCTGGAAATAACAATGGCAAAGTCAGTCCTGTCCAACCTGCAAAGTCCTCCTTGCTAATGTCTCAAGACTAGTACAAAATTTGGAGAACTGTCTCATAAGGCAACAACCATACATGCTATACTCAGCAAATCATACTAAACCGGCAATGCTCCAGACACTACCACCATCCCTGTGTCCTATTTGTTTTGTCACATTGGCAGTACTGACCCAGCAGAGGTGGCAGCACAATGTTAAATATTTGGGTGGAAGTGGTCATCAACATTGAAGTCATTGATTCGCACATAGTCTCATCGTGTCTAGTCAAACATGGGCAAGGAACCATCCTGCAGATCACTGCATAGCACCAGCCTTTGGTTCAAGTGCCTGGTTATGCTATGTTGAATTGTACTTGAGGAATTACTGAGGGTGACAGTAGTGCAGCTTTTACTCATCAAAGGAAGCTTGGTGGTACCACTACTGAGTTGATCATCCTAAGAGATATAACTGTAGCTGCGGGCTTGGGTTTGTGGCAGCCAGTGAGGGAACCAGCAAGATGGAGAGATATTCTTGGCCTCATCCTCACCAATCTGCCTGCTACAAATACATGGGTCTGTGACAGTATCAGTAGCAGAAACCACTGCATGGTCCTTGTGAAAACCCTTATTTGTGTTTTGTGATGCTACCACCATGCTAAATGGGATTAACTTTGAACAGATCTAGCTATTCAAAATAGAGCACTCCTGAGACGCTGTGTGCCATCAGCAAAATTGTACTCCAATACAATCCCCCGATCTCATGGTCTGGCATGTTTGCCACTCTTTTTTAGTATCTAGTTGAGAAATCAATTCTTGTTCAGCAAGTAGTGCAGAAGGGCATGACAGGAACAGCACGAGGCATACCTGAAAATTAAATTTCAAGTTGGTGAAGCTATAACACAGAATGACTTGTGTATAAAACAGCAAAGGCAAGAATTGATAGACAGCTAAATGATTCCAGAAAAGTAGATCAGTTAGAAGCTTTGCAGTCTTGTCACATAGTTTTTGAATCCACAATCTGTGGCTGACAATTAACTTGCTGGAGGAATAAGCTCCATAAATATTTCTGTCCTCATTGATGGGGGAGACCACAAAAATGCAAATTGAATCCCAATATGTTGTTCCTTAAAAATCAGTAACTTAAGTAAATTTATATATTTCAGAGACAAGATTTTATCATCATGGTATGCAATTTCGAAAAATGCATGAACAATTTATTATCTGTAAATTCAGAAATGGTTCTGTATGATCAATAACTGAAATATAACTGAATTCCTTGGCACATTTGTGTCAGGGAATGGGGATAAGAATTTTGATTCACAGCTTTTATTGAACTTATGATGCTTAGGAATTTTGAAGTGTGCATGAAAGGATTTTCAGGAGAAATATGTATGATGTTTTAAAGAAAAATGGGTTCCCATCATACTCCTTGCAGGAATATCCCACTGCCAATTTAATCTCCTTGCTCCCTATATTTTGTTTTGCTTTTATGATTTACAATGAAGTATAATGTCACAGCTTAGTAGAAGCTATAGGGGCTTTAAAAATTTCCACAATTCAAGCAACCCATCTATCATTTAAATCTTCAGGAACAGAAATGCAGATGTAAGGTGGCTGTTGTTTTCTGCCATCTGAAACCAAATGGGAACTTCACATGAACGGTCACAACATGAAACATTAACTCTGTGTGGTCTCTCTCTCTTTCTAGATGCTGCCACACCTGAATATTTGAAGTATTTTTGTTCAGATTTCCAGCACACTCAATTGGGTTTTGGTCTGGGACCATCATGCTATTTGCTCATGGCTGCATGGGAATTTATAAAGACTGTACTAACTGCATAATGGCTATAGGTTTAAATAGGTCACTTATTTTATCAGACCGTAAATCATTAAGTACCAGAAGGCCATTCAGCGAGATCATGGCGGCACGGTGGCACAGTGGTTAGCACTGCTGCCTCACAGCGCCAGAGACCTGGGTTCAATTCCTGCCTCAGGCAACTGACTGTGTGGAGTTTGCACATTCTCCCCATGTCTGTGTGGGTTTCCTCCGGGTGCTCCGGTTTCCTCCCACAGTCTAAAGATGTGCAGGTCAGGTGAATTGGCCATGCTAAATTGCCCGTAGTGTTAGGTAAGGGGTAGATGTAGAGGTATGGGTGGGTTGCGCTTCGGCGGGGCGGTGTGGACTTGTTGGGCCGAAGGGCCTGTTTCCACACTGTAAGTAATCTAATCTATTGCTGATCTGATAATCCTCAAAGCCACTTATCTGACTTTTCCCCATAAAAATCTAACTCTGCATTGAATATGTTTAACAGCCCAAACTGACAGGCCTCTGTAGTAAGGAATTCTAAATTCACTGTCCTCTGAGAGAAGGAGTTCTTCCTCATTCTCTGTCTTAAAAGTGTGATCCTTTATTCTGAAATTATGCCCTTTGACTAGACTAGATTTTGCCACAAAACAACCTCTCCACATCTACCCTGTCAGGACTTATCAGTTTTTAACCCTATTAGCTTCCCTAGCACTTTTTCTCTACTGATAGTTAGATTTATTTCATCTGCTCCTTTCATCACTTGATTATTTAGTAATTTTAGAATGTTATTATGTCTTCTACTATGAAGACTGATGCAAAGTAAATATTCTACACCTCTGCCAATTCCTGGTTCCCCATTATTATTTCCCAGCCTTGTTTGCTAAGAGGCCTATGTACACTTAAGCTTTACTCCTTTTATAGAAGGTCTTGCTGTCTATTTTAAAATTACTTAAAAATCACACAACATCTGCTGGATCTGTTAAAATTCAAGAGGCAAAGAACCATCCCAGAGGTCACAATTTAAAGTAAAAATTAACAGCTTTACTCTTTAAGTCCAACAGAGAATATTACAAACAAAAACTACTTGCAACTTCTTTCTCTTAAACTTATCTTTTACCTACTAGACGGTTAAAAAAAAACCCGATTAAAAGTTACCAAATAAAACACATTTCAAAACCAGTCAGCTTTGTCGAGTCTCCATTGTAGATTTTCCCCTGGTCGGTTTTGATGTTCACAGACAGGTATCTTTCAGAGAGCTCTGAGCTAGCAGCCTGCATTTGTTGGTCTTTTGGCAATTCTCTTCCTAGCTGTTCAAAATGTCCAGTTGTATACCCCAAAACATTGGATCATTTCGTTGGTTTTAACATTATCAAAATACTAAATTCAAATTTAATTGGAGTTTGGTATCTTGGGGCATAATTTAAACTGATTACCCAAATTTGAAGTTGTTTTTGTTTCATGGCAACCTATCTGCTGCTGTTTTGACCAAGTGTTACATTGTTACCTTGTTCTGGACTCTGCTTTGTCCTTGCAAACTTTTCAACTCTCTTAAAGGTACAGGACCTCTACACCTTCATAACACTTAAAAGTTTATTTTATCCTGTTATTTCTTTGGTCACCTTTTATTGCTTTTTAAAACTTGCCCAACTCTCAGGCTTACCACTCAACTTTGCCACATGGCATTTCTTTTTCCATCAATTGATGTCATCCTTAATTTCTCTGATTAACCATAATTGGCTTAACTTCTTGCTTCCACACTGGAATACATATTTGCTGTAAACAATAATCCTTTACCTCATCCATTCTAGTAAATAAAAGAATAAAGAAAAAATAATTACATTTAGCTAAAAAAGTGAATATATGATAATGTGGCAATTGTTGAACATGGAGGAGTATGGATTCATCAGCTGAGGGAGGATGGTACATGGTAATCAGCAACTCGTTTTACTGCCCATGTTTAACCTGAAACCATGAGACTTCATGGGGTCCAGAGTCAATGTTAAAGACTCCCAGGCCAACTTGTTCCCAACTGAATACCACTGTGCCACTACCTCTGCTAGGTCTGTCCGGCCAGTGAGATATGACATATCCAGGGATAATGATGTCTAGGACATTGTCTGTAAGGTATGATTTTGTATGATCATGTCAGGCTGTTGCTTGATTAGTCTGAGAGACAGCTCTCCCAATTTTGGCAAATGTTAGAAAGGAGGACTTTGCAAGGTTGACCGGGCTGTTTGTGTCATTTTGGTTTCTGATGCCTAGGTAAATATCAGGTGGTCCATTTGGTTTCAGTTCGTTGTTCAGATTTCATAGTTGATTCAATTGGGTGGTTTTGTTAGGCCATTTCAGAGGGCAGTTCAGTGTCAATCATATTGCTATGGGTCTGGAGTCATATGTAGGCCAGATGAGATAAGGATTTCCTTCCTTTAAGGGCTTACATTAGTCAGCCAGATTAGTCTTTCTGACTCGTGGTTTCATGGTCTTAATTCCAGGTGCTTATTGAATTAAAATTCCATCATCTGTCATGGTGCAATCTGAACCTGGGTCCCAAGAACATTAGCTGAGTTTCAGCATTAATAGTCTAGTGATCATACCAGTAAACCATCGCCCTCCCAAGAGGTTGCTATTGGTACTTTTGCTTTTCCTGATATAAATTAGTGAATGGTCTGGATCTTGATGCGTAGGGATCATTTCAAAGTTTGCAGATGACTTGGAATGTGGAAGAATTGAAAACTGATAGGGAAAAGTTGTTACTACTTGTAACAGAAACAAGAATGAGATGGTATCGATTTATAGTGATGTGCAATAGAAGCATGGATGATGTGAGAAAGAACACTTTTACAAAGAAAGTAGTTAGGGTATAGATTGCACTGCTTGGAAATGAGGCATTCAACAGGGCATTGGGTGATATTTTTAGATCAAAATAGTGTACAATGGTATGGAGAACAGACAGGAGGCTGGAAGTAGATAGTGTTCAATGGTATGGAGAACAGGCAGGAGACTGGTAGATAGTGAAATCATTTGAAGAGATGGTGCAGGCACAATGGGCCAAATGGCCTCCTCCTGCGCTGTAACAATTCTCAGATTCTTCATTTTGAGGGAGGTGAACTTTGAGTTTCCACAGACCTCTTGGATGGAGAATTCCAATCACTCAATAGGCTTTAAGACCAAAATTGATAGATTTCTGGATACCAATGAAATTACAGGATATGTGGATACTGTGGGGAAAATGTTATAAGAGGAGAAGGGGAGATGGATCATTCGGCCTGCATTTGCTCCTAGTTCCTATGGTGCAATATTTAAGTGTTACCAGTGGGATACATTGAAACAAACTTTTCTTTAAGTCCTCTGCAATCCCACAGCTCGACTTGTTGGTTATCTTTTATTTGGATAAAATTAAGAAGTTCACACTTAAGGAATCATGACAGATAATCCATCCTTTTGATGCATGGCATTTTCTGTAAATGCACATAATGTTTTCTGTTTTCCTTTTTAAATGTCCTGTATTTCACTCTTGTCTCTTAATTTATAGCAAATGTTATTTAATCTTTTGTCAAAGAATGCAACCAATGCTAATATGCACACTGTTTTAATTATACATTACAAATATGGCACACTCTATGTAATCAGAGCAGCAACACACACAATTCAAATTTGAATTCATCCAGTTGATTTACTTTAAAATATACCTTGGTTGAATAATGAATACTCAAAATGTGCTATGATGTAGCAATGAGTGCAAAACAAAATAGGAATCTTGACCATTGAAATTACCTCAAGTCTCATTCACTTTCCAATGAGCTTATGCAAAAGTGCATTTTTGTAATAAGAATAGGCTATCTTGATAGAGGTCTTGATTGATGAGAGCATACTTGTATAGTAATATGTTTGTTTAGTAAAATGCATCAAAACACAGTGTGATTAATAAACATTTCCTTTTGCTCCGATGGCAGAACATCCTCAGGATCACAGCACCCTATCGGAATAATGTACTGCCTCAGAGGGTAACAGATCAACTCCAATAAACTATTCTGTGCCCTTTTGAGACAAGTCCAATATTATATCGGGAAGGCCACGGTATACAATGTCACAAGTCTAGAATTCAATACCCTAGGCTAATGTTCTGGGACATGGGTTTTAATCCCACCGTAGTAAATTGTGAAATTTGAATTCAACAAAAACAAAACCTAGAATAGCAATATAGAATCCTGACTGTGTGGAAACAGGCCATTTGACCCATCATGTCCACACCACCCTCCAAACAGCATCCCACCCAGTCACAACCCCCTATGCTATCACCCTGCATTTCCAATGACTTAAACCACCTAACCCATACATCACTGGACACTACGGGTAATTTAGCATGGTCAAACCTACCTAATCTGCACATCTTTGGACTGTGGGAGGAAACTGGAGCACATTTAACGAGTTGGTAACGTCACCGGTTGAAACCCTTGCAAACACGGGGAGAAGGTGCAAACACCACGCAGTTATCCGAGGGTGGAACTCAACCTGGGTCCCTGGCACTGAGAGGCAGCAGTGCTAACCATTTATAGCTTAAGGGTATCTATGTAATGACTGTTCATTTGCATAAAACCCCTTCTTGTTCACTCATCCTTTAGGATGGAAATTTGCCAACCTCACCCGCTCTGGTCTATGTGTAACTCCCAACCCGCAACATTGTCTTGGGTTCTGAAGAGTTGTATCAGACTCAAAATGTTAACTTGTTTCTCTCTCCACAGATGCTGACAGACCTGTCAAGTTTCTCCATCACTTTCTGTTTTTATTATACGCAATATGGTTGACTCTTAACTGTCTTCTAAGATGGGAAATAAATATTGACCCAGGCAGCAACACACACAGATCATAAATATTTTAAAAGTCCACAAAAACTTGGGCTGGAATCTTCCAAAACTCTGAACAAGATGGGTTATGGCTGGAAGTTTGAGAGAATCTTGAGGGCCTTTCTCAATATCTGTAGCAACTGAGTTTCAGACATCAAGATGAAATTCTCACTAATGAGACAATAGGACTTTGGCAACTTTACCTTTGAACAGAGGGTGCTGGTGAGAAGTGACTGAGAAAGATTCTGGGAGAAGTTGACTCAGTCACCAGGGCTGAGAAGGGCAAAGGATTGGCTGCTCAGGAAGCCAGGTTTGCAGATTGAGCGAGTAGTGCCCGGAGAGAGATAAGGTACTTATTTTTTGCAGTTATAACCTGCTAGGAATAGAGAGTGGGAGTGAGAGACCTGAGTTTGATGACTAATGGGTAAGGTTTTACATTCAGTTCCTGGATAATTCTCTGACCCCATGGAATACTCCTCCTCCGATACCTTGGAAATTATGGACACTTCAAGTCTCCATGGTGGCTACATATACCGGATGTGTGTTCAGCTACAGCTTCTGATTTGCCGCATGGCGTGCCTGGAACTTTGGTTAGACTTATTATGGAGTATCCATGAGGCTGAGAATGTCATGGATAGCACTTTTAGTGAACTGGTAACACCAGTAAGGGTTGTACGGACAGACAAGAGTTTGATGACCACCAGGAAGATGAGAACGGTTGGGCAAATAGTACAGGAGTCCTCTGTGACCATTTCCCCCTCAAACAAGTGTGCACTTGTTGGATTTCAATAAGATGTTTGACAAGGTTCCCCATGGGAGACTGGTTTGCAAGGTTGGATCTCACAGAATACAGGGAGAACTAGCCATTTGGATACAGCACTGGCTCAAAGGCAGAAGACACGAGGGTGGTGGTAGAGGATTGTTTTTCAGACTGGAGTCCTGTGGCAAGTGGAGTGCCACAAGGATCGGTGCTGGGTCCACTACCTTTTATCATTTATATAAATGATTTGGATGTGAGCATAAGAGGTACAGTTAGTAAATTTGCAGATGACACCAAAATTGGAGGTGTAGTGGACAGCAAAGAAGGTTACCTCAGATTACAACAGGATCTTGACCAGATGGGCCAATGGACTGAGAAGTGGCAGATGGAGTTTAATTTAGATAAAGGCAAGGTGCTGCATTTTGGGAAAGCAAATCTTAGCAGGACTTATACACTTAACGGTAAGGTCCTAGGGAGTACTCCTGAACAAAGAGACCTTGGAGTGCAGGTTCATAGCTCCCTGAAAGTACAGTTACAGGTAGATAGGATAACAAAGGTAGCGTTTGGTATGTTTTCTTTTATTGGTCAGAGTATTGAGTACAGGAGTTGGGAGGTCATGTTGAGGTTGTACAGGACATTGGTTCGGCCACTTTTGGAACACTGTGTGCAATTCTGGTCTCCTTCCTATCGTAAGAATGCTGTGAAACTTGAAAGGGTTCAGAAAAGATTTACAAAGATGTTGCCAGGGTTGGAGGATTTGAGCTACAGGGAGAAGCTGAACAGGCTGGGGCTGTTTTCCCTGGAGCGTCGGAGGCTGAGGGATGACCTTATAGAGGTTTATAAAATCATGAGGGGACAGATAGGATAAATAGACAAAGTCTCTTCCCTGGTGTTGGGGAGTCCAGAACTAGAGGGCATAGGTTTAGGGTGAGAGGGGAAAGATATAAAAGAGACTTAAGGGGTAACCTTTTCACACAGAGGGTGGTACGTGAATGGAATGAGCTGGCAGAGGAAGTGGTGGAGGCTGGTACAATTGCAACATTTAAGAGGTATCTGGATGGGTATATGAATAGGAAGGGTTTGGAGGGATATGGGCTGGGTGCTGGCAAATGGGATTAGGTTGGGTTGGGAATAACTGGTCAGCATGGACAGATTGGACCAAAGGGTCTAGTTCTGTGCTGTACATCTCTATGACTGTAACAGCAGGGAGCGTCCAAGTGTTGGTGAATGGTAGTGGTGCCACGGTCAAGATGCTCGAGTGGGCCAGCCCATAGAGAGAAAGAGAGGCTTGTAATATTCGCTTCCTTCCTATGCCACATGCCAGTGAAGCTCAAAATCGGAAGATAGTAAAGTTGAATACGTGGCTAAGGATCTAGTGGTAGAAGGGAGAGCTTAAGGTATATGAATCATTGGGATGTCTTCTGGAGGAGGTAGGGCCAGTACAAGAAGAGTGAGTTGCACCTAAACTGGAGGGGTACCAATTTCCTGGCAGGGAGATCTGCTACTACAACTTGGGAGGGTTTCAACTGGTATGGTGGGTTGCAGGAACCAGAGCAGTATGTCAGTAAGTATTATGACCAAGGAGGACTCTGAGACTGAGAGAAAGTGAGGACTGCAGATCAGAATCGAGAGTGAAGTCCTGGAAAAGCACAGCAGGTCAGGCAGCATCGGAGGAGCAGAAGAATTGATGTTTGAGGCATAAGCCCTTTATCAGGAATGAGACTTGTGGGTTGGGGGGCTGAGAGATAAAAGGGAGAGTGGTGGGGTTTGGGAAAGGTAGCTGAGAAAGTGATAGGTGGATGAAGGTGAGGGAGCAGGTGATAGGTCAGAGGGTAAGTGATGGACAGGTCTGGAGGATGGTGCCGAGTTGGATGCTTGAGACTGGGATAATGTGGGGGGAGGGGAAATGAGGCTGTTGAATTTCACATTGATCCCGTGTGGTTGCAGAGTCCCAAGGTGGAATATGAGGCGTTCCCCCTCCAGGCATCAGCTGGTAATGGTTTGGTGGTGGAGGAGGCCCAGGACCTGCATGTCCTTGACAGAGTGGGAGGGGTCATTGTAGCGTTCAGCCACGGGGCACTGGGGTTGCCAGAGATGTTCTCTTTATTCACAAAAGAGAATGACATGGTGGACAGGGAGTTAGAGACGTGAATATTGATATTTTAGGGCATGTCAAAATAAAAGTGGTTGTGCTGTTAGGGGGTATTTTGAAAAGCATGTGGATAGATAAGATCGGAGAAGGTTGTGTCTGATTAAGTTTTTGAAAAAGCAACAAAGAAGATTGATGAGGGTAGCATGGTAAATGGTGTCAATATGGACTTTAGCAAAGTCTTTGACAAGGCTGATACAAAAGTTGAAGTCACATGGGATCTGTGGTGAGCTGGTAAGACATACAGAACTGGCTTAGTCATAGAAGACAGACCATAGTGTTGGAAGGGTGTTTTTTCTGACTGGAGATACATGGCAAATGATGTTCTGCAGGGATCAATGCTTTGGAGGAGAACACAGGTAGCCTGATTAGTAAAGATTGGGGAGCTACAGACAATGAGGAGGATTACCACAGGATGCAGCAGGATATAAATAGGTTAGGGATGTGGGCGGAGAAATGGCAGATGGAATTTAATCTCGACAAACGCAAGGGTGAAGCATTTGGGAGATAAAGTGTGGAGTTTTCACACTTTAGGAATCAAAGCAGAAAGGCAGGAGGGAGTGGTGCAAGGAGACAGCTGCTTTTAGAGAGGAGACTCTTATGGATAGCCCTGGAATCATGAGTAACTTTGGAAGAAGGGAGTAAGACAATACGATGCTTGATGTAATTCAGCAAACTCTCGTGAAGATGACTAAATCAGCTGGGAGCTGCATGCATCCTGCACTGCACTCCATAAACATAAGACAGTGAGCACTGGGGCTGGCACGGTTGCTCAGTGATTCGCACTGCTGCGTCACACCTGGGACCCGGGTTCGATTCCAGCCTCGGGCGACTGTGTGGAGTTTGCACATTCTCCCAGTGTCTGCATGGGTTTCATCCGGGTGCTCCGGTTTCCTCCCACAGTCCAAAGACATGCCGGTCAAGCGAATTGCTCATGCTAAATTGCCCATAGAGTTAGGTGCATTAGTTGGGGGGAACGGGTCTGGGTGGGTTACTCTTCGGAGGGTCGATGTGGACTTGTTGGGCCGAAGGGCCTGTTTCCACACTGTAGGGAGTGAAACGAAATCATGAAATCCAGATGCCAGTTTAGGAAGGAGTAAACAATTTACTGGGATCAAGCTGAGGAGAGCAGATTGAAAGAGCAGTAAGATTGGGAGCTTCAGAGTTCTGTTTTAAGTGGCTTAAGCGAGAGTTAATTCTGAAGGCTGACACATAAGGAATGGGAGTGGTAAGGAATACAAGGAAGCGAAACTGATAGCCTTGCCTGTGTTTGAGCCAATGGGAGTAGAGAATGTGGTGTCAGAATTTGAGGGATTGGCTGTGAATAAGCTTAGAAGAGTTTACTTAAGATTAAGGGAGGACAGCTGGGCATTGAACCTGAGGAAAAGAAGTTAAGAATCACACAACACCAGGTTATAGTCCAACAGGTTTAATTGGAAGCACACTAGCTTTCGGAGTGTGCTTCCAATTAAACCTGTTGTACTACAACCTGGTTTTGTGTGATTTTTAACTTTATACACCCCAGTCCAACACCGCCATCTCCAAATCATGAGGGAAAGAAATAAAGGAACAATGAGATGGAAATTGAAATCACCAGGGTTGAGAGGTTGCCTAATGAAGAGGATAGGGAAGGAAAATGGTGAGGAAATCTCAGGAGTGGCAGACTTCCTGTGTGACTGGAATAGAAAATTCAAGCTTGGTAGCAAGTAACAGATTTCAAAAGACAGGTTGAAGTGAAGAACAAGGCGAGGTACTGAAATACAATGCAAATATGAGAAATGTAGGGGCCAGGCTAAGACGAAGATCAATCCACTATAGCAGGGAGGCTTTGGTAAGATCCAAGCAGTTATTGCCTGTGAGTCAAGTTACCATCAAGGCCATGATAACAATGCAACTATTCACATCAAGATCATGAGTGGCAAGGACCTTATTTGCTAATGAAGTGACATTCTGAAGGGAAATACGAAGAGGTATGGTGAGTGTTGACCATCAGGAACAGTCTATATGCTGAGTGATGAGAAGGAGCAAATAATTTTCTAATTCAAAAGAAATATATTGTGCAGCTGTTCAAAATCAGTTCTGTAGTTCCCTTTCTTTGAAATGATCATCACACCAAAAACATTTAGCAGCTCAATAATGATGAGGTGAAAATCAGAAAACCATCACTTTCAAATACAACAAGGCTCTCCTTTTCTCTTCTGAATTGCAATTTTAAATAGATCTGAAGGATTTAAATAACTACTTTTAAAATTGGAAACAAAATGCTTATGATGAAAATTTTTGCTCACATATGTTATGAGACTATATACACAAATAGTTTTACATTTACACAGGTATCACCTTAGAACTTTCAACATATGTTTACAGGTAAAAGGTTTCATATGATCTTTTTAAAATGTGTTTCATGACAGATAACATTGACATAACCATGGTAGATGATTACAGCTTCAATAAACATGATTCACATTATCTACTGTAAATATTTCATAGTTTTTTAAAAATTGGCAATACTTGACATGCATAGAGATGAATGCAACATTGTCAAGTGTAGAACAATCATTGGAAGGAACAAGTAAAATCATAAATAATAATAAAATATTGATTTTTATACAATTCTAAACTCCTTGTGATGTCAGAGAATCATAGAACAAATCTGAAGCTAAAATAGAAAAATATTTTATGATAAAATTACTATTGTAAATTATTATAATCAGCAAGTTGAGACAATGAGGTAAGGACCTGCCACCAGCTTCCTGCTTTTCTGTTAAAGAATGGAACTGTCAGCTTTCCCTGCTCCTGAGTAACATTTTCAGTGGAAGATATAATTCTCAGGTCAATCTTCATAAACATTTCCGAAGGTTCCCTCCAAATATCAACTCTCTATCTGCCACTGCTGTCCTGCAGAGCCATCACAAATTGCCATCATGATATATCCCTTGATGTCACCAGGATCTACCACTTGAAGACACTGTCCAGCTGACACTTGATATATGCGGTTATTGTTCTGTGAAAAAAAAATTAAAAGTCACTTTCCAAAATTAGCTTCACTAACAATAGCAGCGTATCGTAAATAATAGAATGGTTTCATTATTAAACTATATATAAACAGTGTTTGCTACATTATGGATGAATGAACAGTGTGTCCATCCTGAACTTGGAACCATCCAAAGATCACACACAATGTGCAAAAATGCTTGATTAAAGTGTGTGCTGAGAAACTGTTTCACTGAGCTGAAGAACTAGGCGTCATAGCTATTTAAGATTTAAGACAAAAAGAAATTTATTTCCTCAGATGGTTGTGAGTATTTGGGAATTCTCTATTCAAGATGGTTCTGGTTGCTCAGTTGATGAGTATATTCAAGACTGGGCACTATAACCTTTTGGGTACTAACACAAACAAGGGATATGAAAAGAAGGTGGAAAAGTGGAGTTAAGGCATAAGGTCAGCTGTAAACAGAATGAATGGCAGATCAAGCTCTAAAGGGGACATAAGATTTAAGACCATAAGACATAGGAGTGGAAGAAAGGCCATTCGGCCCATCGAGTCCACTCCGCCATTCAATCATGGCTGATGCGCATTTCAGCTCCACTTACCAGCGTTCTCCCTGTAGCCCTTAATTCCTCTAGACAACAAGAACCTATCAATCTCGGCCTTGAAGACATTTAGCGTCCCGGCTTCCACTGCACTCCGTGGCAATGAATTCCACAGGCCCACCACTCTCTGGCTGAAGAAATGTCTCCGCATTTCTGTTCTGAAATGACCCCCTCTAATTCTAAGGCTGTGTCCACGGGTCCTAGTCTCCTCGTCTAACGGAAACAATTTCCTAGCATCCACCTTTTCCAAGCCATGTATTATTTTGTACGTCTCTATTAAGTCTCCCCTTAATCTTCTAAACTCCAACGAATACAATCCCAGTATCCTCAGCCGTTCCTCATATGCTAGACCTGTCATTCCAGGGATCATCCGTGTGAATCTCCGCTGGACACGTTCCAGTGCCAGTATGTCCTTCCTGAGGTGTGGGGACCAAAACTGGACACAGTACTCCAAATGGGGCCTAACCAGAGCTTTATAAAGTCTTAGTAGTACATCTCTGCTTTTATATTCCAACCCTCTTGAGATAAGAGACAACATTGCATTCGCTTTCTTAATCACAGACTCAACCTGCATGTTTACCTTTAGAGAATCCTCGACTAGCACTCCCAGATCCCTTTGTGCTTTGGCTTTATTAATTTTCTCACCATTTAGAAAGTAGTCCATGCTTTTATTCTTTTTGCCAAAGTGCAAGACCTCGCACTTGCTCACGTTAAATTCCATCAGCCATTTCCTGGACCACTCTCCCAACCTGTCTAGATCCTTCTGTAGCCTCCCCACTTCCTCAGTACTACCTGCCTGTCCACCTAACTTCGTATCATCAGCAAACTTCGCTAGAATGCCCCCGGTTCCCTCATCCAAATCATTAATATATAATGCGAACAGCTGTGGCCCCAGCACCGAACCCTGCGGGACACCGCTCGTCACCGGCTGCCATTCTGAAAAAGAACCTTTTATCCCAACTCTCTGCCTTCTGTTAGACAGCCAATCCTCAATCCATCCCAGCAGCTCACCTCGAACACCATGGGCCCTCACCTTGCTCAGCACCCTCCCGTGTGGCACCTTATCAAAGGCCTTTTGAAAGTCTAGATAGACCACATCCACTGGGTTTCCCTGGTCTAACCTACTTGTTACCTCTTCAAAAAATTCCAACAGGTTTGTCAGGCATGACCTCCCTTTACTAAATCCATGTTGACTTGTTCTAATCAGACTTTGCTCTTCCAAGAATTTAGAAACCTCATCCTTAATGATGGATTCTAGAATTTTACCAACAACTGAGGTTAAGCTGATTGGCCTATAATTTTCCATCTTTTGCCTTGATCCTTTCTTGAACAAGGGGGTTACTACAGCCATCTTCCAATCATCCGGGATCTTTCCTGATTCCAGTGACTCTTGAAAGATCTCAACCAATGCCTCTGCTATTTCCTCAGCAACCTCTCTCAGAACTCTAGGGTGTATCCCATCGGGGCCAGGAGATTTATCAATTTTAAGACTTTTTAACTTTTCTAGCACTATCTCTTTCGTAATGGCAACCATACTCAACTCAGCCCCGTGACACCCTTTAATTTTTGGGATATTACTCATGTCTTCCACTGTGAAAACTGACGCAAAGTACTTGTTAAGTTCTCCTGCTATTTCCTTATCTCCCATCACTAGGCTCCCTGCATCAGTTTGAAGTGGCCCAATGTCTACTTTTGCCTGTCGTTTGTTTCTTATGTACTGAAAGAAACTTTTACTATTATTTCTAATATTACTGGCTAGCCTACCTTCATATTTGATCCTCTCATTTCTTATTACACTCTTTGTTATCCTCTGTTTGCTTTTGTATCCTTCCCAATCTTCTGATTTCCCACTGTTCTTAGCCACTTTATAGGATCTCTCTTTTTCTTTAATACATTTCCTGACTTCCTTTGTCAGCCAAGGTTGTCTAATCCCTCCCCGGTTAATCTTTCTTTTCTTGGGAATGGACCTCTGTACAGTGTCCTCAATTATACCTACAAACTCCTGCCATTTTTGCTCTACTGTCTTCCCGGTTAGCCTCTGCTTCCAGTCTATTTTAGTCAGTTCCTCTCTCATGCCTTCATAATTACCTTTATTCAACTGTAACACCATTACATCCGATTTTGCCTTCTCCCTTTGAAACTCCAGACTGAACTCTACCATATTATGGTCGCTACTTCCTAAGGGTTCCCTTACTTTAAGATCTTTTATAGAGTCTGGTTCATTGCAAAGCACTAGGTCCAGAATAGCCTGCTCTCCTGTGGGCTCCATGACAAGCTGTTCCAAAAAGCCATCCTGTAAGCATTCCATGAATTCCCTTTCTTTAGATCCACTAGCAACATTATTTACCCAGTCCACCTGCATATTGAAGTCTCCCATGATCAATGTAACCTTGCCTTTCTGACATGCCTTCTCTATTTCCCGGTACATGTTGCGTCCCTGGTCCTGACCACTGTTAGGAGGTCTGTACACAACTCCAATTATGGTTTTTTTGCCTTTGTGGTTCCTCAATTCCACCCACACAGACTCCACATCATCTGACGCTATGTCATTCAATACCATAGATTTAATTTTGTTCTTAACTAACAAGGCAACCCCACCCCCTCTGCCCACCTCTCTGTCTTTTCGATAAGTTGAAAAACCATGGAGGTTTAACTGCCAGTCCTGACCCCCCTGTAACCAAGTCTCTGTGATGCCTACTATATCATAATCATTCACTATTATCTGTGCCATTAGTTCATCGGCTTTGTTATGAATGCTACGAGCATTCAGGTAAAGTGCCTTAATGCTAACTTCCTTATCATTAGAGATGTTGGAAGTCATATGTCCTAAGTTATCCTTGCTTTTTTCTGCATTCTCAGTCTGCCTCAATTTTAAATCCGCCTGGAAACATGCTATCCTGCTGCTTATCTTTCCATTTACCTCCATACTCCCTGTCGCTTTCACTTTCCCTTCCCCCCAACTCAGAAGTTTAAAGTCCTACTGACCACCCTATTTATCCTCTTCGCTAGAACATTGGTACCTGATCGGTTCAGGTGGAGTCCGTCCCAATGGTACAGATCCCCCCTGTTCCAAAACTGATGCCAATGCCCCATGAAGTGGAATCCCTCTTTCCCACACCAATCCCTTAGCCACGTGTTTACTTGCCTAACTTTCTTGTCCCTATGCCAATTGGCACGTGGCTCGGGCAGTAATCCGGAGATTATGACCCTTGAGGACCTGTGCTTCAATTTCCTGCCTAGTGCTTCGTAATGCCCAAACAGGTCCTCCACCCTAGTCTTGCCTATGTTGTTGGTACCAACGTGGACCACAACAACTGGATCCTCCCCCTCCCGCTCCAATATCCTTTCAAGCCGGTCAGAGATGTCTCGCACCCTGGCACCGGGCAGGCAACACACCATGCGAGACTCCCGATCCGGCTTGCAAAGGATACTATCTGTCCCCCTAATTAAAGAATCCCCTATAACCACTACTTGTCTATTAGCTCTCCCCTCTTGAATGGCCTTCTGCACCATGGTGCCTTGGTCAGTTGGCTCATCCTGTCCAGAGCCCTTTTCCTCATCCGAACAGGGAGCAAGAATCTCGTACCTGTTGGACAAGGTTAAGGGCTGAGGCTCCTCCACTCCTGAACTCTGCTCTTTAATCCTGCTCTTACTTATTTTTGAGACAATTCTTTGAAAGAATTGGGAATACCAGTTCCTGTGCTGTGTGGTCCAGACAGCAATTCTAAATTATTTTCTATTGCTGAATAAATTAATGTAGGTTCACCAATTGGCTCCAGTGGAACTATGTATCTTCAGTGATTGACTGAGTTGGAATTGGATATCCAACACTGCTGTCGATGTCAGAGGACTACTGCTTTATGTGGAAGAGAGTTGTGTGTTTTTCTCTATCAACTGGCCTGTTATTTGTAAGTGCAGCAAGGTTTAGCACCTACCAGATCACTCAAGACCCCAAGAACCTTGTATATCCAGTGTGGGGTGGTCAGGGAGACCTGATGCATAAACTAAATAACCTGATTTGCTATTAACACTGCAGTTAAAACAGGTAAGCAACAACAGAGCAAGGAACTTATGGAAATTAGGAAGATTAATTTTAGAAACCACAAAACGAGAATCTTGTCAAATTTCCTGTTTCCCCCTCACTTGATTGGGATAGAAAATGAAATGGTACAGATGGGCAAGTAGGAGGTCATTTCTAATTGAAAGAATACAGGGTCAGAAAATGAGGTGGGGAGGGGGCTGCAGTTTTTGTTAATGGAGTGGTTGAGCAATAAAGGCAATAAGTCTAGCTGTTCTGATTTCACCTGGAGCTAATGTTGAAAAACAGGGAAAAGAGTGCGAGGTGGGTCTCAACAATGAGACGAGGTCAGAGACTGCAAGAGATGAGAAAGAAAAAAACCACAGCAAAGTGATTCATGGCCAGGAAATTAAAACACACAAGTTTGAACTGCAAAATTTCTGTCATATTTTCATACATCTTACAGCTCCCTGTCATTATAACTCTTTAGTGTCATCCAGAGATTCCTTAACAGCTAGTAGCATAACAAACATTTAAAAACAATTTAGATGATAGATCACTGGATCTGAAATGTTAACTCTGTTTCTCTCCATAGGTATTCAATGACCTGCTGAATTTTCCTAACATTTTAGTTTTTTGATTTCAGATTTCTAGCACAATATTGCTTTTGTTTAAAAAAATATGGTCAGATTGTTAGTAGTTGTTAATGCTTGACCTGCTGTGCTTTTCCAGTGCAACACTTTTTGACAGCAGTCGTTAATGCATTAGGTGTGTCATTGGCTGTGCATTCAAGACTATCAAAATTGACACAGTCTGTTCAGTTTCCAACCATCACAGTCTTACCCCTAAAGTCCACTGTTGGGATCCCCCAGACCCGTGACACTTCATGAGACGTGGAGGATCTGACGAACGAGTCTCTGTCACATCCAAGCAGAGAAGATTGGCCAGAATCAGTTCATGTTCTTCATCATAAACCCAAATCTGTAAACATCATGGCAGTGATTGCAGGAAATGAAAGGTTAACATATAGAGTTGCTTTGAAATGTTGAGAGGAAAACAAACATTATGTCTGAATTATAACTAAATTCTTAAAATATTTTTGTCTTAATACATAGTATTTATACAGAAATATCTTTATGTTCTGCTGTAGGACAGCGCTGGGGCTTTTTATTCAGGAATCTATCTGGTAAACCCTGGTTACACTCCTACAATGGCAAATATATCCTAAGGTAATGAAGAGTACAGAATACTCCAGGCACAGTCCCACCAATATGCTACAGAATTCCAGCATGACTTCTTTACTCTTATATTTTAGATTTTTTGCAATAAAGGACAACATTCAATTTAATTTCCTAAATGCTTGCTGTGTTTGCATCTTAGCTTTCAGTGACTCATGAACTAGGAAATCCAGTTCTGTTTGGACACCAGCATTTCTCAAAACTCTCACAATTTAAGAAATACTCAGTGTTTCTGCTTTTCCTCCTAAATGTAAATTTATCCATACTATATTCTACCTGCCATATTCATATCCACTCACTTAGTCTACCTCGTGCAAATTTTCTTTGCATCCTCCTTACAACTCTCATACCCATCATGTCGTCTGATATAAGTAAACTTGGAAATATTACATTTGATCCCAAATAAGTGCTGCCAGTAGCATTTATCAGTTGAGGGCATACGTTTAGGGTGAGAGGGGAAATATATAAAAGAGACCTAAGGGGCAACTTTTTCACGCAGAGGGTGGTACGTGTATGGAATGAGCTGCCAGAGGATGTAGGCTGATACAATCGCAACATTTAAGAGGCATTTGGATGGGTATATGAATAGGAAGGGTTTGGAGGGATATGGGCTGGGTGCTGGCAGGTGGGACTAGATTGGGTTGGGATATCTGGTCGGCATGGACGGGTTGGACCAAAGGGTCTGTTTCTATGCTGTACATCTCTATGACTCTAAGCATTGCAAGTCACTCTTATGGAATCATACAATGATACAACACAGAAAAGGGCACTTAGCAATTGTACTTCTGCCATAGGTATTCTTCAGAAGCCATCCTTCCTTTCTCTCATTTCTTCCACCTCAAGGGCAGTATATGTAACTTCTATCTTAGCTCTTTAATTGGCTGTAGTGGTGCTTTGAAACATATGTTATTTGTGCAGGCTGGCATTCATTCACTGATTACGTGCCATGACAAATATACCTACTCCTGTTAGTCATCCACAGGCTGTACTCTTTGAAACTAAGCCAGTTAAACTTATTTGTTAATTAGAAATGTCAATTATTTTCCCTTGAAAATCACTGTCATTTCTCATCCTCCAAAAATTATATTTCATTTGCTGAAATAAAGTTGTAGATTTGTTGAGGAAACTTACATCTGACTCCAGAATGAAAATCCAGGAATTTGGTGTGAAACAAAAACTTCTTGAAGCTGCTCACCTGATCTGGATCTGTTAAGTCACAGTCCTTGAGCACCACTATTCCTGCTTTCTGGCTGGGATGGTTCTGGGCACTGATACACTTGGCTGTCTGCAGGTGTCGTATCTGCAGAGATGGAGAGCAAGGTCAGTTACAACATAAAATGATTTTTCAACATGACTATCTTATTACTCAGATCTTGCTCAATGCTTTAACATTCATAGAATTATACAGACTTTTCAGTTCTAAAACAAACCACTTGATCATCCACCTACGCTAGAGCTTATCCTCCACATGTGCCTCTGCCCACCTTATTTCATATCTTCTCAGCATATTCTTCTCCATGCCCCTAACTAGATATCAGTTAAGTACAATTATGTTCTTCTTCTTTCACAGGTAGCCCCCAGGATTTAGGGGTGAATTGCTTCTGCTCTGGTTTGATAGGTTCAGAAATGGCTTCTAAGTCCAATGAATGATCTGCAGACTGTGCAACATGTAGGTGGGCATGTTCTCATGTGTGCTTGGCACAGGAACGTTCTCTCAAGGTGTTTGGTACCTAGCTCAAAGTACTTTCACTGTACTTTCAAAGTCACAAGCCAGGATCTTCCACAAATCTATTTGATCTATTCAGGGATGCTTTGATAACATCCCTAAGGCATTTGTTATCCTCCTGAGTCTACTACTGTGACCGAATTCAGAGCGGAGCAATTGCTTCCTTTGGTGTCCAGCTAAACAACAATACTACATGACATTCCCCAAAGTTCCTTCGGCAGCACGGACCAAAATTCATATACGACCATCCAGAAAGACAAAGTCAGCAGATATAGGGAACACCAGCACTTGCAAGTTCCTCTCCAAGCTACTTACCATTCTGACCCTACTGGATCAAAATCCCAGAACTCCCTCCATAACAACATTTTTGAACACCTATACAAAATGAACTGTAGCAGTTCAACAAGAGAGCTCACCAGCACCTCTTCAAGGGCAATTAGAGATGGGCAATGAATACTAATGCAGCCAGCAAAGCCCACATACAAAAAAAACGTCCTCCTCAGCAAGGTGACTTTGACTGATTGGCACATCAACACTGTACATGTAGGCTTGGGGGAGAATGGTTGCTGTTGGACAATTTCTCTTCCAACTGAATGTGGAGTATCTTGTGAATGCAATGCTAGTGGTACTTCTCCAGTGCCTGCTGTAGGTAATTCAAGTCTTTAAAGTATTTAGGAGCACAGGGATCACTGCTGCCCAGTAAAATCATGACTTTAGTCCTGGGTTTGAGATCCTGGGTCTCAAATACTCTCATCAATGCACGGAGGTGATGAAAAAGTTACTGCTGAGTGTGAACATAAGTATCATCTGCATTCTGAACTCCCTAACTGAGGTCAAAGAGGTCTTGGATTGAACAGAGAATTTTTGACAATTTCCCATCTGGTCAGTACATTACTTCCATTCCATAGAGTAATTTTCTACAGCATTTCCACTAGGGTAATTTGAGAAAAGGGTTGTTATAATGACACAACCTTGTTTGACCCCAATTTGCACAGTTTGTGCTCATGCCATTACTGGAGATCACAACATATATGTATGTCATTGTGAAATACAGGTAGGACAATAACAAATTTGAGTCCAGACAAATTTTAGGAAATTATTATGCTCGACAATCTCTACAAGTGGTGGCAAGTTCCACACCATAACCATATTCTGGACAAAGAGGACTCTCTCGGGTTCCTTATTGGACTCATTAGTCGCTATCTTATAATTACATCTACTGGTTTTAGGCTTGATCACAAGTGGAAACACAGAGTCATAGAGATGTACAGCATGGAACAGACCCTTCGGTCCAACCCGTCCATGCCGACCAGATATCCCAACCCAATCTAGTCCCACCTGCCAGCACCCGGCCCATATCCCTCCAAACCCTTCCTACTCATATACCCATCCAAATGCCTCTTAAATGTTGCAATTGTACCAGCCTCCACCACTTCCTCTGGTAGCTTATTTCATACACGTACCACCCTCTGTGTGAAAAAGTTGCCCCTTAGGTCTCTTTTATATCTTTCCCCTCTCACCCTAAACCTATGCCCTCTAGTTCTGGACTCCCTGACCCCAAGGAAAAGACTTTGTCTATTTATCCTATCCATGCCTCTCATAATTTTGTAAACCTCAATAAGGTCACCCCTCAGCCTTCGATGCTCCAGGAAAAACAGCCCCAGCCTGTTCAGCCTCTCCCTATAGCTCAAATCCTCCAACTCTGGCAACATCCTTGTAAATCTTTTCTGAACTCTTTCAAGTTTTACAAAATCTTTCCGATAGGAAGGAGATCAGAACTGCACGCAATATTCCAACAGTGGCCTAACCAATATCCTGTACAGCCGCAACATGACCTCTCAACTCCTGTACTCAATACTCTAACCAAAAGAAAGCATACCAAACACCTTCTTCACTATCCTATCTACCTGCAACTCCACTTTCAAGGAGCTATGAACCTGTGCTCCAAGTACGTTGTCAAAATCTTCCAGCTTTCTCCTTATATCAAGAATCAATATAACACATTTGACCCATTGTGTCGGTGTTGACACTGAATGAACATTTCACTTCATTCAGAGTGTCAATACTGATAAAGTGAGTCAAATGTGTTAAAGTAGTTCTTTATATTGTAAGGAGAATGCTGAAAGATTTTGACAAGGTACAGAGACATGTTTTCACTTGTGATCAAGCCTAAAACCTGTGGATGTTTTTAGACCACAACCTATAAGAGCAAACTGAGCCATTTGACCCTGAGTCTAATCCACCATTAAATCACTTAATGCCATTCCCCTTCCTTCTCCCTACAACACTGCACATTTTTCATTTTCAATATTTAACTGCATTTTGAATGCTTTGATCGAATCTACCTCCACCGCGCATTCCAGTCCCTAACCACACTTCCTGCATGAAAAGCTTTTTCTGATCATATCAAATCACTGAAGGATGAACAAAACCAGTCGCACAGCAAAAATCATGACAGGACATAGTAGCTCATCCCTTTCAGTCAGTGTTTAATATCTTCTCTCGAATTCATAAACCTTAAACTTCAGCAGTAATTTCATATGTGGTGCCTTGTCAATGGCTTTGAAACAATCTATGTACACTCCATCCATTGTAATACCATACCTACAACCTCCTTAAACTCCATCAGTTTGTCAGACAGAATCATGTCTCCTGGAATTTGGTTTACTGCTTTTAATTACTGCAATGTAGTCCATGTGAGCTCAGTTAAAATTGAGGTGTTATTAATGTCATCTATTAAAGATTCGCATTTTTCTTGTCACAGATTTAAATCAATCATGGAGTTATTGGGCAATTATAATGCAGAAAGAGATCATTTGGCCCATCAGGCCTATGCTGGCTGTCTGCAGAGAAATCCAGTCAATCCCATTCCCCTGCTGTATGCGCAGAATTCTGCAAATTTATTTCTCCTAACAGCCCACCCAATTTCCTTTGTTTCCACCACTCTTCCAGACAGCAAGATCCATTTAATTCATAAAAAGTATTCCAACACATCACTCCCTGCATTACTTGCTTAAAACCTTAAATTTGCGTCCTCTAGTCTTTGTACGATCAGCTGTTTAGATCATCTTTTCGTTGTCAGTGGGTATTCTGATGTATTTTGTGACTGGATCCAGGGCTTATGAAGATAATGCAGAGAGTCTTGTAAACATGGTCGAGGAAAATTTGGCAGAATATTACAAGCTTGATCAGCAATACAATGTGAAGGCAGGAAATGTGAAAACCCTGATAAATTCGGATTCAATTTCAATGCCTTCAGTAGGTGCAAGACCAAGGAAGCAAGCTTGTTGGTGAATTTGTTTCTTGTGACATATCAATCCTCTTGGTATGCAGTTGTTAAGTCTGGTGTCACGTTTGCAGCTTTAGATCAGATGGGTTCAGATCACCACCTAGTGTGGGGCTATCACAGCTTCAGTACATCTTGGCTCTATTGTCATTCTTCAAATCATTTCAAACGCTGCTTCCCCAGATGTTTTTCTCATCATTATCTCCTTTTAGCGCTTGGAAAATTTACAAGACCCAACTTGCAGGAGGGTAGAAGGTGGAAGGTGGGAACCTGTAGGGGTATGTGCAAGGTTGAAAGACTTGAGGTATGGAGGGTGGTTGGGGGAAGTGGTTGAGAGACATGTCAGTGTAGAATTTAACTAAAAAAGGTAGCTACTTTCCCACTGGGATTTTCTGGATAGATTCAGGCTTTAAAAATAAGCAAGGTACACTACTTCCATTATGAATGGAATTGAGAGATTCTAAGGGACCACGTAGTTGCCAGGACTGGACCAGAGCTCCACAACAGCAATGCTGTCTCACAGCTCACAACTCCACATTTTGGGATTTGGGGATCATGACCTGCTGTTTAGGAGACTTGGCTTACTTTGTCACTAACTGCATATGACCCCAAATGTTCAGGCCTCGCTCCAACAGTGCTGCAACTGCTTTAACTGCAAATACATTTACTTGTTCCATATCTTCTTGTGAGTGACACCCTAGCTGGATTTTGACCAGCCATACAGCAACTATGAATGCTGCAAATGTAACATGAATAGGAAAGTTCAGAGGGATAATGGGCCAAACAGTGGAAAATGGGACTAGTTCAGGTAGGAAACATGGTCAGCATGAAATAATTAGGCCGAAGGGTCTGTTTACATGTTACATGACTATGACTCTAGTCTGGATCATTTACTAGCAAGACTAGGAACAAACAGCAAGTAGAGCGTTTTTGGTTAGATTCCAATGATTTGAAAGAGAATTGCTAATATTGACTTTGTTGAAGTTTATCAAATCTAATGCAAGGCTAACACACTTAGTTGCAAATGAGAAAATAATCTTTAAAAAGATAGAAAGTCAATAATTTTTCTGATCTACACCAGAAATTTACAAATTTAAACAGCTGTAATTAATTGGGCTGGGGTATTGAGACTTCTTTATCAGAGGCAGTCAGCCTCAAATAGGACAGTCCAGGTTAATAGTTAAGCATCACAACACTTCGAATCAGCAAACAGTGCCACAGGAGATCTGAAAAGTTCATTTAAAATGACTCAGCTTTTCTTTTAAAAAGAATTGAATCTATATAATTTAAATGCCTTTTCTCAAACAGCAAATAAAGCAATTTCGCTCAAAGGTCATGAGTAATGCATTTGGTATGAAATCTGTTTAAATGCAATATATACAAACTTTAAAAAACAATTTCTCCTTTCTATCTTGTCGATTCTCCTCTTCATAATAGTATTTCATAATAACCTTTGATAAAGATACACAGTTGAAAACATGAAGTTTGCAGTATCTGAGCAGGTGGATAACAGAAACACTAGTAAAATGCTGCAGCTAGTGCTAAAAGATTTACAGACGTTTGAGTGCTGGATAGGATTAAGGAGCAGTGAAAAGTTACTCAGGGAATACAGCAAGAGCAAATATTTTAATTCAGCTAAAGGTTACTTACTTCTCTGCAAAACAGTGTAGCATTTTTATGTCTCAAGGGTTCTAAATTAATTGGAATCTCATTACAGCAAATTAACTGTTCTTCAGTTACATTGATTCATGGAAAGATAGGTTTGCGGGGAAAAGAATATTTGCAAGTACAATATAGAACATATTACAGTAGAGGAACAGGCCCTTCAACCCACCATATCTGTGGCAATCATGATGCTATTCTGAACTTGCACATGGTCTGCATCCCTCTATTCCCTGCCTTTTCATGTGTCTGTCCAAATGCCTCTTGAACTTTGCTAATGTATCTGCTTCCAACATCGCCCTAGCAGCATTTTCCAACCCTCTGTGTAAAAAAAACTTGCCTCACACACCTTCTTTAAACACCCCGTCTCACCTTAAACCTAATACCCCCAGTGTTGACATTTTCACACTGGCAAAAAGGCTGCAACTATCCATTCTACTCATGCCTCTTATAATTTTATATATGTCCATCAGGTCACCCTCCGCTTCCGACACTCTAGCAAAAACAATCCAAGACTGTTCAACCTCTCCTTGTAGCTAATACACTCTAATCCAAGCGACATCTTGGTAAACCTCTTTTGCACGATCTCCAAAGCCTTCCCATAGCGTGGCAACCTGAATTGCACATAATACTCCAAATGTGGCCTAACTTAAGTCTTGTACAGCTCCAAAATGACTTGCCAACCTTTATATTCAATGCCCAGATGAATGAAGACTAGCATGTTTTATGGCTTCTTTACCACATTATCCACTTGTGTTGTCACTTTCATGGAGTACCCCAAGATCCGTCTGGATATCAACACTCCTGCTATTTACTGTATACTTCCCTCTTCCATTTTACTGCCCAAAATGCATCACCTTAAACTCAAAACTATCTTCCATTTAACGCGCACCTTTCCAACTTACTTATATCCTGCTGCACCTTTTAATAAGCTTCCTCACTACCCAACCTTCATGTTGTCTGCATATTACTAATCAGACCACTTACATTTTCATCGAAAGCAGTCCATGTCTAAATGCAACAACTCAGCATAACCTTAGCTTGGGCTGACAAGTAACAAGCAAGATACGTGTCACATAAGTGACATGAAATGACCATCTCCAACAAGACAGAATATAACTATTATCTTAGCAAGTTTTGAGAAGATTTGTAGCTCAGGTTGAAGTTCTGGATGTAGGTTTGCTTGCTGAGCTGGAAGGTTCATTTCCAGATGTTTCGTCACCCTACTAGGTAACGTCTTCAGTGGGCCTCAGGCTAAGCACTGCTGATAAGTCCTGCTTTCTATTTATATGTTTGGGTTTCTTTGGGTCATTTCCTGTGGTGAAGTCACTTCCTGATCTTTTTCTCAGGGGGTGGTAGATGGGATCTAACTCGATGTGTTTGTTGATGGAGTTCCGGATCGGAATGCCATGCTTCTAGGAATTCTTGTATGTGTCTTTGTTTGGCTTATCCTAGGATGTCATTTACAAAATACCATGCAAGGACTATAAAAAACACTACATTGGACAAACAGGCAGAAAACTAGCCACCAGGATACATGAACACCAACTAGCCACAAAAAGACATGACCCTCTCTCACTAGTATCCTTACATACGGATGAGGAAGGACACCACTTCGATAGGGACAACACATCCATCCTAGGACAAGCCAAACAAAGACATGGACGAGAATTCCTAGAAGCATGGCATTCCAACTGGAACTCTATCAACAAACACATTAAGTTAGACCCCATCTACCACCCCTTGAGAAAAAGAACAGGAAGTGACTTCACCACAGGAAATGACTTCACCACAGGAAATGACATCACCGACCCAAAGAAACCCAAACATATAAATAGAAAGCAGGACTTATCAGCAGTGCTTAGCCTGAGGCCCACTGAAGACGTTACCTAGTAGGGTGACGAAACATCTGGAAATGAACCTTCGAGCTCAGCAAGCAAAGCAACATCCATAACTATTGTCCTTGACATTCAACGGTATTACTATCACTGAATACACCACTGTCAACATCCTTGAAATTACCATTGGCCAAAAACTGAACTGGACTAGCTATAGAAACATTGTGGTTACAAGAGCAGGTCAGAGGCTAGGAGTCCTGAAACAAGTAACTCACCATCTGATTTCCCAGACCAGTCCATGATCTTGAAGGCACAAGTCAGGAGTGTGATGGCATATTCCACACTTGTCTCAATGAGTGCAGCTCCAACAACTCAAGAGGCTTGACACCATCCAAGACAAAACAGTCCACTTTTTAAATGTATTCACTTGTGGGACATTGACATTATTGGCTGGCCAGTATTTATTGCCTGTTCTTAGGTGTCCTTGAGAAGGTGATGAACTGCCTGCTTAAACATCTGCAGTCCACATCCTGAGGGTTGATACATATGCCTTAAGGATTTTGACCCAGCAACAGTGAAGATATGGTGATATATTTCCAAGTCAGGATGGTGAATAATTTTGTCCCATGTATCTATTTTCCATGTCCTTCTAAATGGAAGTGACTATGGCTTTGGAAGATGCTGTTTAAGGGACTTTGGTGAATTTCTGTCATGCATTTTGTCGATAGTACACACTGCTGCTGCTAAGCATCAATAGAGGAGAGAGTTTTTATTTTAATTCATTTATTAGGGTAGCATTGACCAGGCTAGCATTTATTGCCCATCCCTAATTGCCCAAAAGGCAGTTACGAGTCAACCACATTGCTGCGGGTCTGAAATCACATGTTGGCCAGACCAGGTAAGGATGTTTATTAAATTCAAATTCCCCCATCTGCCATGGCAAGACGAGAAGCTGGGTCCCCTGGATATGACCTGGGTCTCTGGAATAACAGTCCAGTGATAATCCCATTAGGCCACCACCTGAGTGAGTACTTGTGGATGTGGTGCCAATCAAATGGGCTGCTTTGTCCTGGATAATGTCAAGCTTCTGAGCGTTGTCAGAGCTGCACCCATCCAGGAAAGTGGGGAGTATTCCATCACACTCCTGACTTGTGCCTTGTCGATGGTGAACAGGCTTTGGGGAGTCAGGAAGTGAGTTACTTGCCACAGTATTCCTAGCTTCTGACCTGCTCTTGCAGCCATATGGTCAGTCTAGTTGAGTTTCTGGTCAATGATAATTCCTGGGATTTTGATAGAGGGATTCAATGATAGTAATACGATTGAATAGCAAGGGCCTGTGATTAGATTGTCTCTTATTAGAAATGACCATCATCTGGTATTTGTATGAAAAGTTACCAGAATGTTGCTGGGGTTGGAGGATTTAAGTTATAGGAGAGGCTGCTGGGACATTTTACATTGAAGCATAGAAGGTTGAGGGGTGACCTTATAGATGTTTATAAAATCATGAGGGGCTTAGATAAGGTGAATAGTAAAGGTCTTTTACCTAAGAACAAAGAAAATTTATAGCTCAGGACGAGGCCCTTTGGCCCTCCAAGCCTGAGCCGATCCAAAGCCACTGTCTAAACCTGTTGCCCAATTCCTAAGCATCTGTATCCCTCTGCTCGCCATCTACTCATACATCTGTCCAGATGCAACTTAAATGAATCAACCATACCTGCCTCTACTATCCCTGCTGGCAACGCGTTCCAGGCACCTACCACCCTCTGTGTAAAGTACTTGCTGCGTGTATCTCCTTAAGTTTTTCACCTCTCATCTTGAAAGTGTGACCTCTCGTTATTGAATCCTTCACCCTGGGAAAGATCTACCTTCATGATTTTGTTAACCTCAATCAAGTCCCCCCCATCTCCTTTTTTCTAATGAAAACAAACCTAAACTACTCAACCTCTCTTCATAGTTAGCACCTTCCATACCAGGCAACATCCTCGTAAACCTTCTCTGCACCCTCTCCAAAGCATCCACATCATTTCAATAATGTGGCGAGCGGAACTGTACACAGTATTCTAAATGCAGCTGAACCAATGTCGTGTACAATTTTTACATGACATGCCAACTCTTATGCTCAATACCCTGTCCGATGAAGGCAGGGATACCATATGCCTTCTTGACCACTCTATCCACCTGTGCAGCAACCTTCAGGACACAATGGACCTGAACTCTCAGATCTCTCTGCTCATCAACTTTTCCCAAGGCTCTTCTGTTTACTGTATAATTCGCTCTAGAATTAAACTTGCCAAAATGCAAACACCTCACATTTGCCTGGATTGAACTCTATCTGCCACTTCTCTGCCCGCCTTTCCAGTCTATCTATACTCTCCTATATTCCGTAAGCATGACTACGAGAGAGAGCTCTCCCAGATTTGGCACTGGCCACAGATGTTAATAAGGAGGACGTTCGAGGATTGTCAAGGTTGTTTCTGCCATTGTCTTTTCTGGTGTCTAGACTGACGCCATGTGGTCAATCTGGTTTCATTTTTGGTACCATAGCGATTGATACAAGCGTTGAGACTTCGTAGCAGTTGATTCAAGAATTAGATGGCAGTTTGAGAGTCAACCAAATTGCCATGGGTCTGGAGTCACATGTAGGCCAGACCAGATGAGAATGACAAATTTCCTTCCTTGAAGAACATTAGTAAAATAGGTTTTTCTGACAATTGACAATGGTTTCATCATCATCAGTAGATTCTTCATTCCAGATTTTTAAAAAAATTGAATTTAAATTCCATCATCTGCAATGGCAAGATTCGAACTCGCATCCCGAGAACATCAGCTGAGTTTCTGCATTAATAGACTAGAAATAATATTACATTGCAATCGCCTCCCCTCACTTGATCGGAACATCTACAAACATTCACTCCCTCTACCACCAACACTATTATCGAGATACACTGCAAAGATTCACTAAGGGTCCTTAGAAAGCACTTTCCAAAAATATGACCAGAAGAAGGAATGTCACTAATAGTATATTCACCCTGAAAGCGATTCACCACCCTTTCTTGGAAATATATACCACCAGAAATTTAATTTGGCCAGTCATATAAATTCTGTGGCTTCAAGAGCTGATCAGAGGCTTGGAAGTTTGTGACTGCTAACTGACCTCCTGAATTGCCAGAAACTGTCCACCATCCATAAAGCACAAATCAGGAACGTGAATGGAATGCTCCCTTGCCAGGGTCAGCCCCACCAAACAGTCCAGAAGTACCACAGTATTCAGAACAATGCAGCCTGCTTGATTCATGACCCATCACCTAGCAGAAACATTCATTCCACCAGTGCTAAGACACACTGGCAGCAGTGTGTACCATCTACAAATCCACAGCACCAAGGCTCTGTGGACAGTACCTTCCAAACAAACGTATGGAAACACCACCACCTGCAATTTAAAAAAAAAATGTACAGCAAGTTTGACATCCTGGCTGCTTGGGACAAAAATAATCTGCTGCACAATTTGATTATAATGTTTCCTGGAACCCTATGTTCAGTGACTGAACTGACCATGAGTTGAATTCATGATCCAGTTAGAGCCCTTCTGAAGCTGACCACTGGGAGTCCTCAGCTAATTATTCTGATGTCTGGAAATATAAAGGCGTTTTCTTGCTAAGCAACCCAAAATGAGTGTCCCCTTACCTGAATTATGAACCTTTGCAGTGTTCTATTCAATTCTGCTCTGCAAAGATTACACTTGGACAGTACAACGAAAGAAAAGGACATTGATGACTTAGAGAATGCTGAAAAAGCAGGAAGATATAAGAAATAACATCATAAGTAACAACAGAAGGGTGGACAGGGAGAGCCTTTTTCCCAGTATGGGGACGGCAAACACAAGGGGACACAACTTTAAAGCGAGGGGAGATAGGTATAAGACAGATGTCAGAGGTAGTTTCTTTACTCAGTGAGTAGTAAGGGTATGGAATGCTTTGCCTGCAACGGTAGTAGATTCGCCAAGTTTAAATGCATTTAAGTCGTCATTGTACAGGCAAATGGACGTACATGGAATAGTGTAGGTGGGATGGGCTTCAGATTAGTATGACAGGGCGGCGCAACATCGAGGGCCGAAGGGCCTGTACTGTGCTGTAATGTTCTATGTTCTATTAACACAGCCCTTTCAGCTTACTCTGCCATTCATTAAGGTCATGCTGATCATGCACTTCAACTCCACTTTCCTGCCTGATCTGGATAATAAATAGGCTCCAATATTTGTCTACAGCAGGCCCACTGCAGCTGTAATTCACTGAAGAACTTATCACCTTATTAATCCATATACTGCTGCAGTAACAGTCATGTCCAACATCTCTTCCAGTTGTCTACCCTCTAATAAAAAGCATGGTGGTGTTCAAGTCACCTCATGTCACAGGGTCACCAGCTGCTGCAGTAACTCTGCACACAAAAAACTGCAGAATAGATTATTACTTTTACTGCAATATACAAATGGCTAACATTAATTACCATCTTGCAGTGAGTCCCTAATGATCTTTTATATCCTCTAGTGTTCCTATCAGATGATAGCCCAGACTCTACAGCAGAGCAGACAGAAAGCTTATATTGTATCATTAAACCTTGAGATGTTGATAGTTGTATCTTCTTAGGAGGTTGGTCCTTAGAGATTCAAGCTTCACCTCAACATTTGGAAGGGCAGTCTAGTCCTGCCTTTCTGGCACTGAGTAGCAAAGGATTTTGCAAGGGTGTTTACATACTGTTGGTCAAAGAATTGGTAAAAGATGCTTGATTCCTATTGATTAATGTCCCTAGTATGCAACGCTTGTACTGATCAGCAGGAAAACAGAGGGTAGGAAAGTCTGATTTAGGATGGTTCACAGGTCTAAAACTCCCACCTTCAGACATATTAAAAAGGAAACTTGTCTAACTTGCATGCTTTCTCCAAGTCCCAAATGTTTAAAGGTGTTCTTTGTTTGGGTTTGGATCATTCCCCTAAGTTCACAGGGAATTTCAGATAGTTGCAAATGGAAAAAAAAACCTAAATTTGGCATAAATATCAGGTTGTGAAGTTTAAGGAAATTAAAGTCAGGAATTTATAATAAAGTTATTTATAGTAGACAGTAATGCACACTAAATTGATAACTTTCTCAAAAATGGCTCTAGGAAGCTTTCACTTCAGTTTTCTAAAAAAAATCAGCTGATTTGTCATAACATTGAACCTTACCCTTCCACGTTGGAGAACCTTTGGCCGTCTCACAACTTTGTTAATTAACAATGGTTGCTGCACCCTGGTTTTTCCACCTGGTCCAATAATTTGCATCTCAGGGTACACATTGTCCAGATACCATTTAAATGATTTACAATTGAGCCTTTTTCTCAACTCAACTCGTTCACTGATATCACCATAATTTTGGATTCTCAGCTCAGGTCTCAGGGCAAAATATTGTTCCTGGAATTTAAAAAATATCCTATAGTTAATATTTAAGATAAATATCTATTTCAAGTCTCAGAAAAGTGAAATTCATGTATGAGATGTATTAATTATCTCCACAGAAAATAAAGGCAATTTGCTATGGAACCAACAATAAGTAATAACCATAAGGTCTAGATTCCAGGGTAGGAAATAGGGTTATTATAGTTGTTTATAACAGCACATATATTACACATACAAATGAGGAGCAGGTTATTCAAGCCTGCTCCACATTCCCAACTACCCCAGAACTTTCACCCTCCTTGCTCAGCAAGAATCTAAAAGAGTTGAAAACTGGGGTGTTGGAAAAGCATAGCAGGTCAAGCAGCATCCGAGGAGCAGAAGAGTCAACGTTTTGGGCATAAGCCCTTCATCTGGAATGTGGGGGAGGTGGGGGGTGCTGAGAGATAAATAGGAGGGTGGGGTGGGACTGGGGGGCAAGCTAGCTGGGAAGGCGATAGGTAAATGCATGGGGTAGAGTGATGGTGATAGATCAGTGGGGAGGGTGGAGCAGATAGGTGGGAAGGAAGATTGACAGGTAGGACAGTTCAAGAGGGTAGTGCTGAGTTGGAGGGTTGGATCTGGGATGAGGTGGGGGGATGGGGGATGAGGTGGGGGAGCATGGGAGATGAGGAAACTGGCAAAGTCAATGTTCATGCCATGTGATTGGAAGGTCCCAATTTCAGAAGATGATGCGTTCTTCCTCCAGGCGTCGGGTTGCTTGGATTTGGCGGTGGACATGGCCTAGGATTTGGATGTTCTTGGCAGAGTGGGAGGGGGAGAATATAGAAAACACTTTTACTGTCCTATCCAGATTGTTACTTACAGTCATAGAGATGTACAGCATGAAAACGGACCCTTCAGTCCAACTCATCTGTGCCAATCAGATATCCCAACCTGGTCTCGTCCCATTTGCCCGCACTTGGTCCATTTCCCTCTAAACCCTTCATATTCATATACCCATCCAGACATCTTTTAAATGTCGTAATTGTACCAGTCTCCACGACTTCCTCTGAGCTCATTCCATACACACCAGCCTCTGCATGAAAATGCTGCCCCTTAGATTCTTTTGAATCTTTCTCCTCTCACTCTAAAACTCTTGCTCTCTGGTTCTGGACCCCCCCACCCCAGAGAAAAGACCTTATCGATTTACCCTATCCACGCCCCTCATGATTTTATAAACCTCTATAAGGTCAATGCTCAGTCTCCGACATTCCAGGGAAAATAGCCCCAGCCTATTCAGCCTATTCCTATTGCTCAAACCCTGGCAAAATCCTTGTAAAATCATTTCTGAATCTTTCAAGTTTCAAGTTTCCTTCGTATGGCAGGGAAACTAGAATTGCACGCAGTATTCGAATAGTGGCCTAACCAATTTCCTGTAAAGCCACAACATAACCCCCCCCAACTCCTCTACTCAATGCTCTGAACACTAAAGGAAAGCATTCCAAATGCCTTCTTCACTATTGGGTGGCACAGTAGCACAGTGGTTAGCACTGCTGCCTCACAGCGCCAGAGACCCGCGTTCAATTCCTCCCCTGTGGGGAATTTGCACATTCTCCCCGTGTCTGCATGCTCCGGTTTCCTCCCACAGTCCAAAGATGTGCAGGTTAGGTGAATTGACCATGCTAAATTGCCCCGTAGTGTTAGGTGAAGGGGTAAATGTAGGGGAATGGTTCTGGGTGGGCTGCTCTTCAGAGGGTCGGTGTGGACTTGTTGGGCCGAAGGGCCTGTTTCCACACTGTAAGTAATCTAATCTAATCATTCCTATCTACCTGTGACTGCACTTTCAAGGAACTATGAACTTGCATTCCAAGGTCTCGCCACAGGACCTTACCATTAAGTGTATAAGGCCTGCCCTGATTTGCCTTTCCAAAGTGCACCACCTCACATTTATCTAAATTAAACTCCATCTGTCACTCCTTGGCCTATCTGCCCATCTGAACAAGATCCTGTTATATCGCTTCTTCACTGTTTACTATACCTCCAATTTTGGTGTCATCTGCAAACCTATTAACCACACCTCTTACGTGCACATCCAAATCATTCATATAAATGATGAAAAACAGTGGACCCAGCGTCAATCCTTGTGGCACACTGCTGGTCACAGGCCTCCAGTCTGAAAAACATTCCTCCATCACCACGCTCTGTCTTCTACTTTTGAGCCAGTTTGTATTGTGCTATCCTCAACTATCGCTTAGGTTTGTAATCGATTTGATGGCAAAGTGTCATTTTGTATACTCAAGAACCTGGTATTCAAACCTAATCCAGAATTATTGGTAATAAATCAGATTTGCAGCATTAGCCTGAGTTACGCTGCCTCTTGGAAGAATGTTTTCTTATACCTGTTGAAGCTATCAGAAGCACAAGCGAAAGTTCCACAAACCTTTCCATTGTGCCACTTGCTTAAAAGATAATAGGGTAGACATTTGCCACAGCCATTTTGTGTAAAAATTTCTCTCAAAGATAACTTACATTTTTACTTTGCACACAATTTCATAAATTTCAGTCACAGCAGATGCCTGCTAGTTCATGCCTCATTGTTTTGAATGCAAATAAACAGAGATTAGAGAATAACCAAATTTAGGATTGACCTAAAAGGACATAGTCATGCAGAAGGAGAAAACAAAACGATCAAAGAAAATATAACTGCATCAAAGAAAGGTAAATATTCACCAATTGATGGTGATGGCATTGGTTTTGCAAACTCTTCTCCTACTTTGAGAAAAAACAAAACATGGCATCCGGTCAGTTGAAAAATCACAGAATTGCTCTAATTTGTAGAGTGGGCGGTAACCTTAGTACATAAGAAAGATACTTTATACTCATCCATCCAGACATGTGCCAGTCGAAGAGAATTGTGTGCCATTGTATCCAGTCCTCTAGGTGAACCATATGGTCGGCGTTTACGGAAAATATGCCCAACCCGAGAGCATGGAATTATTTCCAGACGGCCACCACACATCCAAATCTGATTCAAAGATACAGAGCGAAGAATAAGAAGAAAGGTAAGGTAATATACAAAGTTCAGTTTCCTGGCTTCACAGCATTTTTAATTTTGCAAATTATAGTTTACCAAAGGTAAAATTCTCTTTTAAAAGAGTGGTTTGTCTCTGATTATTCACCTCCTCCACCCAACCCCACATTAGGCCATAGGGAGCTACAGCCACAACTGTAAAAATTAACTTAATGTATTACTCTAACTGACTAATAGAAGAGTGACAGGTTGCAGTGGCCCAACTCAACTGGCTAATAATGAATTGCAAATATTCAAATAGTGAGGTCCTAATCTCAGGAAGCCCATTGAGAGCAGCTGCCAGACAGAAGCCAAGTGCTTTCCTATGGAGACAAATAGAAAATTCTAATTGCAGCAATGCCAGAGATTCTCAAAATTATCTTGACAACCACTTGAGTGATACTGGGAAAATCTGGATGCGGGTTCCTGCCTGCTTTCATTTAGTACTTGACATGTAGTGCACATTATGCCTGTCTGTTCTTACGTGTATTTTCCGGCTTGGTGCTGTAAACTTGGTTCCCATAAACCTATTAAATCCTGCATCTAACAGAGCATTAAAATGTCCTTACAAATAAGAGACCTAGCTATAATCTCTTGCAAGTCAATTTGTTCCATTATATATTCACTCAATAGTAGGTGGAATGTAGTCTACTATAAAAGATTATCTTGCATATTTTGATACATTTAAATATCTCAAAGTACTTTATACCCAAATAAGTATTTTAAAGTGTAGTCACTAACATAATGCAGGAAACAAGACGCCAGTTTGCACACAGAAAGTTTCACTAACAGCAAAATGATGTCATTTGACTGATTTATATTGAGTAGGTATCAAGAAGAATTCTCCTATCCTTTTAATATAGTGCCACAGTATAATTTACATCCACACAAAAGGCCAGAAAAATCTGTGACATTTAACTGGGCAGAAGTGTAAGGCAGCTGCCAGTGCCCAATGCAACTAATGAAGAAATCAGCAGGCAAGGTCATGAAGTCAGAAAAAATAAAAACTGAGGCAATGTACCTTGATTTGACATCATTTTGAGTGTTCTACCTAGCTACAGCAAACAAGAGGTGGTTATTTGCAGCTATAAAATTTCACATGTACTGTTCTAAAAGCATCAGTTATCCCTAAAAATTTGACTTAGCGAAAATGACACTAATATTTTAATGTCCTACTATTTGTATGATGGAACTATCCTTTTGAAAATCTCTTACTGGCAAACAACATAGATCTAGGTTCTCTTACTGTCAGCTAAGTAATAAAAGAGCAAGAATGTGAAGTATAATCTGAGGAGCACTTATGAATCCTACAATGAGATCCAAAGCAAAGCAATGCTAAGAAAGGAACAGATGCTGCATAATGCAAGTACTGTTTGACATTGCTAGAACCTTAATTGCTTTGGTACTACAACTATTAATTACAAAGAGGAATATGACTGGGCGGCACAGTGGTTAGCACTGCTGCCTCACAGTACCAGAGATCGGGTTCAATTCCTGCCTCAGGCGACTAACTGTGTGGAGTTTGCACGTTCTCCCCGTGTCTGCGTGGGTTTCCTACCACAGTCCAAAGATGTACAGGTCAGGTGAATTGGCCATGCTAAATTGCCTGTAGTGTTAGGTAAGGGGTAAATGTAGGGGTATGGGTAGGTTGCGCTTCGGCGGGGCGGTGTGGACTTGTTGGGCCGAAGGGCCTGTTTCCACACTGTAAGTAATCTAATCTATAAAAAAAATGAAATGAGTGTGGATATATATAAAACTGATTTTTACTAGTTACTTTGGTTCCAGTGATAGTCATTTATCAAGATTTATGTTCCAGCTGTTCCAGTAAATTCACTGTTGGTGTATATTATTGACTATGTTGCAAATATGCGAACTATGTTGGTTCCACATTCAATTTCTAAGTTCAGATGAAAAGCCCCAAATGAGAGGTCAAAGTGGTGTTTGGTCTAAAATAACAATTTTAACAGTTGATTAAATAACTGATTGGAAATTGTTTTGCACTTACAATGCTCCCCCTGATTTTTCTTTGTTGCTCACAGCCTTTTTTTTTAAGCTCTGTATGGTCCCCTTAAGATTGCTGTGCAACCATGCACATGTGCATCTTAATGAAAAACTGGTTATGTGTGACCTGTTGTTGCACTGCAAGGTATACTCGGCATTGCTGCTCAACTGTGCAACCATGCAGTTTAGAGGAAATACTGCCAAATATTTACATTACGGTGAAAACTTAAATTTTTAATGGATTGTTGAATTGTAAACTATATCACACACTAACAATTAATTGCATTTTTACAATGCCTTTAACTTAGTAAAATGTCCCAAAGCACTTCACAGAAGCATTTCAGACAAAATCTGACACCAAGGCACACATTGAACTATCATGACAAATGACCAAAAGCTTGATCAAAGAGGATGATTTTAAAGAGCCTCTTAAAGAAACTTTGAGATGTAGAGATGAGAAAAGGATTCTACTTTCAGAAAACACTTCTGCTGACATATCTAACCATTCCTAGACAAGTTGGATAATATATAGGAGGATGATGATTTAGGATTGAGATAAAAGAGAGATTTCTACTCTTCTGTATCTTTGAAGATGTGTACCTCAGGCCGGTGAAAGCTCAGTCCTTGAGTAAATTCCAGATAGAGAATTTACTCTGGACACTAAGGAAATCAAGGGATATGAAACAAAGGCAGGAAAGTGGAGTTGGTATAGAAGATCAATGATATTATGAAATGGTAGAGCAGCCTTAAGGGACCACATGGTCTAGTCATGCACCAATTTCTTATTAAGTCACATAACTGTTTACGAATTTCTCCCTTTCCGAGGCAGAAGTAATGTTAATGAATGTGTTGAAAAGACAGAGCTGAAAAAAGAGAAGTTTTTGTTCAGCTGAAAGAGTTCTCAATTGAGAGGTCTATCTTAAAACACAGGAAAGCATCCCAAGCATAGTAGAAAAAGGAAGAGAAAAATGTAAAATATTGACACTTGCTAGAGAAAAAGTACCAGGAAACCAATGCAACTAAAAATCAAAATGTTAACTCTGTTTCTATCTCCTCAGATGCTGCCAGATCTGCTGCGTTTCTCCAGTATTCATGTGTTCATTTCAAATTCCCAGGATCCGCAGTATCTTGCTTTTATTTCAGTGTCATTTCTCTTCCAGGTACACCCAACCTGAAATAGCTCTGCTCTTCTCTCTGACAGGATTTCTGTTTTTATTTTTCAGTTTGTTTACTTTCAGTGCTTTCTAACTCTGTTAGTTTTTGAAAAATTGTTAGCTAAAACTCGCTTTCACAGTCCCATCTCTTTCTTCAGTGACTGCCTCTTGCTCCCCCTTTCTCTGCATTAATTCCAACTTAAGTTCCATCCTTGTGTTTGATATCTAATTGAGATTACAGATATTTCCTAGATATACAATGCTCCTCAGATAGGTATTCCCACCAGACCCTGAGGCCAACACTCAGCCTTGCACCGCCACATGCAGACCTCTTCTCCAAACAAACACTATCTCAAAGCTATCACGGTCTCCAGTTCCATTTTGTTCTTCTTTTCAGTTGAAACTTTAACAAGAAACTTTTCTCTTCTTCCAGTTGTTAAGGAACACAAGCTTCAAAAATTCAAAGGGTTCACCACCCTATGGATCCTTCTACCCTCCCCATGCCTCACAGTGCATTTTCATCTAATTCCACTTCTTGTCATGCATTTGTGAGAGCCTCTGACCTCTCATTCTCTGATGCTGAATGATCTGTGATCAGCAAAGGACTTAGCTTTATCCCTTAATGCCCACACATCAATGGATTTGGGGCACAACATGATGCTGAACTCTTCTGCCGTCGTCTTGACGTCCATGCCCAACTTCTTCCGTCAGGTGTCCTCTTCCCACCGTACAGACCTTTTTACCCATCTCCAGTATACCCTGTCAACTGACCTTCATCTCTTCATTGAGTACTCATGGTGGCTCAGTGATTAGCACTGCTGCCTTACAGCATTAGGGACCCGGGTTCGATTCCTCAGGTGACTGTCTGTGTGGAGTTTGCACATTCTTCCTGTGGCTGGGTGCTCTTGTTTCTTCCCATAATCCAAAGATATGCAGGTTAGGTGGATTGGCCATGTTAAATTTCCCATAGTTTCACAGGGATGTGTAAGCTAGGTGGATTAGCCATGGGAAATGTAGGGTAATGAGGTGGGTCTGGATGGGGGATGTCTTTTGGAGGGTCAGTGTGGACTTGATATCTGAATGGCCTGCTGTCACATTATAGTGATTCTATGATTTGTTTCTTCAAAAGTATCTACTACCTGGAAACCATCTTAATTAAAAGCTTGGCTCCCTGTCAAGTAAGAAAACTCTGCATAAGGGTGCAGCTGAAGAGGCAGGTTAAGTCCTTGCTTTTGGGGTGGCACGGTGGCTCAGTGGATAGCACTGCTGCCTCACAGCACCAGGAACCCGCGTTCGATTCCAGCCTCGGGCAACTATCTGTGTGGAGTTTGCACATTCTCCCTGTGTCTGTGTGGGTTCCCTCCAGGTGCTCTGGTTTTCTCCCACAATCCAAAGATGTGCAGGACAGATGAATCGGCTATGCTAAATTGCCCATAGTGTTCAGGGATGCGTAGGTTAGGCCCACTAGTTAGAGATAAATGTAGAATAATAAGGTAGGGGAATAGGTTTGGGTGGGATACTCATTGGAGGGTCAGTGTGGTCTTGTTGGGCCGAAGAGGTTGTTTTCACACTGTAAGGATTCTATGATTCTATGTTGACGTGATATTGGCCACCGTATTCTCTCTAACCGGTCTCTCTCTGAACTTGCTGCATTCCATTCTCTCAGTTCCAGCCCTGACTTTACCAAACCTGCTGATAGGGGTGGTGCTGTTGTCATCTGTTGTCAGCTTTACTTGGCAGAGGCTGATTGTCAAATCTCAACTTCCTCCTAACTCCCCCCAGGATCATGACCCTGGGCATCAAGCTGCTGTTTCCAGAACTGTCAATTACCTTATCTCCCCTTCATATCTTTCAAGTTTATCATCTCCCAAAAGTGCCCAGCCATTTCTATGTCCTTTCCAAAATCCAGAAACAGGACTGTTCAGGCATTGTTTCAGCCTGCTCCTGACTTAATAAACTTATTCTTCCTCCCTTATTTCCCTTGTTCCGACTTGACACAAATATATTCATGATTCTTCTGAGACTTTTATGTTGGCTCCACAATTTCCAGTTTTCTGGCCCTAGCCAACTCCTCTTCATAAGAGATAGACAATTCCTTTACACATCAATTCCTCATCAGTATGGTCTGAAGGCACTCTCCTTCTTCCCTGAAAAGCAGCCTGTACAGTCTCCATCCACCGCCATCATCCTTCAAATGAATGAGCTAGATCTTATTTTGAGCAACTTATTATTTAACCCATCCCACCTTCTCCAATTAAACGATATGAATGTGGATATCCACTGCTGGTTGCAGCAATACCTGTCATTTTGTGGGGTAGATGGAACATTTTTTACTAGTCCTACTTGGGCCATCACCCACAACTTTTTCAAGCTGCTTCCTGCTCTCATCTGGAATTGGAAAAAGCAATCAGTTTTACATCCAATTTCCATCATTCTCTCCCCTTGACCTGGTCCATCTCTGACTCTTCTCTCCCCTTCCTTAACTTCTGTTTCTATTTCTGGTATAGGCTATCCACCAATATCCATTACAAGCCCACCAAATTCCACAGTTACCTGGACTACATTTCTTCACACTCTACTTCCTGCAAAGATTCCATTCCCAAGTTTCTCCACCTCTGTCGCATTTGTTCTGGTGATCCCACTTCCACTGGCTGCCTCCCAACATGATTTTTTTTTCTTAAGCGAGGATTATTCCACACCCCATACCTTGTGTTTGATCCTGTACCTCTGTTCTCCGTCCTTCCTGGAACAGCAAAATAATTCCCTTTGTCTTCACCTTCTAACCTAGTCTTCGTATTCAAAGGATCATCCTCCACTATTTCCGCCACCTCCAAACACATATTCCCTTCCCTTCAGTGTCAGCATTCCATAGGGACTGCTCCTTCCAAAATACTCTGGTCCACTCCTCCATCACTCCGAACACTTCCTCACTCCCCTGTGGCACCTTCCCATGCAAACACAGAAAGTGTAACATCCTCGTCACCCCTCCTCACTGTCAAAGGCCCAGAAAAATACCATCTGCATGAAGCACTGTTTAATTTATACTTCTTCCAATTTATATATTGCTCACAATGCAGTTTCCTTTACATGTGCAAGACCAAACGCAGACTGGGTGATCCCTTTGAAGAACACCTCCGCTTTGTTTGGAGGAATGACCCCAACCTTCCAGGTGTTGCCATATCTATAAACCACACCCATGCTAACATTTCTGTTTTTGGCTGGCTGCTATGTTCCAATGAAGCATAACATAGGTTTGAGGAACAATACCTCTTTGGCAGTCTAGGCACTTTACAGCCTCTTGGATTAAATACTGAATTCTACAATTCAGAGCCTGACCATGATATCTGTCCTCCAAATTTCTTGTATGTTCCCCCACTCATTGCACCTTGTCTTATTTGCTTTGTTCTCAGCAGACAGCGCCTCACAGATTGATGGAGGAAGACTCATTAAATACATTTAAGGCAGATGTAGATAGATACTTGAAGACAAAATCGAAGATTATCAAAGGTAGATAGGAATGTGAAATTTAAGGGCACAATCAAATTTGCCACAATCTTATTGAATGATGGAGCAGACTTGATTAACTGAATGGCCTACTCCTGTTCCTATTTCTTATAATACCTATATATATTATTTCTGCAAAGATTACTGAAATGTTTACATGCTGAATTATTTTATTCTATGCATTCTTTTCTCTATAAACTCCAGCTACTCCAGTTTGCTACAGCAAATCTCCATATTTCAGTCTCACCATGTTCCAATGAATTAGCTAGATAATCCCTGTTCCACTTTCAAATGCCTTAAACTGCACCAGCAATCTCCTTCACCCTTTATTTACATGCAATCTCCACTCCTCCATTGGGTTTCCCCTTATTCCAATGTTTCTCCATTGACGTCTAATCTCTTCACCACTGTGTTCACATAACCCTCCAGAATACTCATCTTAAATCCCTCCATTTTCTCACTTCTCTGATGCTTTTAGAAATCTTCCAAAAATATTTGCGCTGAACTTGCTTTTGATCCCATCCACAAATATTGGGTTTCCATTCTCTTCTGGTCATTTATAAAAGAAAATCTCATTTCTGCCTTTTAGGACTCTTATATTTTGAAGTTTACTGATCACATGGGCCACATAGCCTGTTTCTATCCCATATTTTCTAATCAGTCCAAATTGTTGTTATTGCTCCTCTTGGGTCTCTTCACATCTTTCCTCATTTAAATCTATCAATATGAACTTCTATTTCTTTCTCCATTTACTTAACTATCTTACCCTTAAATGCACAGATATCATTTGCTTCAACTAATTCATGTGACAGTGGGTTGCACATCCATAAATATAATGTAGTATACTTGAAATTTTCAATTAAACCTCACACAATAATTTTACACATTTACTAGCAATGAGAAATAAATTGTGGCTATTACATTAGAACAGATGAGATTGAAAGGTGATTTGACAGAGATTGGCTAGGACAGGAAAGATTGAAGTAACAGCTGCAATGAATAAGGAATGGGTCTAGAATATGGGAATATATTACATTCAAGGTTAGGATAGAGAGCAAGAGAAATATTATGCTATGCCATGAAATGCATTCTCAAAGCTTATGCCTGAAGCAGAAACCACGAGCTGAATTTTGTCGGGGGAGGGGACATACTTCCATTCTAATCACACAGCCTACCTCCTAGAAGGAAATTGATCCTGAACAGACCAATGTCAAACAGTGTTAAACCATAGCATAATTTGCTCCAGGTGGTAAAATGGAAGGCAGGTCAAAATTCCACCTCAGTGGCATATAATTTGGCAGGCCTTATTAAAGGGGCAACTCAATTAGTGCGTAAGACCCCACCATCACTTCTATTAAATATCACCGATAAGTATTTGAATGAAAGAGTAAGAGAAAAACATATGGGAGAAGCATGGACACATTTCAGGACAACACTTTGGGTCCGGGACCTATGAACATGTACACATAGCTTATTTCCATATTGTAATTTCTAATAATTGTTTCTGTGTTTATTTTTAATTAAGACCTAATCTCTTGTAAAGAGGAACTTCATACAACTCAAAAATATTACCCGAAATGAGATTTCCAGATTTTCTCCTCCCCAAATATCCATACCACTGTCATACTGCCCAAGTTCGATAAAGTAATTCCTGTTCATTGCAAATAGACCCCCTGCCATTGTAGGGGACCTGAATAAGACACAAGAATGGAAAAAGAAACATTTGTTAAGGCAACTACAAAGCACTACTGCAGATCTGAGCAAAATTGATTAGGAGGACCTTAAGAAGCAACCACCTACATAGCAAAATGTTTTGACTGAAATACAATTTCCTCCTCCCATTCTGAAAGCAACAGGTAAAAAAGTGAAGATTGAAAATATAATCCACAATTTTTAAATAATGAAGAGAACCAATCAAATAATTATGACAAAAATGAGTTTTTTTTAGTAGCATTAAATATTGTTTTGAATCAAGTTACCTAACAAGTACTTTAATTCAAATCCCAGCAAACTTATTTTGGTCCTTTTTTTTCAATCACATTCTAGAAAGAGAAATAATTGAAACTTAAACAATATGCATGATTGATTCAGTTCCTGTATGCTCAATGGTTCCTTTTTCAATCTGACTGGTGTAATATTCAAGAGCCAGCATGCTCTGGTATCTCTTATATGTGATAAAACAAACTTCTGCTGAAATCACAGTCTGCCAGAAAGTCTATGAAGGGACACACTTTTGAATTTAAGAGAAGCAAGCAGCTTACTGAATATTCTTTAAAGAGAGGGAAACACTTATGTATCTTAAAGTTGCTTGCACAGACTTCATTCTTAAAATTATTTTATTTATTTTGCTTAATTCAGTAGGTGAGAAGAACGTTATTTACTGTTAAATAAAATCAATATTATGTGACAGTTTTTTGCACTCTGGTTTAGCTTTGATGCCCCCTTGGTTTCAAAGAACATCTTAGAGGGATGTAAATCTAGTACCTAAATACCATCACTAGTACAGGGTTTCCCAGGGCACATGCACATGCGGGAAAGCTACCCTTGATCTACAAACAAAGAGAAAGCTTGTGGAAAGTTTGGAAGACTGAGACTAAAGCACAAGAGAAATCTAAAATACAAGAGCGAAGTCATCTAGGGCAAAAAGGTTAGAAAGGCAAAACAGTTAATCATTGTAATAGCACCATTGGATTCTGCCCATCATTCCTTTTCAAGCTCCACACTGGGAATACCTGTAATCTCATTTCCTGTTTTTTCTTACAAATTGCCAATTTTCATGCGCACAGCTAGTATTTCCAAGATAGTGTCCACATGGTTGTGTTCAAAGATGAAAATTAGCATGGTTTCCAACTCCTCCCCCCAGTGCTGCTCTTAGCTTCTATTCCCTCTGCTGCTTATAAACAATTAAAAGCCTCGCCACACAGTGGGCAAGAATTCCTACTGGGAATAGCACATTTCTGTCCATAGCATGGAGTAGCATTCAATTGCTTAGAACAGAAGGAACATTGGAAAGCACCCAGGAGCTATGAGAATGGGTAACAGGGAATGTCAAATAAATTAGTGCATTGATTGGATTAGGGAGGAGTAGAAAGACGCATGGATTGAGGAAAGGAGAAAGGAGATGCCCAGCATAATGTAGGGAGCAGGAAAACAAAAAGTATAGGCATTTATATACAGGTAGCTCTGGGATAACACGCATTCCAGCAACACAATTTGGCTATAATGGCATTCTCGAGAACGATTACCTCCATTGGCAATAGCATGATTACAGCTAGGATCACAAGTCTCATTCTGCGCATACACCAATGTCCATGTTGAAATCTCTGCGCCATATTGCGCATGCGCTGATGTCCATGTCAAAGTCACAGCACCGTTCTGCACATGCATGATGTCAGCGCCAGTCTTCGTGCTGTCCAGTGCATGTGCAATGTCAGCTGCTGACAGAGCAGCTTTCTGAGAGAGAGAGACACTGTGCAGACAGCAGCTTTCTTACATTTTTAAAATGTACTATGTTAAATTTAAATTTGTTTCACTAATAAATATGATCTCAACGATCATTCAGGCTGTGCAAACTTTGTATTAGAATTTTGAGTGACCTTTGAGCGATCGTGAGTGATACATTTTGCTGGTCTGCCCCTCACCCACTTTTCCTATAGGCCCCATTATTTCTATTAAGCGAGGTTTTGCTAGAACACAGCTATGGCATTATCGGAGAACTACCTGTATATGCTTCCAGCAGAGACAAATGTGGAGTTAAACCAATAGTTTACCAATAAGAACAAATTATGTGGCATGGTGGACTGAGGGAAAAAGAATTATTAGAAATTACAGCCAGATATAGACAAGTTAAAACTTGGCAGAGAAGTGACAAATTGCAGTTCAAAACAAAGAAATTAAAGCACTTCAATTTGAGAACAAAACTGCACAAAACGTTTGTCTAAATTATAAGACTTCTAAAATGGCAAAGGAACACATAAATATAGGAGTGCAAGTAGATAGAATTTAAAGATTAGAAGACTAATTTCTTAACATAACTTGAAAAAGAACCAGGTTTGATGAGAAATTTCTCCTGCTGAGAGTTACGATGATCTAGAATGCCTTTTCTTAAAGAATGGTAGAAGCTGATTCAATGTTAGTTTTGCGAGACTTTGGAATAGGAGAATGAAGGGACTAAGTAAAAATCTCTTTCAATGACTAAATAAATAGCTTTTTCAAACAGCCACCACAGCCTTGCTTGGCTGATGCACTACCTTACGTTATGCAAGATTCGATGAGGATTATAAAAAAGGCAAATAGAATTGTTGGTTTTACATTTAAAGGCATGAAATATAAAAAACTGGAAACAATACTGGAGTTAAACAAGATTTTTGGAAATAATGCTGAATGTTGTCTGAGAACCCATTATTGGAAAAGTAAAAGATTTCAACTCGGTTCACTGGAACAATACCAAGAAGTTAAGGTTATAGTTATGAAACAAAGGTTGAGAGAATAGATATGTTAAGTTAGAGTTTCGATTAAACCAGGATCACACCATAAAATGATGACAATTTTGATACGTTAAATAGTGAAAGACTGTTTAAACTGAATAATGAAGTTTAACACCAAAGTAATAAAGGGAAAATTAAAGACTATATTTTCTCCAAGAGTGATTGGAACATATAATCTTTTATCCTAACTGGCTTGGACCAGATATGTGATCATCAAAAGGAAGCAGGGAAAAAGATTAGAACTGGAAAAGCAGAATACTAAAATCTTTGGTACAAATCTCAACTGATGAAAGCAGGTCAGCTAGCTGCTGTTTGAGTGAAGCAAAATTATATATCTTGCATTGTGAAGTTAAGAAAGTACTGGGTTACTACTTGATTGCGGCAGTCGGTCCCTCTGGTCCATTCAGCATTGACGCAGGCACTGGATCCCACTTGAAATGTAGACCCCAGTTAAATCCACCCCTCACAATTGGGGAAGAACTGTAGATTAGTGTGTCAGCATTGATGATGTCAATCACTGGACACACCACTGTCTTGCGATCCTGCTTAATTGGAGCCAGAAGCGGTTGTAACCACATCTCATTCACCTCACAGTGACTGTCAAGAAACACTAGTACATCTCCTGTGGAAAGAAATGCTAAAAATTAGGTGAGAAAACTGATCTCCAAGTGTATCTAAGATCCTCTGGTAGTAGTAATACCTAAATCACACCTCATTTGCTAATTAATGAACTGAAATTTTTATAATTATTTTGAGTTTAATTTAAAAAAAGGCTAAGTACCTCGCATGATTTTAACCTACAGAAGATCTAATGAAGTTAGATCAGAGAGGTAGGTAGGAGTCATGCAGAACCTTGTGGCATTTAGCCAGGTAGAACATGAAAAATCACCTAGGTAACAATCTAATGGAGCAAGTTGCCCATCTGTTGTAGAACTCATCCAACATTTATCCCATTAGTGGGAAGCAAATTTGGTTGGTAATGCTTACAACTAAGGCAGCAAAGTTGAAAATGACCCCAGTATCCGAGTTAGTTACAGACAGAATTGGGAAGCTGAGGGCTGCATAGATACAACAAGTAAGGAAAAGTGTAACATTTTAATACATTTGCATACCACAAAATTAATTAGAGTTGTGTATCCACTAGAGGATCTCAGTTTGTGCTCACAGCAAATTGTAACTTTTGTTGTTTCCAGCTTGTTTAGCACTTCTACACAATAATTTTACTTTGCACTGAACCACTGTTCTTTGTGTCTTAATTTGATTCTTGAACTTTTCAATTTCACCCCCTATCACAAGACCATCTCAACCTGTCACCTTCTTACATTCATATCCTCTTCCATTCATTATTTCTTCCCGCTCCCTACCCAACCAGTTCTCTAGTTCCCCACCCACTATCTTATTTGTCCAGCTGGTACTTTCCTTTTCATGATAACCTGATCTTGCTTTTCTGGTCGACACCCCAGTGGTTCATTGTGACCAACTCGACATATTGCCTTTCCCTAAATTAGCACAGCCCCACTGCACTGCTATAATACACCCCTGCCACATGTGTTAGATTATCTTACCATTATAAAACTGTTGCTTGTGGATGCTTTCTGTGCGTAAACCAGTTGCAACCTTTCCAATGGGTTAAGCCCAAAGTGTCGACTCTCATGCTCCTCAGATGCTACCTGACCTACTGTGTTTTCTTTCTAGTGTCACACTCTATTGACTCCACATTACAACAGTAGCTAGATTTCAAAAACTTCACTGACTAAAAAAAAGGGAACTTGGGATCCTGAAGTTTTGAAAGATAAATTCTTTAACAATTTAGAAAATTCTAAGAACTTTGAGAAAGGATGAACAAGAGTTAGCAGGCAGATTAAGAAAGGCATTTAACCCACTGAAAGCAGGTCAGCATTGTCTAAGTGTCCAAGAGGTGGAGCATGAACTGATGAGAGCGGCAAATAAACACATCCAAGACTTCTAAACTCCGGTGAGTGCAAGTATAACATGCTCAACCTTTTCTCATAAGTCAACATGTCATCCCTGAAGTCAGCATCGTGAACCTTCTCGGAACTGCTTCCAACGTAAGTATATTCCTTCTAAAGAAAGGAGTCTAAAACTGTACATTGCACCACAGATGCAGTTTCACCAATGCTCTGTTTGCCTATTGGACTTTTCTACTATTATATGACATTTCACTTGCATAAAAGATAAACCATTCAGCTACTTAATTACTGGTTGTATTGACAAGCTAACTTTTAATGATTCAACATATACTCCAAGGGAGTCTGGGTACCATCATAACTACAAAATTTACACAGGAGTTAGGCCTTTTGGACCATGACAAGTAATAATTCTCGGGACTAAACTTAAGAACCCTTAATTGCTTAAAATCCAAACCTAAATAAGTTTGTTAAATGGTCTCTTAAATATGATGACCAAGCAGTATAATTCTAGATTTGTCAAACTCACAATTTGAGTGAGTTTCTGGCTAGCATTATTTTAGCCTTATTCTCTTTGCTATCACCCTTGCAATATCATTGGGTGGATGTGACAGCAGCAACATGTTAATTCTTCCTGAGCAGCCACATGCCAAAACATTGTACAATGTAAGTTCTTACTCGTTATTTCAAAGATCTCCATTGCAAGATCATAAAATACATATGTAAAATACATCTTAGCAATCAGCAAAGTAAGTTAAACTGCCCCAGGAAAACTTGTCATTTGTAAAGATCACTGTGTACTATTTTCTCTTCTAATATGGTTTTGTCTCATTTGCACTTGCCTTCCACCCGTTCTACATAGCAATGAAAAATATTGACAAAAGCTGAAATGGAGACATAACTGCATCCTACTAACATGAGGATTTTTCTTCCTTAATCAACAGAAATTCATTAGTGCTTAGACTCAACTAATAGTGTTGAGATGACGATTGAAAGCTTTTTAAAATAACACTGCCCATAGTTATACTAAACATAAATAGATCCAATCTGATTTATTCCCACTGAGGTTTTATTTCACCTAGAAATTGGGAAACTAATGCTGGATTAAATAACTGAATAATCTCAAATGTGCATGTTATTGGTTGCTTAGCTTGAAACTCAGTTTTTAAGCATGAAATCCTTTAGGAAAATCATTTTACAATTTGAGACAATTGGAGACTGCAAATGCCATGTCCATTTAAGACTCATAGAGTCATAGAGATGTACAGCAAGGGAGCAGACCCTTCAGTCCAACCCGTCCACGCCGACCAGATATCCCAACCCAATCTAGTCCCACCTGCCAGAACCCAGCCCATATCCCTCCAAACCCTTCCTATTCATATACCCATCCAAATGCCTCTTAAATGTTGCAATTGTACCAGCCTCCACCACTTCCTCTGGCAGCTCATTCCATACACATACCACCCTCTGCGTGAAAAAGTTGCCCCTTAGGTCTCTTTTATATCTTTCCCCTCTCACCCTAAACCTATGCCTTCTAGTTCTGGACTCCTCCACCCCAGGGAAAAGACTTTGTCTATTTACCCTATCCATGCCCCTCATCATTTTGTAAACCTCTATAAGGTCACCCCTCAGCCTTCGACGCTTCAGGGAAAACAGCCCCAGCCTGTTCAGCTTCTCCTTATAGCTCAAATCTTCCAACCCTGGCAACATCCTTGTAAATTTTTTCTGAACCCTTTCAAGTTTCACAACATCTTTCCAATAGGAAGGAGACCAGAATTGCACGCAATATTCCAACAGTGGCCTGACCAATGTCTTATACAGCAGCAACATGACCTCTCAGCACCTGTACTCAATATTCTGACCAATAAAAGAAACCATACCAAACGCCTTCTTCACTATCCTATCTACATGCGACTCCACTTTGAAGGAGTTATGAACCTGCACTCCAAGGTCTCTTTGTTCAGCAACACTCTCGAGGACCTTACCATTAAGTGTATAAGTCCTGCTCAGAGTTGCTTTCCCAAAATGCAGCACCTCGCATTTATCTGAATTAAATTCCATCTGCCACTTCTCGGCCCACTGGCCCATCTGATCAAGATCCTGTTTTAATCTGAGGTAACCTTCTTCGTTGTCCACTACACCTCCAATTTTGGTGTCATCTGCAAACTAACTAACTGTACCTCTTATGTTCGCATCCAAATCATTTATGTAACTGACAAAAAGTAGAGGACCCAGCACCGATCCTTGTGGCACTCCACTGGTCACAGGCCTCTTGTCTGAAAAACAACCCTCAACCACCACCCTCCGTCCTCCATCTTTGAGCCAGTTCTGTATCCAATTGGCTAGTTCTCCCTTTATTCCATGAGATCTAACCTTGCTAACCAGTCTCCCATGGGGAACCTTGTCAAACGCCTTACTGAAGTCCATATAGATCACATCTACCGCTTTGCTCTCATCAATCCTCTGTTACTTCTTCAAAAAACTCAATCAAGTTTGTGACACATGATTTCCCACGCACAAAGCCATGCTGAATATCCCTAATCTGTCCTTGCCTTTCCAAATACATGTACATCCTGTCCGTCAGGATTCCCTCCAACAACTTGCTCACTACTAAAGTCAGGCTCACTGGTCTATAGTTCCCTGGCTTGTCCTTACCACCCTTTTTTAACAGTGGCACCACGTTAGCCAACCTCCAGTCTTCTGGCACCTCACCTGTGACTATCGATGATACAAACATCTCAGCAAGAAGCCCAGCAATCACTTCTCGAGCTTTCCACAGAATTCTAGGGCATACCTGATCAGGTCCTGGGGATTTATCCACCATTATATGTTTCAAGACATCCAGCACTTCCTCCTCTGTAACATGGACACTTTGCAAGGTGTCACCATGTATTTCCCGACATTCTATATCTTCCATATTCCTTTTCCACAGTTAATACTGATGCAAAATACACGTTTAGTATCTCCCCCATTTTCTGCGGCTCCACACAAAGGCCACCTTGCTGATCTTTGAGAGGCCCTATTCTCTCCCTAGTTATCCTTTTGTCCTTAATGTATTTGTAAAAACCCTTTGGATTTTCCTTAATTCTACTTGCCAAAGCTATTTCCTGCCCTCTTTTTTATTGGCTTCTATTTGCTTGGAATACATTCGTAGATATTTTATCTTGTGGTATCATTTCATCCTTGGATATACCAACCTTCCTGTTTTGCCGCCAACACTTCAGTGCAAATTCAATCTGAGTCACTGGTTTGAGCACAGTGGCACTTCCACGATTTATTACCTTCATTTTGGGAAGCAACTCCAGTTGCTTTAGTTAAAGTCTCTCACTTGAACTATTTTGTGACTTTTCTATAATTTCAAGATCAACACCAAGAATTCATTTTGTTCCCCTACAAATGCTTCAACTGCCTTTACTGTGTGTTGAGGTGGTGGCAGAGTTTGATTGCAGTTTGCTCTCTTGTTTCTGTCTACACCTTCCACAATTCCTACTCCAGGAATAATTCTTAAGAGTACTTAGAAGACTTTCTGACTCCATGTTAGAACTATATACTTGAACAATAAATCAGGACAGGAATAACAGCAGAATTTTACATTTCCCTTAAGTGCCCAACTTTAGATTTGGCCACTGAATATCCACTATTTAGGTCTAATTTTCTAGTTGCTGACTTGGCATTTCTACTCCTTTCTTCTTTGCAATTTGAAGCGTTTTAAGGATTCTGAAGACTGGCATGTTAAAGGATGAAGCAACCAAAGGTCTCAAACTAGTAAGCATCCAACTTTGACTTAAAGGATATCAGTGCAGGTGACCGATGATTAATCTTGCTATCTTGTATAGATATTGTGAAACTAATTTCTGTGCCAATACAGGTAACAAAATGACTTTGAGAACAAGACATTCTCTTTCTCAGACTGAAATACAATGTACCTCCAGTGTAAGCATGGAGGAAGATGGTACTATACTTGAATGGATTGCGTCTAGTATCCAAACTACAGAAGAATTTTGCTTCACCACACTCTGGATGTTTAAATATTATTAAGTTGAACAATTATATTTTTAACCTATCATTCATGTGACCCAGTTGGGAAACTGGCTACATGACTTGTAGGATGCAAGAAATCATTAATAATTGAACTCGTTGAAAGCACATGGTTTTCAAATCACTTTGTGTTTTGAGGTAATCTTTGCAGCAACTAAGGATAGTGAGAAATGCAGATGCCATAGAAGTCAAGAGTCGATAAAGTGTGGCACTGGAAAAAGCACAGCAGATCAGGCAGCATCTGAGGAGCAAGACAGTCGACGTTTTGGGCTTAACCAGGACTGGGGCGGGAAGGGGGCTGAGAAATAAACAAGGGGATGGGGTGATGCTGGGGAAAGGTAGTTGGTATGGTGATAGGTGGACAAAGATAGAAGGTGATTCTGATAGGTCAGTGGGAAGTGTGGAGCGGATAGGTGGGGAGGAAAATGGACAGATAGGACAGGTCAAGAAGGAGGAGCTGAGTTGGAGGGTTCGATCTGGGATGAGGTGAGGGAAGGGATATTTGGAAACTGGTAAATTTTCAATGTTGAGGACGTGTGGTTGTAGGCTCCCGAGGTGGAAGATTAGGTGTTCTTCCTCCTCCAATGTACAGGTGGCTTTGTTTAGGCAGTGAAAAAAGCCCAGAATGGACATGTCATGGGAAATGGGAGGGGGAGTTGAAATGGATGGCTACAGGAAGGTAGGGTTGATTGGTGACTGCTTAAGCAAAGGCACTCATAAACTGAAGGAGGAGTGCCTCATCTTCCACCTTGGAAGTCTACAACCACATGGTCTCAACACTGAATTCACCAGCTTCCAAATCACCTCCCGCCAACCCATCCCAGATCCAAACCTCTGACTTAGCTCCGCCCCCTTGACCTGAGCTACCTGTCCATCTTCCTTACCACCTATCTGGGATGAGGTGAGGGAAGGGATATTTGGAAACTGGTAAATTCAATGTTGAGAATGTGTGGTTGTAGGCGCCCGAGGTGGAAGATGAGGTATTCCTCCTTCAGTTTATGAGTGACTTTGTTTAGGCAGTCACCAATCAACTCTACTTTCCTGTAGCCATCCATTTCAACTCCCCCTCCCACTTCCCCATGACGTGTCCATTCTGGGCCTTTTCCACAATTACCCACCTATCGCCATCCCAATTACCTTTACCCCAGCCCCTCCTCCCCCATTTATTTCTCAGCCCCCTTCCCCCTACGCAATCCTAACGAAGGGTTAAGCCCAAAACATCAACGTTCTTGCTCCGCAGATACTGTCTCACCTGCTGTGCTTTTTCCAGTGCCAAACTTTATCAATTCTGAGGTAATATTTGAACTTGTTGTTGAGATTTTAGCTGAACAAAGTCAAAATCAGTTTGAGTTGCCAGACACAGAAACCTTCTTCCCAATGGTCACCTAGTAAATAGGGGTTCAACTACCAACCTAGTCATTTATGACTATTCAACTTATTTCCATGAATACGCGTGGAAACATATTTCTTTCAAATAACTTAACATTGGAATTGCAGCACATATTTTGGCCTGGCCTGAAAACTAGCCTGTTCACTTTTTTTAAATTGAACTCAGAATTTCATTTTTTTCTTGTCTGCTCCATATGTACAGTATTTACTTTCCTTTCTGGAGGGTGGGAAACTCTTCTTGAAGAACTACTTCAATCAAGGAGCTTGGAATCCCCTCTGCATCACAAGGTGTAGAATCAGAACTATTTTGGAAGTTCAGAGTTGTGCATCTATACCAAAGAAATGAACACTATTAAATCAATGAGACCCTGTTCCATTTTGCACTTTTTAATGCTTGATGGATTACTTACCTTGATGAGTCACTTAATCTAAACTTGTACCTTATCTTGCACTGATCGGGACTGAATGCCATCTGAGGATTTTTAGTCTCTTTCCAGGAGTCGCTGCTTACTTAGGACATGCACCATTCCTGAATGAGGCTGAGGCATGTCTATTTTAGAATCTGAGCTGTAAGTTTTTGTGGTTTGACTTGTGACCAATTTTTCTGCATACTTATGGTGTAGAGGGTGAATTTGGATCTTCTGGCTCTCAGCTGATCAAATTATGACATCTTTGACAGTTACCTTGAATGAATAGTGATGCAATCCAATAAAGTTGCTTTTAAAAAAGCTGACACTTCTACTTCCATCTGAATTAATCTTTTATTAAAAATATTGAATTTTCTTACCAAACATATTGTTCACTAGTGATGCCATTCTTGAACTCACTTCCACTACTGTTTTCTAAATGTAAGATGCGAGCTGTTTAGTCGAATCTTAATTTTATTTGCTACCTCACTGGTAATGAATCATAGCATTGGGTTATGGAATGCCTGCACCTTTCTCTTTCCCTCTACCTGGAACAGGTTTAGAACTTTGATCACCATTAACTGTTGCCTGCTTTTTGAATGTTTTTGGATTTGCCATACCTTTGGAAGTTGTCCCTGGCCAGCCCTTCAGAGTTCAAATGTTCTCTGAATGCACACTAAGTTTCTCTTGGGAAACTGGGTTGACATGGACAAGTTGGACTGAATGGTCTGTTTCTGTGGTGTATGACTCTATGTACGAGAACATATAGATTCCTCTGTACTGCAGCACTCTGCAGTCTCCCACCATTTAAGAAATACCTTCTCTATTCTTCCTGCCAAAGAGTCAACCACACATTTTCAAACACTATACTTCACGTGACATATTTTTTGCACACTCACATAACCTAACTGTACACCTTTGCAGCATTTTGCAGCCTCGCACTACTTGCTTTCTTAAGTATCTGTGAATCATCAGCAAATCTGGCTTCAATACATGAAGATGTTCTATCTAATTCACAAATAAAGATTGTAAATAGTCACTGATCCCTGTGGCACTTCACAAGTTATAGCTTGCCACCTAAAAATGCATCATTTATCCCGAGACTCTGTTTCCTGTTAGTCAATTCTTTTTTCATGTCAATATATCACCCGTAAAGCAATAAGTTTGTGACAAACCTTTATATGCGGCATCTTATTAAATGTCTTTTAGAGATATAAATATCCCACACTTACTGATTACTCTTTATCCATCCTGCTTACTATGTCCTCAAAGATCTCTAATAAACTTGACAAATATAATTTCTCTTCCAAAAAAATCATGTTGACTCAGCTTGATTTTCTAAATGTCTTGCTGAGGCTTAATTGCTACAATATATTCACAAAGAGTGGGTCACAAGGAAATTGAGGAGCACATATTCCAAAGAAAGCTATTTCTAATAATGAATGACTGCCATGGTAAGAAATGTTAGGATTGAGTAAACTGGCATCACATTTTCACAGTGTTAGCACCTTACTGGTGACATGGTGAAAACTAGGCTTAGGTTCATTAATGTCAGATCTAATTAACTTCAGATGTTGTTACTGTTACTACAAGGTGAAGGCATGTACTGTATTTTAAGAGAGGGAAAGCTGAAAGCTGGCAAGCATGTGATATTTGAAAATTTTTGCTCGACTGTAATGTCAATCCTTTAACAGTGCTTTATTTCTAACTTTTATTCTTAAACTGTGTAAAGTAATGCAAATATTTTTAATAGGTATTTTTATTGAAAATTTAACATATTTTTACAAGTTTACAAATAAAAAAAAACCCAAGTATAAACATGGATATACAATTAAATCTTAAATAAATAATAACCAAAATTTATCAAACAGAAAAAAAAAGGTACCGAGAGAAAAAAAAACAAAACTCAACTAACCAGAGTGTATGATTAAATCTCTTACATTATTCAGAGAAGAAAACAAAACGGCGGATAACACAGAAATTGAGTAGTGAGATATATGCTCGGAATGTGTTAACATCAAATGTAACAAAACCCGTATTCGTGCGGGATTCCTCTCCCAAGGGGACCGGACCAGCCAGGTTTGCCATCTCAATTAAATAAAAGCCCTTGTTAGGATGGCCGAAATATCTGTATTTATATAATTCAAGAAGGGCTGCCATATTTTATGGAATAATTTGGTCTTTTGGTGCACCATATTTGTAAGGAAGTCAAGGGGAATACATTCCATGATTATTCCGTGCCAATTTGAAAGTCCAGGGGGGCCCTCAGCCACCCCGTTTACCAAAATATTTTTCCTTGCACAGAAGGAGAGAATAATCTCTTCCCGTGCATATCCAGGGAGGGTAAGTTCGAAAAGCCCAAAAGGAGAGATTCAGGATCCACTTTAATTTCCTAAGATTTCTGTCAGAGCACTTGCTACTTTAGTCCAATATCTACGGATCTTATGATAGGTCCATAGGCAATGTACAAGAGTGCCCACCTCTATTTTACATTTGGGACACATTGGAGATGCTCCTGCCTTAAATTTTGCAAATCGGTCCGGTGCTATATGGGCCCTATGAAATATCTTCAACTGAATGGCCTGAGTTCTGTTGCAGATGGAGATTCTTCTGGTATTTTCCCAAATGTCATTCCACATTTCTAGAGAGATTTCCAGTCCCAAATCTTGATCCCATGTTTTAAGCAGATTGTCCATATCTCCCGATACTTCATCATGTAATAAATGATAAATAGTGCTGACGGAAGATACCCCCATTGGCCATAACACTCTACGTTCTCTATCTGATTTATAAAGACTATCTAATAGCGTAGTCTTCTTCTGTATGTAATCTTGAATTTGGAAGTATCAAAAGAGGTCTCCATTTGGTAATCCAAATTTCTGATGCAGCTGTTCAAAAGACATCAGGACCCCTTCTTTAAGTAGATCCCCTAAACAGGAGATACCCCTGGATCTCCAGAGTTTGAAAGTGGCATCTGTAAGCCCTGGTTGAAATCCCCATGCTCCCACTATCGTAGCATAGAGGGATGTTTTATGTGAGTTGCCCTCATTTTGCCGCATTATATTCCAAGCTTTAATTGTGTTTAGTATTATAGGGTTTTTACATTGATCCATGATGATTTTCCTTTTGTCTGAAAACAAGAGGTTAATAAGTGGGCATTTTACTTGAGAAGCTTCAGTGTCCAGCCAGATTGATAGCGGGTCAGACAAGATCCAATCGGCTATGTAACTTAATAGGGAACTTAACTGATGTTTCCTAAAATCTGGGAAATCCTATCCTCCCCTTGCTTGTGGAAGCTGTAGCTTCTTCAGCTTAATGAGGGGCCATCTATGATTCCAGATAAAGGAACTCAGCCAGCCATATAATTTACGTAGTGCCAGCCTTGGCAGCATCACCGGAAGCATTCTCATAGGGTATAGGAGCCGGGGCAGGACACTCATTTTAGTTAGTACTATTCTACATAGCCGGGAAATTGGAAGGTCTCCCCATTGCTGGAGGTCCTGCCTTAACCTTTCCAGTAAATGCACAAAGTTAGCCTTGTATAACTGACCAAATACTGGGGTGATAAAAATGCTTAAATATAAGAAACCCTCTAGGGACCACCAAAAGGGAAAGTGGGATCTGTCCAATAAGTGGGATATACTAGCAAGGCCGTCCATTGGCATAGCCTCTGATTTTGAAAAATTAATTTTATAGCCTGAAAATACACTAAATGTATTAATAACTTGGATTAAGTGAGGCACCGGATATCAGATGATTTCTGAGAAATAGAAGAACATCATCTTCATAAGGGGTAATTTTATGTTTACCTGTACCAATCCTCGGGGCCGTTATATTAGGGTCAGCCCGTATAGCTTCTGCTAGTGGCTCAATTATTAGCGTAAATAGCAATGGCGAAAGAGGACATCCCTGACGGCAGCCCCTATCCACACTGAAGCTATCCGAGCCTAATCCATTGGAAATCCAACTGCTTTGGGATCATTATACAGTGTTGAGACCCATTTGGTAAACACCTTTCCAACGCCAAACCTTTCCAATGTGTAAAACAAATATGACCATTCAACCCTGTCGAATGCCTTTTCCGCATCTAATGAGGACTACTACTCCTGGTATCTTTCCCTGACGGCAGGCTTGAAGCCCATTCAAAACCCTTCTAACACTACTGGATGATCTACGGCCCTTAATAAACCCCGTCTGATCCTCCTTTATGATGTGTGGCAATACCCTTTCTAGCCTCAAAGCTAACGTTTTAGAGAGGATTTTAAAATGAACATTTAGCAAGAATATTGGTCCTTTCCTTTTTTGAGGATAAAAGAGATATTCGCCTCTTTCAGCAAAGGTGGGAGACAGCCTTGACTGTATGGGTAGTTATACATGTCCATAAATGGACCAGCCAATATTCCTGTAAATTCTTTATAGAATTCAGCTTGAAAGCCATCTGGGCCAGGTGCCTTACCGTTCTGAAGTTGCCTGATTGCATCAAGTATTTCTTGGCTTGTTAAGGGAACATTCAGGACCGATACCTGTTCAGAATTTAGGTCCGGAAAGATCAGGCTTTTAAAAAGTAACTGCATCCTCCTAGTTCTGTCTTCACAATCCTGCGATTTATATAAATCAGAATAAAATTTTCTAAAGATTGCGTTAATCCTTTTATGATCATGAGTCAGAATACCCGTACTTTCCTTGATAGGCGTGTTGGTTTGAGGGGCCTTTTTTGTCTTTGCGAGAAATGCTAAGTATCTACCAGGTTTATCACCAAATTCATATAACCTTTGTTTTGCAAATAATATTTCCCTCTTAGCCGTTTGGGTAAGCGTGGTGTTTAGAACTACCCTAAGGGCCATAATCCTTTGTAATTTGATAATAGAAGGTCTGTCAGCGTATGCTGTTTCAGCTGCTTTTAAGCGAGCTTCGAACAGACGCTGTTGTTCTCCCTTTAATTTTTTCTGGGTCGCTGAGTAGGAAATGATCAAACCTTGAGCGTAAGCTTTGATGGTCTCCCACATCACTGATGGGTTGCTAGCCATACCTGAATTAATTTCTAAAAAAGTTTTAAATTCTTGAGAGAAGTACTTTACAAATTTACTATCTTTCATCAGGAAGAGGCCCATACGCCAATGCTGGGGGGTTGTCTCATTGTTCTTCGCCTTGATTTCCATATATACAGCAGCGTGATCAGGAATTGCTATACTGCCTATTTTACAGGATGATATGGAATTTTTAAAAATCGAGGTGGCAAAAAACATATCATTCTGGTGTGACATTTATGTGGATTGGAGTAAAAAGAAAAAATCTCTGTCCTGTGGGTGAAGGCATCTCCATACATCTACTAGTCCCAATTCTTAGTTCAAATCTACCAATTGTCTAGATCTGGGAGATACGCCTGCAGTACTCTTGGGAATCCTATCTATTTCCGGATCCTTAATACAATTAAAATCTCCCCCTATAATTGTATGATGAGCACCAAGAGCAATCAATTTTGAGACGGCTTCCGTTATAAATTTAAAAGGATGTGCCGGCAATACAAATTTAAGATGCCATATTCCTCTCCATTTATAAGGGCTTTAATCAGAATATATTGTCCAGATTCGTCTTTTATCTGATTTAAGATTTTGAAAGGGAAATTCTTCCGAATAAGAATAACAACTCCTCTACTTTTTGAGCTGAAGAAAGAAGGCCTGATCAAATCCACCTTGTCATAATTCCAAGTGTTCTTTATCCAATAAGTGTGTCTCCTGTAGGAGAGCTATGGATTAGTGGTGCTGGAAGAGCACAGCAGTTCAGGCAGCATCCAAGGAGCTTCAAAATCGATGTTTCGGGCAAAAGCCCTTCATCAGGAATAAAGGCAGTGAGCCTGAAGCGTGGAGAGATAAGTTAGAGGAGGGTGGGGGTGGGGAGAAAGTAGCATGGAGTACAATAGGTGAGTGGGGGAGGGGATGAAGGTGATAGGTCAGGGAGGAGAGGGTGGAGTGGATAGGTGGGAAAGGAGATAGGCAGATAGGACAAGTCATGGGGACAGTGCTGAGCTGGAAGTTTGAAACTAGGGTGAGATGGGAGAAGGGGAAATGAGGAAACTGTTGAAGTCCACATTGATGCCCTGGGGTTGAAGTGTTCCGAGGCGGAAGATGAGGCATTCTTCCTCCAGGCGTCTGGTGATGAGGGAGCGGCGGTGAAGAAGGCCCAGGACCTCCATGTCCTCGGCAGAGTGAGAGGGGGAGTTGAAATGTTGGGCCACGGGGCGGTGTGGTTGATTGGTGCGGGTGTCCCGGAGATGTTCTCTAAAGAGCTCTGCTAGGAGGCGCACAGTCTCCCCAATGTAGAGGAGACCGCATCAGGAGCAACGGATACAATAAATGATATTAGTGGATGTGCAAGTAAAATTTTGATGGATGTGGAAGGCTCCTTTAGGGCCTAGGATAGAGGTGAGAGAGGAGGTGTGGGCGCAGGTTTTACAGTTCCTGCGATGGCAGTGGAAAGTGCCAGAATGGGAGGGTGGGTTGTAGGGGGGTGTGGACCTGACCAGGTAGTCACAGAGGGAACGGTCTTTGCGGAAGGCGGAAAGGGGTGGGGAGGGAAATATATCCCTGGTGGTGGGGTCTTTTTGGAGGTGGCGGAAATGTCGGTGGATGATTTGGTTGATGCAAAGGTTGGTAGGGTGGAAGGTGAGCACCAGGGGCGTTCTGTCCTTGTCACGGTTGGAGGGGTGGGGTCTGAGGGCGGAGGTGTGGGATATGGACGAGATGTGTTGGAGGGCATCTTTAACCACATGGGAAGGGAAATTGCGGTCTCGAAAGAAGGAGGCCATCTGGTGTGTTCTGTGGTGGAACTAGTCCTCCTGGGAGCAGATACGGCGGAGGCTGAGGAATTGGGAATATAGGATGGCATTTTTGCAACAGGTAGGGTGGGAAGAGGTGTAATCCAGGTAGCTGTGGGAGTCGGTGGGTTTGTAAAAAATGTCAGTGTCAAGTCGGCCGTCATTAATGGAGATGGAGAGGTCCAGGAAGGGGAGGGAGGTGTCAGAGATGGTCCAGGTAAATTTAAGGTCAGGGTGGAATGTGTTGGTGAAGTTGATGAATTGCTCAACCTCCTCACGGGAGCACGAGGTGGCGCCAATGCAGTCATCAATGTAGCGGAGGAAGAGTTGGGGAGTGGTGCCGGTGTAATTACAGAAGACCAACTGCTATACGTAGCCAACAAAGAGACAGGCATAGCTGGGGCCCATACGTGTGCTCATGGCTATCCCTTTGGTCTGGAGGAAGTGGGAGGATTCGAAGGAGAAATTGTTAAGGGTGAGGACCAGTTCGGCCAAACGAATGAGAGTGTCGGTGGAAGGGTACTGTTGGGGACGTTTGGAGAGGAAAAAACGGAGGGCTTGGAGGCCCTGGTCATGGCGGATGGAGGTGTAGAGGGATTGGATATCCATGGTGAAGATGAGGCGTTGAGGGCCGGGGAAACGGAAGTCTTGGAGGAGGTGGAGGGCGTGGGTGGTGTCTCGAACGTATGTGGGGAGTTCCTGGACTAGGGGGGATAGGACAGTGTCAAGGTAGGTAGAGATGAGTTCAGTGGGGCAGGAGCATGCTGAGACAATGGGTCGGCCAGGGTGGTCAGGCTTGTGGATCTTGGGAAGGAGGTAGAACCGGGCAGTGCGGGGTTCCCGGACTATGAGGTTGGTAGCTGTGGGTGGGAGATCTCCTGTGGTGATGAGGTTCTGTATGGTCTGGGAGATGATGGTTTGGTGATGGGGGGTGGGGTCATGGTTGAGGGGGCAATAGGAAGAGGTGTCCTCGAGTTGGCATTTGCTTCAGCGGTGTAGAGGTCAGTGCGCCAGACTGCCACTGCGCCCCCTTTATCCGCTGGCTTGATGGTGAGATTAGGATTGGAGCAGAGGGATTGGAGGGCTGCGTGCTGTGAGGGTGAGAGGTTGGATTGGGGGGGGGGGGGGGTTAGACAGGTTGAGGCGGTTAATGTCCTGGCGGCAGTTGGAAATGAAGAGGTCAAGGGCAGGTAATAGGCCAGCGCAGGGTGTCCAGGTGGATGCAGTGTGTTGGAGGTGGGCGAAGGGGTCCTCGGAAGTTGGGCGGGAATCCTGATTGTGAAAGTAAGCTCGGAGGTGGAGGCGACGGAAGAATTGTTTGACGTCATGGCGTGTATTAAATTCATTGATGCGTGGACGCAGGGGGATGAAGGTGAGTCCTTTGCTGAGGACTGATCGTTCATCCTCAGTGAGGGAGAGGTTTGGGGGGATGGTGAAAACTCGGCAGGGCTGGGAGCTGGGATCTGGTGTGGGTGTAGAGCTGGGAGTGGGGGCGGAACCTGTAACTGGAGTGGGTGTGATGGTGGGGAGAATGGGGGTGGAGTCATGAGCAGGGATAGTGTTCCCCTCGGGGTTCTGGGGGGTGGGGATAGTGACAGTGGTGTCTGTGGGGGGCATGTCAGCAAAATGCAGGTGAGTAGCGCTGGTGGGGGCGGAAGTGGTGGTGACCACGGCAGTAGGGGTAGCGGAAGTCACTGAGCATGTGGCATCAGCGATGATGTGAAGGGCGGAAGTGATGTCACGTGTGATGCATGAGGAATAGTGAGGGGTGGAAGTGGCCATGATGGGGGCAGAAGTGACATCATCAATCAGCGTTGGGGTGGCAGCTGCATCAGCCGCATGGCTAATGGCGTCTGAGAAGATTCCGAGGCCAGGGGAACCTTCTGGAATGTTTAAGGAGCGCTGGTTATGGAGGTGGGTAGATAAAAGTTTGTTGTACTTACAGTTTTTGATGTTTGAGATGGAATTGAAATACTGTTTGTTGAGAGTATGAATTCTCCTGAGAATGTAGTACAGAGTGGGTCCTTTGCAATTCTGAGAGAGTGTGGCCCTCAGCTGAGGAAGGGCTGACTATAGAGAGGTTAGGTGCCGGCGCATTGCTGTGAGCATGGAGCGGAGGATCTTGAAGGAGAACTGTTGCTGGTGTTTTTGAATTTGTAGTCTGTACTGTTTGTCCTGTTCGGGTCTGAACTCTGCTGGTTTAAAGGTGGTCCGGAGTCCGTGTGGGATGAGTTGGTTACAGAGGCAGGCACTGAGGAAGCAAATGTGGCTGTGGTAGCGAGTTTGTTTCACGACATGGTTGAAGAGCTTCAGGGCAGAGGAAATGACCTGGGAGTTGCAGTGGGAGAGGGACTCCCTGAGATTCTTGTAGAGAGAGGAGGAAAACTTCTTCAAGGCAGGCATCCTTGCAAGAGGATTCGCAGTTTTTACCTCGTAGGAGAGCTATGTCAACCCTTTCTTTCTTGAGGTTTGATAATATTTTCTTCCTTTTGACTGGTGAATTACTCCCCTTGACATTCCAGGTGCACCATTTAACCGATTGATTAACAATAATCGTCTGAGACCCCTCGGAAGAGGAAACCCTATCCAGAACATCCCGAGCATAGAACATATAAAATTCACAAAAATAAAGGCTCTTTAATACACTCACATCAATATAATAAAAAACTATTTCTAAATTTAAAAAATATAAAACGTATTTAAATGGACATTTTCCCCCTTGTTCCCAGGGGGCATCACTTCCTTTCCAAAAGTTCATCATATCCTCTTCAAACCAGTGTCCCACCCTTGACCCAAGCACCCCACGATAGGATGAAGAAAATTCAAATATACTACAGAGCTAGAGTTAACAGTGAGCACCCTACCGCCCCCACCACCCCCTCCCCCCACCCACATCAACACCTGGATATATTTGGTAATGTTAATACCATGTATAAACATATATAACTATAAAATTACAGCCTCAACAAGTAATAATTAAATATAGTAATACAAAATAACAGGGGAAAACAACCCCGCTTCTAAAAATAGAAATAAAATAGGATAAGGTAACCACCTCCCCCCACCTACATTAACTAGACCCACCCGGCCTCTATATATATATACATATATATATATAAAAAAGGGGGAGAAAATCGCTAAGTAGAGAACAAATAAATAAACCCCATTCCCCACCCCCCGAAGATAATATTAAACAGTAAGGTAAAGAAAGGAATTGATATAAAAAAAGGGGTGTAAACCAGAGTGGGGGGAGAGCAAAACAACATCAATTAACTCTTACAATTTATCTAAGAGAGTCCCAAAATTCCTTGGCCTTTTCCGGTGATCCGAAGTTATACATGGATCCTTCATGGTTAAAGCGTGGCGTTGCTGGGTAGCGCAAGGAGTACTGAATATTTAAGTCCCTTAAACACTTCTTCGCTTCGTCAAACGCCTTCCTCTTTCGGACCAGAGCTGGGGAAAAGTCCTGGAATAACATAATCTTGGATCCTTTATAAATCATGGCTTGGGGGTCTTTCCCAAGATTTCTGGAAGCTTCTAAGAATATCTGCCTCTCCTTATAGCTCTGGAGCCGGAATAGGACCAGCCGGGCGCGCTGGTTCGAGCCGGGCCTGCGTATTGCAACCCGGTAGGCCCATTCTACCCCTACCTGGCCTGATCCAGCCTCCAGATTTAAAAGCTGTGGAAGTCACTGTTCGAGAAATGCTAAAAGCTGGCCTTCCTCTTCCCGTTCGGGAAGGCCCAGCAAACGAATATTTTTCCGATGACCTTGATTCTCAAGGTCGTCGATGTGATTCTCTAAGGTCCGGGTCACTGTTCGAGAGTCTGGACCCGATCCACGGCCGATTCTGTTATAGTCTCAGAGGTCACGGCCTTTAGCTCCGCCCCTCCAACTCGGCATTCTATTTCCTTGATGTCTTGGTCATGCTTTTGTAGTGAGGCTGAGAGTGAATCCCATTGGCTCCGGGACTCTTCGATGAAGGCGTTGATCTTCGCTTCAAGTTTGGAGATTATTTCCACGAGGCTCGCCACCGTAGATAAGTCCCCCGGGGCGGTTGTGGACACCTCAGCTGCAGTTGGGGAGGGTGCGGGAGGCCTGCTGAGAACTGCGGGCTCCCTTCCCTTTAGTCATTTTTACAGGAGATTAGATTATTTAAATTCAGTGCTGAGCAACTAATTACATTACGTAAAAACTATTTTAAATGATTTGGTGAGTGTGGCGGTCAAGTCTTGGGAGGAGCACTATAGACTCAGACTTGCTGGGTCGCTGCCATCTTGGATCCTCCGCAACTATCGTTTATTCCCCTATTGTATCCAAGATTCGTACCTAGGTACTTGTAACTAAGATGGTGTCATAAGAGGCAGACACTGTATAAGGTTTTCATTGTTCTTTTACAATGGAATACACATGACAATAAAAGGAAATTCTATTCTATTTCTACCTCAATACTACTTCTCAATCCCTTTAGTCACCCCTTTGTCAAGCAGCATATCTAACTTTCAGTTTTGGATGACAACATATTTCCTCCAATTAAAAACTGGGAAGACTGAAGTAACTGTCTTCTGTCCTTACCATAAACTCCAGTTCCCTTTATACTGTCCCCATCCTTCTCCCCAGCTGAAGCAGAATATTGGTAATATTTGTTTATTTGAAGCTAAGCTTCTGAATCTGAATCCTCTCAATCACTGAGGCTGGATACACAGCATTATCCAAATTTTTATTTACTTTTATCAATTTGTATCATAATATTTGTGCCATGTTAAAACTCTAGATCGTCATGAAAGACATGGAAGAATTTTGAGTGATTATGGGAAGAAAAGTTGAATCTTCTAAATCTTGATGAGAATCTTCAATTCAATAAATAATATTTCTAATAATGAATGCAATAATTTTGTACAATTAAATAATTTCACCTATAAGAAGTTGAATTCAATACCTGTTGCATGGGATGCTCCAATCATTCTACCTCGTATCAATCCCTCTCGCTCACCGTTTCTAACAAGCTTCACTTTTTTAGGCAAGTTATTTCGTATATAATCTTCCAGCTCACCTTTTAGATTAACTGACAAAAAAAAAGGAGAAACAGACTGTTTTTACAAGCACGTATGATGATGGTTTACAGTCGAAATGTTAGATGCTGATTGATAAGGCCAGCACAGACATTAATCATGAAGGAGCTAGTCATTTAACTGTAGAGGTGAGGTGACCCTGTTCATTTTCAGGCTGCATTGTTTTATGGAGCATGATATGATAATAAAATGAAAATTAAAGACTCATGAACATCATATAAATGCAAGTTACAATTCAATAAGGAGCCGACTACCAGATTCAAGACTTGACTTAATACTAGAACATTGAGTTAAGTTAATTTTTGGGATGGGACAAGCCTAACTTTACTGGCCAGGTGGCCTTGAGATCCATCCTTTTGTATCTGCTCACTTATGCTTCTAGTTAAAGGAGGATTATAGAGACAGGTCATAGAGCATGGAAACAGACCCTTCAGTCCAAATGGTCCATGCCGACCACATACCGTAAATTAATCTTGTCCCGTTTACCAGCACTTGGGCCATATCCCTCCAAACCCTTCCTATTCATGCACCCATCCAGATGTCTTTTAAATGTTGCAATTGTACCAGCCTCCACCACTTCCTCTGGCAGCTCATTCCATACACGCACCACCCTCGGCATGAAAAGATTGCCCCTTAGGTCCCTTTTATATCTTTCCCCTCTCACCCTAAACCTATGGCCTTTAGTTCTGGACTCCCCCATCCCAAGGAAAAGACCTTGTATATTTACTCTATTCATGCTTCTCATGATTTTATAAACCTCTATAAGGTCACCCCTCATTTCTGACGTTCCAGGGAAAACAGCCTTAGCTTATTCCTTATACCTCTCCTTATAACTCAAACCCTCCTTGTAGATCTTTTTTGAACCCTTTCAAGTTTCACAACGTCCTTCCTTTAGGAGGTAGACCAGAATTGCACGCAATATTCCAAAAGTGGCCTACATACTGTCCCATGTAATTCAAAAGCCACCGAGGCACCAGGAAGGATGAAAAGAAGTGAAATGTTTCAAGAAATTTTAAGGTGACTCACTCAAATCACTATTGTCATCCACAAGTATAATTTCATGCAGCAGGTTTGCTGGAGAACGATTCAACACACTATGTACTGTCCGCAGCAGAGCTGATATAGCTTCATTAAAAAAGCAGATAACAACACTAGCAGAAGGTAAATTCATTGGGTAGTTCTTTTCTTTACACCTGACAACAAAAAAAGATAATTAGGATTGAAAATAAAAGAAATAAAATTTCAATTGCTAAAACAAAATTATCTTGTCTGAATAATATGTTCTAATTGTTTTTCATTTTGTTTCGACAAATACTGCATTAAGAGTCTGCTGTTTGCATCCAAATAAGTCATTGTGTTGTGAATAGTATCATCTTATGCATGTGCCATTTTAAAGTATTATGTACTTTTTCTTTCTCCTTGTGACAGAGACAATGTTTTTCTTTATAAAACCTAATTAGTTTAGGACGTTTCTGATCAGGTTCCTCATGGTATATTAGCATAGTAGATCTCATTCACCCATGGTCACCTGCATCTGTCATCTCCTCTGATGATCCTTTTATCTTTGTTTGCTTTGCAGCTTTTTTTTTGAGCATGTGATGTTAGGTCACGTGATAGAGATGGACATTAGAGGCTGCAGACCACACCTCCAAAGTTTTTTGCATCATTTACATTGTATTTTGTATTCCAATTGCTTACCTCCCCTTTCTGTCTTACCTCCCCTGCCATACATTCCCTTCCCATGGTGTACTCAACAGTACACTTTGCTAGTGCATTTCTTTCCATGGCCATCAATCTTCATTAAACTATTCTTTTAGTTTTATTGCCACATATCTCTTTTCCATTTGGCATCTTCAACTTAGTTTTTGTGTTTTTGCTTATCTTCTACTCTTTCATTGGAGGCTCAAGATTAATGTACCTAGTTAATGATAATTCCTAGTTAATTTAAATGTTAAAGCCATCACAGTTAAGCATGCCTACCTTCCTTCATCTCCTTTCTGCACTTATTCAAACTGCCTCAATGTTCAATTCTTACTCCTACTGTACTCAATCATTCTCAATGGTGTCACTTTCTAGTTATGAAAAACCATGCATTAACTCTGCTACTTAATATTTAAGACCTTGCAAAACAATATCAATACATGCAACTTCCAGTAAATGCAAGTGCACAACACTGCAGGCCTAGAAAACATTCTATATTGGGTTGCCAGCATATTTCTTTGCACTTTCAGGATCGTTTAGCAAATGTTGTCCAATCGTGGAATTATATGTAAATTGTACACTATTGTGAGATTTGCAAGCACAGGCTGGGTAAGTACCTCGCTTGTTGTGTCATGCTATCTTTGTAATTCACTCACAAATATGGGTGTTGCTGGTCAGCCCAGCATTTATTGCCTATCCCTAATTGCCGAAGAGGCAGTTAAGAGTCAATCACTTTGCTGGAGTCAGATGTAGGCACATGTTTCATACAACCAATGGTTCAGGTCTGGCGTGCACTGCCTGGCAGTGCACTGAGGCAGACTCAATTTTGGCACTTAAGGCGGCATTAAATGATTAATAGAATAGAAATGCAGAAAACAGACGCAGGCATGGGCTATTCAGCCTTTCATGTCTGCTCCACAATTCAATATATTCATAGCTGATCTTCTAACTCAATACTTTATTCAGGCTTTCTCCTCTATACCCTTTAATCCTTCAGCCTGAAAAAGTATATCTATCTCTTTCTTGAAAACATTCAATGTTTTGGTCTCAACTGTTTTCTGTGGTACAGAATTCCACAGGCTCACTCTGGATGAAGGAATTTTTCCTTACTTCAATTCTAAATGGCCTACTGCTTATCCTTAAACTGTGACTCCTATTTCTGGACTTCTTGGATCTGGGAAACATTCTTCCCTGCACTTATCATGTCAAGTCCTAACAATATGAACTGTTATGCCATTCTTGATATGTCAGTCCTTTTAGCCCAGCCTAGCGAAACTCTTCAACTGCAGCAAACTTTTTATTAACAGGTACCTAAGGGACCAGGAGTGTGTTGGTTAATCTAATATTCCGGTTGATCAAGAAGTCCACAGAATGAATGTAAAAACACACACAAGTAGTAGAGATGTAATGCAGGGAGAATACACATTACTGTTATGCTTTATTTACAGTATAACTCACTTAAGTAATACTGCAATCTTGCCTTAATTAAAACTTACCTGCAGAGAGCCTTCTAACTGGTTCTCTAAGGACCTTCAGGGAAGGAAATCTGCCATCCTTATCTGGTCTGGTCTACATGTGACTCCAAATTCATTGCAACGTGGTTGACTCTCAATTGTCCTTTGGACAATTAGGGACTGGCAATAAACGCTAGCCTGGCCAGCGATGTCCTCATCCCATGAATGAATTTTTAAAAAACTTGCAACCTTAACTGACTATTTGGACATCATGGAGATCGCGATAATACAATAAATTTCCAGTATTTGAGATACATCATTTTTGTCGATTTATTGAAAGCACCAGCTCATAAGGTGCCGGTTAAAACAAAGTACCTCCAATACCAGTATATCCTTTTTTTTTAAAAACAGGGATCAAAAATATACAATTCTCCAGGTGCAGCCTCACCAACACCCAGGAACAAGACTGCTCCGTATTTAAATTCAAACCCCTTAGCGAAAAGCCAAAATTCTATTTGCCTTCTCAATTACTTGTTGTACTTGCATGCTGTTTGTATTTCATGCACAATACATCCAGATCTCTCTATGCAGCACTCTTTGAAGTCTCTCCTCATTTAAAATAATAGTCTGACTTTTCATTCTTCTTACCAAAGTATCTTACACTTTACTGCATTAACCTCCACTGACTCAAGCTATGTATATCCTCTTGTAAATTCTTTATCTTCTCATCATGAGCCCCTAATTATTTTTTGTACTCTGCCCCCTCCTCCAATTCAATAACATAGGAAGTAATTGGAGCCTTAGGACTGATACTTGTGACACTCCTCTATTATACCTTTCCATCATGAGAAAAAAAACTATCAATCCAGACTGTCTGTCTTCTGTGTGTTAATCAAACTTTAATCCATACTGATACATTACCCGAATATAGTGAGCTCCAATCTTCTGCAATAATCTTTGATGTGCCACTTTATGAAATCCCTTCTGTAAATCCAAATGCACATCTACCATTTCCCCTTTATCAACTCTGTTTCTTATACCCTCAAAGAACTCAAGAAGATTTGCCATTTCACAAAACCATGTTGACTCTGTTAGATGCATTAACAATGAATACCAGTATTTTTCCAATGGCAGATGCTTGAACAGGGATGTCTTATTATCCGTTTTTCAATCCACTGGAACCCTCCCAGAATCTAGTGAGCTCTAGAATGTTTTGACCAAAGCCTCCAGTATCTCTACAATCACATCCTTTAACATCTGCAAGATGGCAGCAGATAAACAGGACGGCGTGCAGGCTCTTGCCAGGGACCCATCCACTCCAATCTGCTTTCCTTCTTTGTTTTACTTTGGCTTCTGTTCTTTTCCTTTGATTTATTTTCCTTTACTTTTGGTGTTTTTGTCCTTCTCCCCTTCTGTGACAGGTTTGTCAGCAGCACTGGCGTGGCGGCAAGAGCGGGCAACATGCAGAGTGGTGGAGGTGGCTTCTCCTAACAACAGGAGGCTGACAGCAGCAAGTGCATTCTCCTGCTATTTGAGGCCTGTGACATTGAGGATTGATGAAGGCAACGTGGTGGACGTTGACTATATGGACTTCAGTAAGGCATTCAACAAGGTTCTACATGATAGACATGTTAGCAAAGTTTAATCACATGGAATACAGGGAAAACTAGCCACTTGGACACAAAGTTGGCTCAAAGATAGGAGAGTGGTGGTGGAAGGTTACTTTTCGGACTGGTAGCCTGGGATCAGTGGCATGACTAAAGGATCAGTGCTGGGTCCGCAGCTTTTTATCACTTATACAAATTATTTAGATAGGAATATAGGAGGTAGGTTAGGAATTTGCAGATGACACCAAATTGGTGGTGTAGTGGACAGTGAAGTAGGTTGCCTCAGAGTACAACGGGACCTTGATCAGATGTGTCAATGAGCTGAGGAACGGCACATGAAGTTTAATTTAGATAAATGTGAGGTGTTACATTTTGGTAGGGAAGGTCAGGGCATTATCCACTTAATGGTAAGGTCCTGTGGAGTGTTGCTGAACAAACAGACCTTGGCATGTAAGTTCACAGTTTCTTGAAAGTGGAGTCACAGTTAGATAGTACAGTGTAGAAGGTTTGCCTTTAATAGTCAGAGCATTGTGTATAGGAGTTGGAAGGTCATGTTGTGGCTGTACAGGACATTGGTTAGGTCACTTTTGGAATACTGCATGCCATCTGGTCTCCCTGCTATAGGAAGGGTGTTGTGAAACTTGAAAGGGTTCAGAAAAGATTTACAAGGATTGGAGAGTTGGAGAGTTTGAGATAGGGAGAGGCTGAATAGGCTGGGGCTATTTTGCCTGGTGCATCATAGAACATAGAACATAGAAAAATACAGCGCAGTACAGGCCCTTCAGCCCTCGATGTTGCGCCGACCGATGCCTACCTAACCTACACTAGCCCAATAACCTCCATATGCTTATCCAATGCCCACCTGAATGACCATAAAGAGGGAGAGTCCAGCACTGATACTGGCAGGGCATTCCATGAACTCACAACCCGCTGAGTAAAGAATCTACCCCTAACATCTGTCCTATACCAACCTCCCCTTAATTTAAAGCTGTGTCCCCCAGCTGACTCCATAAGCGGAAAAAGGTTCTCACTGTCAATCCTATCTAAACCCCTAATCATCTTGTACACCTCTATCAAATCTTCCCTAAACCTTCTTTTCTTCAATGAAAACAGCCCCAAGTGCCTCAGCCTCTCCTCATATGATCTTCCTACCATGCCAGGCAACATCCTGGTAAACCTCCTCTGCAGCTTATCTATATCCCGCTGTAACCTGCCACATCCTTCTTCGCTGTCCACCACTCCCCCGACTTTCGTGTCATCCGCAAACTTGCTCACCCAGCCTTCAAGCCCCTCCTCCAGGTCATTTATAAAAATGACAAACAGCAATGGTCCCAAAACAGATCCTTGTGGAACACCGCTAGTAACTGCACTCCAAGATGAACCTTTACCATCAACTACTACCCTCTGTCTCCTTCCAGCCAGCCAATTCCTAATCCAAACCTCTAATGCATCCTCAATGCCATACCTCCGTAATTTTTGCAGTAGCCTACCATGGGGTACCTTATCGAACGCCTTGCTAAAATCCATATACACCACATCTACTGCTTTACCCACGTCCACTTCCTTTGTCACCTTCTCAAAGAACTCAATAAGGTTTGTGAGGCACGACCTGCCCTTCACAAAACCATGCTGACTATCCTTTATCACATTATTCCTATCCAGATGTTCATAAATCCTATCCCTTACAATTCTCTCTAAGACTTTGCCCACAACAGAAGTGAGACTCACTGGCCTATAGTTACTAGGGCTGTCCCTACTCCCCTTCTTGAACAAGGGGACCACATTCGCTATCCTCCACTCCTCTGGCACTATTCCTGTAGACAACGACGACATAAAAATCAAGGCCAATGGCTCCGCTATCTCCTCCCTAGCTTCCCAGAGGATCCTAGGATAAATGCCATCAGGCCCAGGGGACTCATCGGAGGCTGGGTGGTGACCTTATAAAGGTTTATGAAATCTTGAGAGGCACGGATAGGGTGAATAGTCAAAGTCTTTTTCCCAGGGTAGCAGAGTCCAAAACTAGAAAGGCATAGATTTAAGGTGCAAGGGGAAAAATTTAAAAGGGACCTAAAGGGTAAATATTTCATGCAGAGGAATTGGTGGATGCTAGGACAATTACAACATTTAAAAGGCATCTGGAGGGGTATATAAAAGAAAGGGTTTAGAGGGTTACGTGCTAAATGCTGGCAATGGAACTAGATTAATTTAGGATATCTGGACGGCATGTATGAGTTGGGCCGTACGTCTGTTTCCGTGCTGTTTATCTCTACTACTCTATGACTCTAAGAGGGTAGCAATAAGGACATGACCAAGAACAGGTCTAACAGTGAAAATGATATGGTGACAGCTTTGGAATTTGGTATTAATATACACTGCCACATACAAGTGTACATGCGGTATGCATCTTTAAATCAGGTGATAACTTAAATGTTGGAACTTGCTTTTGGTTTCTGGTATCAGGAACATCTCTACTGTAATCCAAACGATTACTGACGAGTATATTGAAAGCATGTTTCTGGTATCCAGCATCCCGAATTTGTTGATCTACTTCATTGAAAATCATACCTGTAAGAAAAATACTCATATTAAAATGCGTTTAAGGTAATTTTAGCACTAACATTAGCATGTTTTACAGCAAATACTTTCCAAATTCAGAAAACCTACTAAACAATGCGTTTATCTTTGTCGATATGCTTCTATCAAAATTTCACTTCCTTCTTCTTTCACATCTCAAACAGTCCAACTGACCCATTCCTCAGACACAGTTAAAGTATAGGCAGAGGCTGTTCAACCTACTGTGATCAGAAAGTTTTGCACAATCAGGAAGGGAAGATCACACTCAGGGTGACTGTGTATTTCTGGGACTTTGCAGTAGTGTGGGATTTTACTGAAATGGAGAACAAGTGCCTTGTGCTTGCTTTTTTCATTCATAGTTTGTGAGGCTTTTTACCAGGATAAGTGAAAGTGAGGACTGCAGATGCTGGAGATCACAGTTGAGAGTATGGTGCTGGAAAAGCACAGCCGGTCAGGCAGCATCCGAGGAGCAGGGGAATCGACGTTTCAGGCATATGCCCTTCATTAGGAATGGGGCTTGTGGGCCGAGGGCGGTATAAATGGGAGGGAGTGGGGCTGAGGGAAAGGTAGCTGGGAATGCGATAGGTAGATGAAGGTGGGGGAGAAGGTGATAGGTTGGAGAAGAGGGTGGAACAGATAGATGGGAAAGGAAATGGACAGGTCAAGTGGCTGGTACCAAGATTGAGGCTTGGGACTAGAATAAAGTGGAGGAGGGAAGGGAAATGAGGAAACTGGTGAAATCCACATTGATCCTGTGTGGTTGGAGAGCCCCAAGGTGTTCTTCCTCCAGGTGGTTAGGGTTTGTTGATGGGGGTGACCCAGGGCCTGCATGTCTTTGGCGGAGTGGGAAGGGGGAGTTTAAGTGTTCAGCCACAAGGCGTTAGAGTTGGTTGATGCGGGTGTCCCAGAGGTGTTCTCTGAAACAATTCACAAGTAGGTAGGTACTGAGGAAGGAAATGTGGCTGTGGTAGCGAGTCTGTTTCAGGACATGGCTGAAGAGCTTCAAGGCAGAAGAGATGACGAGGGGGTGTGCAGTGAGAGAGGAACTCACTGAGATCCTTGTACTAAGAGGAGAACTTCTTCAAGGTAGGCATTTTTGGTAGATTCTTTGCAATCGGGTTGAAATCAACTTGGAGAAAGTGAGGACTCTGATCTCCAGCATCTGCACTCCGCCAAGGACATGCAGGTCCTGGGCCTCTTCCATCAACAAACTCTAACTATCCAATGCCTGGAAGAAGAACACCTAAATTCCAACAATGGGACCCTCCAACCACACGGGATCAATGTGGATTTCACCAGTTTCCTCATTTTCCCTTCCCCCACATTATCCCAGTCCCAAGCCTCAACCTAGGCACCACCCTTTTGACACGTCCAATGCCTTTCCCATATATCTGCTCTACCTTCTTCCCCAACCTATCACCTTCTCCCCCACCTTCACCTACCTATTGCATTCCCAGCTAGCTTTCACCCAGTCCCATGCCCTCCCATTTATTTCTCAGCACCCCCAGCCCACAAGCTTCATTCCTGATGAAGGGCTTATGCCCGAAACTTCGATTCTCCTGCTCCTTGGATGCTGCCTGACTGGCTGTGCTTTTTCAGTACTACACTCTCAACATTTTTACAGGATAACTTGAAGCCCAGCACTAAACAAAGACTGCTAACACAGGAAAACCATAAGTTCATTGGTTGGTAATAGCTGCTAATTTGACTCTTTTAAGTTACTTTCAGATCAAATGTAAATAGAAGAAATATTATACAGATTTTAAACTAAAAGACAAGTACAAAACTTAAAGAAGAAAAAAATTAAGGAATCTGTCATTTGAGATGCAGGGCCAGGTGATGTGTTGTATGATATGGGAGATGGTGGACACCACGTACAGTAAGTGTTGTTTGAAGAACTCCAGCTCATAGTTAATGAACTTAAGTCCAAGCTTCAAACACTGCGACACAGCAAGAATGGGGAAGAGTTACCTGGATGCTATGTTTCACGAGGCAGTCACACTCCTCAGTTTAACTACACTGAATTCAGTTACTAGTCAGGAACAGGACGGTATGACTGTGAAGGAATCCAGAAGGTAGGAGCAGGATCCTCAGTCCTGAGCTTCTCACACAGGTTTAAGATTTTTGCTCATTGTGTGAACATGAGCAGGGGGTTGTAGGGAGAATGACCATAGACCAATAGCACAGGGAACCATTTAAGAGAGGGTAGATAAGGGAATGTGGTTGCAATCAGGAAAATAAACACTGTTCTCTGTGGGCAAGAATAAGTATCTCAAAGGCTGTGTTGCTTGCCTGGTGACCAGGTTTAGAATATCTCATTTGGTCTGCAGAGTAACTTGGAGTTGGAGGAGAAAGATCCAGCTGTCACGGTCCATGTAGGAACCAACGATAAATACAGAATGAGTAAAGACATTCTGCAGCTAGGGCCTAAATTAAAAAGCAGAATAAAAAGGCAATAATCCCTGGATTAGCTGAGCAACAAGCAAATTGGTATAGGGTCAAAAAGAATAAAGAAGTAAATGTTTGGCTCAAGGATTGGCATGGGAAGACATAGGTTTGAATTCATGGGATACTGGCACCAGTACAGGGGAAGGAAAAAATTGTTATGATGGGACTGGCTCCACCTGAATCATGCTGGGACCAGAGTCCTTGCAAATTGCTGTGGATAGGGATTTAATCTAAATAGTGAGGGGGTAGGTTCAGTTGCATGGAGAATTATTGAAAAAGTTAAGGGTGGGCATTCGGCAGAGGTTACTAAAGTTTCCAAAACAAGTAATAAGGCACTGAGTATGAAAGGGATCAGGAATCTAACTTCAGGCACAGAAAATAAGGAGACAACAATGAGAAGGGGGGCAGTCAACACATGAGGGTGTTACACTTAAATACACGGAGTATATGAAACAAGGTAAATGAGCTTGTAGTGCAGATTTAAATACTGAAGAAGGGCTTATGCCCGAAACAGCGATTCTCCTGTTCCTTGGATGCTGCATGACCTGCTGCACTTTTCCAGCAACACATTTTCAGCTCTGATCTCCAGCATCTGCAGTCCTCACCTTCTCCTCTGTGCAGATTTAAATAGGCAAGTACAATGTTCTGGCTATCGCAGAGACATGACTGCATGGAAATCAGGGCTAGGAACTAAATATCTGAAGATACATGTTCTATTGGAAGGGGAGGCAGATGGGCAGAGGGGACAGGGTTGCCTTGTTAGTAATAAACAAAATTAATTCGATAGCAAGCGGTGACATAGAGTCAGAAGGTATAGAACCTGTTTGGGTAGACTTGAGGAACTGCAAAGGGAAAGAGACCCCTCATGGTAGTTGTGTACAGGCCTGCTACCAGTAGTCAGGATGTGGAGAAGAAAATAAATAAGGAGATAGTTCCTTTCTGACATGCCTGTTCTATTAGAACAATCATACAGGACTTCAATGTGCAGGTGGATGGAAAAATCAGGTGGGCTTGCAAGAAAAGGAATTTATGGAATGTCAACGAAATGCTTTTTTTGGAACAGCATGTGGTGAGCCCACTAAAGAACAGGCAATTCTGGATTCAGTGAGGTAAAAACAATGACTGCAGATGCTGGAAACCAGATTCTGGATTAGTGGTGCTGGAAGAGCACAGCAGTTCAGGCAGCATCCAAGGAGCTTCGAAATCGACATTTCGGGCAAAAGCCCTTCATCACGAATAAAGGCAGTGAGCCTGAAGCGTGGAGAGATAAACTAGAGGAGGGTGGGGGTGGGGAGAAAGTAGCATAGAGTACAATGGGTGAGTGGGGGAGGGGATGAAGGTGATAAGTCAGGGAGGAGAGGGTGGAGTGGATAAGTGGAAAAGGAGATAGGCAGGTAGGACAAGTCTGGACAAGTCATGGGGATAGTGCTTAGCTGGAAGTTTGGAACTAGGGTGAGGTGGGGGAAGGGGAAATGAGGAAACTGTTGAAGTCCACATTGATGCCCTGGGGTTGAAGTGTTCCGAGGCGGAAGATGAGGCGTTCTTCCTCCAGGCGTCTGGTGGTGAGGGAGCAGCGGTGAAGGAGGCCCAGGACCTCCATGTCCTCGGCAGAGTGGGAGGGGGAATTGAAATGTTGGGCCACTCTGCCATTCAATCATTTCAACTCCACTAGGACCTGAGGGCACAGCCTTACAGTGAACGGACTACCCCTTAAAATTGAAATGAGGAGGATTTTCTTCAGCAGAGGATGGTTAATCTGTGCAACTCATTGCTGCAGAAGACTGTGGAGACCAGGTCTTTGAGTATATTTAAGACAGAGATAGACAGCTTCTTGATGATAAGGGGATCCAGTGTTCCATGGAGAAGGCAGGTATGGGGGTGAGAAAGATAACTTCCAAAATCGAATGGCAGGGCAGACGTGATGGGCCATATGGCTTAATTCTACTTCTCTGTCTTATAGTTTTATGCTGGGACCAAAGACCTGGCAAATTGCATAATCAGGACCTTAAACCAAATTGAGGAGGAGTACTATTGAGTTTCACGGAACTACCTGCTGATTGGCACAGGGTCAACAAGATTAAAGTGTGGCTCAAAGACTGGTGTGGGAGAAACGGATTTGAATTAAGACCATAAGACATAGGAGTGGAAGTAAGGCCATTCGGCCCATTGGGTCCACTCTGCCATTCAATCATTTCAACTCTACTTACCCGCACTCTCCCCATAGCCCCTTGTGAGATCAAGAATTTATCAATCTCTGCCTTGAAGACATTTAATGTCACGACCTTTTCAGACATTTGCACCAGTACTGGGAAAGGAAGGAAATGTTACGATGGGATGGGCTACACCCGAATCATGCTGGGACCAGAGTTCTGGTGAATCGCATAACTTGGGTTAAGGCTTTAAACTAAATGGTGTGGGTTGGGACTGGGAGGGAGTTCAGTTGCATGGAAAATTAGAAAATCAAAGGTAATGGAGAAAATAGGATTGCAGATTAGTGATAGAACTGATTGTTACCAGAAAAAAGGAAGTGACAGAACATCTGTATGCCAAAGAATATTTAAGTATTGGGAAATTTGATAATAGAACAGACTTAAAGGCTTTGCACCTTTATTTTATAAGTTTTTGGAATAAGATAGAAGACGGTGCAAATCTAAGTAAATGGTTGTGATCTCATAGTCATCATTGAAACATGGTTACAAGTAGATCAAAACTCAGAAGTTAACATTCAAAGATATCTAATCTTTTGAAAAGACAGGAAGAATGGAAAAGTTAATGAGCTAACATTGTTAATACGAGATGAAATGAGGACAGTTGTGAAAGATGATCTAGGCTTGGATGATGTACAGTCCATTGAGTGGAGGCAAAAAGAAAACAGCAAGGGAAAGACGTAGGTAGGAATGGTATACAGACCCCCAACCAGTAGCCACTCTGTAGGAAAGGCTATGAAGCAATAAACAGTTGGACCATGTAAAGAGAATAGAGCAATGATTGTGGGTGATTTTAATCTTCATGCTAATCGAGTTAATCAAATTGGAAAAGGTAGCCCAAACAACAAATTCATTAGGCATAGCTTCCTTGAACAATATATCATGGAGTCAACTAGGGAACGGACTATTGTGGATCTGGTAATGAGTAATGAGGCAGGTTAAATAATGATCTCAAAAGTAAAAGATTCCCTAAGAAGTAGTGATCACAACAAGATAGAATTTAATATTCAGCTTGAAAGTGAAAAGCTCTGTTCAGAAATAACCTGTCTAACTTAAATAAAGCTAATTACACTGAAATGAGAATAGAGTTAGTTAAAGTGAACTGAGTTGATAGAAGAGCAGGAATGACAGTAAGCAAGCAGTAGCTGACATTTAAGGAGATAATTCATGACTCTCAGCAAAGGTACATCCTAGTAAGAAGGAAAGATTCTAAGAAATGGATAAAACAACTATGGTTAAAACTTTAAGAAGAGTATTTGAAATAAAAAGCATGTAAATGGAGACAAATGATAGCCATGAAGACTGGGATAAATTCAGAAATAGAAAAACAAAATCATAAAAACAGAAAAACTAGCAAGGAATACAAAAAGTGACGAGACAAGCAAAAAGAAGTCAAAGTGAACATGTGCCCCTTAGAAAATGGATCTGGGAAGGCAGTTAAGGGGAATAAGAAAATGACAGGGGAGTTTATATTTGAAAGACTTTGAACATCCCATTAATACTAAAGAGTGTGGGGGAGGAATTAAGCACTATCACTAGAGAAGTGGTGTTAGATAAACCAACAGGGCTAAAGGTAGAGTAGCCCCCTGGTCCCGATGATTTGCATCCTAGGATCCTAAAAGTAGGAACAACAGAAATAGTGGATGCATTTCTTGCCATTTTCCACAAATCCTTGGAATCTGCAGAAGTATCAGGAGAAATACCAGAGGACTGGAAAATTGTCCATGTGATAAACCTATTCAAAACTGGGAAGAGGGGCAAAAAGCAGGTAACTATAAACTGATTAGCCTAACACCTATTGTAAAAGTATTGGAATCAATTATTGTGGAAGTAAAGCAGAATATTTGGAAAATCATAATATAATCAAGCAGAGTCAGCATAGCTTAATGACAGGGAAATAGTGTCTGATGTTATAGACCAGATCAAACCTCTTCAAAATATATCAAAGAGATAGCCCAGATCTTAGAACATAGTATTATTTAAATGGAGAAAAACTGCAACAAAAGGGAATTGGGGGTAACTGCGCATGAAACACAGAAAGCCAACACCTAGGTACAGCAGATAATTGGGAAGTTAACGGAATATTGGCCCTTATTTTGCTTGGGGGGGGGGGGGGGGGGGGTGTCATTTGGAGCATAAGAGTAGAGAAGACTTACTGTAACTATACAAGATGCTGGAAACCATATTTGGAGTACTCTGAGCAGTTAAGGGTCCCCTTATTTTCCTTTCACTGGAGGCAGTCCAGGGAGGATTCACGAGGATGATCCCCAGCTTAGAGGGATTGTGCTACCAGCAAAGGTTAAACAGTCTTGAGACTACTTATTTGAATTTAGAAGTATGAAAGGTGATCTCATCAAGACCATAAAATATAAACAGCAGAATTAGGCTATTCAGCCATCAATTGGGATTCACTAATCTATCATGGGTGGTATGTTTCTCAATGCCACTCTCCTGCCTTCTTGATCCCTTTAATAATCACATACCTATTTATCTCTGTCTCAAATATATTCAATTACTTGGCCTCCACAGAGCTCTGCGGCAATGAGTTGCACAGAATAACCATTCTCTGGCTGAGGAAATTCCTACTCATCTCACTTCTCAAGGGTCATTCCATCATTCTGAGGCTGTCCCCTTGGCTGCAAGTAGCATACAGGCTTCTTAAGAAGTTTTGCAGGGTAAATGTTGAGAGCATGTTTCTCCTTATGGGACAGTCTAGGACCAAAGATCATAGTCTCGGAATTAACGGGTGCCAATTTAAGACTGAGATGCTGAGACGAGGAGAAAGTGCTTCACTCAGATGGAGAAGAGTCTTTGGGACTCCCTACCACAGAGAGCGATGAGAGCAGAATCCTCGTGTTTATATGTTTATAATTCATTCATGGGATGGCGGCATCACTGGCTAGACCAGCATTTATTGCCCATCCCGACTTGTCCAGAGGGTAATTAAAAGTCAACCATATTGCTGTGGGTCAGGAGTCACATGTAGGCCAGACCAGTTAAAGATCGCAGTTTCATTCTCTGAAGGACATTATTGAACCTGATGGGTTTTCTAACAATCGATAATGGTCTCATGGTCATCATTAGACTCTTAATTCAAGATTGGGCAGTAAGTGTGGGGGGAGGTCTAAATAAGAATTAGGAATCAGCGGAAGCTTGGTGTGCTGAAGGTGTTCCTGTGCTGTATTGTATTTTTAAAAAATTCATTCAGGGATGAGGGCATTGTTGGCTAGGCCACTATTTATTGCCCATCCCATTGTAATGTAGTGTATAAAGTTTTAAAAGCCAACAAAAGATGATTAACAAAGTTAAACTGAGGACAAACCAGCAATTAATATAAAATGGACAGTAAGACATTGTTTATTTATTTTATCCATGCCCCTCATGATTTTATAAACCTCTATAAGGTCACCCCTCAGCCTCCGACACCCCAGGGAAAACAGCCCCAGCCTGCTGAGCCTCTCCCTACAGCACAAATCCTCCAATCCTGGTAACATCTTTATAAATCTTTTCTGAACCCTTTCAAGTTTCACAACATCCTTCCAATAGGAAGGAGACCAGAATTGCATGCAATATTCCAAAAGTGTGTACAGCCACAACATGACCTCCCAACTCCTGTACTCCATACTCTGACCAATAAAGGAAAGCACACCAAACGCCACCTTCACTATCCTATCTACCTGCGACTCCACTTTCAAGGAGCTAAAAACTTGCACTCTAAGGTCTCTTTGTTCAGCAACACTCCCTAGGACCTTACCATTAAGTGTATAAATCCTGCTAAGATTTGCTTTCCCAAAATGCAGCACCTCGCATTCATCTGAATTAAACTCCATTTGCCACTTCTCAGCCCATTGGCCCATCTGGTCAAGATCCTGTTGTATTTCATAAATAAATTTTCATTTCAGAAGCAGTCACAAACTAAACATCACATTACTGACCTCTAACTGATTTGTAACAGGTTACTCACCTAGTTCTGAAAACGGTGACAATTTTTTCTCAGAATTGCTCAGCATTTGTTTCATAAACTGGTTGTCTACATTGCCACGGTGCTGAGATTCAAGCAGTTGTGTGGGGCCTTTGGTAACTTGTGGCCGGAATCTCCACTGTGCCTGCTGGCTCCCCTCGAAGGGCACAGTGCCAAAGGTGTAGCCTTCATTGTTCAAGTTGAAGTAGATGAACAGGAATAGTGTCCAGCTCACTGAAGTGAAGAGGCACCCATAGCAGAAATAGCGTAGTGTGACACTGCTCATGGTATCCCCGGCATCGTTACAGGCCCATTTTAAATCCTCTGAACCAACACACAGAGTCAACCCAATAAGCCTGAGGGAAAAGAGAACTATTAATCATTCCTCACATACCGAAAAGTCACTACAGGAACATTATTTTAGAACAAACTATTCAGCATTAAATAAACAGTCTTTTTCCAAAATAAAAAATAGCTAGCACTGTCAATACTGTCATACAGGTAGTATCTGATTTTAAAAAAACAGTATTTACAACTAGCATTTATATAGTAAATTTTCTTGAATTAACACTAGAGAAAGATAGGTCGTCATGTGGGGAGGGGTGTGGTTGAAGCAATTTGAATACATTTATACTGAGAAAAACATCACAAAAATCAAAAGGCATGTTTACAACTTCATCTCACTGCAATAATCTAACCTTTATTTCTGAGATGACAGAGCTCAGTCAAAGCAGAACATCCCACTCGAGTACTGAGATAGTTACTGAACAAAGTTCATTAAGCAGAGGATTAACGCACAAAGAATTAATTATTAACAGCAGTTTTTCAAGAAAAAGTTGTTTATTTAGGCTGCTATAAAATGGCACTCAGGCCCAGAATTTTCTGCACTACATGGCCCCAAGTTAAGTGGAAAGAGCAGGAAACGTGACCATCCCATTCAGAATCACAGAAGTGCGACATTGCAAAAGGAAGCCAATAGGTCCATTGTGCCTGCATCGGCTCTCCATAAAGCATTATGACTGAATATCATTCCGTGTTTTCCCCATGCCATCATACATCGTTCTATTCAAATAATCATTTCATGGCCTCTTGAATGCCTTAATTAAACCTGGCTTCCCTACACTTCCTAGGTAATGCATTTCCAACCTGAACTATTTGTTGTGTAAAAATGTTCTTTCTCTCATCATATTCTTCCTTTAGAGTGATGCCCAGATCTGTATACAATACTCCAGACAGAAATTTGACAACTGGGTGGTGTAAGTTCTGCATAACCAGTCCAGTTTTAGTGTTGATCACATTGACCGTAGAGTATCATCTAGGATAGGAATGCTGCTGTGGGGAGTCAGGGGGTTAAGTTAACAAAAGGCATTCTTGTCCATGTGTTTCTTTTGTCCATGTTTGACCTATTGTCATGAGAATTTATGGGTTTTAGTCCAGACCATAAGCAAAAAATTTCAATTAACTCTTTTCAAAATAAGAAATGCTTTGAGAAATGTCCTCAAAAGATTTATCAAAAAGTGATATACTCTCCAGTTCAAAAGCTAGCATTTTATAAATTTTCCATGGGAAATTTCATAAGGGGTGAACTTCCTTAAAGTTTCAAGGTAAAAACAATGACTTCAGATGCTGAAAATCAAATACTGGATTAGTGGTGCTGGAAGAGCACAGCAGTTCAGGCAGCATCCAACGAGCAGCGAAATCAACGTTTCGGGCAAAAGCCCTTCATCAGGAATACAGGCAGTGAGCCTGAAGCATGGAGAGATAAGCTAGAGGAGGGTGGGGGTGGGGAGAGAGTAGCATAGAGTACAATGGGTGAGTGGGGGAGGAGATGAAGGTGATAGGTCAAGGAGGAGAGGGTGGAGTGGATAGGTGGAAAAGGAGATAGGCAGGTCGGACAAGTCCGGACAAGTCAAGGAGACAGTAAGTGAGCTGGAAGTTTGAAACTAGGATGAGGTGGGGGAAGGGGAAATGAGGAAGCTGTTGAAGTCCACATTGATGCCCTGGGGTTGAAGTGTTCCGAGGCAGAAGATGAGGCGTTCTTCCTCCAGGCGTCTGGTGGTGAGGGAGCGGCGGTGAAGGAGGCCCAGGACCTCCATGTCCTCGGCAGAGTGGGAGGGGGAGTTGAAATGTTGGGCCACGGGGCGGTTTGGTTGATTGGTGCGGGTGTCTCGGAGATGTTCCCTAAAGCGCTCTGCTAGGAGGCGCCCAGTCTCCCCAATGTAGAGGAGACCACATCGGGAGCAACGGACCCATAGCTACCTGGATTACACCTCTTCCCACCCTATCTCTTGCAAAAATGCCATCCCGTATTCCCAATTTCTCCGCCTCCGCCGTATCTGCTCCCAGGAGGACCAGTTCCACCATAGGACACACCAGATGGCCTCCTTCTTTAGAGACCACAATTTCCCTTCCCACGTGGTTAAAGATGCCCTCCAACGCATCTCGTCCACATCCCGCATCTCCGCCCTCAGACCCCACCCCTCCAACCGTAACAAGGACAGAACGCCCCTGGTGCTCACCTTCCACCCTACAAACCTTCGCATCAACCAAATCATCCACCGACATTTCCACCACCTCCAAAAAGACCCCACCACCAGGGATATATTTCCCTCCCCACCCCTTTCCGCCTTCCGCAACGACCGTTCCCTCCGTGACTACCTGGTCAGGTCCACACCCCCCTACGACCCACCCTCCCATTCTGGCACTTTCCCCTGCCACCGCAGGAACTGTAAAACCTGTGCCCACACCTCCATCCAAGGCCCTAAAGGACCCTTCCACATCCATCAAAGTTTCACCTGCACATCCACCAATGTCATTTATTGTATCCGTTGCTCCCGATGTGGTCTCCTCTACATTGGGGAGACTGGGCGCCTCCTAGCAGAGCGCTTTAGGGAACATCTCCGAGACACCCGCACCAATCAACCAAACCGCCCCGTGGCCCAACATTTCAACTCCCCCTCCCACTCTGCCGAGGACATGGAGGTCCTGGGCCTCCTTCACCGCCGCTCCCTCACCACCAGACGCCTGGAGGAAGAACGCCTCATCTTCTGCCTCGGAACACTTCAACCCCAGGGCATCAATGTGGACTTCAACAGCTTCCTCATTTCCCCTTCCCCCACCTCATCCTAGTTTCAAACTTCCAGCTCACTTACTGTCTCCTTGACTTGTCCGACCTGCCTATCTTCTTTTCCACCTATCCACTCCACCCTCTCCTCCTTGACCTATCACCTTCATCCCCTCCCCCACTCACCCATTGTACTCTATGCTACTCTCTCCCCACCCCCACCCTCCTCTAGCTTATCTCTCCATGCTTCAGGCTCACTGCCTGTATTCCTGATGAAGGGCTTTTGCCCGAAACGTTGATTTCGCTGCTCGTTGGATGCTGCCTGAACTGCTGTGCTCTTCCAGCACCACTAATCCAGTTCCTTAAAGTTTCTCCTGTTCTAGTGCAGGAACTTGGAAAGGGACCCAATTATCTGTGTAAAGAGTTTCCATTAATAGTACAGTAGCACAGTCACCAACAATTTTAAGTAGAACCAAAAGAATTACTCAATATGAAATATTTGTATCGAAACAAGTCAATCAATGCATTGAGCCTGTGTTAGCTCTTTTAATGATGTAAGCAATTTTTTTTCAATCCTCTCCTGCTCTTTTCCCAAGTGCTACAAATTCTTCCTTTCCTGAATATATCCAATTCCATTTTGAACATTATTATTCCATCTTCTCCCGTCACACTTTCAGGCAGTGGAAAGTGAGAGAGTTGTCAACCACCTGATGAAGGATCAGTGCTCAGAAAGCTAGTGCTTTCAATTATACCTGTTGGCCTATAACCTGGTGTTGTTAATTTTGCATTTGCCAAGTATGGCATCAAGGAACTCTAGTCAAATTAGGGGTAAAACTCTCCACAGATTGCAGTAATACATGGAATTGGAGAAAAGAAGGTTTAGGGGTGATTTGATAGAGGTGTACAAGATGATTAGGGGGTTAGATAGGGTTGACAGTGAGAACCTTTTTCCACGTATGGAGTCAGCTATTACAAGGGGGCATAGCTTTAGATTAAGGGGGGGTAGATATAGGACTGATGTTAGGGGTAGGTTCTTCACTCAGCGAGTCGTAAGTTCATGGAATGCCCTGCCAGTAGCAGTAGTGGACTCTCCCTCTTTATGGGTATTTAAGCGGGCATTGGATAGGTATATGGAGGATAGTGGGTTAGTGTAGGTTAGGTGGGCTTTGATCGGCGCAACATCGAGGGCTGAAGGGCCTGTACTGCGCTGTATTCTTCTATGTTCTATAAAGGATGAAGGCCTTGGTTGCTGAGGCTAATCAGAAGCACATCCATCAGCTATAAGGCACATGTCGGGAATGTTGTGCATTACTCTCTACTTGCCTGGTTGAGAGCAACTCCATCAACATTTAACAAGCTTGACACTACTCAGGACAAAGCAGCCATTTGAGTGCCACCACATCCGCCAATACGAACATAAACACTAACTCCCCCAAATAATGACAAAAACTAGCAGCAGTGTGTACCATATACAAGGTTTCATCTTGCTTTATTTGTTCACAGGATGAGGGTTTCACTGGCTAGGCCAGCATTTGTTGCTCATCCCTAATTGCCTGGAGGGCAGTTAACAGTCAACCACATTGCTGTGGGTCAGGAGTCACATGTAGGCCAGATCAGGTAAGGATGGCAGTTTCTTTCCCTAAAGGACATTAGTAAACCAGGTGGGTACTTCTTGACAATCGACAGTGGATTCATGGTCATCATTAGAGCCTTATTTTCAGATTTTTAAAAATTGAATTCAAATTCCACCACCTGCCATGGCAGGATTCAAACCTGGGTTCCCAGAACATTATCTAGGTCACTGGATTAACAATCCAGCAACAATACCACTAGGCCATTGTCTCCCTCAATGATGTACTACAGGAATTTGTCCCAGCATGTTCAACAGCACCTTCTAAATCAATAACCATCACCATCTACAAGGTCAAGGGCAGCTGACAAACAGGGACACCAACATCTGTATGATCTCACTGATTGATGGAACAGGCTGAATGGCCTACACCTATGCAAATTTTCCTGTGTTCCTAATAATACTATGTGTCTAAAAAAATAAGCACTACCGCTGTTAGGCGGTAGTGTGGGGGTTAAAAAAAAAAGAAAAAAAAAGGAGTGTTTTGATGAAAAAAAATACTATGTGTCTATCGATAGCAAATAGATTGCAGAGGTTCAAGAAAGCAGTTCACTAACACCTACTCAAGGCCAACTGTGGATGGATTATAAGTGCTAGCTTAGCCAGCAAAGTCCACATCCCTTAAACAAATAAAATAACAGCTCTGATCAAAACTTGCTGCATTAAACAAATTGTATTTATTTATTTATTTTTAAAAGGTGTCGGATAGCAGTGGCCACGTACCGGCTGTCTACTGCTGCCCTGCTATCTCCTGATTATATATTTTTTTTCTTTTTTTTAGTTTAACCCCCACACTACCGCCTAAGTGCGGTAGTGCTTATTTTTTTCCCCAGCACCCATGGTGTGTGTGTGTAGATGTGAGACACAGTGAAAGACACAAAGTGCACAGATCTTTATTCGATTTCCACCACCAGGAAGATAGGGAAAACACCCGAGTGGCCAGTGACAAGCACTGCCCTTCACATCAAAAGGGCAATGCTGTGTGATCAAAACAGTAATCTCCTGTTTATCTTTTTTTTTCATCAAGGGGCAATGCTGAACACTCCTGTTTATTTTTTTTTCCTTTTATTTTTTTTTCTTACCACAGGGCAATGCTGTGTGAGCAAAACAGTGAAGGGGAGGGTAGGGACTAAATCAAAATAGAGTTGGAGGGAGAAATGATGCACTCTACTCCCTGCGGCGCCCACCTCTCCCTGAACGACTCCAGGGTGTCGGTGGACACCGCGTGCTCCTTCTCCAAGGACACCCGGGCTCTAACGTAACCCCGGAAGAGGGGCAGGCAGTCGGCCCTAACGACCCCCTCCACGGCCCGCTGCCTGGACCTGTTGATGGCCAGTTTGGCCAGGCCCAGGAGCAGACCCACGAGGAGGTCCTCGGACCTGCCCTCCCTCCTCCGTACCGGGTGCCCGAAGATCAGGAGCGTGGGACTGAAGTGCAGCCAGAAACAGAGGAGAAGGTTTCTGAGGAAATCAAAAAGGGAGTGCAAACGCCCACACCCAATATATACATGGTCCACAGACTCCACAGCGCCACAGAACAAGCAGTTGGGCTGGGAGTCCGTGAACCACCGCAATCTGCGGTTACAGGGGACTGCTGTGTGCAGCACCCTCCACCCCAGATCCCCGAGAGAAAGGGGGAGGACTCCCGCGTAGAGAGCCCTCCACTGGGGATCCCCACCGCCCGGTGGCAAATGGGCACGGCAAGGCGTGTCCGGACGGTGGATGAGGGAGAAGAGGTGGACGGTGTGCAGCAGCAGTCGATACAGGGCCCTCCTTTTTATGTCCCTATTAAACAAATTTTTTTTTTTTTTTTTTTTTTTTCTTTTTTCCCATGGTGTGTGTGTGCAGGTGTGAGACACAGTGAAAGGACACAAAGTGCGCAAATCTTTATTCAATTTCCACCACCAGGAAGATATGAAAGACACCCGAGTGGCCAGTGACAAGCACTGCCCTTCAAACCACAGGGCAATGCTGTGTGAGCAAAACAGTGAAGGGGAGGGTAGGGACTAAATCAAAATAGAGTTGGAGGGAGAAATGACGCACTCCACTCCCTGCGGCGCCCACCTCTCCCTGAACGACTCCAGGGTGTCGGTGGACACCGCGTGCTCCTTCTCCAAGGACACCCGGGCTCTAACGTAACCCCGGAAGAGGGGCAGGCAGTCGGCCCTAACGACCCCCTCCACGGCCCGCTGCCTGGACCTGTTGATGGCCAGTTTGGCCAGGCCCAGGAGCAGACCCACGAGGAGGTCCTCGGACCTGCCCTCCCTCCTCCGTACCGGGTGCCCGAAGATCAGGAGCGTGGGACTGAAGTGCAGCCAGAAACAGAGGAGAAGGTTTTTGAGGAAATCAAAAAGGGAGTGCAAACGCCCACACCCAATGTATACATGGTCCACGGACTCCACAGCGCCACAGAACAAGCAGTTGGGCTGGGAGTCCGTGAACCACCGCAATCTGCGGTTGCAGGGGACTGCTGCGTGCAGCACCCTCCACCCCAGATCCCCGAGAGAAAGGGGGAGGACTCCCGCGTAGAGAGCCCTCCACTGGGGATCCCCACCGCCCGGTGGCAAATGGGCACGGCAAGGCGTGTCCGGACGGTGGATGAGGGAGAAGAGGTGGACGGTGTGCAGCAGCAGTCGATACAGGGCCCTCCTTTTTATGTCCCTATTAAACAAATTTTATTTTTTTTTTTTTTATTTTTTTTTTTTTTCCAGTGACAAGCACTGCCCTTCACATCAAAGGGCAATGCTGTGTGATCAAAACAGTGAAGGGGAGGGTAGGGACTAAATCAAAATAGAGTTGGAGGGGGAAATGATGCACTCCACTCCCTGCGGCGCCCACCTCTCCCTGAACGACTCCAGGGTGTCGGTGGACACCGCGTGCTCCTTCTCCAAGGACACCCGGGCTCTAACGTAACCCCGGAAGAGGGGCAGGCAGTCGGCCCTAACGACCCCCTCCACGGCCCGCTGCCTGGACCTGTTGATGGCCAGTTTGGCCAGGCCCAGGAGCAGACCCACGAGGAGGTCCTCGGACCTGCCCTCCCTCCTCCGTACCGGGTGCCCGAAGATCAGGAGCGTGGGACTGAAGTGCAGCCAGAAACAGAGGAGAAGGTTCTTGAGAAAATCAAAAAGGGAGTGCAAACGCCCACACCGAATATATACATGGTCCACGGACTCCACAGCGCCACAGAACAAGCAGTTGGGCTGGGAGTCCGTGAACCACCGCAACCTGCGGTTGCAGGGGACTGCTGCGTGCAGCACCCTCCACCCCAGATCCCCGAGAGAAAGGGGGAGGACTCCCGCGTAGAGAGCCCTCCACTGGGGATCCCCACCGCCCGGTGGCAAATGGGCACGGCAAGGCGTGTCCGGACGGTGGATGAGGGAGAAGAGGTGGACGGTGTGCAGCAGCAGTCGATACAGGGCCCTCCTTTTTATGTCCCTATTAAACAAATTTTATTCAACTCCCTCCAGGTTCCTCTTCTAATTGCCTTCATCATGTGTCCTGTGGTCACTGATCCTCAAAGTGAAACAGGTTTCTAAGTATTCCATCAAACCTGTTCAAAATATGGAAAACCTGTGTTAAATTTCAACTCAAACTTCTTGATTGTTATGGAGAAAGTTCTCTTGTTACAATTAAATCTCTCATGCATATATCTTAGTGAAGCTGCCTAAAATTCTACACATCTAAATTCTTGTTAACAATTCATTTCATATTTATTATACCACCAGTTTCTGTTCCTCATCATTATCAGTTAAATGTGGAGTCATTAAAGCTATGCATAACAATTGAGGTTAATTGAAGTAATGTGGTGCCAACTGTGCTCTGCCTGGAAATAAATTGCCCAACAACTGTTTGGAATTAGTAATGGTTTATTTAATCAAATCAGTGTTCTCTTCTGGTGTAGAGGTAGAATCCCAATCTTAAGATGTGGAGGTCAGGTTTATGGCTTATCTGTTCAGAGGTATGTAGTGACATCTCTGAAAAGGTTGTTTAGAAAAAAAAAAGGTTAATCAAATCTGTGATCATTCAGGTTAATATGAGAAAGATATGTGGGGCTGGATTTTTCACATGGGTGAGGAGGTGTGTTTTAGTGCACAAAGAGTTAGACTTTTAAAAGAAAAAAACTGCTGATGCTCTAATTCAGACAAAAAAATTAGAAATTGCTGGACAAGCTCAGCAGATTTGGCAGCATTTGTGGAGAGAAATTAGAGTTAATGATTTGGGTCCAATGAATCCTGAGGAATGGCCACTGGAGCTGAAATGTTAATTCTAATTTCTGTCTACAGATGCTGCCAGATCCGCTGAACCTTTCCAGCAATTTCTGTTTTTGGTTTGACTTTTTTGTCTTAGGAAATCTGATTTTCTTCCACATTCCTGACCTTGTTCCATTTTGGCTTCTATGTGTTTGAGGAATTATTGTGTCCAAAATGCACAGCCACCTGACTGAAACCAGGTTTCCCATTTTAAGGAAGGACTAAAACCACTTTCGGTTGTGGTACAGGACCTTGGAAGCTGATTTTGTAAGAAAATCAAAAAGCCTGCTGAAGAGTTGAATATGTTCTAAATGGCAGGTCTAAAATGTTTAGACACCTTCTAATACCACTGTTCTTTTACAATGTAAATGGATTATTTTACTACTTTGTTTCACTATAGAGATTTGTCTGACAAAACTGAGTTGATCTTTTCATTGACCAGCAGTATAAAATTATTAATGTGTGTTTATAGTACCTTTTTTTTCATCTAGGAAATGAAACAGGAGCAGGACATTCAACCCCTCAAGCCTGTCCTGCTGCAGGTAAAGGGCTGATCTGTGGTCTAACTTTGTATACTTGCCTTTAATGCATATCTTAATATCTTTACTAAACCAAAATTTATTGACCTTTGATTTGAAATTAACAACTGATCAAGAATTAACTGTCATATGTGGAATAAAGTTCCAAACCTATACCATCTAATTTTTTTTTTGTTTTTTTTATTCATGGGATGAGGACATTGTCCATCCCCAACAACCAAGAGGGTGGTTAAGAGTCTAGGCCAGACCAGGTAAGGATGGTAGATTCCTTGCCTAAAGGATACTAGTGAACCAGATGGTTTTTCCAACAATTGACAATGGATCCATGGTCATCATTGCAGCCTTTATTCCAGATCTTACTGAGTTCATCTGCTGTGGTGGGATTCAAACCATGTCCCCAGAACATTAGCTAAGTCTCAGATTGCGATAACACTAAATAAGCATTGCATCCCCATTGTACGTAGAAGTGCTTCTTAACATCTGTCCTGAATGGTCTGGCCCTAATTTTTAGACTATATGCACTAGTTCTAGAATCCCTAACCAGTGGAAACAACTTCTTTAATCTATCCTGTCTTTTCATGTTAACACCTTGAAGACTTTGATCAGATCACTCTTTAACGCCCCTCATCTACTAGAGAAACTGACATTTAAAAAGTACTAAAACATGTTTAAAAAATGTAAAATTAAATATTCTGCTGTCAACCTTTTTGTATACTAATTTAATTGGAATGGCACATCTGGCTTTATTTTAAAAAGCAGTGTGTTTGCTCCTACTCCATTCATGGACAACCACTCTGCTTTGCTTTGAAATAAAAATGATGTCTGTTCTGTTAGTGGAGCTGGAAACTTTGATTAGGACATATGTTTGATTAAGAATGCTAGGCTAGGTTTCAAAGGTTGCAGTTCAGCAAGTAATCGTTTTGTTCCAAGAACTATTGAGATTTTTTTTTTTTTGCCCATAATATCCAAATGGGACTCTTGTGGTGCCTAGGTAGCGCCCCTACCTCTGAGCCAGGAGCAAAAATAACCTTTGGTAGAGTGATATGCTGTTCTTGTCAGACGTGGGAGATTAGAGAGAGTTTGTGTTACTGAGGATTATATCTTTGGTTGTGAATCCTATCAGATTGAATAGATCAGTTGAAGTGACATTCACAGGCAATGAGGAATTTACAAGAGCAAGGGGGTGTGATGGATGGCAGTTCATAGGAAGGGAGAAAAGCCACAGACCCAGTCCGATGGTTGGGTGAACTCCAGGACAGGTAGGTAGTGCAGGAGTCTTCTCTGGATATCCCTATTTCAACCAAATATGCTGTCTTGGAAAATATAGGGGGTGATGGACTCTCTGAGGAGTGTAGCACAAACAGCCATGTTTCTGGTATCAAGACAGGGTCGAATGTAACAAGGGGTATGTCAGGTTCCAAATGATCAATTGTATTTGGGGACTCCAAAGGTACAGATGTTTCTGCAGCCAGCAGTGAAGAATCAGAATGGTATGTTACCTCCTTGGTGCCAAGATCAAGAATGTCCCTCTAAGAGGGTGCAGAATGTTCTCAAAGGTGAGGGATCAGCAGGAGGTTGTTGTGCATATTGGTACCAATGACCTAGGAAGGGAATATAGAAAACTAGGCAGGAATTTAAAAAGAGGTCCTCGAGGGTATAATATCTGGATTAATCCCAATGCTACGAGCTAGTGAGGATAGGAATAGGAGAATCAAGCAGATGAATGCATTGGCTGAGGGGCTGCTGAATGTGAGAAGGGTTCACTTTGATCACTGGAATCTCTTCTTCTGGGGTAGAAGTGACCTTTTAGAAAAAGATCAATTGCACCTGAATTGAAAGGAAACTAATATGGTGGCAGGGAGATTTGCTTGAGCTGCTCGGGAGGATTTAAACTAGTAAAGGGGTGGGACCCAGGGAGATAGTGAGGAAAGAGATCAATCTGAGACTAGTACAGTTGAGAAAAGAAGCGAGTCAAACAGTCAGGACCAAAAACAAGGTAAGACTGGTAAATTAAACTACTTACAGCAATGCAAGAGGCCTAACTGGGAAGGCAGATGAACTCAGGGCATGGTTAGGAACATTGGACTGGGTTATCATAGCAATTACCAGAAATGTGGCTCAGGGATGGACAGGACTGGCAGCCTAATGTTTCAGGATACAAATACTACAGGAATGATTCAGTATGCGGATGTGCCTATTAGAGAAGGTGCAAAACTTGACTACTCCAGGGAAATAAGGCAGGGCAGGTGACTGAGGTGTCAGTGGGGGAGCACTTTAGGGCCAGGGACCATAATTCTATTAGTTTTAAAATAGTGGTGGAAAAAGATAGTTCAGATCTAAAAAGTTGAAGTTCTAAATTGGAGAGAGGCTGATATTTGACTATATTAGGCAAGAACTTTCAAAAGCTCACTGAGGGCAGATGTTCACAGGTAAAGGGACGGCTGGAAAATGGAAAACCTTCAGAAAGGAGATAACGAGTCCAGAGACAGTATATTCCTGTTAGGATGAAAGGAAAGGCTGGTAGGTATAAGGAATGCTGGATGACTAAAGAAATTGAGGGTTTGGTTAAGAAAAAGAAGGAAGCCTATCTAAGGTATAGACAGAAAAGATCGAGTGAATCTTTAGAATAGTATAAAGGCAGTAGGAGTATACTTTAGAGGGAAATCAGGAGGGCAAAAAGGGACATGAGATAGCTTTGGCAAATAGAATTCAGGAGAATCCAATATATTTTTACAAATACATCAAGGACAAAAAGGTAACTAGGGAGAGAATAGGATCCCCTCAAAGATCAGCAAGGCAGCCTTTTTGTGGAGCCGCAGGAGATGGAGGAGATACTAAATGAGTATTTTTTTTTGCATCAGTATTTACTGTGGAGAATGACATGGAAATTATAGAATGGAGGAAAATAGATGGTAACTTCTTGAAATGTCCATATTACAGAGGAGGTGGTGCTGGATGTCTTGAAACACAAGGGGAAAAATCCCCAGGTCCAGATCAAGTGTAGCATAGGACTCTGGGCAGCTAGGGAAGTGATTGCTGGGCCTCTTGCTGAAATATTTGTAGCATTGAAAGTCATAGGTGAGGTGCTGGAAGACTGGAGGTTGGCTAACATAGTGGCACTGGTCAAGAAAGGTGGTAAGGACAAGCCAGGGAACTACTGACCAGTGAGCCTAACATCGGTGTTGGGCAAGTTGTTGAAGGGAATTCTGAGGGACAGGGTGTACACTTATTTGGAAAGACAAGGATTGAATAAGGATATGGTATTGTATGTGGGAAATCATGTTTCATGAACTTGATTGAGTTTTTTTTTTGAAAAAGTAATAGAGGATTGAGAGCAGAGGGGTTGATCTAATACGGGCTTCAGTAAGGTGTTCGACAAGGTTCCCCATGGGAGACTGGTTAGATCTCCCTGTATTCCATGGAGAACTAGCTATTTGGATGGAGGATTGTTTTTCAGACTGGAGGCCTGTGACCAGTGCAGTGCCACAAGGATCAGTGCTGGGTCCACTATTTTTCGTCATTTTATATAAAATGCTTTTATGTGAACATGGGAGGTATAGTTAGTAAGTTTGCAGATGAAACCAAAATTGGAGGTGTAGTGGACAGCAAAGAGGGTGACCTCCGATTACAACAGGATCTTGATCAGATGGGCCAATGGGCTGAGAAGTGGCAGATGGAGTTTAATTTGGATAAATGCGAGGTGCTGCATTTTCAAAAAGCAATTCACAGCAGGACCTAGACACTTAATGGTCAGGTCCTAGGGAGTGTTGCTGAACAAAGAGACCTTGGAGTGTGGGTTCATAGCTCCTTGAAAGTGGAGTCGCAGGTAGATAGGATAGTGAAGGTGAAAATGTGTTGCTGGAAAAGCGCAGCAGGTCAGGCAGCATCCAAGGAACAGGAGAATCGATGTTTTGGGCATCAGCCCTTCTTCAACGTTGATTCTCCTGCTCCTTGTATGCTGCCTGACCTGCGCTTTTCCAGCAACACATTTTCAGCTCTGATACTCCAGCATCTGCAGTCCTCACTTTCTCCTCGGACAGCGAAGGTGTTTGGTATGCTTTCCTTCATTGGTCAGAGCATTGAGCATCTGAGTTGGGAGGTAATTGGTTAGGCCACTGTTGGAATATTGCATGCAATTCTGGTCTCCTTCCCATCAGGAAAAATGGTGAGAAGTTTGAATGGGTTCAGAAAAGATTTACAAGGATGTTGCCAGGGTTGGAGGATTTGGGCTACAAGGTGAGGCTGAACAGGCTGGAGCTGTTTTTCTCTGGAGCATTGGAGGCTGAAAGGTGACCTCAGAAATCATGAGGCATGGATAGAGTAAATAGACAGTCTTTTCCTTGGGGTGGGAGAATCTAGAACTAGAGGGCATAGGTTTATGGTGAGAAGAAAATAAAAGGGACCCAAAGGGCAACTCTTTCTTGCAGAGTGGTGTGTGAATGGAATGAGCTACCAGAGTAAGTGGAGGCTGGTACACTCTGGATGTGTGTATGAATAGGAAGAGTTTAGAGGGATATGGGCCAAATGCTGGCAAATGGAACTAGATTAATTTGGGATATCTGGTCGGCATGTTGGATCCAGATGAGTTGGACCAAAGGATCTGTTTTCATACTGTACATCTGACAACTCTGTTTCAAGTCCCTCCTGTTCTAGAGATGTGTAATGACATTGAGAAAATATCTGTAATATTGAGCCCAATTGATCAGAGACCACAAATGGGGATTGCACTGAAATTGACAAGCAGTTTATTACACAAAGCGATCTCTCAGAAGAGAAATTAACCAGGCTGACACAGAACTGATTCTCTACACTAACAGAAGTGTTGGCATGTTTTCATAGGAGTACAACACAGGTTATCATTGTAAAGCAGTTAGTGCAATGGTGAAAATTGTGAAGAGATTAAAACAAGAATAAACAGAATGGAAATTAATCAAGAGTCTGGCAGTAGCAATTCATTTATAATTGATACATGAGATTCCAGCCACCTGTGAGGTGGATGAGAATGTCGTCTTCTAGAGGATTCTTCATTGTATTTCCCATCTGTGTGAATATGTACAAATGTCCCTTCTCCTGGCATCCAGGTGTCCATTGTTTTCTTCCTGCATGTGATGTCTTCTGGGGCACCTCAGTCTGCCTGTTTTGATTTGTGGTATTGGTTTCAATGAGAAATGAGTCTGCCCTTAAGGTGTTGAGACTGCAGTGCTAATCAGGCTGGGAGCTGATTCTGAAAAGCTATTTTAAGGAGTGTATTCTCTAGTCAAGGAAGGGTCTTGGCCATGTCTGGTTTTCACATTAGCCTGTTTGGCCAAGACTGGAGCACTCTGGATAGTTTGAGTATATTGGCAGCTTGATTTGTTTGTTTTTTTTGTTGCCATGCTGTGGGTGAGCAGGGTGGCAGGTCTTTTTCCCACAATAGCCAAAGATATAATGATTTTGTTTGATCAGAAACCTGACAAACCTCCAAGGCTTAAAATCTGTGCTTCCCCTTTCATTTTCTGTTTTCAATATCAGTAGTGTGTTTTGAGTTTAGGGTTTTTCTTAAAGTGGTAGAGGCTTAATATTTAAAGTATTTTTAATTAAATTGTTCATAGACATGACATCTCCATAGCAGGAGTGACTGGAATCTAGACCTTCATGTTCAGAAATAGGGACACTACCACTGCACCACAACATCCTGATTAAATTTTTTTTTACAGTAATTTATAAATTTCCATTGCTACTAGATGCTGCTGAGAAATATATGTACTAGGTGAGTAGCTGAGGGTATATGGAAGGGTTCAAGGGGACTTTAGTAGTATGAGGAAAATTTTTAGCTGATCTGAGGTGACATGGGAAAATGTAGAGAGCACAGTATAGAATGGGAGAATGAACAGTGGTATGGGATGAAAATAGAGATAAGATTTAGGGGGCCTTTAAACAATATTGGGAGGTGGGTCTTGTGTTGGATTGCCAGGCATCAAGCTAGACCATGTTCATACCCATGCTCCTTATCTTGATAGCAGGTCACAAATGCTAATCAAACATTCTTGCATCTGAACAATATTTAACTATGTTCCAAAAATATTCTAATCTTATATAATAATCTGATAATATGCAGTTTTCTCCTGACTGGCTGGTCAGATTGGTCATTTATGAACAGCAACTTCTTTGAGCGATGCCTGAACACACAATACCCACACAGAATAACATAGCACATGAACAGGTGCCTTGGCCCACCACATCTGTGACCATGTTGCCATTCTAAATTAATTCCATTTCCCTGCACATGATCCATATTTCTCTTCCCTGCTGTTCATGTACCTGTTCAAATGCCCCTTAAGCATTGCTACTGCATCTGTTTCTACCATTTACACTGGCAGCACATTCCAGACACCTACCACCTTATGTGTCAAAAAAAACTAGACTCCATTATCTCATTTAAATTTTCCCATTCTCACCTTAAACCTACAGCCCTAGTATTTGACATTTCCACCCTAGGAATAAGATTGACTATCCACCCTATCCATACCCCTCTATCTTATATACTTCTGTCAGCTCACCCTCAGCTTAAGACACTCTTGGGGGGGGGAAAATGACTTTAGTTTGTCTAACCTCTCCTTATGTGCTAATGAAGGGTCACTTGACCCCAAATATTAATTCTGATGCTGCCAGACCTACTATTTTTCTAGAAATTTCTGTATTTGTTTCCGATTTCTAGCATCTGTGGTTCTTTCGGGTATTTTTCACTTCTTACAGCTAATATTATAGAACATAGAACATTACAGCACAGTACAGGCCCTTCGGCCTTCGATGTTGCACCGTCCTGTCATACCAATCTGAAGCCTATTCCATGTACGTCCATACGCCTGTCCAATGGTGACTTAAATGCACTTAAACTTGGCGAATCTACTACCATTGCAGGCAAAGCATTCCATACCCTTGCTACTCTGAGAAAAGAAACTACCTCTGACGTCTGTCTTATACCTATCTCCCCTAACTTTAAAGTTGCGTCCCCTCGTGTTTGCTGTCCCCATACTTGGAAAAAGGCTCTCCCTGTCCACCCTATCTAACCCTCTGATTATCTTATGTCTCTATTAAGTCACCTCTCAACCTTCTCTCTAACAATAACAGTTTCATGGCCCTTTCCTCATAAGACATTCCTTCCATACTAGGGAACATCCTAGTAAATGTCCTCTGCACCCTTTCCAAAGCTTCCACATCCTCCTTATAATGTGGTGACCAGAACTGTACACAATACTCCAAGTGTGGCCGTGCCAGAGCTTTGTACACTGCAGCATAACCTCCTGGTTCTGGAACTCAATCCCTCTATTAATAAAGGCCAAGACACTGTATGCCTCCTTAACAACCTTGTCAATCTGGATGGCAACTTTCAGGGATCTGCATACATGGACCGAGATCTCTCTCTGCTCATCTGCACTCCCAAGAATCTTACCATTAGCCCAGTACTTTGCATTCAGATTACTCTGTCCAAAGTGTATCACCTCACACTCGTCCACATTAAACTCCATTTGCCACCCCTCAGCCCAGTTCTGCATCCTATCTATGTTGCTTTGCAACCTACTACATCCTTCATCAATATCCACAACTCCATCAACCTTTGTGTTGTCTGCGAACTTACTAACCCACCCTTCTAAGCCCTCATCCAGGTCATTTATAAAAATGACGAACAGCAGTGGACCCAATACCGACCCTTGCGGTATGCTGCTAGTAACTGGACACCAAGATGAACATATTCCATCAAGTACAACCCTCTGTTTTCTTTCAGCAAGCCAATTACTGATCCAAACTGTCTCCCACAATCCCATTCATAGAACATAGAACAATACAGCACAGAACAGGCCCTTCGGCCCACAATGTTGTGCCGAACTTCTAACCTAGATTAAGCACCCATCCATGTACCTATCCAAATGCTGCTTAAAGGTCGCCAATGATTCTGACTCTACCACTCCCACGGGCAGCACATTCCATGCCCCCACCACTCTCTCTGGGTAAAGAACCCACCCCTGACATCTCCCCTATACCTTCCACCCTTCACCTTTAAATTTATTCCTCTGCATTTTGTATAATAGCCTACTGTGGGGAACCTTTATCGAACACCTTGCTGAAATCCATATACACCACATCAACCAGTTTACTCTCATCTACCTGTTTGGTCACTTTGTCAAAAAAGTTAATAAGATTCATTCAGCACGACCTATCCTTCACAAAACCGTGCTGACTGTCCCTGATCATATTATTATTTTCTACATGGTTATAAATCCGATCTCTTATAACCTTTTCCAACACTTTACCAACAACTGAAGTGAGACTCACTGGTCTGAACCCTTTTTGAACAAGAGAACCACATTTGCTAACCTCCAGTCCTCAGGCACAACTCCTGTAGACAATGATGATTTGAAGATCAATGCCAAAGGCTCTGCAATCTCTTCCCTTGCTTCCCAGAGGATTCTAGGATAGATCCCATCCAGCCCAGGAGACTTGTCTATTTTCACACTCAAATATAGGCAAACTCCTGGTAAATGTCTTTTGCACGCTCTTCAAAGGCACCACATCCTTCCTGCAGTGTGGAAACCAGAACTGTACACACAACTCCAAAAATGGCCTAACTGAAGTTTTAAAGGGTAGCAAAATAACATGCTAACTTTTAAATTCAATGTTCCTATCAATGAAGGAAAGAATGCATGTGCCTTCTTTACTACTTTATCTGCTTGTATTGCTATTCTCGGGTAGTTATGCAATTGCAACCTAAGATCCTTCTGTATATCAATGCTCCTAAGGGTCTTGCCATTTACTGTATACAGTTCTCTTGCATATGACCTCCCAAACTGCATCACTTCGCATTTGCCACTTTCTCTGCTGAACTTTCCAACTGATCTGGATCCTTTGCCACTCTTTCTCACTATCCACAATTGCAAACTAATCAGACCACTATACTTTTTTCATCTAAATCAATTATACTTAATAAAATCAAGAGGTCCCAATACTGATCCTTATGGAACACCACTGATCGCAGTCAGAAAAACACCCTCCACCACAAACCTCTGTCTTCCAAGACCAAACTAATTTTGTACTGAACTTACCAACTCACCAAGCCCATGTGACTTAATCTTCTGGACCAGTTACCATGAGGAACCTGGTCAAATACTTTAAAGTCCATGTTCAACTACATCCCCTGGCCTACTCTAATCAATCATCTAATTTTCCAACTAACATCCCAAAAGTAGTGTTTTTTTTTAGAACAACTGCACCAAATAGAGGAAAAACTCCAAGTACATGAATGTAATGGCTTGGTATGGTGATTTTTTTTTTAAACCAGTATCATTGCATCAAAGATCCTGCTTTCTCTGCAAATCTATTGTGGATCTCTACTTATACACATAAAAAAACTATAACTTTAATATATTGAATTATAGAAAAAGGCTCCTGCTCAAGGGATGGAAAAATATTTGAAAAGGACAGATTTAAGGCTGTATAATATGAATTGTGACAGGATGTTAAATCAGCAACTTCTATAATTTAAATGTAGATTTGTAATGTTAGATTCATAGCCTAGGTTTATTCACAGCCTCCAAGAGAAACCCTAAGTTTTCTTGGAAGTTTCATTTCTCTGAACTCTCATCTCATCCCCTGAACTACCTGTGCTTCATTATCTAACACATTCAAGTTCTCTAAACTACTGCTTGCTCTCTCTCTCTTATACAACCAAGTTGCATCCCCTAGTCAATATCAAACCCTATCCAATCCTTCCCTGTTGTTTTCACTTCACTTTCATCAGTTTGCTTTGGATGTACAGAGTGCACAAATCTCTCATTGTGCAATACCTAAATCGGAGTATTTTGATTGCCTTTTTAAACTGGTAAGGAGATCAAAATATTTTTTCTCAATTTCAAAAAGACAGATTTCATTTCCTTGATTGCTCAATAAGCTAGTATTGCATGCAACTCTGCTAGAAAGGTCCTCATTTTGATCTGCCGTTCATTCCAGGTTATCTCAGCCAGGAAAGTTTTGAACTTTGGTTGAAAATGAATAACATTAATAATATTTCTCAATGTCATTGTTGCGCTCTAACAAAACCTCCCTTAATGGAAATAATGGGGCCAATGGAAAAAGTGGGGTTGGGGCAGACCAGCAAAGAATGCCTCACCTGATCACTCAAATCATCTAAACATCAAACACCAAGTATAGCGCAGCCTGAATGAAGGTTGAAATCCTACTTATTAATGAAACAAAAGTAAATTTAACACAGTGCATTTAAATGTAAGAAAGCTGCTGACTGTACAGTATCTCTCTCAGAAAGCTGCTCGGTGGGCAACTGATTGTCATTCTGTGCATGAGACTGGTGCTGATGTTGCACATGTACAGAACACCACAAAAACCACCACCAGGACTTTGGTGCAGACATCAGTGCATGTGCACTCTGGCATAGAGATTTCCGTGCAGACACCAGGGCATGCACAGAACAAAGCGCACAAACCAAACCCCACTGGAATCGTGCTATTGTGAACAGAAGTAAACATTCTCAAATTTCATTCCGTAATTCTTCAGCAGTGTGATAGCAAAACTGTGCTGCTGGAAGGCATGTTATCCAAGAACTACCTGCATATTTGTAATTTTCATGTCACCAATTTGTTTTGGAATTAGATCAGTAACCATAGGATACATTGAGAGTAGCAGATAGTTTATTAGAGTCAAACAGACCCTTTGGTCCAATCAGTTCATGCTGAACATAATCTAAAAGGTGTAGGACTGGGGAATCACAGCAGGTCAGGTAGCTTCCAAGGAGCAGGATCAACATTTCAGGCATACGCCTTTCATCGGGAATGTGGGGGCAAGGGGAAAGGGGGCTGGGAGGAGGACCGGGACCGGGACCAGGACCGGGACCGGGACCAGCAGGAGGACCAGATATCCCGGGGATACGGTGGTATGTCCGTGCCTCGCAGGTAGAACGTACACAAAACGATATGCCGCTATCCCTGACCGTCCAGACACCTACACCCATCCCCTACTACCTACGTTGCCACCATCCCCTATCCAAAGTCAACTGGAACATCGCAGGTAGAAATCTGACACGACATGTAGTTTAAAAACAAACTATGTACAACGGATCTGACCATGAAGCGGTGATCTACTTTACATCATTTCGATAGATGATCAGGTCACTGCATTGTCTGTCTTGAGTGGCATGTGACTGTGGGAGGTGTGGCTGGGGGTTGACCTGTGGGCATTACTGGCAGTAATGTAAAGATTTTTGTATAAAAGAACTGTCCCTTTGTTTGGAGAACTTACCCTCTTTAGAATCAGATGTACTGTACAGAAACAGACCCTTTTGGTCCAATTTGTCCATACAGACCAGATATCCCAACCCAATCTCTAGTCCCACCTGCCAGCACCTGGCCCATATCCCTCCAAACCCTTCCTATTCATATACCCATCCGGATGCCTTTTTAAATGTTGCAATTGTACTAGCCTCCACCACTTCCTCTGGCACATACACTTATCACCCTCTGAGTGAAAAGGTTACTGCTTAAGTCGCTTTTATTTTAAATATATCTTTCCCCTCTCACCTTAAACCTATGCCCTCTAGTTCTGGATTCCCCCACCCCAAGAAAAAGACAGTTTATTTATTTTATCCATGCCCCTCATGATTTTATAAACCTCTATAAGGTCACCCCTCAGCCTCCGACACCCCAGGGAAAACAGCCCCAGCCTGCTGAGCCTCTCCCCATAGCTCAAATCCTCCAACCCTGGCAACATCCTTGTAAATCTTTTCTGAACCCTTTCAAGTTTCACAACATCCTTCCAATAGGAAGGAGACCAGAATTGCATGCAATATTCCAAAAGTGTGTACAGCCACAACATGACCTCCCAACTCCTGTACTCCATACTCTGACCAATAAAGGAAAGCATACCAAACGCCACCTTCACTATCCTATCTACCTGCGACTCCACTTTCAAGAAGCTATGAACCTGCAGTCCAAGGTCTCTTTGTTCAGCAACACTCCCTAGGACCTCACCATTAAGTGTATAAGTCCTGCTAAGATTTGCTTTCCCAAAATGCAGCACCTCTCACTTGTCTAAAGTAAACTCCATCTGCCACATCTCAGCCCACTGGCCCAGATCCTGTTGTAACCTTTTTCACTGTCCACTACACCTCCAATTTTGGTGTCATCAGCAAAATTAATAACTGTACCTCTTATGCTCCTATCCAAATCATTTATATAAATGACAAAGTAGTAGACCCACCACTGATCCTTGTGGCACTCCACTGGTCACAGGACTCCAGTCTGAGAAACAACCCTCCATCACCACCCTCTCTTCTACCTTTTTTGAGCCAGTTCTGTATCCAAATGGCTAGTTCTCCCTGTATTCCATGAGATCTAACCTTGCTAATCAGTCTCCCATGGAGAACCTTATCGAATGTCTTACTGAAGCCCATATAATATCACATCTACTGCTCTGCCCTCATCAATCCTCTTTGTTACTTCAAAAAACTCTCTATCAAGCTTGAGACATGATAGCCAACATGGCTTGATGCCATATTGACTATCCCTAGTCAATCCTTGCCTTTCCAAATACATGTACATCCTGTCCCTCAGGATTCTCTCCAACAACTTGCCCACCACTGATGTCAGTCTCACCAGTCTATAGTTCCCTCACTTGTCCTTACCACCTTTAACAGTGACACCACATTAGCCAACCCCCAGTCTTCTGGCACCTCACCTGTGACTATTGATGATACAAATATCTCAGCAAGAGGCCCAGCAATCACTTCTCTAGCTTCCCACAGAGGTCTAGAGTACACCTGATTAGGTCCTGGGGATTTATCCACCTTTACCCATTTCAAGACATCCAGCACTTCCTCCTCTGTAATCTGGACATTTTGCAAGATGTCACCATCTATTTCCCTACATTCTAATATCTTCTGTGTCCTTCTCCACAGGAAATACTGATGCAAAATACTCATTTAGTATCTGCCCCATCTCCTGCAGCTCCACAAAAAAGGCTGCTTTGTTGATCTTTGAGGGGCCCTATTGTCTCCCTAGTTACCCTTTTGTCCTTAATGTATTTGTAAAAACCCTTTGGATTCTCCTTAACCCTATTTGCCAAATCTCTCATGTCCCCCTTTTTTTTGTTTTTGCCCTCCTGATTTCCTTCTAAAGTATATTCCTACTGCCTTTATGCTCTAAGGATTCACTCTATCTACCCTGTCTATACCTGATATGCTAATTTATTTTTCTTAACCAAACCCTCAATCTCTTTAGTCATCCAGCATTCCCTATACCTCTCAGCCTTTCCTTTCACCCTAACAGGAATATACTTTCTCTGGATTCTCCTTATCTAATTTGTGAAGGCTTCCCACTTTCCAGCCATCCCTTTACCTGCAAACATCTGTGCCCAATCAGCTTTTGAAAGTTCTTGCCTGATCCTATCAATATTAGCCTCCTCCAATTTAGAACTTCAACTTTTTAGATCTGGTCTATCCTTTTCCATCACTATTTTAAAACTAATAGAATTATGGTTGCTGGCCACAAAGTGCTCCCCCACTGACACCTAGGTCACCTGCACTGCCTTATTTCCCAAAAGTAGGTCAAGTTTTGCACCTTCTCTATCTGGTACATCCACCTACTGAATCAGAAGATTTTCGTGTACACACTCATCAAAGTCCTCTCCATCTAAATCCTTAACACTATGGCAGTCCCAGTCTGTTTGGAAAGTTAAAATCCCCTATCACAACCACCCTATTATTTTTAGAGAGCTGAGATCTCATTACAAATTTGTTTCTCTATTTCCCTCTGACTATTAGGGTGTCTATAATATAATATAATCCCAATAAGGTGATCGTACCTTTTTCTTAACATGCTTCGCAGGCACTGCGAATAGTGATCCTCCAAAGCTTATACATTCATAAATTTTGGCTGTTCACAAGTTGGCATATTGCAGTAGCATCAAGTGTGTAAGAATCTCAAAAATAACCTATCACTATCACCCGGTTAGGTTAGAGCCGATAGGTGGGAAGGAAGAGTGGTGCCGAGTTGAGGAAACTGGTGAAATTAATGTTGATGCCATGTGATTGGAGGGTCCCAATGTGGAAGATGTGTTCTTTCTCCAGGCGTCGGGTGGCTAGAATTTAGTGGAGGAGGTGGCCCAGGACTTGTAGGCCCTTGGCAGAATGGGAGGGGGGAGTTGAAGTGGTCAGCTGCAGGTTGGTGGGGTTGCTTGATACGGGTGTCCCGGAGATGTTCTGTGAGTTAGCGTCCCGTCTCCCCAGTGTACAGGAGACCACGTTGAGAGCAAAGGACACAGTAGATGAGGTGTCTAGATGTGCAGAAAAATCTGCCGGATGTGGCAGGATCCTTTTGGGGCCTTGGATGGAGGTGAGGTGGGGGAAGGTATGGGTGCAGGTTTTACATCCCTTGCAGTAGCAAGGGAAGATGCTGGGAGTGGAGGGTGGCTTAGTGAGGGTTGTGGACCTAACAAGGGAGTCAGGGAGGGAACGATCTCAGCAGAATGCTGAGAGGGGAGGGAAATTATCTCTGGTGGTGGGGTCTGACTGTTGGTGGCAGAAATGGCGGAGGATGATCCGTTGTATCCGGAGACTAGTGTGGAAGGTGAGGACCAGGGTGTTCTATCCTTGTTGTGATAGGAGGGATGGGGTTCGAGGGTGGAGGTGCAGGATGTGGAGATGTGCTGGAGGATATTGTTTACCACATGAGGGGAAATTGTGGTCCTTGAAGTGGGAAGTCATCTGGGATGTTCAGAGTGAAACTGCTTGTCCTGGGAGCAGATATGGTGGAGGTGGAGGAATTGGAAGTAAGGGACAGTGTTTTTTGAGGGGGAGGGGGAGAGTCGGTGTGTTTAAAGTAGACATCCATGTTAAGTCTGCCACTGGAATTGGAGACTGAGAGGTTCAGGAAGGGGAGGGAGGTGTCAGATAGTCTGGGTGAACTTGAGGTCAGAGTGTTTGTGAAGTTGATGAACTGCTCAACCACCTTGAGGGAGCACAATCCTCAATGTAGCAGAGGAAAAGGTGGGAATAGTGAGTGTAACTACGGAAGATGGACTGTTGTATGTTTCCAATGAAGAGGCAGGCATAGCTGGGGCCCATGTGGGTGCCCTTTGGTCTGAAGGAAGTGTAAAGATTTGAAGGAGAAGTTGGTGAGGACCAATTCAGTCAATCAAATGTGTCGGTGGAGGACTACCGATTTGGGTCAGACAGAGGAAGAAATGGAAGGCTTTCCCATGGCAGACAGACATGTACAGGGACTGGATGTCCATGGTGAAGATGAGACATTGTAGGCCAGGGAAACAAAAGACATTCTGGTCACACCCTCCTCCATGAATGCGGAGAGGACAGTATCCAGGTTTGAGGAAATGAGTTTTGGGCAGGAGCAGGCGGAGACAATGGGTTGAGCGGGGCGGTCAGTTTTGGGTAAGCGGTAGAACTGGGCGGTGTGTATAAGAGGAGAAAGTGAGGACAGCAGATGCTGGAGATCAGAGCTTAAAAATGTGACGCTGGAAAAGCTCAGCAGGTCAGGCAGCATCAAAAGAGCAGGAGAATCGATGTTTCAGGCATAAGCCCTTCAAGAATCCCCCTTACCCTCTGAGGCTCATGCCTGAAACGTTGATTCTCCTGCTCCTTTGCTGCCTGACCTGCTGCGCTTTTCCAGCAACACATTTTTTAAGCTAAGGTGTGTATAAGAGGTCCACTGAGGTACTGTGGTTGGTTGTGGATGGTCTGGGAGATGGTTTGGTGATGGGAGGTGAGGTCATGGTCGAGAGGGCAGTAGGAGGAGTTTGTGCTTGGCTTCAGCAATGTATAGGTCAGTGTGCCAAATGAACTCTTGTTTGATGGTGAGGTTGAGTTTGGAGCAGAGGGAGTGGAGGGCTGCACGTTGACAGCAGGAGGTTGGAGTGGGTGAGAGGGTTTGTCAGGTTGAGACTCTCAACGTCGCGGTAGCAGTTAAAGGCAGCAGTCAAGGGCAGGTAACAGACCAGCATGGGGTGTCCAGGTAGATGGAGTATGTTGGAGGTGGGAGAAGGGGGGTGTCCTGATTTAAAAGGTAAGCATGGAGGTGGCGAAAGAACAATTCTATGTTGCAACACGTGAGGAATTCGTTGACTTGGAAGCAGAGTGGGATGGAGACGAGACCTTTACTGTGGATTGACTGCTCATCCTTGGTGAGAGGGAGGTCTGGGTTGATGACAAAACCACAGCGAGTCTGGGGGCTAGAACCTGGTGTAAAGTTGGAGTTGGGAGTGGGGGTGGCGACTGTCTCTGGAGTGGGTGTGGTCATGGTATCGTGGGTAACATCACCAAAAGAAGTGACGCACACATTAGATTAGATTACTTAGTGTGGAAATAGGCTCTTCGGCCCAACAAGTCCACACCGCCCCGCCGAAGCGCAACCCACCCATACCCCTACATCCACCCCTTACCTAACACTATGGGTAATTTAGCATGGCCAATTCACCTAACCTGCACATCTTTGGACTGTGGGAGGAAACCCACACAGACACGGGGAGAACATGCAAACTCCACACAGTCAGTCGCCTGAGGCGGGAATTGAACCCGGGTCTCTGGCGCTGTGAGGCAGCAGTGCTAACCACTGTGCCACCGTGCCGCCCACAATAGAGGTGGGAGGGGGGGTGCTGAAGCAGTGCATTCAGTGGCATCGTGGGGGCATAAGTGACGTCCGTGGTGTCTTCAGCTGCATATGTGGCAGTATTCCAGTGAGTGATGTCGGTGGGGGCGGTTGGCAACCATGGGGGTGGAAGTGACATGACAGGAAGCCTTTGTGGCAGTTTTGGTGGCGGTGGTCTCAGCAGCAATTGCTGAGGTGGTGGTCCTGCTCGTGATTGTGGAGGAGTTGGAATGTAATCCCAACTAAACTAATCGAGCTGCCTGCTCAGGGCCTGTGTCCCTCCAAACATTTCCCATTCACATATTTATCGAAGTGTCTTTTAAATGTTGTAATTGTAACCATATCCATCGCTTCCTCAGGAAGTTTATTCCCCACACTAACCACCCTGTGTCTTAAAAACAAATTGTCCCTTAAGTTTTTTTTTAAATCCCTCTCCTCTCACCATGAAAATATGCCTTAGTCTTGAAATCCCCCATTCCTGGGAGTAAAAAAAACCCTACCATTAATCCTATCTATACCCCAATGATTTTATAAACTTCTATAAGATTACATTTGAACCTCTTAGCTCCAGTGAAAAATGTCACAGCCTTCCTTTATAACTCAAGCCTTCCATACCCAGTAACAAAAGTTCAGCACCCCCCCCCCCCCCCACCTCCTGGTAAATCTTTTCTGAACCTTCTGCTAACTTTTATATCTTTCCTATAACTGGGTGACCAAAACTGGACACCAGCACTCTAGAAGAGGCCTTACTAATATCTGTATCAACTCAATATGATGACCCAACTCTTATACTTAATGGCCTAAGCAATGAGGGCAAGCTTGCTAAACACCTTAACTACCCTCTCTACCTTGTGACACAAATTTCAAAGAATGATGTACCTGAACCCCTAAGTTCCGCTGTTCTACAATACTACCCAAAGCCCCACTATTAACTGTACAAGTCCTACCCTTGTTTGTATACACGTTGGGAAAACAAGTCTAGGGTTTACTTGGCCATTCCAACAAATATAGAGGGGGCTATTGGCAGCACTTTTTGTCTTTGGCACTCCACCATATTGGTGGGGGTAGTACCCTATGTCTGCATCCAAGTCACCAGACATAACCTCTGGCCGATATCTTCATTTTGGAAATTCCTGGATGACCCTGGAGTTCAGCCAGTATTTAGCGGCAGCCTGTGCTCGTGGCAATCCCCATAATAACATGCTATCCTCTACTACAATCCGGTCTCTCTGGCTCCAAAATGATTTAAAATCTGGTTATGACTGTCCTTTAGTTTACCCCATCACCTCCAGGATCAGATCTTTTTGTGTCCAAAGTTTGACACTTACAGCTGTGACTGGAAGGGTGTCCAAAAAATGTAAAACAAATGATTAAATTCTTCCAATGGCAGTACCACCAGTGGTATATCTGCCAGCAGGAGGCAGCTTCATGCATCTGCACTTGCTACTTGGCCTCCCAGACAGGTGTTCCAATTTGTAATTATATGCACTTAGTATTAGAACCCACCTGAATTCAGCCTGAAGCGATGGACAGCACTGCCTTGGTCTTTTTAAGTAGACCAGCAGGGCTTTGTGGTCTGTTATTTTTATATAAAGTTACTGGTGGAACTTCCTGACTCCAAATATGTTGAAGGGTCCTACCCAAAATATTGGCTCTCCTGCTTCTCTGATGCTGTTTGACTTGCTGTGCTTTCTCCAGCTCCACATTTTATTGATTCTGACATTCCAGCATCTGCAGTCCTCACTGTCAAATCTGATCACCAGACCTTTCTCTTCTGTCTGGGCATATATTTGCTGTGTATCAGGCAAAATCTTGGATGCAAATGCTATTGGGCAGTCCTCTCCATGGGCCACCGAGGAGCTAATACTACCCTGATGCCCAATGTGGAGGCATTGCATGCCAACACTAGAGCTCTCTTGGAACCATAGTGTGCCAACACTTTAAGAGGATGATGGCTTGGCTGTTTCTTCACCTCCCTGAAAGTTATGACTTGGCAACAAGAGCATTTCCAAGGTGGCCCTTTCATAGGAGTTGATTCAAAGGTGCCAGGATGGAGGTCAGGTTATGTATGAACTTTCCGTAATAATCCACCAGCCCAAGGAAAGACCTAAGCTCCAGTACAGACTTGGGAGCCAACACACCTTTGATCACTTTCACTTAATCTTCTAACGGATATAACCCAGTATTGTTGACTCTAGCCCAAATAAGCCACTTTGGGTACCCAGAACAAACTCTTCCTTTTTCTAAGGTGTACACCCATCTGGGGGGATAAAAGTTCTAAAGGTTATGTCCAAGTTCTAAGTGCTCTTTATTTGTCCTCTGTTATTTGCACATCATCCAGATAGATGGCAAAATGCCTTTGTAAAATGTTCTCCGTTGTCTGCTGAAAAATTTCACAGGCAAATGATACCCTAAATGGCAGTCTCATATACTGGGACAAGCCCTTATGGGTATTAATTGAAGCATACTTATGAAAATCCTCATCTTCCATTTCCAGCTTTGTGAAGGACACCCTCTAACAGTTTTGTATAAATTCTCTGTCCGGGATTGGGTATTCACCCAGCTGTAAAAAGCAGTTAACTGTTGATCAACAATCGGTACGACCAGTGCTGCCCATTCTGCAAACTGGACTGGTTTGATGATTCTTTTGCTTTCCAGCCTTCTGATTTCTGCTTCTACTTTTGCATGAAAGGCAAATGGCATTGGGCAGGCCTTGCAGAATCACAGAAATGCTTCCTGGTCAACACGCAATGTGGCCTTGGCTCCTTTGACTGTCTCTACACCTTCCTGAAAATATCTGAGCATTTTGCAATTAAATACCCAAACAATCCAGGTGAATCTTTCTCAACCAATTTTGCCCTATCAAGCTTGGACCTGAGTCTTTCACTACGTAACTGAATCAGCTGTTTCTCATAAACCAGAACAAAGTTGTACTCTTAATCTGCAAAGGTTCCCCAGGATAGGTTCTCAGTCTAGCTGAGGTTTTGCACTAACCTAAGGTTTGGATCCTGAGTAAATTTTAAAGACTGGTTCTGCAATCACTTAAATAGCCATGCCAGTGTAGACCTCCATTAGAACAGTAAAACTGTGTGAACATTTTAACCAGACATTTTATTTTGATTTATCTGATTTGGATGTTGCTGAGCAATTTAACTGTTCCAAGCTTGATTGGGCTTTCCAGGGAGTGCACTCTCCTGGATACCAATCTATGAATTCTCTAACTCAATTCAGATCTAATGGGACTCTCTTGTTGTCTCGAGTCTGCATACTGACAGCAATTACAATGGCTTGTAGACGTGGACCCTGAAGAGAATTTTAACCACTTGGCAAAGGTTTATCTTTGATTTGGGGTTTTGCTGTGGGCTGACCCAGAGTCCCTCTGTTCGGGATATGTCCTGAGCGAGGCTATGCAGTTGCCTTCACTCAAGTGGTATTCCCCAAGCTTGGAGGAAGTGAGGACTGCAGATGCCAGAAATCATCAGTCAAAATGTGGTGCTGGAGAAGCACAGCCAGTCAGGCAGCATCTGAGCAGCAGTAGAATTGACATTTCGAACATAAGCTCTTCATCAGGAACGTGGGGACGTGGCAAGGGGGCTGAGAGATAAATGGGAGAGGTTTGGTGGGAACGCAATGGGTAGATGAAGATGGGGGGGGGGGGGGGGGGGGGGGTGATGGTGGTAGGTCAGAGTGGAGGGTGGAGTCATCCTTTTTATATACAAATGGAGAGTCCTTGACACTGATCCAGCTCCCTCAGAGCCACCTCCAAACAGGATGTCTGACATTCCTGTTCTTATCTAACAGCCAGGACTCCCTAATTTGGGCTATTACTCTGGTGCAATCAAGGAACACATTCTGTTTTCTCTCCATAGATGCTGTCAGACCTACTGAGCTTTTCCAGCAATGTTTTTCCTTCTGAGGTTCACCAGGCTGACCTCGTTACAATAACTACAGGGTTTGATTTTGGAACAGAAGAGAGAGGGATCTAGATACAGATGTTTTAGATCACGAAGGGCATGGTTAAGGAGGATCGAAGGGTCAATAACAAGGGGGCAGACTTTTAAAGTGGAAGGCAGGGAGCTTGGAGGAAAAGTATTTTCAGTGGAGGGGATCAGGAATGCACTATTCCAGGAAGGTGGTTGAAGCAGATAACCTCTCAGCCTTTAGCAAATACTTGGGTGAACACTTGAAATATTGAACAGTCAAGGCTACTGGCATAATGCTAGAAAATAGGACTAGTGTAGATTGGATTACTTGGTGTGGAAACAGGCTCTTCAGCCCAACAAGTCCACACTGACCCACCGAAGCGCAACCCACCCATGCCCCTACATTTATCCCTTCACCTAACACTACGGGCAATTTAGCATGGCCTATTCACCTGACCTGCACATCTTTGGACTGTGGGAGGAAACTGGAGCACCCAGAGGAAACCCACGCAGACACTGGTGGAATGTGCAAACTCCACACAGTCAGTCGCCTGAGGTGGGACTTTGACAGAACACCTGTTCTGCTGAAGGGGTGCTTCTGTTTATTGTTTATTTACTTATTTATTTATTTATTAGATTTCCCCCACTGTATGGAAACAGACTGAAATGTATGGATCTTGAATGTCTTTGAAACTAATGTGTTTAATGGGAACATTAACTAAATCTCTTTTTAACCTCCAAGTTCTAGGTTGACCAAAACAACAGGAAGCCTGAGGTTTTGACCTTTTTGAGGCTGGGGTAGAGGAGCAGCATTAACAAAAAGCATAGGTCACAGGAAGTGTTCACATAAACATAGTGTGCCATCCAGCATGTGATGTGCCCCATTATGAACAAAGGAACAGGAGTAGGCCATTCATGCCTAAGCATGTTCCACCATTCAATGAGTTTGTTTTTATTCTCTCCATAGGACATAGGTGTTTGTTGAATGGCCTGCCAGCGTTAATTGCCCATCCCTAGTTACTCATCAGAAGGAGCTGTTGGTGAGCTACCTTCCTGAACGGTGTATAGTTCTGGTCATCACAATATAGGAAGGGTTGCAACGGAGGGGTACAGAAGATTGGCCAAGATGTTGCCCAAAATTGAGCACATTAGCTTTGAAGATAGTAGATAATTCAGGTTGTTTCCTTTTTGGAGCAGAGAAGGCTGATGTGCTGTAGGTCGACCCATCATGCTATTTGGGAGGAAATTCCAGGAATTTGACACAATCACAGTGAAGAATTGGCAATATATTTCTATGTCAAGGTGGTGAGTAGCTCATCTGTATTCTAACTCCATTTACCTGCCTTTGCTCATATCCCCTAATACCTTTTGCTTAACAAAACAATTACCTGTCTCAGATTTAAAATTACTAACTGATCAGGCATCCAATGCCAGTTGTGGAACAAGATTGCAAATCTCCCATTCTTTTACGCGAAGGGGATTCTTAACCTCTCTTCTGAATGGTCTGGTCTGATCCAATCCTAATTGTCAGACTCTGCCCCTTGGTTCTGGAATCCCCAATGGAAACAGTTTATCTTTCCCTTTTGTCTTGTTATTATCTTGAAGACTTTGATCAGATCATTCCTTAACCATTGAAATTTGAGATAAAACAGGCCTAATTTGTAAAATCTCTCCTCAAACATTAACCCTTGAAGTCCACTTTTTTTTTGTAAAACCACACTGTATTTATTGTCTCCAAGACTGGAAAAATTTTCTTTCCACTGTTACAAACTCAGATCAAAATGCTCTGTTAATTAAACCAAACACAGAAAAGCTCATCTCCCCTCATAATCTGCTGAAATATCAGTGACCAAGGACTCCTAAATTCCACTAAAGAAAATAAATTGTTGTTTTTCTTTAACTCGAACAGTGAACCTCGACACAACTACTGACAACTAAGGACTCTCACCAACTTCTACAGATGCACCATTGAAAGCATACTATCCAGGTACATAATGGCCTGGTATGTCAATTGTTCTGCCCAGACCATCATGGGAGCCAACCTTCCATTCATGGGCTCCATTTACATGGCTTGCTGCTGAGGAAAGGCTGCCATCAAAGACCCATTGCATCCTGGTAATGATCTCCTATGAGGTAAAAACAATAACTGCAGATGCTGGCAACCAAATTCTGCATTAGTGGTGCTGGAAGAGCACAGCAGTTCAGGCAGCATCCAACAAGCAGCGAAATCAACGTTTCGGGCAAAAGCCCTTCATCAGGAATAAAGGCAGTGAGCCTGAAGCATGGAGAGATAAGCTAAAGGAGGGTGGGGGTGGGGAGAGAGTAGCATAGAGTACAATGGGGGAGGAGATGAAGGTGATAGGTCAGGGAGGGTGGAGTGGATAGGTGGAAAAGGAGCGAGGCAGGTCGGACAAGTCAAGGGGACAGTGCTGAGCTGGAAGTTTTGAAACTAGGATGAGGTGGGGGAAGGGAAAATGAGGGAGCTGTTGAAGTCCACATTGATGCCCTGGGGTTGAAGTGTTCTGAGGCAGAAGATGAGGTGTTCTTCCTCCCAGGCATCGGGTGGTGAGGGAGCGGCGGTGAAGGAGGCCCAGGACCTCCATGTCCTCGGCAGAGTGGGAGGGGGAAGTTGAAATGTTGGGCCACGGGGTGGTGTGGTTGATTGGTGCGGGTGTCTCGGAGATGTTCCCTAAAGCGCTCTGCTAGGAGGCGCCCAGTCTCCCTAGTGTAGAGGAGACCGCATCGGGAGCAACGGATACAATAAATGATAGTGGATGTGCAGATAAAAGTTTGATGGATGTGGAAGACTCCTTTTAGGGCCTTGGATAGAGGTGAGGGAGGTGGTGTGGGCACAGGTTTTACAGTTCCTGCAGTGGCAGGGGAAAGTGCCAGAATGGGAAGGGGGGGGTAGTCACAGAGAGAACGGTCTTTGCGGAAGGCGGAAAAGGGGTGGGGTCTTTTTGGAGGTGGCGGAAATGTCAGCGGATGATTGTTTAAGTGAAGGTTTATAGGGTGGAAGGTGCGCACCAGGGGCGTTCTGTCCTTGTTACGGTTGGAGGGCTGGGGTCTGAGGGTGGAGGTGCAGGATGTGGACGAGATATGTTGGAGGCATCTTTAACCACGTGGGAAGCGAAATTGCGCTTGGATGGACTCGAAACTCAAATAACACTGATCTTACCTAGCACACCCTCTGCAATGTAACCTGTGTGTATCCTTGCTTACTATGATCTGCCTCTGCTGCTCGTAAACAAAGCTTTTCACTGTACTTCAGTACACATGACAATAAATCAATTGATCAAAGATTTCAAAAGATCCAACAACTCAAGACTGGATATCCATGAGGCACAAAGTGCTATCAGCAGCAGCTGAACTGTACTCTAATCTGCAACCTCATGGCCTGGCATATCCTCACTCTACCATTACCACCAACCCAGGGATTAACACTGGTTCAAAGAGGATGCAGGAGCAGCACAAGCCATACCTAAGAATGTAGTGTCAACCTAGTGAAGCCTCAAAACAGGATGACTTGCTGCTTGTACACATGATAGGTGGAGTTAAACAATTCCACAGGCAACTGATCAGATCTGAACTCCACAGTCCTACCGCATCCAATCCTGAATGGTGATGAACCATTAAACAATTCACTGGAGAAGATGGCTCCATAAATAGTACCACCCTCTAATGGGAAAACTCCAGCACTTCAGTGAAAAAGATAAGGCTCAAGTATTTGGAACACTTTTTTTTCCAGCCAGGAGTTACTTCCTCCAGCAACCCAGATGCCAGCCATGGGGGGTGGGAATCAGAGCCACATGTCTGAGAGGGGGTCAGTTGCAGACAGGACAGTGACAGATTCAATATATCCTATCAGGAAGGTTTTCCATGCGATGAAACAAAGGGATCGGTTAAAGTGTCTGCTTTAATGAAAGGAATGTCCAAAATAAGAGTGACAAACTTAGAACATGGATCAGTACTTGGGCTACAATGTTGTGGCCATAACAGACGTTGGTTTCACCGGGGCAGGAATGATCGCTTGATGTTCCAGGGTTTAGAACATTTAAAAAGAACAGAGGGTGGAAAAAGAGGGGGTGTAGCATTGCTAATCAGAGTGCATCACAGCTACAAAAACTTAAGGTTGTTGAGGAAGGTTTGTCTACTCAGTCAGTATGGGTGGAAGTTAGGAACAGCAAGGGAACAGCCACCGCATTGGGGGGTTTTCTACAGACTACCTAATAGCAGTAGAGAGAATGAAGATCTCATAGGTGGGCAGATTTTGGAAAAACGCAGCTGTAGCAGGGTGATTTCAACTTTCCCAATATCGACTGGAACCTCCTAAAGTGCAGATGGTTTGGATGGAGCAGTTTTTGTCAGGTGTGTTCAGGAGGATTTCCTTTACTCTGTGTAGACAGACCGACGAGGGAAGAGGCCATTTTGGATTTGGTGCCCTGCAACGAGCCAGGACAGGTGTCAGATCTCATGGTGGGAGACACTTTGGTGAAAGTGATCACAACTGCCTCACATTTACCATAGCATTGGAGAGTGAAAGGTGCAGTTACTGAGGGAAGATATTTAATTGGGGGGAAAAGGAAACGATGATGCTATCAGACAGGAGTTGGGAAGTACAGACTGGGTGCAATTGTTCAACAGAAAGGGCACAGCAGACAGGTGGAGACTATTTAAGGAGCAGTTGTTGAGTGCACAAATTTTGGTCCTCCGAGACAAGAAAGATTGGATGACGAGAATAGAGGAACTTCTCGTCAAAAGGAAGAAGGCAGCTTATGTCAGGTGGAGGAGGCAAGGATCTAGCACAGCTTTAGAGGATTACAGGCTTGCTAGAAAGGAGGTCAGAATTAGACAGAGGAGAGCCAGAAAAGGGCACGAGAAAGGCTTGGCAAGAAGGATTAGGAAGAACCCAAAGGCATTTTACTCATGTGTGAGGAATAAGAGCATGATCCGGGAGAAGGAAGGGCCAATCAGGGATAGCGGAGGGAACTTGTGCATGGAGTCTGAGCAGATAGGGGAAGCCCTAAATGAATTTTTGTTTTGCTTCGGCTTTCACCAAGGAAAGGGAACTTGTTGTAAATGAAAACTCAGAGGAGCTGGGATACAATCTTGACCAGATCAAGATTGATGAAGTTGATGTGCTAGACATTTTGGAAAAGATTACAATAGATAAGTCCCCCAGGGCCAGACCAGATTTATCCTAGGCTGCTCCAGGAAGCGAGAAAGGAGGTTGCTAAGCCGCTGGTGAGGATCTTTGCCTCCTCAATCTCCACGGAAGTCATACTGGAGGATTGGAAGGAGGCAAATGTTCCACTTTTCAAGAAGGGTAATCCGGAGATCCCTGGCAATTACAGACCAGTCAGTCTTCCGTCTGTAGGCAGCAAAGTTGTGGAAAGAATTGAGGGATAGGATTTATGACTATTTGGCAAAGCATAGTGTGATTATAGGCAGTCAGCAAGGCTTTGTGAGGGGCAGGTCATGCCTCACAAATCTTATTGAGTTCTTTTGAGGAGGTGTCAAGACTGGTCAATGGTCAAGCAGTGGATGTGGTGTATATGGATTTCAGCAAGGCATTTAATAGGGTTTCCCATGGTAGGCTCATTCATTTTAAAGTGAGCAAGTATGGGATACAGGGAGATTTGGCTATCTGGTTTCAGAATTGGCTGTCTGACAGAAGGCAGAGTGGTTGTAGATGGAAAGTATTCTGCCAGTGTTAACTGGGGTCCCACAGGGCTCTGTTCTTGGGTGTCTGCTCTTTGTAATTTTCATAAATGACTTGAATGAGGATGTTGAGGGATGGGTTAGTAAATTTGCAGATGATAAAGGTTGGAAGTGTCGTCTATAGTATTGAGGGCTACTGCAGGCTGCAGCGTGATAGACAGGATACAGAGCTGGTCTGAGAAATGGCAGATGGAGTTCAACCTGGACAAATGTGAAGTGATACATTTTAGAAGGTCTAACTCGAATGCTGTATATAGGATTAAAGACAGGATTCTTTGGCAGTGTGGAGGAACGGAGGGATCTGGGTGTGCAAGTACATAGATCCCTCAAAGTTACCACCCAAGTGGATAGGGTTGTTAAGAAAGCACATGGAGTTTTGGCTTTCATTAACAGGGGGATTGAGTTTAAGAGCTGCAAGGTTTTGCTGCTGCTCTAAAAGTCTCTAGTGAGACCACACTTGGAATATTGTGTCCAGTTTTGGCCTCCCTGCTATAGGAAAGATGTGGAGGCTTTGGAGAGGGTGCAAAGAAGGTTTACCGGAGGCTGTCTGGACTAGAGGGCTTGCCTTATGAAGTAAGGTTGAATAAGCTCTGACTTTCCTCTCTGGAGAGGAGGAGGAAGAAAGGAGACCTGATCGAGGTGTACAAAATAATGAGGGAATAGATAGTCAATAGCCAGAGACTTTTCCCCAGGGCAGGATTGACTGGTACAGAAGTCCTAAAGGAGACATCAGAGGTAGGTTCTTTACGCAGAGAGTTGTGAATGCATTGCCAGCTGACGTGGTAGAAGCGAAGTCATTGGGGACATTTAAGTGACTGCTGGACATGCACATGGATAGCAGTGAGTTGAGGGGTGCATAGGTTAAGTTACTATATTTTACATTAGGATTAAGTCTCGGCACAACACAGTGAGTCTAAGGGCCTGATCTGTGCTGTACGTTTCTGTTCTTCAGCCAATTCAATTCCTGAGCTGTGATATCAAGAAACTGCTGGAGATACTGGAAACTGCAAAGGTTATTAGTCCTGACAACATTCCACCTAAGTAACAACGATGTGTTCCTGAACTTGCCATGCCCTTAGATGAACAGTTCCAGTACAGCTACAATACTTTCATCCACCTGACAATATGGCAAATTACCCGGGTATGTCCTGTGCACGAACATCCAAACACATTCAAGCCAGCCAGTTACCACTCATCAATCTACTCTTGACCATCAGGAAGATGCAGAGTTTACACGTTCTCTGCATGGGTTTCCTCCGGGTGCTTGGGTTTCTCCAGTTTCCTCCCCCAGCCCAAAGATATGCAGGTTAGGTGGACTGGTCATGCTTAGTTGCCCCAAAGTGTGTAGAGATGTGTAGGCCAGTTTGATTAGCCATGGTAATGCAAGGTCATGGGAAGCTGTGGAGCTGAAATGCGCATCAGCCATGATTGAATGGCGGAGTGGACTCGATGGGCCGAATGGCCTTACTTCCACTCCTATGTCTTATGGTCTTATGGTCTTATGGAATATTTAAATACACTATCTGTCTTTCTTTGTTCCAAAGATACTTGCAATTTGTATGTCACACAAATCTTTGAAAATTTTCAAAAAATCAGATGAACGAGTAGTACAAATTGAGATAAATAAGTATAATCTAGTGGCCAAAACTGAGATATAGCTACAGGATGACCTAGATTGGACATGAATATTGAAGGGTATGTGCCATTCAGGAAGGACAGGAAGCTAGGAAAAGATGGAGGAGTGGCTCTGTTAATTAAGTAGTTGGGATAGCCTTAACTTGGGAAAACAGGATACAGAAGTAGTCTGGGAATGATAAATGCAAGAGGTCACTAGTGGGAATTGTGCACCAGTCTTGTAATGTAATAGTAGGAGATTGTCAAAAGAATACAGCAATTATTATAGGGGAGTTTAATCTAATTATAGATGAGAATTTACATGGGGAAAAATTTAGTCCTAGATGAGCCAAGAAGGTTACCTCCAGAGTCCAATGGCACCTCTATCAGATGGCAGATAGAGTTTAATTAATAGATAAATGGGAGGTGATACATTTTTGGAAAGGCAAATCAGGGCAGGACTTGTGCAATTAATGGTAAGTGTTGCTGAACAACGAGATCATAGTTCCTTGAAAGTGGAGTCCCAGGTCGCCAGAATACTGACTTTTTTTTAATTGGTCAATCTAATAAGTATAGTTATTAGATTAGGTTAGGCCACTTTTGGAATACTGCATTCAATTCTGATCTCCCTGCTACATGAATGATATTGTGAAACTTTTCTGAAAGGGTTCAGAAAAGATTTACAAGGATGTTGCCAGCATTGGAGGGTTTGAGCTATAAAGAGAGGCTGAACAGGCTCTGGCTGAGGAATTTAGATATTTATAAAATCATGAGGGACATAAATAGGGTGAATAGCCAAGGTCTTTTTCCCCATGGTGGGGGAATCCAAAACTAGAGGGCATAAGTTAAGGTGAGAGGGGAAAGATTTAAAAAGGACCTTAGGGGAAACTTTTTCACGCAGAGGGGGTTTTCATATGGAATGAGCTGCCAGTGGAAGTGGTGGTGGTGGTTGAGACAATTACAACACTTTTAAAAGGCATTTGGATGGTATATGAATAGGAAGTACTTAGAAGGATATGGGCAAAATGCTGACAAACGTCTAGATTATCTGGTCAGCATAGACATGTTGAACCGAAGGGTCTATTTCCATGTTGTACAGCTCTATGACCCGAATTCATTGTATGTTTTGAGGACAATGTTCTAGACCAACATGTTACGGCACCAACTAGAAAGCAGGCTCTACCAGACCTGGTTTTGACCAATGAAAAAAGGTTAACCATTAACGCTCAGTGACCGCATCACTGGATAGTAGTGGCCGTAAGTTTTTACGGGAGAGAAGTATAGGTCTGAGAGGACTATTTTGATTTTAAACAACAATTGAGGCATGAAACCAGAATAGCAAAGGTGAACTGGCAATTTTGATTAAAGGATACGTCAATAGGCATATAGTATTTAAGAGAAAATTTCAGAAAGTGGAGAATAGACCTGGTCTCACTGGATCTAGGTACATGTAGTCATAGAGATGTACAGCATGGAAACAGACCCTTCGATCCAACCTGTCCATACCGACCAGATATCCAAACCCAATCTAGTCCCACCTGCCAGCACCCGGCCCATATCCCTCCAAACCCTTCCTATTCATATACCCATCCAAATGCCTCTTAAATGTTGCCATTGTACCAGCCTCCACCACTTCCTCTGGCAGCTCAGTCCATACATGTACCACCTTTAAACATTGCCCCTTAGGTCTCTCTTTTTTATATATCTTTCCCCTTTTCACCCTAAACCTATGCCCTTTAGTTCTGGACTCCCCAACCCCAGGGAAAAGACTTTGTCTATTTACCCTATCCATGCCCCTCATAATTTTGTTAACCTCTATAAGGTCACCACCTCAGCCTCCGAAAACCCCCTCCACAGCCCCAGCCTGTTCAGGCTCTCCCCATAGCTCAGATCCTCCAACCCTGGCAACATCCTTTAAATCTTTTCTGAACCCTTTCAAGTTTCACAACATCTTTCCGATAGGAAGGAGACCAGAATTGCACACAATATTCCAACAGTGGCCTAACCGATGTCCTGTACAGCCATAACATGACCACCCAACTCCTGTACTCAATAATCTGACCAATAAAAGAAAACATACCAAATGCCTTCTTCACTAGGTTAAAATCAACTAGGAGAAAGTGAGGACTGCAGATGTTGGAGATCAGAGCTGAAAAATGTGTTGCTGGAAAAGCGCAGCAGGTCAGGGTGCATCCAAGAAGCAGGAGAATCGACGTTTCGGGCACAAGCCCTTCAGAAATGAGGAAGGTGTGCCAAGCAGGCTAACATAAAAGGTAGGGAGGAAGGACTTGCCACTTCCCATTCCTCCAATTGCCACCAGAACAGAACCCCACTGGTCCTCACCTACCACCCCACCAGCCTCCAGATACATCGTATCATCCTTCGTCATTTCTGCCACCTCCAAACAGACCCCACCACCAAGGATATATTTCCCTCCACTCCCCTATCAGCGTTCCAGAAAGACCACTCCCTCCGCGACTCCCTCATCAGGTCCACACTCTCCACCAACCCAACCTCCAGTCCCACCACCTTCCCCTGCAACCACAAGAAATGCAAAACTTGCACCCACACCTCCCCCCTCACTTCCCTCCAAGGCCCCAAGGGATCCTTCCATATCCATCACAAATTCACCTGCACCTCCACACACATCATTTACTGCATCCGCTGCACCCGATGTGGCCTCCTATACATTGGGGAGACAGGCCGCCTACTTGCGGAACATTTCAGAGAACACCTCTGGGACACCCACACCAACCAACCCAACCGCCCCGTGGCTGAACACTTTAACACCCCCTCCCACTCCGCCAAGGACATGCAGGTCCTTGGCCGCCTCCATCACCAGACCATGGCAACAATGACGGCTGGAGAAAGAGTGCCTCATTTTTCGCCTAGGAACCCTCCAACCACAAGGGGTGAATGCAGGTTTCTCCAGCTTCCTCATTCTCTCTCCCCCGCCCTGCCCTACCCTGTCCCAACCCTTGGACTCAGCACCGCCTTCTTGACCTGCAATCTTCTTCCCGACCTCTCTGCCCCCACCCCCTCTCCGGCCTATTACCCTCACCTTAACCTCCTTCCACCTATTGCATTCCCAACGCCCCTCCCCCAAGTCCCTCCTTACCTTTTATCTTAGCCTGCTTGGCATACCTTCCTCATTCTGAAGAAGGGCTTATGCCCGAAACGTCGATTCTCCTGCTCCTTGGATGCTGCCTGACCTGCTGCGCTTTTCCAGCAACACATTTTTCAGCTCTGATGTCCAGCATCTGCAGTCCTCACTTTCTCCTAGCTTTCTTCACTATCCTATCTACCTGCACCTCCACTTTCAAGAAGCTATGAACCTGCACTCCAAGGTCTCTTTGTTCAGCAACACTCCCCAGGACCTTAGCAGGACTTACCATTAAGTGTATAAGATTTGCTTTCTCAAAATGCAGCAGCTTGCATTTATCTGAATTAAACTCCATCTGCCACCTCTTAGCCCATTGGCCCATCTGATCCAGATCCTGTTTTAATCTGAGGTAACCCTCTTCGCTGTCCACTACACCTCCAATTTTGGTGTCATCTGCAAACTTACTAACTGTACCTCTTATGCTCGCATCCAAATCATTTATGTAAATGACAAAAAGTAGAGGGCCCAGCACCGATCCTTGTGGCACTCCACTTCAGGCACTCGGCCTGAAACGTTAACTGATTTCTCTCAACAGATGCTGCCAAACCTGCTGAGCTTTTCCAGTAATTTCTATTTTTGTAATATAATTAAAACCACTCTCTTGACAGGCTAAATTGCATCAATGATTTATCAGGCCTGCGTAAGCAAAGCAGTGATACTTATAAACTTCCTGTAATCGCTAGCAAAATTTCTTCTGCCATGACATCATACTTTTAGAAACAATTGTGGGACACTTAAGCATCCATCACACCAATGACTAGAAGTGCAACCTCATTGTTTAAAGATTAATTCAGAATTCTGAATTTACATAGCACCTGTGACATTCCTGAAATATTATACAGCCACTTGATAAGACCATCAGAAGCAAATACTGCAAATGCTTGAAATCCAGAATAAGTAGCCATTTATTAGAAAACATTCAGTACCTCATGACAAACAAACAACATTGTTGCTTTCATTAGATTTTTTTCATTAGAATTGGACAATTTTAAAGATTAACACTTTTTAAGTAAGTGCATAGCCTGGGAAAGTCAGACAAAAAAGGCCAAAGTGGTTAACTGCTTTGCAGGAAAACAGGGCTGCTAATATACACACAGCAAGGTCCCACAGAAGGTATTGAGAAAAGTGAGCATTCAATCTGATTTTTTGTTTTGGTGTTGACTGAGGCTGGCCAACCCACCAGAACTTCCAAAATATTAATATAATACTTTAAAAAAAGGATCACAAACAGTTAAAATTTCAAGGTTCAGAAGAAAGAATTGTACTCTTGGCTCCAGCAAATAGTCCTGAGGAATTCCTTTGTTCAGTGTGTTCAACAATAGCAAGTGAAAAACCATCTCCTACAGTAGCACCCCCTGCAGAGAATCGTGGGGCCTCATTCCACATGTAGTTGGCACATTTGAGCACAAGTCATTGCAGGGACATTAACTTTGGCATGTAATGATATAAACAAACACAAACAAAATGCTAATTGATGGCTTATGCCATCACAAAAGAAACACAAAAATAGCAGAAAGTGCTTGAAATTCACCAGAGGTCACTAATTCTGCTTAAAGAACTATCTTCAATTTGTTTTTTTTTCCACTATGACTGAAAAATTTCAGCATGACTGAATAATTTTACATGCAACTGATGGTCAACTCTTGTTAATACGTTGCCTATTCTGAACATTTTTCTGTTCAACATTGCAAACAAGTAAATTATAATTTAAACTGATATTCAAGTTAGTAAAGCACAAAATGGGTATTATGTTTTACAAGATGCAGATTATAAATTGAATGTGATTTATACATTTAAAACTGTTTTTTTCCTTAACCGAACAGATATATAGATTCCTGTCTGAAAGCTTTTCTTCTACCTCACCATGCAAGCACGTATGAGGTCTATTGTTAGTGCTGTGTGGGAATGTTTTGCCTCCAGATTTATTGTTTATCTCTCACGGAATACTTCATGTTTCTTTTCCTCCACAATATATTCTATTATTTTTACAATATGACACAGAACTACTATTACCAAGCAACTGAATTAACTGCAATATCAAATTATTTTTCTTTACTGTAATTATTGTAATGATATTCTGACAATCATTTTCTAGAAATGCAATTTCAATGGACTGACACATATGGTAGTAGGATTTTTTGTAATATTTCATGGTAAAATATCTCTGCTATATCAGACATTTGTCCTTGACTCTGAATTGAAACATGGAATACTGGTCCTCATTTATGAGCATTTTTCACACAGATACCATTTTCAGACAGGCACAATAACTCATAGGAACTTTCTCAATGTTTGTAATTGAAGTCTGAAATTAATGATCTAAAAACATAAATCAAAGTGAAATCACCTTGAGATTGTCTCATGTGGAATTTTTAATGGAACTACTAGAAATGTTTTTGAATAGTGTGTTACTTTATAATGCAAAAGAGTGCATGTTTAAATCTAGAACTGACTGCAGACTCAGAAAAATGTGCACCTCCTGAGCTGGCCACCTTTTGTAACACATGGTGCATGCAAATTAGAAAGCTTTGCAATATTCAGGCTACTTCAACATATAGCGAGCATCCTTCATTGACAATAAATTTAAGCCAAATGCTTTCTTAAAACCAAATAGAAACAAAAACACATTTTGCTTAATTCAGACTGTTACCAATTTTGTCCTCCACAACTGTAACTAACTCTGCTCCTTTTCATATTTTTCTACATGGGATGTCAGAGCCTACCAAAGAACACAGTGGAGATTCAATTGAATAGTTCCAGGATTAAAGACTTAATTATGTGGAGTCAGTCGAGAAGTTAGAATTGCATTAGAAATAGCAGAAAAGATTAAAGGATTTAAGAGGTGTTCAAACTCATGAAGGAGATTAATGCAGTACATAGGGAGAAACAGGTCCACTGGATGTGAGCTTTTCTCAAGCATGCTACACACTCGCATTGTGAATGAAGAAAATTCAATAAGACATTTTTTTAAATGAGAGGGTTTTTTGAAGAAAACTGATAACTATGTGAAGGTGAAAAATATGCAGAACTTTCATAAGAGTTATAGGACCAAACTGGACAGTGTTTTTTTCCCCCCAGTGCTGGGGTCAAGAGGTGATAAATAGTTTCATTTGGTACTGTAATTTAAAACCCATCTGAGTGGGTATATGAATAGGAAAGGTTTAGAGGGATATGGGCCACGTACTGGTAAATGGGACTAGGTTAGGTTGGGATATCTGGTGGGCATGGACGAGTTGGACCAAAGGGTCTGTTTCCATGTTGCACATGTCTATGACTCTAATTAGTTCCTGCATCCAGCAGGAAGAACTGGAGTCATCTAGGTGTACTGGATTAGTGGTGCTGGAAGAGCACAGCAGTTCAGGCAGCATCCAACGAGCAGCGAAATCAACGTTTCGGGCAAAAGCCCTTCATCAGGAATAAAGGCAGTGAGCCTGCAGCATGGAGAGAAAAGCTAGAGGAGGGTGGGGGTGGGGAGAGAGTAGCATAGAGTACAATGGGTGAGTGGGGGAGGAGATGAAGGTGATAGGTCAAAGAGAAGAGGGTGGAGTGGATAGGTGGAAAAGAAGATAGGCAGGTCGGACAAGTCAAGGAGACAGTAAGTGAGCTGGAAGTTTGAAACTAGGATGAGGTGGGGGAAGGGGAAATGAGGAAGCTGTTGAAGTCCACATTGATGCCCTGGGGTTGAAGTGTTCCGAGGCGGAAGATGAGGCGTTCTTCCTCCAGGCGTCTGGTGGTGAGGGAGCGGCGGTGAAGGAGGCCCAGGACCTCCATGTCCTCGGCAGAGTGGGAGGGGGAGTTGAAATGTTGGGCCACGGGGCGGTTTGGTTGATTGGTGCAGGTGTCTCGGAGATGTTCCCTAAAGCGCTCTGCTAGGAGGCGCCCAGTCTCCCCAATGTAGAGGAGACCACATCGGGAGCAACGGATACAATAAATGATATTGGTGGATGTGCAGGTGAAACGTTGATGGATGTGGAAGGCTCCTTTAGGGCCTTGGATAGAGATGAGGGAGGAGGTGTGGGCACAGGTTTTACAGTTCCTGCGGTGGCAGGGGAAAGTGCCAGAATGGGAGGGTGGGTCGTAGGGGGGTGTGGACCTGACCAGGTAGTCACGGAGGGAACGGTCTTTGCGGAAGGCGGAAAGGGGTGGGGAGGGAAATATATCCCTGGTGGTGGGGTCTTATTGGATGTGGCGGAAATGTCGGTGGATGATTTGGTTGATGCGAAGGTTTGTAGGGTGGAAGGTGAGCACCAGGGGCGTTCTGTCCTTGTTACGGTTGGAGGGGTGGGGTCTGAGGGCGGAGGTGCGGGATGTGGACGAGATGCGTTGGAGGGCATCTTTAACCACGTGGGAAGGGAAATTGCAGGCTCTAAAGAAGGAGTCCATCTGGTGTGTCCTATGGTGGAACTGGTCCTCCTGGGAGCAGATACGGCAGAGGCGGAGAAATTGGGAATACGGGATGGCATTTTTGCAAGAGATAGGGTGGGAAGAGGTGTAATCCAGGTAGCTATGGGAGTCAGTGGGTTTGTAAAAAATGTCAGTGTCAAGTCGGTCGTCACTAATGGAGATGGAGAGGTCCAGGAAGGGGAGCGAGGTGTCAGAGATAGTCCAGGTAAATTTAAGGTCAGGGTGGAATGTGTTGGTGAAGTTGATGAATTGCTCAACCTCCTTGCGGGAGCACGAGGTGGCGCCAATGCAGTCATCAATGTAGCGGAGGAAGAGGTGGGGAGTGGTGCCGGTGTAATTACGGAAGATCAACTGTTCTACATAGCCAACAAAGAGACAGGCATAGCTGGGGCCCATACGTGTGCCCATGGCTACGCCTTTGGTCTGGAGGAAGTGGGAGGATTCGAAGGAGAAATTGTTAAGGGTGAGGACCAGTTCGGCCAAACGAACGAGAGTGTCAGTGGAAGGGTAATGTTGGGGACGTTTGGAGAGGAAAAAACGGAGGGCTTGGAGGCCCTGGTCATGGCGAATGGAGGTGTAGAGGGATTGGATATCCATGGTGAAGATAAGGCGTTGGGGGCCGGGGAAACGGAAGTCTTGGAGGAGGTGGAGGGCGTGGGTGGTGTCTCGAACGTATGTGGGGAGTTCCTGGACTAGGGGGGAATAGGACAGTGTCAAGGTAGGTAGAGATGAGTTCAGTGGGGCAGGAGCATGCTGAGACAATGGGTCGGCCAGGGTGGTCAGGCTTGTGGATCTTGGGAAGGAGGTAGAACCGGGCAGTGCGGGGTTCCCGGACTATGAGGTTGGAAGCTGTGGGTGGGAGATCTCCTGAGGTGATGAGGTTCTGTATGGTCTGGGAGATGATGGTTTGGTGATGGGGGGGTGGGGTCATGGTCGAGGGAGCAGTAGGAAGAGGTGTCCTCGAGTTGGCGTTTGGCTTCAGGGGTGTAGAGGTCAGTGCGCCAGACTACCACTGCGCCCCCTTTATCCGCTGGCTTGATGGTGAGGTTGGGATTGGAGGGCTGCGCGTTGTGAGGGTGAGAGGTTGGAGTGGGGGAGGGGGGACGACAGGTTGAGGCGGTTAATGTCCCGGCGGCAGTTGGAAATGAAGAGGTCAAGGGCAGGTAATAGGCTAGCGCGGGGTGTCCAGGTGGATGCAATGTGTTGGAGGTGGGCGAAGGGGTCCTCGGAAGGTGGGCGGGAGTCCTGATTGTGAAAGTAAGCTCGGAGGCGGAGGCGACGGAAGAATTGTTCGATGTCACGTCGTGTATTAAATTCATTGATGCGTGGACGGAGGGGGATGAAGGTGAGTCCTTTGCTGAGGACTGATCGTTCATCCTCAGTGAGGGGGAGGTCTGGGGGGATGGTGAAAACTCGGCAGGGCCGGGAGCTGGGATCTGGTGTGGGTGTGGAGCTGGGAGTGGGGTCGGAGCCAGTACCTGGAGTGGGTGTGATGGTGGGGGGAATGGGGGTGGAGGCATGAGCTGGGGTAATGTTGCCCTCGTGGTTCTGGGGTGTGGGGATAGTGACAGTGGGGACTGTGGGGGGGCGTGTCAGCAGAATGTAGGTGAGTGGCGCTGGTGGAGGCGGAATTGGTGGTGATCATGGCAGTAGGGGTGGCGGGAGTCACTGAGCGTGTGGCATCAGCGATGATGTGAGGGGCGGAAGTGGCTGTGGGAGTGGCCATGATGTGTGCGGAAGTGACATCATCACGCAGCATGGGGCTGGTAGCTGCGTCAGCCGCATGGCTAATGGCGTTTCCGAGGCCAGGGGAATCTTCTGGAATGTTTGAGGAGCGCTGGTTATGGAGGTGGGTGGATAAAAGTTTGTTGTATTTACAGTTTTTGATGTTTGAGATGGAATTGAAATACTGTTTGTTGAGAGTATGAATTCTCCTGAGGATGTAGTACAGAGTGGGTCCTTTGCAATTCTGAGAGAGTGTGGCCCTCAGCTGAGGCAGGGCTGACTGTAGAGAGGTTAGGTGCCGGCGCATTGCTGCGAGAGTGGAGCGGAGGATCTTGAAGGAGAACTGTTGCTGGTGTTTTTGAATCTGTAGTCTGTACTGTTTGTCCTGTTCGGGTCCGAACTCTGCTGGTTTAAAAGGTGGTCTGGAGTCCGTGTGGGATGAGTTGGTTACGGAGGCAGGCACTGAGGAAGCAAGTCATCTAGGTGTATTCTAGCACATAACTGGCCCCAGCATCATGCATCCCATGCAATCAAGGCCTCAACGGGACGGAAATTCCACCCAAGAGCTGCCAATTGGAAGCTAGCAGTACCAACAGGCACTGTGACTGCTACTGGTAATGTGCTAAGGCCTTCATCAAGAGTTATCACCAGATACCTGAGAACTAGTGAGCAGGAAAGCACCACAGATGCTGTTGGGGTAGACTTTCAGCACTCTCAAATCTCCTCCTGGTGCAACATTTCTCAATGTGAGGCAGCATTTAAGAGCCTCCAAGGGAATGAACAACAGCATAAATCCTATTAAATCATCGACCTACCATCAAATCCTGGTGAGCTTTGAAGAGCTCACTGAGCATTAACTGACATTCTGCTACCAGGCAGCAGAATTCCTGCGTCAGGTTCTTCCTAAATGAGGAACCGTGATAGTGGTACCTAGATTTAAGAACAAGGAGCAGAATATGCAATGCAGCTCCTTGAGTCTGCAGTGCCATTTTATACTAACATGGCTGATCTCATCTCAATCTCTGACTCCACCTGTTCTCCATAACCCTTCAACCCATTCGTAATTTTAAAAATCTATCTCCTCCTCAAATTTTGTTCAAGGTCCTGCACCACAGTCTTGGGTAGTGAATTCCACAGATTCACAACCCTTTGAGAGGTTCTCCTCATCTCTGTTTTTAATCTGCTAACACATCCTAATATGAACACACCCTATATGAAGGAACAACCTCCCTATGTCTACTCTGTTTAGATACTCCCATCTGATTCTACAAGGCTGCGTTCCATCATGCCTACTTGCTGTCTCCAGTAAATTTTGTTTATGCTAAAATTCAATTCTACTGCACTTTTACACTTTCTGCCTCCCTCCACTTACTGTTTTTGACTGAACAATGATTTGGCAATATTTGAGATTTGGCAACCGTTGGCACATTTTCCTGGATTAGAGGAAGCAACTGCTGACTGATGACTCAAGAACTGGACAGAAAAAAATAAATGGCTAGGAGGAAAACAAAACTCTTCCACTTTTCACTAATTGGGAGAATTTGGCAGAATGTTCCAATAACCTAGGTTTTGAAAACAACATTTTGCCCTTGGCTTGGTTACAGTTAGGTTCCCTGGCCTTCCTTTTGTGATTTTGTTTGTTGGGCAATTTACAATCTGTTCTTCCAGTGTGGTGTCTATATTTTGTGGAGATTTGTCTATATGTCTGCATATTTCTGACAGCAAAACAGCAATAAGAACAACAACTTAGTTTAGTCACATAAAAGAAGCGTTATGCATATATTTAAGTTGAAGAATATTCTTTAGCGATTGTACCCCACATCAGCTACAATAATTATTTGTCATTTTATTGTTTCCTTTCACACAGTAATGTTTGGAAACATGATTGGATTTTTTAGTGCATCCAAGAGCTGAGTAAATTTTGTTTTCTAAACTGGAGTTACTTTAGCATTCAATTAGCCACTTCAATCTGTTAATATAGAAAATAAAACTATATGTTGCTTTATTACAATTAATTATTTTAAACCAATGTTAGGAAAAGACCATAAGACATAGGAGCAAAATTAGACCATTGGCTGATTGAGTCTGCATTCGATCATAGCTGATACATTTCTCAATTCCATTCTTCTGCCTTCTCCCCGTAAACTTTGATCCCCTTGCTAATTAAGAAACTATCTCAGTCATAAATACACTTAGTTACTTGACTTCCACAGACTGACCACCCTTTGTGAAAAAACTATTCCTCACCTCTGTTCCAAATGGTCATAACTTCACTTGGGTCCTCGTCTCTCTGACTAGGAAAACATCCTCTCCACATCCACTCTACCCAGGCCTGTATTCTATAAGTTTCAGTAACGCACCCTCCCAAAACAAAACATCCATCTAAACTCCACTGAGTGTAGATGCAGAGCCCTCATTCACTCCTCATATGACAAGCTTTTCATCCCTACGATTATTCTTGTAAACATCCTCTGGACCCCCTCCAAGCCTAGCATATCCTTACTTTAGATACAGGGCCTTAAAGTGTTCACAATATTCCAAATGCCAGATCCTTTTATAACTTCAGCAGTACACCTCTGCTCTTGTATTCTCAAAAGGAATATTAACATTGTGTTTGCCTTCCTAACTGCCAAGTGAACCTGTATGTTAACCTTAAGACAATCCTGAACTTGGACTCCCAAGTTCCTTTGTACTTCAGATTTCTAGAGCTTTTCTCAAGACAGAAAATAGTCTATACCTCTACTCTTCCTATCAAAGTGCATGACCCCACACTTTCCCACTTTATATTCCAGCTGTCACTCTGCCCACTCTCCTAGGCTATCCTGCTTCATCAACACGACCTGTCCCTCCACTTATCCTTATGTCATCTGCAAGTTTAGCAACAATGCTGTCAGTTCCTTTGTTCCATGCCAGTACTTTACCCAAACACCATGAGTTCTCAATGACATAGATATTAGATTTGTATATTCTATGTAATACTCTATAAAACACCACAAGGATATAGGGAAGTTTTTTTTCATAGAATCCGCACAGTGTGGAAATAGGTCATTCAGCCCAACAAGTTCATATCGACCCTCCGAACAGCATCCCACCCAGACACATACCTCTACCATATCCCTATAACCCCATGGCTAATCACCTAACCTACACATTTGTAAACGCTATGGATGATTTATTCATTGGGATGAGGGTGTCACTGGTTAGGCCAGCATGAATTGTCCATCCCTAATTGCTCAGAGGGCAGTTAAGAGTCAACCACATTGCTGTGGGTCTGGAGTCACATGTAAGCCAGACCAGATAAGGATGGCAGTTTCCTTCACAAAAGGACATTACTGAACCAGATGGGTTTTTCCCAACAATTGACAATGGATTCATGATCATCATTAGACTCCTAATTCGTGATGTAGAAAAGCACTAGTGGTAGGGGACTCAATAGTTAGACGGATTGACAGGAGATTTTGTGGTCAGGAACAGGACTCCCGAAAAGTATGTTGTCTCCCTGGTGCCAGGGTCCAGGATATCATCGATTGGGTTTACAAGATTCTGAAGGGGGAGGGTGAACAGCCAGAAATCGTAGTACATATTGGTACCAAAGATATAGCCAGGAAAGGGATTGAGGATCTGAAAAGTGACTACAGAGAGTTAGGTTGGAAGCTGAAGTGCAGGAAGAGGAAAGTAGTGATCTCAGGTTTGCTACCAGTGCCACAAGATAGTGAGGTGAGGAACAGTCAGCGAATGCAGCTTAACACGTGGTTGGTGCAGGAGGGAGGGCTTCAGATATCTTGACCATTGGGATACCTTCTGGGGAAGGTGGAACCTGTACATGAAGGAAGGATTGCACCTGAACTGAATTTGCTCTTGTGGTTTAGGAGGGTTTAAACTGGTTTGGCGGGGGGGAAGGAGGTGTGAATCAGAGCCAAATGTCTGAGAGGGGGTCAGTTGCAGACAGGACAGTGACAGGGTATACTGAATCTATCAGGAAGGTTTCTCACAAGATGAAACAAAGGGATCGGTTAAAGTGTGTCTGCTTTAATGCAAGGACTGTCCAAATCAAGAGTGACAAACTTAGAGCATGGATCAGTACTTGGGGCTACAATGCTGTGGCCATAACAGATGTGGGTTTCACTGGGACAGGACTGATCGCTTGATGTTCCAGGGTTTAGAACGTTTAAAAAGAACAGAGAGGGTGGAAAAAGAGGAGGGGGTGTAGCATTGCTAATCAGAGTGCATCACAGCTACAAAAACTTAAGGTTGTTGAGGAAGGTTTGTCTACTCAGTCAGTATGGGTGGAAGTTAGGAACAGCAAGGGAACAGCCACCGCATTGGGGGTTTTCTACAGACTACCTAATAGCAGTAGAGAGATTGAAGATCTCATAGATGAGCAGATTCTGGAAAAATGAAAAAGTAGCAGGGTGGTTGTTATGGGTGATTTCAACTTTCCCAATATCGACTGGAACCTCCGAAAGTGCAGATGATTTGGATGGAGCAGTTTTTGTCAGGTGTGTTCATGAGGGTTTCCTTACTCAGAGTATGTAGACAGATTGATGAGGGGAGAGACCATTTTGGATTTGGTGCCCTGCAATGAGCCAGGACAGGTGTCAGATCTCACGGTGGGAGAGCACTTTGGTGAAAGTGATCACAACTGCCTCACATTTACCATAGCATTGGAGAGTGAAAGGTGCAGTTACTGAGGGAAGATATTTAATTGGGGAAAAGGAAGTTATGACGCTATCAGACAGGAGTTGGGAAGTACAGATTGGGAGCAATTGTTCCACAGAAAGGGCACAGCAGACAGGTGGAGACTATTTAAGGAGCAGTTGTTGTGAGTGATGCACAAATTTGTTCCTCTGAGACAGGTAAGAAGGGGTAAGATTAAGGAACCTTGGATGACGAGAATGGAGGAACTTCTCGTCAAAAGGAAGAAGGCAGCTTATGTAAGGTGGAGGAAGCAAGGATCTAGCACAGCTTTAGAGGATTACAGGCTTGCTAGAAAGGAGGTCAAAATTTGACTGAGGAGAGCCAGGAGGGGACATGAAAACAGCTTGGCAAGAAGGATTAGGGAGAACCCAAAGGCATTTTACTCATATGTAAGGAATAAGAGAATGATCAGGGAGAAGGTAGGGCCGATCAGGGATAGCGGAGGGAACTTGTGCATGGAGTCTGAGCAGATAGGGGAAGCCCTAAATGAGTTTTTTGCTTCGGCTTTCACAAAGGAAAGGGAATTTGTGGTAATTGAAAACTCAGCGGAGCTGGGATACAGTCTTGACCAGATCAAGATTGATGAAGTTGATGTGCTAGACATTTTGGAAAACATTAAAATTGTTAAGTCTCCAGGGCCAGACCAGATTTATCCTAGGCTGCTCCGGAAAGCAAGAAAGGAGGTTGCTAAGCCGCTGGTGAGGATATTTGCCTCCTCCCTCTCACAGGAGTCGTACCAGAGGATTGGAAGGAGGTGAATGTTGTTCCTCTTTTCAAGAAGGGTAATAGGGAAATCCCTGGCAATTACAGACCAGTCAGTCTTATGTCTGTGGTCAGCAAAGTTGTGGAAAGAATTCTGAGGGATAGGATTTATGACTATATGGCAAAGCATAGCCTCATAGTGCCAGAGACCCGGGTTCAATTCCCACCTCTGGCAATTGTCTGTGTGGAGTTTGCACATTTTTGCCCATGTCTGCATGGGTTTCCTCCGAGTGCTCTGGTTTCCTCCCACAGTCCAAAGATGTGCAGGTTAGGTGAATTGGTCATGCTAAATTGCCCGTAGTGTTAGGTGGATTAGTCAGCGGTAAATGTAGGGGGGGTGGTTGCTCTTCGGAGGGTCAGTGTGGACTTGTTGGCCGTAGGGCCTGTTCCCACACTGTAGGGAATCTAATCTTCATAGTGTGATTAAAGGCAGTCAGCATGGCTTTGTGAGGTGCAAATCATGCCTCACAAATCTTACTGAGTTCTTTGAGGAGGTGTCAAGATCGGTCGACAATGGTCGAGCAGTGGATGTGGTGCATATGGACTTCAGCAAGGCATTTGATAGGGTTCCCCATGGTAGGATCATTCATTAAAGTCAGTAAGTATGGGATACAGGGAGATTTAGCTCTTTGGATTCAGAATTGGCTGGCTGACAGAAGGCAGAGAGTTGTTGTAGATGGGAAGTGTTCTGCCTGGAGGTCAATGTTGAGTGGGGTCCCGCAGGGCTCTGTTCTTGGGCCTCTGCTCTTTGTAATTTTCATAAATGACTTGAATGAGGAGGTTGAGGGGTGGGTTAGTAAATTTGCAGATGATACAAAGGTTGGAGGTGTCGTCGATAGTATTGAGGGCTACTGCAGGCTGCAGCGCAACATATACAGGATGCAGAGCTGGTCTGAGAAATGGCAGATGGAGTTCAACCTGGATAAATGCAAAATTATGCATTTTGGAAGGTCTAACTCGAATGCTGAATATAGGATTAAAGACAGGATTCTTGGCAGTGTGGAGGAACGGAGGGATCTGGGTGTGCAAGTACATAGATCCCTCAAAGTTGCCACCCAAGTGGATAGGGTTGTTAAGAAAGCATATGGTGTTTTGGCTTTCATTAACAGGGGGATTGAGGTTAATAGCCGTGAGGTTTTGCTGCAGCTCTACAAGTCCCTGGTGAGACCACACTTGGAATATTGTGTCCAGTTCTAGTTGCTCTACTATAGGAAAGATACAGAGGCTTTGGAGAGGGTGCAAAGAAGGTTTACCAGGATGCTGTCTGGACTAGAGGGCTTGCCTTATGAAGAAAGGTTGAATAAGTTCGAACTTTTCTCTCTGGAGAGAAGGAGGAAGAAAGGAGACCTGATCGAGGTGTTTAAAATAATGAGGGGAATAGATAGAGTTAATAGTCAGAGACTTTTCGCCAGGGCAGGATTGACTGGTATGAGAAGTCATTAGTTTGAAGATATCAGGAGGAAGGAATAAAGGAGACATCAGAGGTGGTTCTTTATGCAGAGAGTTGTGAACACATGGAATGCGTTGCCAGCTGTGGTGGTGGAAGCAGAGTCATTGGGGGCATTTAAGCGACTGCTGGACATGTACATGGATAGCAGTGAGTTGAGGGGTGTGTAGGTTAAGTTACTATATTTTACATTAGGTTTAAATCTCGGCATGACATCGTGGGCCAAAAAGCCTGTTCTGTGCTGTACTTTTCAATGTTCATTGAATTTAATATAGTGTTTTTGTTATGTACAGAAACCTATGTATTAGAAATAAATAAGAATCTAACCATAGGTAAACAATGAAATGTTAACATACAACAACGATAGTTGAAACTTTAACCCCTTCTAAACTCCATAAACACACACACACAGAAAAACAAACAAAAAGTGATTTAGTGGAGGGGGAAAATTGGGAATCACTGATCAAAAGCACCAGTGCACAGAGTTTGTTGTGATGATCCTTCTACTTGCTAGGACTTCCTGTATTTCAATCTCTTTCTCCAGGTCCTTTTTGTTTTTTCACAGGAGACATAAGTAATAAGTAACCTTTCCTTAGTTATTGGTTACAGTAACTAGTGGGAGCAAGTAACTTTACAGTAGCAAGAGAGAGAGACACTAATTCCCTTCCATAGGTCCAAAAGCTTCTCACTGTATCATTCACCGCCCCAAATTGTTCAGTTATTCAGGAATCAAAAAACTGTTATCAGTCTGATGACCCATGATATCCACAATTCCATAAACCAATCAGCAACCTATTGCTGGGCAAATTATATTTGTATATACACCAAGTGCTGGACCAGCTCATCTTACACCTTCTCCACTGCTTGCAAAGTGTACACATTACCCACAATGGATTTCAGTAACTTGCTTTATAAAAGTATAGCAATTTCTTCCTCAGTCCTTTGTTGTAAAATAACACTTTTCCCATTTCCATCCACAATCCAAAATCAAGTAAAATAAAAAGATATGATCTATACATGTTAGATTTATTAATATCCAATAACATTTATTAGTAATTCAGCAGCAGCAACGATATCTTCAGTGGCAGCAGCAAGAACAGACAGCAGAGTGAGATAAGTAGAGGAATCATCAGACTGTAGAACTTTTAACTTATTCCTTGATTTTCCTAGTTTAATCTACAAATGACTTTAATGTAAACTATTACCTATTCCTTTGTTTTCTGACTACTCTACGAAGTAATGCTTAACTTTTTAACTCTCGTTTCTCTTACTACTTAAGTTTTTTTGTACCTAGATACCATGGTACCCATGATGGTACCATATGTGGCAACATTGTACACTTTTCACTGTACTCCTGTACTTGTATTTGAGTACATGTGACAATAAAATCTAAAATGTGAAAAATCTCAAAAAAGATATTTAAGGTGCCTACTTTTGATCTGAGAGAAACTGATGACTGCAGATGCTGGACAGTCAGTCGAAAGGTGTGGCGCTAGAAAAGCACAGCACATCAGGCAGCATCTGAGGAGCAGGACAGTCGATGTTTTGGCCTAATCAGGAAGGCGGGGTGGGGGGGGTTGGAAGGTAGAGGAATTCTCTTCCCAGGCAATGTTGGAAGCAGAATTATTGATTGTTTTTAAGACTGTTACATCAATCCTCGACTAACTCGGGAGTCAAAGAGACAGAAATCAAGATCATAGAAAAAGGGCCATTGTGTCAGCACCTGTCAAAAACAACCACAATATCAGAGTATTGGGTTAGGCAGGAATTAACTGAGCAAATGAAAATAAAGATCCTGTGCTGATGAGCATTATTAGCAGCATTTTTTTGAATTAGAGGACATCCTCCATTGTTTTCAAAACAAATGTAACTGGAATGTGGGGTGACACTGGCAAGACCATATCTATTTCTGTACCAAGTTGATCTGAAGTCATTAAAGATAACCACACAATGTGGTTTTGGAGGCCAGTGTAAGCCAGACCAGTTCTGGTACATTTCCTCCCTTCGGATAATGTTCATTTTTTCAGCTGAATAGATGTGAATGTCCACGCATATGAGATGTCAAATCTGTGCAAATGCACGGTATCGGTATTGATGTCTTTTTATGCCCAACTGTGGAAGCCAGCACATGTGCAATCAATAGGAGCACCAGTGTCAGCAGATAGTGCCTTCAATATCAGAAGCATGAACATGACTTCAATGCACAAGTAAAGTGGCACTACTTCCTGAAAATTTCACAGCACACTGGTTGAAAACTAGTGTCCTTCGGGGCAACATTAGTGAACCAGTTGAATGATTACAACACCCCAGCTGCTTTATTTACCAATTTCCTCATAGTCCATAAATTTAATCAATTCAGTTTCATAACTCCTACTATGAGAACTCAGTATTTTGATTTGCTAGTTGAGTGCCATATTAAGAAGCTGAAACTATTTCTAGTTAATTCACTGGGGGAGGAAATAAAACGACAGGACTTCGATTTAAATAACACATATACATGTTCCAAAACCGTTTCACAGTACTGCCTGCAAATTGGTAAAGTTGACTGAAGGCTGCATATTGGTTGGGAGACAAAAACTTGATTGCATTTTTAAAAATATTGTAATGGGGTCATTTACTGCCAACTGAATTAGCAGGCAAGGCCTCAGTTTCATGCTGTTTCTGAGAGGCAACATCTAAGTATGAACATATGAATTAGGAGCAGGAGTACAATGTTCAGTATTTTGAGGCTACTCCACCATTCAGTAAAATTGTGATTGACTGGATTATGGCCTCAACTCCACTTCCCTGCCTAATCCAATACTGTGGTTGTTTTTGACAGATGCTGACGCAATGGCCTTTTTCTGTGCTCTTGATCTCCATGACCCTTTGACTCCCTTGTTAGTCATGGATCTATGTAAGTGTCTTAAAAACAAGTTCCCTTAGGATCTTTGATTTTTCAATAACTCTACCTCCCCTTCTTTTAAGCTCCAATAGATTCAACCTAACCTGTATAATCCTCTCACATATGGTGATTCCATTATACAATTGTACTGATTCTTAAATATGGAGACCAAAGTTATACTCAATGCTCAGATGTGGTCTCATTAATACGCTGGACAAACGCTGCAAAACATCCCTACTTTTATATTCCACTCCCCTTCTAACAATAATAACATTCCATTTACCTGGACCAGCAGATTAACATTTTGTGGCTTATACACAAGGACACCCAGATATCTCTGTACCATATAATTCCATTTAATTAATTTGCTGATTTTCTATTCTTCTAGCTAAAATGGACAAGTTCACATTTTCCTACATTATACCCCATTTGGCAAATCTCTGCTTACATATTTAACTCACCTGTAACTCTTTACAGACTCCTTATTTACCCCTTCACAACTTAGAAGGACAAGGGCAGCAGATAAAAGGGAACACCGCAAACCAAAAGTGCACCTCCAAGTCACACACCATCCTGACTTGGAACCATAGCATTGTTCCATTTCTTGTCATTTTCATTATCCTGACAGCACAGTGCATTGTCCTTGAGATGTGAGCTGAAAGCTGACCTTTGGACTGTGAGCAGTAGCTTGTGTGTTAAAAGAAAATAAACAGGCTCTATACAAAGGCAGCCATTGTGGCAGGAAAAGGCCAGAGTTTGAACTGGTTTTTGAATTGCCTTTAAGTCAGAAGGATTGTGCCTGCAAAAGCTACAGGTTGGAGCTTTGATTGCCCCCTGATTACAGCTATAGAGACCTATAGCAAGGCCTTTTGAACCATCACATCCAAGCTGGTCAAAAACAAACCACCTGACTGCAGTTGTGGGTATATTTGCCAAGCTGGGAATTTGGTTTGCAGATGTTTCATCACCTTTCTAGGTGAAATCCTCAATCCTGTGAAGCCTCCTGTTAAGCGCTGCTATTCTGTGTCTTTTGGAATTCATTTGGTTTCATCCCCGCTGCTTCCGGTTGTTCGCTGCAGTGGTCGGTATAATGGGCCAGGTCAAATATACCGACCACTGCAATGAACAACTGAAACCGATAACCGAAAGCAGTGGGAATGAAACCAAATAAATTCCAGCTGACACAGTACAGCAGAACTTCACAGGAGGCTCCACAGCACTGAGGATGTCACCTAGAAAGGAAACAAAATGTCTGAAAACCAAATTCCCGGCTCAGCAAACATACCCATAACAACTGGGTGAAAGCTTTTCCTCACATCTCCTTTAAACTTTCTGTCCCCTTTATCTTAAATCTATGATCCCTGGTCACTAATTCCATCATCAAACAGAAAAGGTTCGTCTTGACTACAGGTTGTCCTCTTATTGTGAGCTTACTGAAAGTTTGGAAGATACAATCTCCATTATAAGAATTAAATGAATATTCCTCTGAGTCTACTGGAAAATATTTTCATGCATCGCTGTTGTCAGAAACCATGATCATGGAGTCCGCTTAAGTCAACAGACCCGTTACATCCCATTTCTTTTTCCTTTTTGATTTATCCCTTAACTTTATCCGTTTGTGTTGGTCTTTCTGCGAGAGTGGTAGCAAGACTTGAAGAGGATTGGCGAAATTAGATATTAATTAAATTACCTTATTATTTAACTTTGCTTTGCTAAAGTTACTGTATTATGAATAAATTGTTAAGTCCTTAGTTTGAGTCATAAACCCTGTGTCTAGTATCATTATTCAGAAAGACTGGTACTGGTTATTCAAAACGTCTGGTTAGAAATCATTGGGGTCAATTTTGAGGGTCAGATTATTTTAATTTTAGGGTGTTACAGGCACAATTTGGCTGTCTATCTCCATGACACATAACAACAATCTATCCAACACTTCTGCTCTATCAATTTTGAACCTATCTAATTATTTAGTTCCCTCCTCTGTCGTCATGTGAGCATTTCTCGCTTTGGTAAAATCTAGATGCAAAGTATTCATTTAACACCTTAGACATGTGCCTTATCTCCAGATGTAAATCCCTTTTTGGCCCCTCATCAACCCTATATCTTTTTACCAAACAAAAACAAGAACGGTGGTTACTGGAAATCTGAAAAAAAAAACAGAAATTACTTCAAATGAAGGATCACTGGATCAGAAACGTTAACTCTGCTTTCTCTCCACACATGAATTTCTCCAGGAATGTCTGTTTTTGATTCCTCCTTTTACCACCCTTTTACTATTTTATATGATCACATGTGGTGACTTTGGGTCACCACATCATGTTGGCTGCCAGTCTTTTCTCATAAGTCCTCTGTGTACCTTTGATATTCCCGTTCATTCCCAATTTTATTTTGAATCTTACAACTGCACATGTTGTACTTCAATCAACATCAATTGTTTTGTGATATTAAGAATTATTATAAACCATGCAGTCATCTATGGTGTTAAATAAAGGTATTTTTCAAACGCAAAGGTACATTGATTTGGAGAGGTCCTACACTACCTAACAATATAAAACTGAAACTTTGTGACTAATTTAATGCTTTGATTGCTAACCTATCGCCATCTTTGCTTACCTTTTGTCATTAAACTGTCACATGAAAGTACTTGAATGGTTTCAAAAATGATTGAGCCAAAATAAATGCAGTCATTAACCTGAATTATTATACTTGTTAATAAGTCAATGATCTGTGAAATTGAAATACAAAAGCAAAGAACAAGTCAAGATTATTAACACAGCGTGTAATTTAAAAATATATTGCCAACTGGAGCGCTCAACATTTCACTGTGCTACAAGTACACCTGAAACGAGTTAAGTTTCCATTTTAGAAAAAGAATTACTAAGATAGTTTCAATGCACAAATCCTGTTGGATCCCTGAGGATTTAGTGGTTTTCTATGATTTTAGCATTCTAGGATTTCCCCGAATGATCAAAATTATAAGTTTCATTGGCAATTATTTTGTCACTGATAATTTGCAAAGATTATTAGGAGCCAGTTAATGGGATATTACACTTTAAAATAACAAATTGAAGGAAGCCAAATAATAATTGCAACACCAAATCCTGGGATTTGCCTTATTATCTTTTTTACAAACGCTGACTGACCTGTTGTAATTTTAGCATTTTCTGTTTTTATTTTATATAGTTTTTACATAAAGTAGAAACTGTTTTCAGAGACAGCAGAGTCAGTAACCAGAAAACACAGATTTAAGGAGAACTATCAGCACTGGGAAGACCAAAAAAACTAAGCCAGGTGCAGAGATTTTTGTCTACAAGAGTTGTTATGCTGTGGAATTCAGTGACTGAAAGGAAGCTTGAAGAGGATTCAATAATAATTCACGGAATTCAATACTTAAAGGAGAAAAATATAAATAGTGTAGGAATAGTAGGCGCGGACCTGACTGGATAGCTCTTTTAAAGAGTCAGCACAGGTACAATGGTCAAATGATCTCCTTCTGCCCTGCATCATTCTTAGAGAGTAGAAGTCAGATATTCCCCACAGCAGTGGTATGAGAGGCAAATGTGACTTTTTTAAAATGAAAAATGGTTAGAATACCATTATTACACAACCTTTGCATTTTAAGGACACTGCAATTTGCAAGTCGTAGAGTCACTGAGTAACACATAACGAACCAGGTCCTTTGGCCTAAACTGGTCTATGCTAACTATGGTGCCCACACAGCTCATTCCAAATCCCACATATGGTCCATTTCCCTCTAAACTCTTCCCAACGTGTGCCTATCCAAATGTTTTTAAAATGTTGCTATTGTTCCTTCCTCAACCACTCTCTCTGGCAGACCATTCCAAATACATACCACACGTTGTGTGAAGAAGTTGCCTCTCAGGTTTTTCTTAAAAGACCTCTCACCTTAAACCTATGCCCTCGAGTTTTCAATTCCCCATCCCTGGGGAAAAGACTATATGCATTTTGAAGAAGGTGAGGATTGCAGATGCTGGAGATCAGAGTCGAGGGTGTGATGCTGGAAAAGCACAGCAGGTCAGGCAGCATCCGAGGAGCAGGAGAATCGACGTTTCAGGCATGAGCCTTCCTGCTCCTACCCCTGGCACACCAGGGGTCATAGCAGGAGAATCGAGAATTGTACTTTTCCAGCACCACACTCTCAACAATATGCATTAGGAGGGGATACCTCCTAATCTGCAAACTTACTAATCATGCCTTGTATGTTCAGATCATTTTTGTAAACAACAAATAACAAAGGTCCCAGCACCTACCCCTGTGGCACACCAGGGGTCATAGGCCTCCAGTCCAACAAACAACCTTTAACCATCACCCTCTGCTTTTTACCATCAAGCCAATTTTGAATCCAATTAGCTACCTATCCCATGCAAGTTTCAGGACTAGCCTGCCATGTGGGACCTTGTCAAAGACCTTACTAAAGTCCACATAGACAGCATCCACTGCCCTATCCTCATGTGTCCTTTGGTTACCTCTTCAAAAAATTCTAAAAGCTCCCCGGCTTGTCTCTGCTAACTTAATGGAACAACATTAGCCACTCTTCAGTCTTCTGGAACTTCACAAGTGGCTAAAGATAAAGCAAAAATCTCTGCAAGTCCATTTATCTAAAATAATAAATGTTTGCAACAAAAACTTCATATCACCAAATCTAAAACAAGATTTTGTGCATCACCACAATTGAAACTACTGTATTTAGATATTCTGAAAATAAAATCTTCCACGCTTAAATGATGGAAAATTCTCACCTGTTGAAATCTGTTGCAACTGCCTAGTTAGCACTTCACCATTAATGAACACATACAATGATACATAAGCAATTTCCAGTCTTTTGTTATTTAAAGGAATTGTGAAGTTGCATCAGAGAAAGGATTTTTTTGACAATTTTGTACATATTCGATTTGAAAATTGTTGGGATAGCTTTGGTTATTTTCATCCACATGTACACATAGTTTTTTTTCTTTTCATTCATGGGATGTGGTTGCGTTGGCTAAACCAGTTGTTATTACACATCCCTAATTGCCCAGACAGTGGTTTAAAGGCAACCACATGTTGCAGTGGATTTGGAATGACATGTAAGCCAGACCAAGTAAGGGCTGCAGTTTTCTTCCCAAAAGAACATTAAGTAAGCCACATGGGGTTCTTTTCCCAACCATCAGCAATAATTTCATGGTCGTCATTAGGCCCTTAATTCCAGATTTTTACTGAATTCAAATTCACCATATCTCATTCAAACACTTAATTAATTCAATTAATAAGTTCTGGATTAATTGACTAGCGATAATACTACAAGATCATCATTTCCCCTACTTTCCAGTGTAAACTGTACTTCCTAGTACATTCACTTTTGAAAGTAATAACAATCAAAAGTACAGGGAAATAAAAAGATAGATCTTTACACTACTTAAAAGTCCCTCTATCTCAGCCTTGATTATCCTTAAAGAAACAGTCTTGACAGCTCTATCCCTTCAAGAATTCCCTAGATTCGCTACCCTGAAAGAAAACATTCCTCTTCATCTCTATCTTAAATGGCACCCCTTTATTTTGAGACTATGTCCTCTGGTGAGTTTTGAGAAGATTTGTAGCTCAGGTTGAGGTTCTGAATGTAGGTTTGCTTGCTGAACCTTCCAGCTCAGCGAGCAAACCTCCACTATGTCCTCTGGTCCTAGAATCTCCCACAAGTGGAAACAATTGCTCCACATCTACCCTGTCAGGTCCTCTAAACATCTTGAACTTTTCAATAAGATTGCCTCTCATTCCCCTTAACCTGAATGTGTACAGGCCCAAACTACTCAATCTCTCCTCATAAGAAATTACATCCACGCCCAGGATCAGCCTAGTGAACCTTCCTGGGTCACCCCAATGACAATACAGCTGTCCTCAAAAAGAGTCCCAAAATTGTTCACAGCATTCCAGCTGTGGCCTGACTAGTGCATTGTACAGTTTTAGCAAGATTTCCTTATTTTCATATTCTATTTCCTTTGAAATAAACACTAACATTCCATTTGTCATCTCTGTTACTTACTAAACATTGATGTTAGCTTTTTGTGATTCATGCAGTGCTACCCTCAAATCCCTGTGCTACAGTTTTTCTTTATTTAAATAATATTCAACTCCTCTGTTCTTCTATCTGAAACAAACAATGTCATTTTCCCACAATATACTCCATATGTCAAGTTTTTGCCCACTCACTGACTATATTCCACAGTAGACTCTTTGTTTTGTCTTCACCACTTACCCTCACACCTACTTTTGTCATCTGCAAACTTGGAGAGTACATTCACTTCACTTATCCAATTCATTAGCATGTAGTAAAATGGAGCAACAATATTCTTAATATATTGTAAACAATAGTCACATAGATGGGTTAACTCCAGGAAGGGTAAGAGAGGTAGGCACCTAGGGCAGGAGACTTTTGTGGATATACCCATTTCAAACAGGTATGTTGTTTTGGAAAATGTTGGGGGTGATGGATTCTCAGGGGAACGTAGCACGATCAGCCAAGTTTCTGGTATTGAGACTGGCTCTAATGCAATAAGGGGTACATTGGCTTCCAAGAGGTCAATTGTGTTAGGGGATTCTGTAGTCTGAAGTACAGACAGACGTTTCTGTGGCCAACAGCGAAAAAGCAGAATGGTGTGTGGCTTCCCTGGTGCCAGGAGCAAGGATGTCTCAGAGAGGGTGCAGAATGTTCTCAAGGGGGAGAAGGACCAGCAAAAGGTCATTGTCCACATTGGAACTAATGCCATAGGAAGGGGAAAGGTTGAGATTCTGAAGGGAGATTACAGAGAGTTAGGCAGAAATTTTAAAAGGAGATCCTCAAGGGTAGCAATATCTGAATTACTCCCAGTGCTACGAGCTAGTGAGGGCAGGAATAGGAGGATAAAGCAGATGAATGTGTGGCTAAGGAGCTGGTGTATTGGAGAAAGACTCACATTTTTGGATCTTTGGAATCTCTTTTGGGGTAGAAGTGACCTGTACAAGAAGGATGGATTGCACCTAAATTGGAAAGGGACTAATATACTGGCAGGGAAATTTGCTAGAGCTGCTCAGGAGAATTTAAAGGTGGGGGGGGTGGGACCCAGGGAGATAGTGAGGAAAGAGATCAATCTGGGACTGGTACAGTTGAGAACAGAAGCGAGTCAAACAGTCAGGGCAGGCAGGGACAGTTAGGACTAATAAATTAAACTACATTTATTTCAATGCAAGGGGCCTATCAGGGAAGGCAGATGAACTCAGGGCATGGTTAGGAACATGGGACTGGGATATCATAGCAATTGCAGAAACATGGCTCAGGGATGGGCAGGACTGGCAGCTTAATGTTCCAGGATAGAAATGCTACAGGAAGGATAGAAAGGCAGGCAATACAGGAGGGGGAGTGGCATTTCTGATAAGGCAAACACCTGTGCTGAGGGACGATATTCCCGGAAATACATCCATGGGAGTTATTTGGGTGGAACTGAGAAATAAGAAAGGGATGATCTCCTTATTGAGATTGTATTATAGACCCCCTAATAGTCAGAGGGAAATTGAGAAAGAAACTTGTAAGGAGATCTCAGCTATCTGTAAGAATAATAGAGGATTTTAACTTTCCAAACATCGACTGGGACTGCCATAGTGTTAAAGGTTTAGATGGAGAGGAATTTGTTAAGTGGAACAAGACAATTTTCTGATTCAGTACGTGGATGTACCTACAAGAGAAGGTGCAAAACCTGATCTACTTTTGGGAAATAAGGCAGTGCAGGTGATTGAGGTGTCAATGGGGGAGCACTTTGGGGCCAGTGACCATAATTCTATTAGTTTTAAAATAGTGATGTAAAAGGATAGACCAGATCTAAAAGTTGAAGCTCTAAATTGGAGAAAGGCCAATGTTGACGATATTAGGCAAGAACTTTCAAAAGCTGATTGGAGGCAGATGCTCGCAGGTAAAGGGACAGCTGGAAAATGGGAAACCTTCAGAAATGAGATAACGAGAATCCAGAAAAAGTATACTCCTGTCAGGGTAAAAGGAAAGGCTGGTAGGTATAGGGAATGCTGGATGATTAAAGAAATTGAGGGTTTGGTTAAGAAAAAGAAGGAAGAATATGTAAGGTATAGACATGATAGATTGAGTGAATCCTTAGAAGGGTATAAATGAAGTACGAATATACTTCAGAGGGAAATCAGGAGTGCAAAAAGGGGACATGAGATAGCTTTGGCAAACAGAATTAAGGAGAATCCAAAGGGATTTTAACAAATACATTAAGGACAAAAGGGTAACTAGGGAGAGAATAGGACCCCTCAAAGATCAGCAAGGTGGCCTTTGTGTGGAGCCGCAGAAAATGGGGGAGATACTAAATGAGTATTTTGCATCAGTATTTACTGTGGAAAAGGACATGGAAGATATAGACAGTAGGGATATAGGTGGTGACATCTTGCAAAATGTCCAGATTACAGAGGAGGAAGTGCTGGATGTCTTGAAACAGGTAAAGGTGGATAAATCCCCAGGACCTGATCAGGTGTATGTGAGAACTCTGTGGGAAGCTAGAGAAGTGATTGCTGGGCCTCTTGCTGAGATATTTGTATCATCGATAGTCACAGGTGAGGTGCTGGAAGACTGGAGGTTGGCAAACGTGGTGCCACTGTTTAAGAACAATGGTAATGACAAGCCAAGGAACTATAGACCAGTGAGCCTGACATCGGTGGTGGGAGAGTTGTTGGAGGGAATCCTGAGAGACAGGATGTACATGTATTTGGAAAGGCAAGGACTGATTAGGGATAGTCAGCATAGCTTTGTGCATGGGAAATCATGTCTCACAAACTTGATAGAGTTTTTTGAAGAAGCAACAAAGAGGATTGATGAGAGCAGAGCAGTACACTTAATGGTAAGGTCCTAGGGAGTGTTGCTGAACAAAGAGACCTCGGAATGCAGGTTCGTAGATCCTTGAAAATGGAGTCGCAGGTAGACAGCATAGTGAAGAAGGCGTTTGGTATGCTTTCCTTTATTGGTGACAATATTGAGTACTGGAGTCGGGACGTCACAGGACATTGGTTAGGCTACTGTTGGAATACTGTGTGCAATTCTGGTCTCCTTCCTATCGGAAAGGTATGAAACTTGAAAGGGTTCAGAAAAGATTTGCAAGGACGTTGCCAGGGTTGGAGGATTTGAGCTAAGGGGAGAGGCTGAACAGGCTGGGGCTGTTTTCCCTGGAGTGTCGGAGGATGACGGGTGACCTTATAGAGGTTTCCAAAATTATGAGGGGCATGGACAGGGTAAATAGACAAAGTCTTTTCCCTGGGGTTGGTGAGTCCAGAACCAGAGGGCATAGGTTTAGGGTGAGAGGGGACAGATATAAGAGAGACCTAAGGGGCAACGTTTTCACGCAGAGAGTGGTACATGTATGGAATGAGCTGCTAGAGGAAGTGGTGGAGGCTGGTACAATTGCAACATTTAAGAGGCATTTGGATGGGTATATGAATAGAAAGGGTTTGGAGGGATTTGGGCCGCTTGCTGGCAGGTGGGATTAGATTGGGTTGAGATATCTGGTCGACATGGACGGGTTGGACCGAAGGGTCTGTTTCCATGCTGTAGATCTCCATGACTATGACTAATTGTGGTCCCAGTTCGCATTCCTGTAGCATTCCACTAATTACAGTTTGCAATCTAAAGATGTCCCCTTTATCCCAACTCTGTCTTCTATTAGTTAGCTAATCTCCAAACATGAGAATGTACTACCCCAACAGTATGCGCAGTATATAATCCTTTGCCTTTTGGAAATCCAAATATATTACATCTACAGATTTTCAGCCTGTTATCTTTTCAAATGAATTCTAGCAAAAATGTGAGACATGATTTCCCCATCTTGAAGGTATGATGACTCTGTTTAATTACATTATGCATTTCTAAATGTCTGCTATTATATCCTTTATAAGAGACTCCAGCATTTTTCCAATCACAGATGTTAAGCTGTAATTACCTGATTTTTGTCTCACTCCCTTTTTGAATAAGGATATTACACTTGCAGTTTTCCAATTCTCTGGGGCTATCTAGAATCTAAGGATTCTTGGTAAGTTGCTACCAGTGTATCTACTACTTTTGTACCTACTTTTTATAATAGTCTAGAATGTAATACATCAGATTCAGGCAACTTATCAGCCTTTGGTCCCATTAGATTCCCTAGCATTTCTTTCTCTGGTGATAGTCATTGTATTTATTTGCTCCCCAATCAACAATTATTTAGTACTTTTGGAAAGCCTGTTCGTGAATTTGTATAACTTACATCCAGAAATAATTGGTTAAAAGTAGTCATTACTCCACATAAATTGGGACCGTCATAATATTAAGGGTTTAGAGGGGGCAGATTTCTTGAAATGTTTCCAGGCAATGCTTTGTATCAATATGTAGAAGGCCCAACTAGGGATGGTGCAGTGCTGTATCTGGTTCTGGGGAAAGAAGCCAGACAAGTGTTCGATAGCGACCAGAACACGGTGCAGTTCAAATTTGTTCACAAACAACAATAGTACATCTAGACCACTATGATGTAGTGATAGAGTTAAAGTGTCTCAGAGTTCCTGGATCAACATATCAGTGAATAAGCTAGAAAGTTGTATAAACAGATATGTCACTGTTATTGATATGCAGGTCTCATACTGTCCTCTCAAAAGTGAAGGAAACATTCACGGTTTATATGGAAACTGTTGGCAGATCTAGTTGTAGAAAATCACTCTACCATTGGGCAAATGTGATACATGAATTTCACTGCCATTGTATGCCAGCTATGTAAGCCATATGTTCCAGAGACTGATGGATTGTATGAAATAGCATATCCTTTCAGCTGTTCTTAACAGGCAGGGTATGGGCATACTTAACCAGCCTGGGCTTGCACAACATAGAAAAATGATCTGGAACTTTGCCTAGTCAGGATGGTTCTTGAGTCTGATAGGAACATCTAGGAGACCTCGCAAAACTGGAATCAATGGGTAGGGGGGGGCAAACTCTCTCCTAATATACCAGGGACATAGAAACATGGTTGTGGGTATGGATGCCAGTTATCTCAGCTCCAGGACATCACTACAGGAGTTCGTCAGGGTAGTGTCCTCGGCTCAACCATCTTCAGCTGCTTTATCAATGACCTTCCCTCCATCTTAAGGTCATAAGTGGGGATGTTCACCAATGATTGCACAATGATCAGGACCATTTGCAACTCCTCAGGTATTGAAGCAGTCAGTCCATGTTGAAATGCAAAAAGATCTGGACAATATCCAGGCTTGGGCTGACAAGTAACATTTGTGCCACAAAAATGCCAGGCTATGACCATCACCCATGAGAGACAATCAGTGAATCCCCCACTATCAACATCCTGGGCATTGCCATTGACCAGAAACCAACTAGACTCGCCACATAAACACAGTGGCTACAAGAGCAGGTCAAAGGCAAGAATACTGCAACGAGTAACTCCCCTCCTGACTCCCTAAAGCCCATCCATCACTTACAATGAAGTCTACAATTCCAAGTACTTTACACAAGTTGTCTAGCTGGCCTTCCCAGATGCGAATACACAGAGACAGAGTTCATCTGTCATATTATTAAATAAAGATTTCGAGGCATCTTTGGTTTTGTTAATAAGACAAATATAAGATAAGAAATATTAAGTCTAGCAAAATGACTCATTTGTGGGGGATAGCAAAGCATGTTCATTATTATGTGAAGAAAGTTATGATCAGATTTATTTTATGTAATCGTAACCTGCTACAAACTCTGTGACGCTTGTTTAAAAGTTGCTTGCAATGTTATTTATAAAGACAGGCTGACTGTTGAGAGATGCAGACACAGGGAAGTTGACTGACATGGGTCTGGAGAATCTCTTGAGGATGGGCGGAGTCATTGGAAAATGAAATGAAGTAACTGCTTTCCGAAACCGTCAAATTGCAGTATAGCAGTATCAAAACAGTATAATGATAGGATATTTGAAGCATTTAAGGCTCAACATACAGAGGAAACTGCAGAAGACATTGCAGCTAAAGATACTGTCCTCCCAATTATACACCTGGACATTGTTCAAACAATATGATCTTGACGACATTAGCTGACGTCAACCCCTAAACATTAATTTAGTTCTTGCTCATTTTTGAGCCAAAATAAAACTGCTGCCCAAAATAAAACTTCCTAAATTTATACAAGCTTACTTCCAGTGGTTAACTTGGGTGAATACTCCCCATCACATACAGCTTTGGCCTCACTAGCGAAAAAATAGGCAGTCGTGGAATTATAAATCAGTCTCATTCCGTACTTGTAAGCGAATCTGTGATTTTCAGCAAAGTTTGATACAAGATGCATGTTAAACATGCTTGGCCTTGAATCAAATATAAAATTCAAGAAATTTCCCTTTTAATACACACAAAAAACTTAAATAGCATAGGGACCAGAGCAGAAGTGCTCTGTTCCTGTGCAATTTAAATAATCTCATCTCTCAGGATGTATAATCAGTGCAGTTATCCGACATACCAGTCAAAATTAGCTTTTGCCATCACTAAATCAACAGACAGCGACACCAGTGAAAATAACCCCTCTAAATCAAGAGGAAAGTGACAGTGGAGAAAATTACACAGCACACCAGCCATCACTGGATTAATTAAACTGACCAAAAACTTGTGCCGACAGCTTTCAAGCAAGGGCTGTTAGGTAAATTATGTTTGTACTTTTTAAATTACACTTGTCATGCACTGTAAAACTCAAGATATAAAGAGACAGAATTCCATTTTCCTTGAAAACTTGGGTTATAACTCAAAAGAATGAAAAAGATCTTCTTCAATCCATCTTTGTGAAAGGGAATCTATATATATTCTAATTACCATAAAATGGGGCATACAAGTCGCAGAATTCGTTGTGATTCAAGAAATTAAATTAATGCTGGAGATCATTACACATGAAAATGCACTGAACTATCATGTGCTCCATCAACATTACCAAAACAACAGATGCACTTTACATTTACTTTTACACCTTTATTTAAATTGTGGATGATTAACATCAGCAGTAAGTGATTGGCCCAGATCGCTTGTTGTTGGATTGTATTTTTCATGGCTCAGATTTTGTTCAAAACACATTGGTATCTAAACAGTACAATTAATAATGCACAAATTTTTCTGCATCTTGCAAATTAGATTAGATTAGATTCCCTACAGTGTGGAAACAGGCCCTTCGGCCCAACAAGTCCACTCCAACCCTCCGAACAGTAACCCACCCTGACCCATTTCTCTCTGATTAATGCACCCATAAAATGCATCTGTGATTTCTCATGAAGTCACAGCAACTGTTCATTAATTTAACTTGAGAAGTTAAAACTAATAACTAGCAGCGAATGTGATTTTAATGAAGTGATAATTATCATTGCATGTCCATTCATTAAGTCCTCAACATTTGATAACAAAGTTATCAGCGATTGCTAACCAACACTCCTTACTCAGAGGGAACAATAACAAGAATGGGGTCTGACTATTTTAGGTTGGTTTGAGATTTTAAAAGTTTAAGTTTTAACTCTTCACATTATTTCTGACTTTCTCTTTCTGTCTTTTTTTTAAAATGCAATCTCTATTTCTCTCTGAATTTATCTCTTTCTGAGATCTCCTGTTCATTTCTCAATCCTAAAGACTCATTTCAGATAAAAAGTTTATTCCATTGCACACGAAGATCCCAAACGCTCTGCTGCGTCTGTTCTTTCAGCAGCTTTGTGAATGAAAACTGTTAAAATATAAACATAAACTCACAAGTCTAACTGAAAGATCAAGCCAAGAGAGGTCCCTACTCTGACAAAACCGGAATATAGTTCCATGTAAAATCACATACCATCTGTCAGTCCTAATACCAATAATCCATTAATTAAGCGTCAAACTAATCAAAGCAAATTTCAAAGCATAAAAATGCAGTGCTTAAAAAGTAAACTACAATACTACATAGAGTCTAGAATTTGATTCCTGTGAACAAGGTGGGATATTTGCTTGTATGGCACAGGTTCTTCAGTAGACGATAGCTCTGAATAGTAACAGGGCTTCAGAATTATTCTGTGGTAGAAGGTCATTCAGCCCATCGTGTCTGCACTAGCTCTCTGAGCACTTTAACATCATGCCAATCCCTTCCCTTATCCCATAAGATGCCAGTTATAATATATTAATTGCGCAAATCTTGCAGTCCGTGCAATATCGTTTCTGTATTAATGTGTAGAAAAATGGGATATTGCCTCAATAAAAGCCCTGGAAATTCTCAACACTTGGCAAAAAGAGCAACACTAGCAAAGGAATGGGCAAAGAAATTTCCTGGAGTTTGCAACATGCAAACCTAATAGTTTGACCAAAGAAAAGTACGGATAACACCTGTAGAAATGTTAACTGACTAGGAAGGCATTAAGAACAGATTATTAACTTCAGTTAGCAAAATTAAAACATACCAGATTTTAACTGGTCAATGGAGATACATTGATGACAAAGCAGGAGACAATTTCTCAACTAGTTGTCACAGTTGCTTCCAAATCAAACTAATTGATGGAAGGACTCAGAGCTGATGTTACTTCCTCAGTGGTATCTGGGTCTTGCATCCTGACTTGGAGCTATACTGCTGTTCCTTAACTGTCCCTGTGTCAAAATCCTGGAAATCCTTTTTTAACAGGACTATGGATATCACTATGTTCATGAAATGCAGCTGTTCAAGACGGCAGCTAATCTACCACCAAGGCAATTGAGGATGGACATGAAATGCACACCCTCATTCCATGGAATGAATAATAAAAAAATCCTCAGTAAGCAATTTGTTTTATCAATGTGATAGCATTGGCCTTGAAAGCTGGGAAAGTGAGAACTATTTTACTCGCACTTCAGCTGACAGAGAATCTGCAAAACCTGATTTCTAAGATCAGTAGCAGTAAATATTAAGAAATACAGCTAAGTAAAACCTGACACTTATTGTTTGATTGCTTCCTATGGTTGTAATTTCAGCATTGTAAACATACCATCTGCTATTTGCTATTAGGAATGTGCCCATAATTTCAATAGTTATTGTCACCATCCATGTTTGTGACAATGTGCCACCAAAACAGGTAAATATTATTCGCATGCACAATGGCCAATAAACATATGATGCCAGTTATAATATATTAATTGCGCAAATCTTGCAGTCCGTGCAACAAATAATTGATGCACTGATTTCAGTTGCAGCAGCGTGATGTATTTATCTAAGTGCTCATATGCCTGATGAACGACTAGCAATTTTCGGTGTCCACTGATCAAGTAAATTTTATGTAGTTTTTTAAAATATATTGGTTATTTTGATTTCCAGTTCATATTAATACCAGCACTCCTGATCTTTGGGAGCTCACCACCAGTTTCTCAAAGGTAATTAAAGATGGGCAATGGCAGAAGCAATTTTCTGGGGGATTTGGGTGGGAAGAAGAGACTGGGGTGGAGAATGGGGTTGAGGGAAAATTCTCAGCAACAGTCCAGCATTATTTCTAGCTAGTTTTTATCTTTTAAAACAGGAATTTATGTGTGCATTATGGAGGTCAGTTGAACGTACTAACTTTGTATCGGTTAAGACAAAACATGTATTATAAAAGCACCACCTTCTCAGATAATGTCTTGTAGACTTTAGAAAAACATCTCTCCCCAGCAGAGGAGAGAAACTGCTTTGTCTCCCTGCTCGACATGGACGGTCCAAGATGGTACAGCATAGCACCTTGAAACCAACTAATACCAATCATGGTTCTCACACAATGTTAATGTGGGGGTGATGTGTACTGGAGGAGGTATATCTTTCTTTCAACTCGAGCTCCACTAAACAGGATAACTCAGCCACAGCAGTATCAGATGGCACGGCAGGAGACGGGGTGGGTGTTTGTGTGTCTGTGAATGAGAATCAGTTGTTTGTGTGAGGGCTTGCAATATTGAGATGCCTGAGAGTCAAGGATGTGTGTCACTGAGGTCAGAGCTGCCGGTGAAGAACAGAGGAGGTGGCAATCAATGAGGTAAGGTTAGGAAGGAAGGGCTGGCAACAAGGGAGGCAGTGTGTTGGGGAGAAGGGCTGTTGGTTGGCTCATGGTGGGGGTGAGGGAAAATTCGTCCCAGTGAGAGCTGTAGAGTTAGTGAGTTAAGTGATAGCGGCACCATGGTACAGGATGCCATTCAAGTGGAGGGGAGCAAGAAGGAATATGATAGTAGTAGGGACAATATAGTGAGGGGAATTGACACTCTCCTCCACTGTCAGGAGCCCATGTTCAGGAGACTGTATTGCCTGTCCAATGCTCCTGTTTGGGACATCTGCTCAAGGCTCGAGAAGGAGTGAGAGGGAAGAGACCTAGATTTAAGGTATGGGCAGAAGCTTTCGTGGAGATACGAGGAAAAATTTTTATATCCCGAGAATGATGGAAATCTAGAACTCACTGCTTATAAGGATGGTAGAGGCAGAAACCTTCACCATTGGAAAATAGGATTAGAATAGTTGTGTGGTCAGTTTTGACCAGCACAGCCATGATGGGCCTTTTTCTGTACTGTAGATCTCTGTAACTATGAGGGATGATTTTTCTAGGCCTTCAAACTATCCGGAATCCTGCTATTCCAGGTGCAATTCATAGCTTGTAAAAACCATGATTTGCCTGTTAATTTAGGTTCAATTTTCATTGATTCTGATTCGTGTTAAAGATACAATGACTGAAATTTTGTCTGGCAATTGCTCCATTGTACATCTTCAGTTCTTTGATTTACAGATCCACACAAAGTTCTCAAGAACAGTCCCAGCCAAAGTTCCATCACTTTTTGCAAGTGCATCTATATTGTATTATTCATAGAGTCATAGAGATGTACAGCATGAAAACAAACCCTTTGGTCCAACTCCTATGTATGATTATGCTTGACATTCAAGCCCAAGTAATACATTTGTAAGAATGATTTTGTCATTCCATCAATCAAATGGCTCAAATGTGAATGAATTGTTTGTGTCAGGGCTTGCATTATTGAAGAGCTTGTGAATCAAGGGTATCTGTCTCTATGTCCGTTTGATTTCCCTGAACATCAAAGAAAACTCTTCATAATTTGCTCAAATTCACAATCTTTGACATAGGAACATACCTTCAGAACAAAATAATTTAGGATGCAGATGAGGTGAAACTCCTTCCCTCAGAGGTTTGTGAATCTTTGGAATTCTTTACCCAAAAGGATTATGGAGCATCAAGCATACAGGTTTTGAGACACAGAGTTTGTTTTCACTGGGTCAGTCATAGAAATGTACAGCACAGAAAGAGACCCTTCAGTTCAACTCCTCCATGCCAACCAGACATCCTCAATAAATCTAGTCCCATTTACCAGCTTTGCCCTCTATCCCTCTAAAACCTTCCCATTCATACGCCTATCCAAATGCCTTTTAAATATTGTAATTGTGCTAGCCTCCACCAATTCCGCTGGCAGCTCATTCACGTGTGAATTAAAAAATATAAATAATGGACAGCAAAGAGAGGTTTGGACACTGATCATACTGAATAACTTAGTAGGCTTAAGGAGCAATAGGATCTGCTCTGCTCTTATTTCCCATGTTCAATTTAAAAGTTTTCAAACTTTGTGAAGTAATGTACTTACATTTACTATGTTCTTTAAAAAAATGGAAGCTTTGAACCACTTCAATATGACATGAAAGATGATTCATGAAAGCCAGATGCTTCATAAAAAAAACACAATAAAAACATTGAATATCAGAGAGACTAAACAATAATGAAGTTCTGAGCCCAACGACACTACAAGTAAATAATTTGCAGAAGTATCGTGCAGTCTGATTCAAGTTCAAGGTCTATTATCAAACTAAAATCAATAAAATCCTTCAACAAACAACACAAGGCAATGAAATAAAAACTACAACATTGACTGTGCTGCTATACCCCAGGCCCAAAAAAACCAAATTTCTTCACAATAATTGCACATGGACAGCTTAGAATGAATTCACCATTTACAGAATGAAAGAACATACTCTGGTAAATTAGTTTTTCTATGACATTTATCCAGCATTTCAACTCTCACTCTGCAACATATTCGTTCAGTTGGTAAATGTTTTAATAAAGTTGATATATCTGAGGCAAGTCAGGAGCATTCCATCACACTCCTGGCTTGTGCCTTGCAGATAGATGGCAGACAGGTTTCTTGGTGTCTGTAAATGTATTCTGCTTCGTACGTTGGCTTAGTGGTTAGTACTGTGCCTCACAGTGCCAGGGACCTGGGTTCAATTCCATCCTCTGGCAACTGTCTGTGTGGAGTTTGCACATACTTCCTCTGACTGTGTGGGTTTCTTCCAGGTGATTCAGTTTCCTCCCACAGTCCAAAGCCTTGCAGGTTAGGTGGATCGGCTGTGCTAAATTGCCCATAATATCGAGGGATGTGCTGGCTAGGTAGATTAGCCATGGAAAATGCAGGGTTACAGGGATAGGGTATGGGTATGAGTCTGGGTGGGATGCTCTTTGCAGGGTCAGTGTGGACCCAAATGACCTGCTTTCACACTGGAGGTTTTCTATGATAGCAGACAAAATACTAAACCACTTTCAAATCCAGTGTCAAAATTATTAGGAACTAATTTGATCAAAGCCCTCACATACAACTGACAATGATGCCTCAATTCCAATCTCTAAAGAACACAGTACTTTCCTTACAGCATACATACCTTTTGCCTAAAAGCTAAGGTGATGCTGCAGTGTTAATGTTATTGGACTAGTAAGCCAGAGTTCCAAGGATGCTCTGTAAAAACAGCAGCTGGTGGAATTTAAATTTAATAAATGAAACCATCTGTTGACCATGACACTTTGTTGGAACAGTTACCTAGTTCAGTAATCTTCTTCAGGGAAGAAAGACTGTCACCTATACCTGGTCTGGCTTACTTGTAACACCTCACCTACAGCAATGTGGTTGGCTTATAAGTGGCCGAGAGAGCCCTCAGTTGTATCACATTGTTAAATCAAAAGAAAGATCACCAATCTAGTCACTGAAAATAACGACACTGGAATCCCAGCCCTGTCAACTCTTTAAAGTCCTGCCTGCCAACATTTTATACCTAGTGCCAAAATTGGGAGAGTTGACTTACAGATTAGTCAAGCAATAGCTTGAGATAATCATATTCATGGAATCATATCTTAAAGGGAAAGCTCAGACACCACGTTCATAATCTCTGTGTATGTCCTGTACCCCCCCAAGAGGACAAACTCAGCAGGGGTGACAGAACAGCGGTATACAGTTGGAAGGAAGTTGTTCTAGGAGTCTTTAACATCCAGATCCTTTGAAGATTTACAGCATCAAATCAAATATGGGCAAGGAAATAACTGACCTGAAATTGAATTGGGCTAGCCACATAAATACAGTGGCTACAAGAGCAGGTCTGGGAATACTACAACATATAACTCATCCCCTGACTCCCCAAAGCCTGTACACCATCTTTTTGGCACAAGTCAGGAGTGTGATTGAATATTCACCACTTGTCTGGATGAGTATAACTCCAATACCACTTAATAAGCTCGCTTGATTGGCACCAGTTTCCACTCCTTCCACCACCAATGTTCAGTAGCTGCGGTGTACACTATCTACAGAAACAATACAGTAATTCAGCTTCAACAGCATATTCCAAATCCACGACCACTTCCATCTAGAAGGACAAGGGCAGCAGATACATGGGAACACTACCACTTGCAAGTTCTCTTCCAAGCCACTCACCATTCTGACGTGGAAACGTATCACTGTTCATTCAATATCATTGGGTCAAAATTGAATTCCCTCCTGATGGCCTTGAGGGTCTACCTACAGCACAATGACTGTAGCAGTTCAAAAAGACAGCTAAACGCCATCTTCTCAAAGGCAACTAGGATGGGCAATAAATGCTGGCCAGTCAGGTAGCAAAGCCCACTGTCCCACTAGTGAATAAAAAAAACCTGCAGTTTACCACTGAGCTGCTTTTCCCCAATCTCCAATAAATGATAAATCAGTTCTCCATGTTGAACACTAAATTCAACCTCTAGTCTTGCATTAATAAGGCAATGCAGTTTCAGATTAAGAAATCTCCCTTTGAAGATGCAAGCGAGAAGAATGTTTTTCTCAGACGGTGGTTATTTTGTGAAATTCTCTTCCGCAGAAAGCAGTGGACACTGTGTCAGTGTTTATTCAAGGCAAAGTTAGATAGATTTTTGATAACTGTGATGTCAAGGTCCTTGTATATCAAGAATAGACAACTAAGGACAGCGCCATCACATAAGGCTGATAGTATCCTAGAACACATCCGGAAGATAGAACATACAAACACTAAAATCATGCCTTTCAGCTCAACCTATCTGAACTCACATTTAACTTTCACAATTTCTGATACCTTGATCCCATATTGCTACATGTACTGATCCAATCAAACGTTAGCTTAAGCCTGTATCCCCAGTACAAACAGTTTCCTTGAAAGCATATGGGGATATGAGAACACATTGTATCCTTGCAACGGTAACATGTTCTAATAAGGACAGAAATTTGGAAAAATAATTCTTTGGATATCTCCGTGGTACAATTATACTGATAAAATCAAAAAGAGATCCAGTGATGGTTCATTCGTCAATAACAAACATCTCGATGGTGGGACAAAACATAAAAGCCAATAGAAAGCTGAATAACATATAACAAGAGCATGAGCCTATAAGGTAAAAAGCTAAATATTACAGATGCTGGAAATCTAAAACAAACAGTGCTGCAAATACTCCACAGATTCTGCAGCAGTTGAATAGGACTCTTTAGAAGGTAGAAATTTTATTGGGTTAGAAGAGGAAGGAAGAGGAAAAACAAAAGATAAAGTCTGATTATGGAATAGATAGGAAAGATTAAATGACAAAGATTCATCAAGTACAAGAAGCAAAATGGAAAGCACTGAAAGTGAACAAGGTTAAAGAGACAAATGGAAATCCCAATGGAAAGAGAAACTTCTTCAAGGTAGGCATTCTGCAAGAATATAATCCATCACAATTTTACCTTCCTTCAGTTCTGAAGGATTATTTTTTCACTCTTATGTTAATCCTATGTCTGTCTCTCTCTCTCTATAAATTCTACCAGATCTGCAGAGTATTTCCAGCAGTTCAAGTTTTTCTGTTGAGTACTAGGCAACACTTTCCAGGAAGGAGGCCTACTTATAGCACCAAAGATGATGTGGGTATGAAGATGCATTGGCAAGGAACTGAGATCATTGAAAAATATGGGGGATGATAGATGCACATTGTTGCCAAGGATGTGAAAGATCGGAACAGATTGTGGAATGGGAGGGTGGTTTACGTGGATGGGTATACACATTGGGAAATATTTCTGGTCAACAGGCAGTATTGTAAAGGCATTTACACCTGGTTAAAGCTATTCTCACCTTCCTTAAGCTGCTGAGTTTGCCAGAGCCTGGAAAACCTGACTCTGGTTAAAAATAGAATGGCCATTAAACCATATATTTAAATATTCATGAAGAAGGGCTGATGCCCGAAACGTCGATTCTCCTGTTCCTTGGATGCTGCCTGACCTGCTGCGTTTTTCCAGCAACACATTTTCAGCATATATTGAAATAACCAATCCAATTTCTGAGTGGCTGCCCCTTGTCCTGCAAGCCCAAACTGAGTGGATTGTTGCATTTTATCCTCTAATATGGCTCTGCTTTTCTTGACAGTTGAGATTCAGCCTGAAGTCACCAAAGAATACGGAATAGCCACAATTCATCAAGTTAGGTGCTACATATGTTATGATACTACAAATAACAAATAACAAATGCACAACCTAGATCATTGAAATCTTCATCTTTAAAATGAAAAGACATCAAACTTCAAGTACTGAATGTAACTGGGGAGTAACAAGGAAAAGATAAAAAGGCAGCACAAAAAGCTGATTAACAATAATCAGTATAATTGCAATGCTACAAATAAATTTTGGGAAAATAACTGACAGGTAGTGAAAATAAATATTGCTCCTTGTTTACTTGATAAATATGATGCCCACAAGAGAATCTATTTTAGTTTGCGTAACTTTGGAAAGACACAGTTCAAATACTACTTCATAAAATTCAATACCAAGGTGATCATATTTTAGATGCTTACAAAATGTATGACATCAATACAAAACAGGAAAGTACTAATAAATAACTAGACTGCCCATGTTTTGTCTCCCTTGTGTTATATTGTTGTCATGGAGTCATCCACATCATTTTATGGTGGTTCAATCAATCATTGGCTGTTAAACTCTTAGATGCTGGACTCCTTTCTTTAATCAGATCTTCAACTGAGCAGAATGCAGCTCTGGGACTTGATGTATACCAGTCCAAAGACAGTAGACAAGCTCGATGTTAGCCTGATACACAAATTATAGAACTGTTCATGTTATGAGTAAAATGTAAATGCTTCTGGTGCATTTTTTTTAAAAATCATTCATAGGACATGGGTGTTGCTGGCTTCACCAACATGTGTTGCCCAGCTGTAGTTGTCCTTGAGGAAATGGTAGTGAATTGCCTTCTTGAAACAACCTCACTCTGTAAAAAGTTTTTCTCGCACATCTTATTTAAAGTTTCCTCCTCTCATCTTAAACTAATGTCCCCTAGTATTTGACATTTCCACCCTAGGAAAAACTATCTACTCTATCCATGCTTCTCATAATTTTGTATACTTCTATCAGATCACCCTTCAGCCTCCAACGCTCCACATTTGACCAATCTCTCCTTATAGCTAATATACTCCATTCCAATCAACATTCTGGTAAATCTCTTATACCCTCTCCAAAGCCTCCATATCTTTCCTATAATATGGTGACCAGAACTGCACTCCAAATGTGGCCAAACCAAAGTTTTGTATAGCTACAAATATGACTTGCCAACTTTGATACAAAATGCCCTGACCGATGTAGGCAAGTATGCTGTATACTTTCTTATGTACCGCTTTCATGCTGCACCACTTATCCACTTGCATTGCCACTTTCAGGGGGCTATAGACTTGCACCCCAAGATACGTCTGTATATCAATGCTCCTAAAGGTCCTGACATTTTCTGTATACCTTCCTTTCACCATAAGGAAGGCAGCATAATATTGCAACCGTTTTAGGCACTTCCATATTATCCAATCTGATTGCTGGAGGGTCAACTTTTGAACTTTCAATTTGATTTGTGCTAAAGAACACCCAATTTTGTCAAACTTCCCATCTTGCATTCATCAGAACAATTTGATAGGACACCAATAAAAGGGAAAACCAACATTCATCCTGTCTGAGAGAGTCGGTTCATAAGTAAGCTCCAATTGGTACGAGTGCTGCCGTGGAAAATATAGCAGATATTGATAACTGACAGTTAAGAGCTAGGCTTCATTTAGATTTAAAACCAAACATATTCATTCTGATTGGTCAGATCATTGTCAAGAGAAATAAACAAGATTGGCCTTATCAGACCCTTGTAAATCAGGCTCAAGCCAATTGTTCATCCTTCAAATTTGATGCCACAATTGGGCACATGAAAGCCATCCTGCATGGTAACAGCTACACCGATCAGATATTTTCTTGCTGTGCCTCATGTAAATTCACAAAAAGAACCTGAGGGGCGATCATTCTTGGTTGGAAAAATGCCCAGTCTACCTCAGATTAAAAGATATTTTAAAAGTATGACCAACAGCTAAAATGAGCCATTTCACTCTGCTATGCAGTAGCAACACAATTCACAATTGAAGATGCAGCGCCAGCAAGGTAGGTACTGCCCAGGTTCCTGAGTCAATCCACTCCAGGCCAGCTGCATCCTTTTCTCTCTCTCCTTTCTCATCTTTTTCTTTCTCTTTATTCTTTTCTTCACCTTCTGATGTCACAGAGAAGCCGGATCAGTGTTGGCAGGGCATTGGGGGCAGTGTTGGTAATGCCTGGAGGGAGAGCTCCTGGCTGTGGTAGGCCGGAACATGGATTTGGGTCACTGGCTGAAGTGGTGACAGTGCCTGCAGCGGTGATTCCAGGTTGTATTAGTCCAAGTGTGGACTTGACAGGTCGTCGGCTACAGTAATGGAGTGTCCGAAGCAGGGAATCCTGACTATGGTAGGCCCAGAGCATGGTCTCGGGGACTCACTGGGTCTTTGGCTATTGCAGTGATGGTGCCTGGACTAGGGACTCCTGGCTGCAGTCGGCCTGAAGCATGGACTCCTCGAGACACCTTGAAGAGACCTTGCAGAAATGCTGGAGCTGCAAGTGAAAACATCTTGGTACAAAAGATGAAATCTATTCCTGCAAGTTCAAAATGGTGCTGGATTGTGTCGACAAAACAATTTTCACTGTATCTGTCTAGACATGTGACAATAAATACCTTACTCACTCACAAACAGAATGATGCCATCAAGTCAAAATAGACTTGACATTAATTAGTTATATGGTATAAGAATTTCTGTGGTGTGATGCCAAGTTAGACCACACATTCCAAAGACTGGTGGATTGTATCAAGCAGCATATCGCTTCAGCTCTTTGCAACATCTAAAAGGTACTGACTGCACCCAACCACCCCACAATGGTAAATTTTGCACCAGTATCCAACATTAAACATAAAAGCAAGTTACTGTAGATGCTGGAATCTGAACTGAAAACAAAAAGTGCTAGAGATCTTCTACAACTGTGGTTTCCCACCCACTTGTCGACAGGGCCCTCAACTGAATCCAGCCTATCATCCATGCTTCCATCCCTTGCCCCTTCCCATCACTCACAACAGTGTGATCAGGACCTCCTTCTCACTTTCACCCCACCAGACTCTGGATTCAAATGATCATTCTCTGCCATTTCAGACAATTTCAACAAAATGCCATCATCAAACACATCTTCCCCTCACTCCCCCTCTGCATTTTACAGGTATCGTTCCCTCCACGACACACTAGTCCATTCTTGTACCACCACCACCCCCTCCTTTCCATGGCACCTTCCCACATAATAGAAGGTGCAACACCTGCCCCTTCACCTCCTCCCTGCTCACCATCCAAGACCTAAGCAGTCTTTCCAGGTGAAGCTGCATTTCCAAGCTTGTGTGTATGCACTGTACCCAATGTGGCCTACTCTATTTTGGAGAAACTAAATGCAGACTGTGTGACTGCTTTGCAGAACTCCTCCGATCTGTGCGCAAGCATGAGTCTGATCTTCCTGTAGCTGGTCATTTTAACACAGTGTCTCGCTTGCATGCCCCTTGTTTGTCCTTGGTATGCTGCAACGTTTCAGGAAATCACAGCGCAAACAGCATGTCATCTTCAAACTAGGCAGTTTACAATCTTCTGGACTCAATATTGAGTTCAACATCTTCAAATTCTGAACTAATCCATCCCTTTCTTTTAGCTTTGCTTGTTACATTCTCTGCCACCCTCTCTGTCCTTCCTCCACCCCAGTGGGACGGTCTGTTCTTTCAAGTCTAGCAGTTATACACACCATTGTTCTCCGCTGCTCTTGCCCCACTGAACTTATCTCCTCATATCTTGACACTGTCCTGTCCTCCTTGGTCCAGGAACTCCGTACATACATTTGGGACACCACCCACACCCTCCACCTCCTCCATGACATTCGTTACCCCAGCTCCCAATGTCTCACCTTCACCGTGGACATCCAGTCCCTGTACATGTTCATCCATCATGGTGAAGGCCACCATTCCCTCCGTTTCTTTCTCTCCTGCCAACCCTACCAGTAACCTTCCACCAACATACTCATTCAATTGCTGAACTGGTCCACACCCAAAACAACTTCTCCTTTGAATCCTCCCACTTCCTTCAGACCAAATGGGTAGCCGTGGTCACCTGCATGGGTGCAAGCTGTGTTCACCTCTTAGTCGGATACATGGAACAGTCCATCTTCCATAGTTACACTGGCACCATTCCCCACCTTTACATCAATTACCTTGATGACTGCTTCAACACCACCTCGTGCTCCCATGAGGAGGGTGAACGGTTCATCAATTTCACAAACATCTTCCAGCCTGACCTCAAATTCACCTGGATCATCTTGGACACCTCCATTCCCTTTCTGGATCTCTAGTCTCCAATTGTGGCAACCAAGTCAACACGGACATCTACTTCAAACAGACCAACTCCCATAGCTACCTGAACTACACCTACTCCCAACCCCCTACTCTGTAAAACGCTATCCCTTACTCCCAATTCCTCTGCCTCCATCTGTATCTGCTCCCAGGAGGAGCAATTCCACTCCAGAACATCTCAGATAGTCTCCTATTTCAAGGAACGCAATTTCCTCTCCCATGTGGTCAGCAATGCCCTCCGCACCTCCATGCTTGAACCCCACCCCAACACCCGCAACAAGGATACAGCCCCCTTGATCCTTGCCTTCCACCCCACTAAACCCCGGATACAGTGTATCATCTTCCACCATTTCCGCCACCTACTGTCAGACTCAACTACCAAGAGATATTTCCCTCCCCACCCCTATCAGCATTCCGTAGAGATCATTCCCTCCTCGACTCCCTCATTAGATCCACATCCCCCACCAACCCACTCTCCACTCCCAGCACCTTCCCTTCCCACCGCAAGAGTTGTAAAACCTACACCCACACCTCCCTCGCCACCTTCATCCAAAGCCTCAAAGAATCCTTGCACACTCGGCAGAGATTTTCCTGCACCTCCAAACACATCATCTACTCGATCCGTTGCTCTCAATGTGGTCTTCTCTACATTGGGAGACAGGACGCCAACTCGCAGAACATTTCAAGGAACACCTCTAGGACACATGCATTAAACAACCCCACCGCCCCGTGGCCGACCACTTCAACTCCCCCTCCCACTTCGCCAAGAATATGCAAGTCCTGGGTTTCCTCCACTGCCAAATCCTAGTCATCCGATGCCCGGAAGAAAACACCTCATCTTCTGCCTGGGACACTCCAACCACACAGCATCAATGTCGATTTCACCAGGTTCCTCATCGCCCCTCCCCCCCCACCTCATCCCAGATCCAACCTTCCAATGCATCACTGCCTTCTTGAACTGTCCTGCCTGTCCATCTTCGTTCCTGCTCTACCCTCCATTCTGACCTATCACCATTACCCCTCACCTGCATCCACCTATTGCCTTCCCAGCTACCTTCGCCCCAGCCCCAGCTCCCTGTCCTATTTATCTCTCACCCCACTTCCCCCACATTCCTGATGAAGGGCTTATGCCCAAAATGTCAGTTCTCTTACTCCTCGGATGTTGCCTCACTTGCTATGCTTTTCCAGAGCCATACTTTTCGATACCATTGTTCTGCTCTTCTCATATTCCAATAACTTAATCTGAACAATCAACGTCACTTCTTCCCAACACTCCAACTGCTCCCCCCTCCGATTCCGACACCCCCGAACCTTCCTCCCTCAAACCCCTCAACTATTGAATAAATGCTGCCCCGTTCACATTTCACTTTAGCTTTGTTGAAATGTCAACTTAACTCTAAACGTCGGCTTGCTTTCTCTCCATGGATGCTGCCTGACTCGCTGTGATCTCCAGCATTTTTGTCTTCAGTCCAACTTTAGACAATATTTGCAAAGGTCTACACTGACAACCAACTTAATTGTATCAGTCACATTTGCAGCTTAGCACAATTTATATGCATTAGAATCTATATATATTAACATAGGCCCTGTTCTTCACAGAAAGTCCCTTTTATCGACCCAACAAAATAGATGACAGCCATTTGGTGATTCACAGCTTAGATCAATACTCTGACCAATCAGAGCCAACCTGCCAGTTTAAAATTAAACAAAGCCTGGCTGTTAACTATCACTTGGTGCATTCTCCATTGCAATGCTTCTACCAGAGACCAAACGCTAACCAGTCAGCACTGACCTTTCTTGCAATATAAATGCTGGTTTTCACCTTGAACTAACATGCTTGTGAACTTTCCTATTTGGTGCAAGACAAAAAGCCTCAACAAAATGTCCTTTATCAGCAATACTCAAGTTCTGTGCTACAAAACAACTAATGGTAATATCACTGAATGTGAAGAAGATATAGATGGGGAGGTGGTGGCCTAGTGGTATTATAGCTGAACTGTTATTCCAGACACCCAAATAATTTTCTGGGGATCTGATATGAAGCTCAACACAGGAGATAACAGATTTGAATTCAATAATAATCTGGAATTAAAAATCTAATGATGACCATGAATCCATTGTTGATTTTTGGAAAAACGTATCTAGTTCACTCATATCTTTTAGGGAAAGAAACTGCCAACTTACCTGGTCTGCCCTACATATGACTCCAGATACACAGCAATGTGGAGGAAGTGAGGTCTGCAGATGCTGGAGATCAGAGTTGAGAGTGTAGTGCTGGAAAAGCACAGCCAGTCAGGCAGCATCTGAGAAGCAGGAGAATCGAAGTTTCAAGCATAAATCCTTCATCAGGAATGAGGAACTGCTCATTCCTGATGAAGGGCTTATGCTCGAAACGTCAATTCTGTTCGTTGGATGCTGCCTAACCAGCTGTGCTTTTCCAGCAACACACTCTCGACACAATATGGTGGTTAACTCTTATCTGCCCTCTAGGATAGGCAATAAATACCGGCCTAGCCAGCGATGCCCTCATCGTGTGAATTAATTTTTAAAAATTCCCTCTTGATAGCAATGATCATTATTTCACACTTGTATGGCGAGAATGTTACTTGTCAGCACAAGAGCGAATGTTATCCAAGTTTTATTGCACATGGACAAGAACTGTTTCAGTATTTGAGTCATCACAAATGGGATTGAATATTAGCCAACCATCAGCAAATGTCTCCATTTCTGCTGTAATGATGTTGGGAAGATCAGCTCAAGATGGTTGGACATAGGAGACTACCCTGAAGAACCCCTTTGGCAATATCTTGGGCATGAGATGATTGATCTCCATCAATCACAATCATCTTCCTTTGTGTTAGGACTGGCTCCAGCCAGTATAAAGATTTACCCCAATACCTCATGACTTCAGTTTAGCTCAGGCTCAATAACATCACACTCTGTAAAACACTGCCTGTCAGTTCCTTACACCTCAACTTTTGAGTTCAGCTCTTTGTCCATGCTTGGATCAAAGGTATACGGTGGATTTGTCCTGATCTGGACAGCTAGGGCATTTTTCAGACAATTTTCTACATCAGTAGTGGTTACCCATGTTGCAGCTGTTCTGGAACTGCCTGGTAGGGTTGTAAGTAGTTGTCATTCACAAAGCTTCTGTCACACTGGCTACATTCAGCTGCCAATGTCAGCAAAGGGGACAGTGCTTCAATGGAGCTGGCCCAATGGCCCATCCCAGCCCAGCCCAGCCCGGCCATGTATTTTAAGATACATAGCATATCTAATCGAGCATTAAAAAAATTATAAATAATATAAGAGCCCATGATATTGGAGGAATTATATTAGTTTAGATAGAGGATAGCTTAACTAATAGAGACAGAGAGTGAATCTAAACAGGGGGCATTTTCAAGATGGCAACCTTTAAATGATGGAGACCAACACAGATCAGTATTAGGGACCACAATTATTATAACTGATACAAATGTATTTTTGCCAAGTTTGTGTAGATGACACAAAAGTTGATGGGCAGGCAAATTGAGCAGATATTTTGTGTCAGTGTTCAATACAGAAGATACAAATAGCATTTCATGAATAGCTGTTCATCAGGAATTGAGAGGGAAGGAGGAACTCAAGAAAATTACAATCACTAGGCAAGGAGCACTGACTAATTTGTTGAATGATTGATCTCCATCAACCACAACCATCTTCTTTCGTGTTAGGATTGGCTCCAGCCAGTGTAAAGATATACCCCAATTCCCAACTCATATGAGTTAACAAGTGTACAGGTCCTAATGGATTCCATCCTCGAGTCTTACAGGGTAGTCAATGAAATAGTTGTTGTGTTGGATTTAAATTTCTAAAATTCATTAGATTCAGACAAGATTGCTTTAGTGTGGGAGGGAGGCAGAAAGCAGGAAACTACAGTCCAGTTGGCCTAGCGTCTGACATAGCAAAAATGTTAGAAGCTAATAAAATATTCTAACAGAGCACCTGGATAAATTCAAGATAATCAGGCAGAGCCAACATGGTTTTGTCAAAGGAAAATCACGTTTAACTAATTTATTGGAAATCTTTGGAAAAGTAACTTGTGCTTTAGATAAAGGGGAATCAGCAAATGTATTGTATTTCGATTTCCAGAAGGCATTTGATAAGGTGACACAGCTTATTGCAGAAAATAAAAGCCCACAGCATTGGGGTTAACATATCTGCATGGGTTGAAGATTGACTTACTAACAGGAAGCACAAGTGGTGTGCCACATGGCTCAATGCTGCAGCCTCAATTCTTTACAATTTATATAAACGATTTGGATGAAGGGAATGAAGGTATGTAGTTGTGAAGAGGACATTAAGAGCCGACAAAGGAATAAAGCTAGGTTAAGCGGATGGGCAAAGATGTGGCAAATAGAGCACAATATGGGAATGTGTGGGATTGTCCATTGTCGCAGAAAAAACTTTTTAAAAATCTAAATGATGAGAGGTTGCAGAGTTCTGAGATGCAGCAAGATCTGGATGTCCTGATGCAAAAATCACAGAAGGTTTGCATGCAAATACAAGTAATCAGAAAAGCTAGCAACAGGTTTATTGCAAAGGGAATCAAATGCAAGAGGAAGGAAGCTATGCTTCAGTAATACAGGCCATTGGTGACACTGGATCTGGAGTACTGTGTACTTTACAAGGTAAAAACAATGACTGCAGATGCTGGAAACCAGATTCTGGATTAGTGGTGCTGGAAGAGCACAGCAGTTCAGGCAGCATCCAAGGAGCTTCGAAATCGACGTTTCGGGCAAAAGCCCTTCATCAGGAATAAAGGCAGTGAGCCTGAAGCGTGGAGAGATAAGCTAGAGGAGGGTGGGGGTGGGGAGAAAGTAGCATAGAGTACAATGGGTGAGTGGGGGAGGGGATGAAGGTGATAGGTCAAGGAGGAGAGGGTGGAGTGGATAGATGGAAAAGGAGATAGGCAGGTCGGACAAGTCCGGACAAGTCATGGGGACAGTGCTGAGCTGGAAGTTTGGAACTAGGGTGAGGTGGGGGAAGGGGAAATGAGGAAACTGTGTGTACTTTACAAGTCAATGTACTTACGGAAGGGTATTAATGCATTGCAAGCAATTCAGAGAAGGTTCCCTAGACGAATAGCTGGACTGGGCTATTATGAGGCAATGCTAGACAAGCTTGACTGTATCCACTGGAGTTTAGAAGAGTCAGAGGTGACTTAATTGAGACGTAGGAGATCCTGAGGGTACATGACCAGGTGGATGTTGAAAACACATTTCCTCTCGTGGGAGAATCTAAAACTCAGAATCACTGCTTTAAATAGGCACTCCTTATTTTGAAACAGAGATGGAAATCACTTTTTTTTCTCTTAAGGGTTGAGATTCTCTTTGCAATTCCCTTCCTCAGAAGGCAATGGATGCAGAGTCTTGAAATATTTTTAAGGCACAGTTAGATAGATTCTTTATTACCAAGGAAATGAAAGCTTATTAGGAGTATGCAGAAACACAGAGTTGAGGTTAAAGTCAGATCACCCAAAATCTTATTGAATAGCAAAGCAGGCATGAAGGGCCAAATGGTCTACTCTTGTTCCTTGTTTGCATTTTTGTGAGGATGACAGAGTTTACAGAGGGATAAACACAGGTTAAGCAAGTGGGCAAAATCTTGGCAGATGGAATGTAATGTAGGAAAATGTAAAGTTATGCACTTTGGCAGGAAGAATAGAGGAGCTGAATATTATTTAAGTGGAAAAACACTGCAGAAAAATCAAAGGGAAGATATACGGACATTGAAAGCAACCATGGAAGGTTCACTCAATTGATCCAAACATAAATGAATGTCTTGTGAAAGATTCAGTAAATTGGGCTGATACACATGGGAATTTAGAAGAATAAGAGGCAACCTTATTGAAACATTTAAGATTCTTAGAGAACTTGACAAGGTAGATGTGGAAAGGTTGTTTCCCTGCATGAGAGTCGAGGACCACAGGGAAAAATCTCAGAGAAGTTTGCACACTTAAGACATACACAAGGAGGAATTTCATCTCTCAGAACATAATGAATCGGTGGAATTCTTTACGCCAGAGAGCTGTTGACACTGAGTGGTTAAGTATATTCAAGATTGAGCTGGACAGATTTTTAATCAGTAAAGGAATCAAGGGTTAAAAGGGATAAGGCAAGAAAATTGAGTAATCAAATGAGCCATGATCTCGCTGAATTTGGATCAGACTCAATGGACTGAATGTCCTACTTCATAGGTCTTATGATCAAAATAATTAGGAATCAGCTTAAATCACCAAATTACTTACCCCAGCTATGTAACTTGCAGTTTCATTCTCATAAAAAGCATGAAGCATGTTGCTTTATTCATCTAATGAAAGAAACAAACATTATTAAGAAATTAATAATGATCTGAAAATGGTCAGAAATCATTAGTATTATGAATAGTGCATACTGGTTGAGAACATAGTGTGACACTTAATGTTAACACTTTCCGAACAGTCTTAACGTGCCAAGCAAAATTAGTCTGTTAAAAGTAGCAGAGTTATTTGTTTGGAAGAGTGCCTGAAAAGTGTGATTTTCCTACTGCAAAGTAACAAGGCACCTTTACCCAGAACTTAACAAATCTTTACCCAAATTTTAAATGCACCAAAATTCATGATGACCACAACTTGTTTTTATCTTGCTTGTTTGTTTAATATTCTAAGGCACTTCAGAGGTTATGGGAAAAAATGCAAGTGCCCTAGGAAATGTAATCAAAGCTGGATCTTAGAAGTGGATTTTAAGGACTGTCTTAAAGCTGAAGAAGAAAGAGGTAGAGAGGGTTTAGAAATGAAGTTTCAAAGCTAGGAGCTAGTTGGCTGAAGACACAACTATCAATGGTAGAGTGAATGGAGGGAAACATGCACAAAGCATCAGAGTCAAAGGAACAGAAAGATCAGACAGCATGTTTGTAGGTTGGATGATGGTAAAGTAGCAGGGACGTGTGGATTCATAGCTGTTCTTAATTATAGATGTTGAAAATTTTAAGGTGGGGGACCATCAGCCAGTACAGGTCAGTGAGGACAAACTAGTAGCATTTGATGAACTAGTAGCATTTTGTATAAAATAGGACATTAGTGGGAACTTTGGATAAACTGATCAGTTGTGTGTGTGTGTACAAGTGAGGCGGGGGGGGGTTGGAAGAAAGAATGCGGACAGCATGGGCAATATTGAAAAATTGAGACGAGGTGAGGAAGGCATAGATAAATGGTAAACGTTCATAGACAGAAATAAGGATGGAGGCCACCAATGTTAAAGAAATGGGCAGTCTTTATGGTGGATAGTACCTGTCTGTCAGATTGAAAATTTAGCTCTGGCTTCAACAGCTGCACATATTCTGTTCCGCGCCAGACAGTGGCTCAAGAAAGCTAAATGGAACTATTGGCAAAGGTCTAGTTTAAAATCCCAGTGCTTCAAAAGAAAGAGATTGCAGATCATCATAACACAAAGGTAGTGGAGGAGCTGGGAGAAGTGGTGAGGTAACAAATTACTAAAAACGTGAACTGAAGGCAGCTTTAAACTGCAGAAAGGGGAGTCTCCTTTTATACTTGTCAAACATCGCACTTTCCACAGAATTACAGTCCTTAAAATAAACAGACCACAATTGCTCAAGCTTCCAGTGAGTCCACATTTTGCCACTTCATCCAGTAGCAACTTCAAGTCACTGTCACCAGACACTTACCTCAGTTTCGAAATTTCCCAAATCCATTACCAACAGTAAAGCTCTTCTGTCAGACCATGCCAGGACAAATCATTTAGATTCCTTAAAAGAATGCAGAATGCACCTCACTGATACCCACATTTGGCTTCAGTAGGTCCTGAAGAATCTGCAGTCTCTTCTCTTTGCTGACTATACCAATTGTTCTCTTATTTTCTCTCTTTTTCCTTCTGCCCCAAAAACATACAGCCAATAAGCCTATTTATTATTAACACTGCTGCCCTCTTCCTTTATTCCCAGGTGAGGACGCTTCACCGTGCTCAGCCAGTCCCATGACTAAAATAGGTTCATTACCAGGCCAATTTCAGAAGTCTCATGATCAGTTTAACTTTAATCTAGGTTTTAAGGCATATTCTGAAATATAAATTGCATAATCCTCATAGCCATTACACGGGACATTAGTTAACAGTGTATAGGTTCTGTTTGGGAGGAGAAGCCATTATTGAAAGTTTTCTGGCTATTTCTGATAGTTGAATGAAATGGAAAAAGGGCAGTGCTATTCAAGTTGGCAGGAAAAAAGATGACATGGTTAATGGGTACAAACAGGATAAGAGATTACAATGGCTGTAACTTGTGATTTTGGACGATTACAAACCATCTTTGCATAAATAAAGTAAGCCAGAGATATAATTTTGCCAAAAGAAAACATTAGTTTATTTCTTGGATTATTAGGGACTGCTAAAACAAGTTTAAAACAAGACTCCATTGATAAATTATCAGATTTCAAATCTGGGTAGTTAATTGGAAGATAAGGGGCAATTCTTTCAAACAGAGGATGGTATGTGTGTGAGATGAGCTGCCAGAGGAAGTGGTGGAGGCTGGTACAGTTGCAACAGTTAAAAGGCATTTGGATGGGTATATGAATAGGAAGAGTTTGGAGGGAAATGGGCCAGGTGCTGGCAGGTGGGACCAGATTGGGTTGGGATATCTGGTCGGCATGGACGGATTGGGCCAAAGGGTCTGTTTCCATGCTGCACATCTCTATGACTCTAAAATAATTTCCTCCTTAATTTGAGGGGAAAAACAAACGCCATTTTTTTCTTCATGTAAGGTCTTAAGATACATATATGTCCATAAAATCCAGAAACTAAAATTTTAATTATAATTTTAAATTGCCAAATCTTACATTGTTTTATGTTATTGTATTAGCCATTCACAGTGCATACTGCAAATATTTTAACTTTGCATTAATTATTTCATATTTCAGACTTTATAAATTATTTGAGCTCCATAATAATATGATGTACTATTTTCGGCGCATTAGCAGTTAGTACTTTTCAGTAAACAGATTGTATGTGAATACTATAAATAAAATAATTTATAACATGATCTACTGATCATGGAGACTTACATTTGCAGTGGGAATTGCCAAATAACTAGTAAAATGTCGACAACGTGATTTGAGGCTTGTCCTCATTTCCTGAAAATTGGTTGTTAGGGTTTGGGGCTGACTTTGCTGTTTCGCTCCCTTGTAAAATTGCTGTTTCTCTGTATACAGCTGTTAATGTTAACTGTTTTGCAAACTGTGTATTATTTAACAAAACTAAAAACATGTCGACAAAACATGTAAATAACTGTGGACTATCATTAAACACAACTCTACTTTATATTTAGGATTAATGAGGCTAAATACAAAAGCATTACGTCTCCTGATTTGCGCTGAATATGTTCTGGTATTTTTGGACTCCATTTTAGAAGCATAAAAACAGAACAGGAGTAGGCCATTTAGGCCTTCGAGCCTGACTGCCAATCAATGTGATAATGGTTGATCGTCCAACTCAGTACACTGCTCATGCTTTCTCCCTGCACCCTTTTGATCCCTTTAGGCCCAAGAACTAGATCTAACTTCTTTTTGAAAATATTCAACATTTAGACACCAACTGCTTTCTGTGGCAAAGAACTCTACAGGCTCATCACTCCACTCTCTCCTCTACTTCCAACAAACTCCCAATGTATGATTTTAAAAATATGACTAAATAACCTGGATTTCAAACTAGACATTAACAATATGGTCAAAGGAACGGAGGTCATTGTTGCTAAGTTTGCAGATGACACAAAGATGGGTAGATGGGCAGGTAGTGTTGAGGAAGCAGGGAGATCATAGAAGATCATTTAGTCCCTACAGTGCGGAAGCAGGCCATTCGACCCATCAAGTCCACATTGAAGGGCATTTCACCCGGACCCATCTCTTACCTCAGTAACCCTGCATTCCCCATGGTGAATCCACCGAGCCTGCGCATCCCTGGACACTATGGTCAATTTAGGCCAATCCACCTAACCTGAACACCTGTGGGAGGAAACCAGAACACCCAGAGGAAACCCACACAAACATGGGGAGAAGATGCAAACTCCACACAGCTGGTTGCCTGAGGCTGGAAATGAACCCTGGTCCCTGATACTGTGAGGCAGCGCTGCTAACAACTGAGCTACTGTACCACCTCTGGGAGGCTGCAAAAGGATTTGGACAGGCTTGAAGCATGGGTGAATAAGTGGCAGATGAAATACAAAGGTGAAAGTGTGAAGTTGTGCACTTTCGTGGGAAGAATAGAGATGTAGACCATTTTCTGAACAGGGAAAGCATTCATGTAGAAACCTGAAGCACAAAGGGACTTAGGAGTCCTAGTTCAGGATTCTCAAGGTTAACATACATGTTCGGCTGGCAGTTGAAACACAAATGCAATCCTGGCATTTGTTTCCAGTGGGCTGGAATACAAGAGTACAGACACACTGCTGAGGATGTATAAGACTCTGGTCAGGCCATGTTTGGAATATTGACAGCACTTTTGGGTCCCATTTCTAAGGAAGGATGTGCTGTCTTTGGAGAGGGTCCAGAGGAAATTTAGAAGAATGATCCCAGGGATGAAGGGTTTGTTATCTGAGGAGCGGTTGAGGACTCTGGGTCAGTACTCCTTGGAGTTTATAAGGATGAGGGAAGATCTCATTGAAACTTACAGAATAATGACAGGCGTGGATTGGAAGACATGGAGAAACAAAACAACAGAAATTGCTGGAAAAACTCAGCAGGTGAGAATATATATAGGGTTTAGCAGGCAGGGAAAGAGTTAAGTTCAGAATTTTGTGAAACAAGAGGTTCAGATGAGCATGACTCAGATCAGATAAGAACTTACAGTTAACAATGGGGTGCTATTGGCAAGGGTAATGGGTTAACAAGGTGGAAAAGCAGTCATTATGTAAAGCCATTTGACAATATTGGAAGCATTCAGTATGCAAGGCCAGCTAACAAGGAGAAAAGTATCCATTGTATGAATCCAGTTAACAAGATTAAGAATATTCATTGTATAACACTAAGGGGTCTCTGCTATCAATACTCATTGATTGGAGGTAGTCAACATGGTTTCATCAAGGGCAGGTCGTGTCTCACAAACCTCATTGAGCTCTTTTGAGAAGGTGACCAAGCATGTGGATGAGGGTAGGGCAGTTGACGTGGTATACATGGACTTCAGTAAAGCTTTTGATAACGTTCTACATGGTAGGCTTTTGGAGAAAATGCAGAGGCATGGGATTGAGGGTGAGTTAGCAGTTTGGATTGGAAACTAGCTTTCTGTAAGAAGGCAACGAGTGGTGGTTGATGGAAAATATTCAGCCTGGAGTCCGGTTACTAGTGGTATGCCACAACAATCTGTTTTGGGACCACTGTTGTTTGTCAGTTTTATAAATGACTTAGACGCAGGCATAGGTGGATGGGTTAGCAAGTTTGCAGATGACACTAAAGTCGATGGAGTGTTGGACAGTGTAGAAGAATGTTGCAGGTTACAGGGACACTTGGATAAATTGCAGAATTGAGCTGAGAGGTGGCGAGTGGAGTTCAATGCAGATAAATGTGAGGTGATCCACTTTGGGAAGATTAACAGGAAGGCTGGGTCAATCGAAAGATTCTTGGTAGTGTGGAAGTGCATAGGAATCTTGATGTCCATGTACATAGACCCCTGAAAGTTGCCACCCAGGTTGATAGTGCTATTAAGAAGGCAGTGCATTAGGTTTTATTGGTAGAGGGATTGGCTTCCAGAGCAGTGATGTCATGCTGCAACTATACAAAATGCTAATGCAGCCTCAATTGGAATATTGTGTACAGTTTTGGTCGCCCCATTACAGGAAGGATGTGGAAGCGCTGGAAAAGGTGCAGAGGAGATTTACCAGGATGTTGCCTGATCTGGAGTGAAGGTCTTATGAGTAAAGGCTGAGGGACTTGAGTCTGTTCTCATTGGAGAGAAGACGACTAAGAGGGAATTTAATAAAGACATACAAGATGATCAGATGATTAGGTAGGGTGGACAGTGAGTGTCTTTTTCCTAGGATGATGATGTCCGCTTGTACGAAAGGGGCATTGCTGCAAATTGACGGGTGATAGATTTAAGACAGATGTCAGAGGCAGGCTCTTTACTTAGAGAGTGGTAAGGGCATGGAATGCCCTGCCTGCCAATGTAGTTAACTCAACCACATTAGAGGCATTTACACAGTCGTTGGGTAAGCATATGGATGGTGATGGGATAGCGTAGGGGGAACGGATTAGATTAGTTCACAGGTCAGTGTGACATCGAGGGCTGACAGGACTGTTCTGCGCTGTATTGTTCTATGTTCTATGATTGTAATGGCCACCCAATTAGTATGTATGCTCCTCCCTCTAAAATGACTATATAGTTCATTGAGAAACTGCTGCTCCAGAGAAGACCGAGAACTCATGGCTCAGTGCACATGGGCGATCGTTCTCCCTCCCTCCAGGGCCCAAAATAAAGTTGAAGGAGGTAAAACTATACTGTTATACCGTGTCTCTGAGCACTTTTCTTCGACTTAGTTGCGGGGGGGGGGTGTGTGTGTGTGGAGAATGACACTGGCACCATCTACAGAAACAAAACAGAGTTAATGTTTCAGGTCCAGTTATCCTTCTTCAGAACTGTTTGTACGTAGAGAAAGGTTGAGTGGAAACAAGTAAATGATAGGTGGAGATGGAGCTCCCAGGTTAACCTTTACCCATTTCTTTGTCTACCTAATCACTGTGCTCTCTCTCTCTCTCATTTATATATCTTACAAACAACAGCTGACCCAGCACTGATCCTGTGAAACACCACTAGCCCCAAATCTGTAGTCAGAGCAACCCCCATCCACCATGACATTTTGTCTTCTATAACTGAGCCAGTTTTGTATCCATCTTACTGATTAACCATAGATTCCATCTGACTTCACCTTCTGTATCAGTATGCCATGAGAGTCATTATCAAAGCATTAGTTAAAGTTAATATAGACAACGTCCACTGCCATGCCTTCATCAACCATCTTTGGTTCCTCAAAAAAACCTCCATCATGTTTGAGAGACACAACCTCCTCCATTCTACCAGAGAAAGCGAGGACTGCAAATGCTGGAGATCAGAGTGGAGAGTGTGGTGCTGGAAAAGCCCAGCAGGTCAAGCAGCATCCGTGAAGCAGGAAAATCGACATTTCAGGCGTAAGCTTAACTCCCCCATTCTACAACCACTTTGGAAACATTTCCAGGATTTCAGCTAACTTCAAGGAGATAAGTTGCTACATTTTGCACATCTGATAAGTTCAATAGTAAATTAGCACCATTTGATCAGGGTAAAACCACATTTTAAATATAAACATCAGTAGCACTACAATAAACGTGTGCCGGGAAGAATTAAGACAGTTCTGTGTAGCTGATGACCTGACAAGTACAGCAAATACTGAATTAGGTTCATAATTGTTTCATTGACAGCTGATGTAGTGATTGGAGGATCAATACTTCACAATTTTGGACACTGTTACACATCTTCATTTAATGAATACACAAATATGATATTTGAATTTGCTTAGCACCTTTTCATGTCATCAAAACCTTTCAAAATGCTTTGCAGATGGACAAAGCAACCTGCTTGAGTAGCATCACACCCACAAACATGCACCCCCTCCACTATTGATGTATACCATCTATAACAGGTGTGTAAAATTCACCAGACACTAAAACAGGTGTGATGTGGAGGTGCCAGAGTTGGACAAAGTCAGAAGTCACACAAGGTTATAATTCAACAGGCTTATTTGAAGTCACAAGCTTTCAGAGCGCAGCCCCTTCATCAGGTGCAGTGAGTAAGAAGAGCACAGAGTTTTTCAGCAGAGAGATCAAGGGCAGAGGAATCAAAAGATCATGTTGTGAGTGAAGTGTCAGATCATAATCTCTGTAAGTGACCAAGAATGTTACATGGTGAGTGAAGTATCAAAAGCTGAATAACCAGCAAAGAGATGATCTATAATCCGATTAAATGAGGCAGAGAGATAATTATTTAAAAAATTAAAAATAAGGTGGTGCTAGAGATAAACTAAATGACTGGAAAAACATTAGATTAGATTACTTAGTGTGGAAACAGGCCCTTCGACCCAACAAGTCCATACCGACCCTCCGAAGAGCAACCCACCCAGACCCATTCCCCTACATTTACCCCTTTACCTAACACTATGGGCAATTTAACATGGCCAATTCACCTAACCTGCACATTTTTGGATTGTGGGAGGAAACCGGAGCACCCGGAGGAAACCCACGCAGACAGGGGGAGAATGTGCAAACTCCACACACACAGTTGCCTGAGGTGGGAATTGAACCTGGGTCTCTGGCGCTGTGAGGCAGCAGTGCTAACCACTGTGCCACCATGCCACCCATGAATCGTATAAAAGTCGCACCTTGAGGTCTAACCAAAGAAATAAGTAATTCAAAACTGTACAAACTCATTAAGGTAGAGAGATCATAACAATTTATCAAAGTGATGGTGTCAAAACAGGACAGTAAGGAAGATTCTACAGATACAGAACAATACGTTGGGGTCACATGTAGCACAACATGAACCCAAGATGACGGTTGAGGTCCTCTTCATGGGTGGAGAACCTGGCTATCAGTCTCTGTTCAGTGATTCTGCATTGTTGTGTATCCTCCAAGGCAGACTTCAAGATTACAATGGTTCAAGAAGTGGTAGGTACAATACAATATGGGAAAGTGAGTTTATGCACTTTGGTAGGAAAAACAGAGGTGTAGACTATTCTCTAAATTGGGAAAGACTTCGTAAATCTAAAGCACAAAAGGACTTAGGAGTCCTAGTTCGGTATTCTCTTAAGGTTAACATGCATGTTCACTTGGCCACTAGGAAGGTAAATGCACTGCTGGCATTCATTTCAAGAGCAGGAATGTACTGCTCACACTGCATTTAGAACACTGCGAGTGGTTTTGGGCCCCATATCTAAGGAAGGAACGTGGGGGCCATTGAAAAGGTTTACAAGAATGATTCCAGGATGAACTATGACTCTATATGAGGAGCGGCTAAAGATTTTGGGTCTGTACTTGATGGAGTTTAGAAGAATGAGAGGGGTGGGGGTCCCACTGAAACTTACAGAATACTGAGAGGCCTATAGAGAATGGACATGGAGATGATGTTTCCAGTAATAGTCAAGGGAACAGTCTCAGATGGAAGGGACTACCCTTAAGAACCAAGATGAGGAGAAATTTCTTCAGCTAAAGGGTGGCAAATGTGTGGAACTTATTTCCACAGAAGGTTGTGAAGGCCAAGTCATTGAGCATATTTAAGATAGAGATAGATAGGTTCTTCATTAGGTAAGATGATCAAAAGTTACAGGGAAAAGACAGGATAATAGAATTGTGAAACACATCAGTCACAATCAAAGGTGGAGCCAACTCAGTGGGCCGAATGCCCTAGTTCTGCTCCTATATCTAAATGGTTTAAGAAGGCAGCTCCCCACTATCTTCTCAAGAGTAACTGGGCACAAACGATAAATGCTGCCCCACTGTGAAACGTCCATATCCCATGAATCAACTTCTTTTTTTAAATTGTAAGTCCTGCATTTCAAATCTAGTTTTCTGTGCTATTTTGGTTAGTTAGAGGAATAGCTGATTTAAGAAATGATGCACAATGTCTCTAACCTTACTCTGAACTAAATCTGCCAACAGCAATATCACAGGCCAATCAGGGAACTGCAGCAATTACTAAAAACTAGTTTACAAATTGTGTCACTTAGTACAGCTTCTTAGGTGATCATCTGGGTAGCAATGACCACATTTAGCTCAAAGTAGTTTTCCATGGAAATATGAAAGATTACTATCTAGCCTTTTGAACTTGGATATGGCTCACTGAACAACCATAAAAAGCACACAACTATAACAGTGAGTTTTAGTACCCCACAAAATTATTTATTTAAATATGCTATGTCTCCCATGAAAGGAATTGGAATTATTTCATTAAAAGCACTAGATAAATACAAATATCCTTTTCTCTGATTGTCTAACATGTTCTCCTATGCATTCTACCCATTAGTCTCATAATCCAATCACAAAAACTATTTAATCATTCTTTTCATTTTTTTTTCTATGGGAAGATGCAGTCAGTACTGCTCTTGCTCACCTACATCTAATTAAATCAGTTGCAGAGAATTTCCCAACAATGTACAGCACAGCACAGCACAGGAACAGGCATTTTGGCCCATCAAGCCTGCGCCGACACATGAAGCCTTTCTGAACTAAAAACCTTTTACCTCTACACATTCGGTATCGCTCCATTTCCTGCCTATTCATGTAACTGTCACGATGCCTCTTAAATACTGCTACAATTTATCTGCTTCCACCAACTCATCTGGCAGGGCATTCCTGGCCATTATTACCCTCTGTGTAGAAACTAGCCTCTCACATCTCCTTTAAACTTTCCCACTTTTTATCCTAAATCTATGTGCCCGAGTAATTGGCATTCCTAGCCTGCAAAAAATCTTCTGACTATCCATTCTATCCATGTCTCTTATAATTTTGTCAACAACTATTGGGTCGCCCCCTCAGCCTTTGATGTGCAAGTAAAAACAAACCAAATTTGTTCATTTTCTCCTCATAGCTAATACCTTCAAAACCAAGCAAACATTCTGGTCAACCCTTTCTGTTCCCTCTCCAAAGCCTCCTCATCCTTCTAGTGGTGTGGCTACCAGAACTGTATGCAATATTCTAAATGCGGCCTAACTGAAGTTCTACACAGGGAGAAAATGGGGACCTCAGATGCTGGAGTCAAGATTAGAGTGGTGTGGGAAAAGCACAGCAGGCCAAGCAGCATCCGAGGAACAGGAAAATTGACGTTTTGGGCAATACTCTATGCCTTATCCACTTGTATTGCCACTTTCAGGGAACTATGGATCCTTTTGTCAACATTTCCCTATACGCTGATGCTACTAAGGATTCTGCCGCTAACTATATACTTATTTCCTGCATTAGACCTTCCAAAGTGTATTACCTTGCATTTGTCCAGATTAAGTTCCATCTGTCATTTCTCCATCCAAGTCTCCAGTCTATCTATAACCTGCTGTATGCCTGGCAAACCTCCTCGCTATCAGTACCTGCCCTAAATTTGTGCCACCTGTAAACTTACTAACCTACACTCTCCTCCAAATCATTTATATATATTATAAACAATAGGGGTCCCGGCACTGATGCCTACAGAACACCACTGGTCATAGAACTCCAGTCAGAAAAGCACCTTTCTAGCACTAATCTCTGTTTTCAATGACCAAGCCAGTTCTGTGTCCATCTAACCAATTCACCATGGACTCTATGTGACTTCAGCTTCTGTATCAACCTGCCATGACTGACTTTGACAAAGGCTTTGTTAAAATCCACGTACACAACAACCACTGCTCACCCTCATAAATCATCGTTGCCACTTCCTAAAAAAATTAAATCAAGTTTGTGAGGCACAAACTCCCCCACAGAAAGCCATGCTGCCTGTCCCAAATAAGTCTAAATTTTTCCAAAAGTGAGTAAAGAATCTTCTCCAATAATTTCCCTGCCACTAATGTAAGATTCACCGACTGTAATTTCCCAGATTATCCTGTTGCCCTTCTTAAACAAACAACAACATTGGCTTTTTTCCAGTCCTCTGAGACTCCTCCTGTGACTGAAGTGTATACAAAGATTTTATACAAGGCCCCAACAGTTTCCTCCCTCCGTATTCCTGGATATCTCCCATTGGATCCTGGAGGCATGTCTACCTTCAAGCTTTTTGAAACATCCAATGCCACCTCCTTTTTTATATTAACATGCCCCAGAATATCAACATACCATCTACCATGTCCTTCTCCTTTGTGAATACCAAAGCAGTATTTGTTAAGGACCTCACCCACACCTTCTAGCTCCATGCATAAATTTCTTCCTTTGTCCTTGAGTGGACCTACCCTTTCCCAAACCAAACTCTTGCTCCTTAACCACCTATGAAAGAGTTTGGGATTCTCCTTAATCCTGTTTGCAAGATAATTTCTTGGACTCTTTTAGTCCTCCTAACTCCTTGTTTAAGTTCTTTCCTGCTTCCTTTAGGTCAAGAGATCTGTCTGTTTTCAGTTTCCTAAGCCTTGCATATGTTTCTTTTTTCTCTAAGCTCACATTTTTTACTGTCATCGAAGGTTCCTGAATCTGGTCATCCTTATCCTTAACTTTCATAGGAATATGCTGGTTCTGGCTTTTAAAAGATTCCCATGAGATAGATGTGGATTTACGCTCACACAGTCATCCCAATCTACATTCCCCAATATTAGCGTTGTTCACCTTCGCCCAGTTTAGTGCTTTTACCTGAGGACTAGTCTTATCCTTATGCATGGGTAACTTAAAATCTATGGAATTATGGTCACTCTTCCTGAAGTGTTCACCCACTGAAACTTTGAATCACCTGGCAGGGCTCATTCATTCCCTAAAACCAGGTCGAGTATGGCATCCTTCCCTAGTTGGCCTATTTACATATTGCTCCAAAAACTCTGCTGGACACATCTAACAAAATTACCCTCCCGTCCATGCCCTTGGAGCTAGGGAATTCCAGTCAATACATGAGAAGTTAAAATCTTTCCCTATGACAACACTATTGTTTTCACTCTTTTCCATTATCTATCCACATGTCTACCGCTGGCTGTTGAGAGGCCTGTAGTACAACCCAAAGTGACTGCACCCTTCCTATTCTTGAGCTCGACCATTATGGCCTCGCTAGATGAGCCCACCAAGGTATCCTCCCTCAGTACAGCTGTGATATTCTTCCTAATCTTCATCCAACACTTCCACCTCTTTTATATCCCTCTCTAACTCATCTAAAACATCTAGATCTCAAAATATTAAGCTGCAGTCTAGTCTGTTATAGTTACAAGATTATAATTATATGCACTAATCCAAGCTCTGTGTTCAACTATTGTGGATGCTGGAGATTAAAATCAAGATTAGAGTGGTGCTGAAAAGGCACAGCAGATCAGGCAGCATCCAAGCAGCAGAAAAATCGATGAAGGACTTTTGCCAGAAACGTCGGTTTTTCTGCTCCTTGGATGCTACCTGACCTGCTGTGTATATAATATTGACTCTGTGTTCATCTGCCTTACCTCTCATTCTCCTCGCATTAAAACAAAACACTTCAGACTGCCAGTCCCAACATGTTCAGTAACCTCTCCCTGCCTGTTCTTCCTCTTAGTCTTACTGGCTTCAGTACCTTACTCCTCCTCAGTCATTTCACTTGCTGTCCTATAGCTCTGATGGGTCTCAGGCATCCAAAATCTGGACAAGTACAAAAAAAAGGCTTAAAAGAAATTATTATCTTCATCACAAACTGGTTAGAATATTAAAGGTGGAGGTTAGGATATGAATATGCAAAGTTCCCATTAACTATCTAGTGTTAGTACATCTCAATGAAGATATTTTGAACTTGGAGAATAAGCAACGCACATGCTTCAGAACTATAATGAACCAAAAATGGCCAAATCGTGAGAACAGTTTTCACAGACTTAGCTTGTATGCCTTTGGATATAGAGGATTAAAAGGTGATGAAATTGAGGCACTAAGAATCAGAGGAGTTTAAAGAGAGAAACCTTTGCTACTGGTACGGTAGAATCCATGACGAGGGAAAATAACCTTAAAATTAGTGGGCGTTCAGGGATGATTTAAGAAAGTGAGAACAAGAACTTTCTATAAATGAAACTTGCTTTCACACTTTTCTTCATTCATGAGATGTGAGTGTCACTGACGTTAAAGGTCAACCACATTGATTTGGGTCTGGAATTACATATAGGACAGGGCAGGTACGGAATGTATTTTCCCTCTCTGCAGGATACTAAATAACTTGATGGGTTTTTACAACAATCAACATTCACCATTTGGCTAATAACTTTACCGCAGATGTTTTGTTTAATGAAATCAAATTTCAACATTCATCATGTTTGGATTTGAACTCCAGTACCCAAAACATCAGCTTGGCACTCTAACTTGCAAGGGCAGTGACATTACTGTTATGCCATCACCTCCCTTTATTTGTTGATAAATTTACAAGTTTACTCAGAATTCTTTCAATAAAATTTCAACTAAGAATTTTGGTTCTGAATGACTAAACTTTTAGATTAAGTAAACATCTCACAAGGTTGACATATATCCATAGAGATTTTGTACTCTTAATGTCATAATTGAATAACATCAACCTTACCCAAAAGTACAAACATGTACTTGAGGCGCATATAGTCATGGGACTGTATTGGTCCATGCCGACCAAAATGTCCACCAAGGCTAAGCTCATATAGTCACAGAGTCCTACAGACTGCTGAGCACAGAGTTCTCCTTGTGCACAATCTGGAAGAAAAAACCAAGCATGTCTCATCCTGCTCCATGGTGCAGACCTTGGACCAGAAGATTATCTTGGAGCCCTCAGAGGCAAAGAGCAAGGCTTACTAGCTCCTCATCTTCCGGAGATTCTTGAAGACATCAACGCCTATTGTCCGCAGGAGTAGGTTCTGTATGATTTTCTGGAATTTGGACAGTTTTCTCCATTTCTCACTCACCTTCTGAAGCTATTGAGGATAAAGAACCGCTTGATATTTCCCACCTGTCCGCTGGAATCTCAAAGAAGGGTTCATGGTTCTCCAATCTATGTAATCCCTCTTGGGCTCATCAATGTTTTCTGGGGTCAGCAGTTTCAGATTTAGCTTCCATGTTCCCCTGTCAGCCCATTGGTCATCCTGTAGGTGACAGTTGGCCAGCAGGAAGCAGTTGTCAGACAAGAACACCAGCTTGATGTCGGTGGGTCTGACTGAGAATGTGCAGAACGTAAACAGCAAATCTATCCTTGAGCAGATAGACCCATCCAACCACAACCAGGTGTATCTACACTGTGCATTGTCTGCAAGGGCGTTGAGGACATCATGCAGCTTAGTGACTTTAACCATTTCCATCAGGAATGGCATGGCACACAGTTTGCTGTCAGTCCCTCAGAATCATCCATGTGTAGCGATGATCCAGTTGAAATCTCCAGTCAGAATGACTGGCATGATGTCGCCAGCATCAGTGAGAGGTGCTGCAATACAGCCAGTCGCTCACTCTTTACCACAGAGGTGTGCACTTTAATTAAGTCTCAGGAACTTTTTTTTACGTAACATCAGCTACAAGGAGGTATCTACCCACCATCTCCTTAACCTCGGAGATGAAGTTGCCTCCTTAGAGCAGAATACCCAGGCCAGAGGAATGACAATTGTTTTCCCCCAACCAAATCATAAGCTTGACCATTTCCTGTAGCTGCTGAAGTGTGATGTTCCACATTCCTGCAGAAACAGGAGGTCCGCTTCGACATTGGCCAGGTAAATCAACGTGGAGACACATCGCGTTGTAGATTTAACACTACTCTTGTTAATACTGGCAATTTTAAAACCCATTTTGAGAGTTTCCCGTAGACCCAATGTCTATTCACCTGCAGCCCAGTCACTGGGGGAGTTACAGCAACCCTGCTGTGTGGGCAAACTGATGGACACTCTCAGCACTGAGGTGGCTGTTCTGTTCCTCCCTGGGGATGTTGCCCTGTTCCGGTGATGTCGGGGCGAAGACGAAGCCAGGAAGGTCCACTTGTGAATTGCCCCATCGCAGTCACCCAAACAACCTTCCACATCGTGTGGAGGAGGTCTAAGATAGATTGTGTTCACAGAGATACCATGTACAAAACTCTGGATAAGTGGGGGGAATATAACTACCCCACCCACATCCTGATGGGCACCTTTGTGTGTGGCTGCATCAAGCTGTGCATCAACCCTTGGCACGCAGACACCAAATGTCACGATGTACTGAGGTTCTACCTGTCCCCGGTGCTGCAAAGGAGGAGACTAGCCACAGAGTGTTCCAAGTGGTTGGACCATTCCGTATCACCTGTTCTTCATCCTAGAACTTGCCTGTTTTCCAGAGCAAGGAGTTGACCTCGAATGAATGTAGCAGACTGACACATTCCAAGGTCCTAGACTATGTACTGAGGGTCACAATAAAGCTTGGGGCAGCAGCCGCCAAGACGCAGTGGGAAAGACCACCGTTTGAGGTATTGCAGCTAAAGCAAAATGGGCCCCCATTCAACTACTTGTCCCTCCCAGTGTCTCTAATGTGCGTAAGTACAGCATGGTACAAGTAAGAAATGCCTTTGGTTTGCTGGATAGAGCAATGTTTGTTTCTCCTTATACTGTTGTGCAGAACAAAACTGCTTCAGGGACTATGTATAAATAAAGTGTATTTTTTAAATTAAAAAAGCACACAATTTTCCATCAGCATCATTTAAATAAGTCAAATCACTGAAGGCTTCTCTCAGTCTCCATTTGCTTGATAATTTTTCAAAATTATTTAAGGAAAGAGAGGTGTTGGTGTAGTGATAATAATCAAAAGGACAAGGCTAACGCCCTGGGCTTCAAACTCTGCCACAGACCACCCAGCATTGAACTAGGGACCAGAAATGACAATCGCAAATCCAGGACTGTTGACGCTGCAAATTCCTCCTTACTAAAACCTGGGGGCTTATCCAGAAACTGGGCCATCAGTTCTACAAACTAGTCAAGCATTTGTGTGACACAGTCACATTCTCAGAATTATATCTTACAATGTCCCAGACAATACAATCCCTAGATACATGTTCCACCATCAGGACAGATCCAAACGTCCTGCTGGTTACCACTCAGCCCTTATCATGAATCAGAATCCCTCCAGTTTGAACATGGATTGGAAGATGCAGAAGGTGTCAAGGGCACAGAATTTGTGGCTCAATGGCACCACTTCTGATCTAAATGAACACCGCTGCTAAATTGAGCCTATGGCACATGGTGAGGGAAACAATATGGGTGGATAAACCTTCTTGAACTTGTCCTCACTAATCTACCTTGTCACAGATACATCTGCCCATGACAATGTTGGTAGGAGTGGCCATCGCACAGTCCTTATGGAGGTATGGTTCAAGAAAACAGCTCACAACATTCTTGTTGTCTTTAGAGACATGGCGGGGGGGGGGGGGGTCTGCTTTAGTTTGATTTAACTTCCTCCCTTTCTCTCTAAATTACCCTCACTTTTATTGTCATTGTACTGCTCTGACAGGTTGTGCATGCAAATTGGCAATTGAGTCAGAAACATGAGCGACTTAGTGGTAGAGGATAAAGAAGAATATAGCAGGGGCAATTTGGTGATGGTAAACAGACGTTCAGTGCTACATTGAAGTATCTTTTGATATTAAAAAAGCAACTCACCACCAACTCAAAGACACTTGGTAATGGACAATAAATATGGACAATAAATAATTGTTATTTGGGATCCATGCCGTAAAGATTATTTTCAAAATCATACGTGGAAGGAAATGGACAATAAGAGATATCTAGGACGACAGTGTATAATTTCCTGAAATTGCAAGTGCGACTCATGAGGAGAAACCAGTAAAACTGGACAATGAGAATCACTGATCCAATTTGTCTTCTATACTTCAAAACATAGAGGTTCAATACAACTACAGCAAGTTAATTCCAAGTATTGTGGATTCTGGAGCAGTTCCAGCAGTATGGAAAACAGCAAATGTGACACCACTGTTTAAAAAGGGCAGTAGACAAAAGATGGGGAATTATAGACTGGTTAGCTTAACTTCTGTAGTGGGGAAGATGCTTGAGTCTATTAATAAGGAAGAAATAGCAAGGCATCTAGATAGAAATTGGCCGGTTGGGCAGATGCCGCATGGGTTCACGAAGGGCATGAAGATATTATGAGCATGCTGGACAACCGGGACCTAGTAGATATGGTGTATCTAGATTTCCAAAAGGCCTTCGAAGAGGTGCTGCACAAGAGGCTGCTGCATAAGATAAAGATGCATGGCATTTTACAGGTAAAGTTTTAGTATAGACACAGGATTGCTTCCCATTAGTCAACCAAAGAGTGGTGTGCCTCAGGAATCAGTGTTGAGACCACAATTATTCACAATTTACATAAACGATTTGGAATTGGGGGATTATGTGTAGTGTGTCAAAGTTTACAGATAACACTAAGATGAGTGGCAGAGCAAAGCATGTAGAGGACTGTGAAACTTCGCACAGGAACACAGATACTTTAAGTGAGTGGGCAAAGGTCTAGCAGATGGAATGTTAACAAATGTGAAGTTGTCCATTTTGGTAGGAGTAACAGTAAAATGGACTATTACTTGAATGGTAAAAAGTTGCAGCATGCTGCTTTGAAGAGGTACCTGGGTGTCCTTATGCATGAATCACAGAAGGTTGGTCTGCAGGTAAAACAGGTAATTCGGAAGACAAATGGAATTTTGCCCTTCATTGCTAAAGGGATTGAGTTTAAAAGCTGGAAGGTTATGTTGCTGCTGCATAAGGTGCTGGTGAGACCACAGCTGGAATTCTGCATGCAGTTTTGGTCTCCTTGTTTGTGAAAGGGTGTACTGGCACAAGAGGAAGTATGCTAGGTTATTTCCAGAGTTGAGGGGGTTGGCTTAAGAGGAGAGACTGAGTAGATTGGGATTATATTCATTGGAATTTAGAAGAATGAGGTGGGATCTTATAGAAACATACAAAATTATGAAGGGAATAGATAAGATTGACATAGAGAGGATGTTTTCACTGGCGGGTGAAACTAGGACAAGAGGGCATAGCCTCAAATTAGAGGGAATAGATTAAGATTGAATTGAGAAGGAGCTTCTTCACCCAAAGGGTTGTGAACCTATGCAATTTCCTGCCCAGTGAAGTAGTTGACACTACTTCGGTAAATGTTTTTATAGTTAAGATAGATTTTTTTGAACAATGAAGGAATTAAGCGTTACAATGAAAGGGCGGGTAAGTGGAGCTGAAGCAACGAAAAGATCAGCCATGATCTTATTGAATGGCGGAGCAGGATTGAAGGGCCAGATGGCCTACTCCTGCTCCTAGCTCTTATGTTTTGCTGGTTTTTCCCTCTGAGTAGCTGTGTTTTGGACTGATAAATAGGGACATAGGGTACAACCGTTAAAACACGATCAATTTGTACAATGCAATGGCTCGGCCAGTTACATGACAAAGTGTAATGTTCCAAGACAGCAAAACTACAGCATTGGTTCACTTAAGATGCTAACCTTATTTCTAAGAACAAAGGCAGTCAACTGGAGATTTAGTAGCGTTTCTTTACAAGATACAATAGGAACCTGATTAAAGATGCAAAGACTATTTTGGGGTATTCCCCAATATTGACTAAGACTCTCTCAGTGCTCAGGCTTAGATGGGCCAGAATTTGTTAGATGTATCGTGGAGGGTTTCTTGAAGCAGTATGTAGATAGTCAAACTAGAGAAGAGGGTGTAGTAGTCCTTGCATGTGTGAATGAGCTAGCCAAGTATCTGAAGTTTCAGTAGGGAAACATTTTAGGAACAGAGATCATAATCCCCTAAATTTTAAGGTAGTTATAGATAAAGGTAAGGCTGGTCCTTGGGTGAAAGCACTAAATTGAGGGAATGCTAATTACAACAGTACTAGGCAGGAACTGGAAAAATTAGGCTGGAAATAGCTGTTTGAGAGGAAATCCACATATGACATGCAGGAGTTGCTTAAAGGCCAGTTAAATCAGAATTCAAAACTAGCATGTTTCTGGGAGGATGAAAGATTTGGATAGCAAGGTTTGGGAATCTTGGATGAAAAGAGATATTAAAGTTTAGTCAAAAAGAAAAGAGAAGCATAAATAAGGTTGAGGAAACTGACATCCATAGAATCTCTACAGTGTGGAAATAGGCCAAATTGGACAACAATCATGAGGAATTAAAGGAAGCAGGAGAGAACTTAAACAAGGAATTAGGAAAGCTAAAAGGGGCCATATAATATCTTCGGCAAATAGGATTAAGGAGAATCCTAAACCGTTTTATAAGTATATTAGGAGCAAGGGGGCAGTTGAGAAAGGGTAGGTCCACTCATGGACAAAGGAGAGAGCTTATGCATAGAGCCAGAGTAAATGGGTGAGGTTATTAAAGAGTACTTTTCATTAGTATTCACTAAGGAGAAGAACATTGGTGATGGTAAAATTAGGGACGGGTATTGTGGGCAATATGAAATTAAGGAAGTGGGCATTGGGTATCTTGAAAAATATTAAGGTAGATAGGTCTCAAGAGCATGATGGTATCTATCAAAGGAGACTGAGAGAGACAACTGAGATAGATGGCACCTTGCCAGAGATCTTTGTATTTTCTTTAGCCACAGATAAGCTCCCAGAAGGCTAGAGAATAGCCAATCCTGAGCTTTTGTTTAAGAAGTGCAACTAGGACAATCCAGAAAATTATAGTCCGGTGAGCCTTATATCAATGAAATTATTAGATTCTTAAGAATATGATTTACTCAGATTTGGAAAAGAATGGACTTATCAGGGATGGCTTTGTGAAGGGAAGATCTTGTGTCACAAATCTGAGTTTTTTGAGGAATTGACTAGGACCCGAGAGCACAGCCTTAGAATAATAGGAAGACCTTTCAGAACAGAGAGAAGGAGAAACTTCTTCAGCCAGAGAATAGTGAATCTATGGAATTCATTGCCACAGAAGACTGTGGAAGCCAGGTCATTGAGTATATTTAAGACTGAGATAGATAGGTTCTTGAGTATAAAGGGTTACATGGAGAAAGCAGTAGATGGTGTTGAGAAACTTATCAGCCACAATTGAATGGTGGAGCAGCCTCGATGGACTGAATGGCCTAATTTCTGCTCTATGTCTTATGGGAATGAACATGATTGAGGGTAGGGCAGTGGATGTTGTCTACATTTACAAGATCGCTCATGGTAGGCTGGTCAAGAATGGGATCCACAGTGAACTGGTAAGTTGGCTTGGTCACAGAAGACAGAGAGAAGTGTTTTTTCTGACTGGAGGTCTGTAACCAGTAGTGTTCCACACGGATCACTGCTGGGACCTCTGTCATTTGTCATATAGATACAAATAATTTGGAACAAAATATAGGTTGCCTGGTTAGCAAGTCTGCAGACGACGCAAAAATTGGTGGAGTTGTGGATAGTGAGGAAAGTTGTCAAAGCACATAACAGGATAGACACCAATTGAAAAGTTGGGTGGGAAAATGGAATTTAATGTGAGATAATGCATTTTAGAAGGTCTAATGCAGGAGGGAAACATACAGTTAATGGCAGAACCTTTAGAAGCATCAACATATAGAGGCATCCAGGTGTGTAAGTCTACAAGTTCCCTGAAAATGGCAAGTGGATAAGGTGGTCAAGCTGCCATATGGCATGCTTGCCTGTGTTGGTCAGGGCACTCTTATAAAAGCTGCATAGAACTTCAGTTTGGCCACATTCGGAATATTGCATACAGCTCTGGTCATCACATTATAACAAGGAGGCGGAGATTGCAGATGTTGCAAAAGAAGTTTACCAGGATGTTGCCTCGACTGGAGTGTATTAGGTATAAGGAGGTCAGACAAACTCAGATTGCAGTTGTCGTGGGTATGTTCACCAACGTTTTGTCCCCTTTCTGGGTGACATCCTCAGTGCTGTGGAGCCTCCTGTGGAGTGCTGCTGTACTGTGCTGGTTGGAATTTGCTTTTCTTCCCACTGCTTCCAGTTGCTGGTTCTGGTTGTACATTGGGTCTCGATCAATGTTTTTATTGATGGAGTCTGTGAATGAGTGTTATGCTTCTTGAAATTCTCTGGCTGTCCTCTGTTTTACGTTGTCCCAGTCTAATTTGTATGCATAGCCACTAGGGATGCATTGGTTTAGCTCAGTCAGCTGGATTGTTGGTTTGCAGAGCAGTGTGATACCAACAGTGTGGGCTCAATTCCCATCACTGGTTTGAGATTATCATGAAAAACTCTCCTCTCAACCTCTGCCCTCGACTGAGGTCTGGTGGCCCTCAGGTTAAATCGCCACCAGTCGCTTCTCTCTAATGAAGAGAGCAGCCCGTATGGTCTGGTAAGACTCTGGAGATACACATAACAAACCCTTTCACAAAAACAAAGCCACTGGGGACAGCTGGTCATGGTGTTCAGCAGCTAGTTGCAACAAACAAGTAGAATCAGCAACTGGAAGCTGTGGGAACAAAACCAAATAAATTCCAAATGAGACAGTACAGCAGCGCTTCATAGGAGGCTCCACAATGCGGAGGATGGCACCTATAATGGGGATGAAACATCAGTAAACCAACTTCTCTGCTCAGCGAACATACCCACAACAAGTGCAACCAGCATCCTAGCTACAAATTTTTACGCAAATCTTAAATTCAGATTGTTTTCACTGGAGCTTCAGAGACTGAAGGATGATCTGATAGGAGTCCATAAAATTATGAGATGTGTGGTTAGGCTGGATAGTCAAGAGGAGAAAGTGAGGACTGCAGATGCTGGAGATCAGAGCTGAAAATGTGTTGCTGGAAAAGCGCAGCAGGTCAGGCAGCATCCAAGGAACAGGAGAATCGATGTTTCGGGCATCAGCCTGAAGAAGGGCTGATGCCCGAAACGTCGATTCTCCTGTTCCTTGGATAGTCAAGAGGCTTTTTCCCAGGATAGAAATGTCAAATAACAGGATGCACATGTTTAAAATGAGGGGGGAAAGTTTAAAGGAGATATGTGCAACAAATTTCTTTTTAAAGAGGCAGTAGGTGCCGGAACACACTGCCAGCGGAATTGGGAGAAACAAGTATGATTGCAATGTTTAAAAAACATTAGACAGAGCAAAGAGGGATATGGACCACCTGCAGGGAGATTTGTTTAGAATGGCATCATAGTCAGTGCAGAGATGGTGGGCCAAATGGCCTATTCTTGTCTTGGAGTATTCTATGTTGTTGTCTGGTTGAGATTAAAATGGCCACTAAGAGAAACAAAATACTTAAGCTAAAATCACACAACGCCTGATGAAGGAGCAGCACTCTGAAATGCAATTAAACCTGTTGGACTATAACTTGGTGTGTGTTTTTTTAACTTTGTACACCTCAGTCCAACACTGGCACCTCCAAATCAAAATACTTAAGGCACTAAACAATTATGTTTATCCAAATTAGTTCACCAATTAACACATAGTATATCGCAGTATGGGTTAGTACGGAGTGATTTTCTGAAAGATTTCCTCTTTGTTCATAAATATACTTAAGTTGGGTTGATCAGGATACATGAGGAACTCAGAAGCTACATTCAAACGAGCCTGAGGCTGCTTTCTGACACCAGCCTTAAAAGTGCGATTTCCCCAACACACACGACAGACGAGCTGAAAAAGCAACTTTTTTTTTATTTTTCGACACTAGCTCGGGGGAGGGGGTAGGTTTCCAGTTGACGTTTAAATTTAGTGCCAGGTGCTTTTCACCCCGTCTCCTCAGGTGCATTGATTCGCAGTTCAGATCAAGAGCTGGATAAGGAGGGGGCACGACAACAACAGATGAACGTTCACAAGGTTCCACCCACTGGGGTGGGGGGGGAGGGGAAAAGGGAAGCGATGGGGGGGGAAGAAGACGTGTGTTTTGACGCCACGCGTTGATACGTGATCCTTCCTCCCCCTTTTTCTGCCTGCCCCCTCAGGATCAAAACTACTCACACATCTGCCATCTTAGTAAAGGATTTGGTGGTGGCGAGGCGAAGAGTCCGGCCGGCCCAAAGAATCGTTCACGCTTTTGAGCCGTTATTTCCATTTCTTTTGCTCGTGTTGCGTGTGTGCGAGTGTGTGCGTGCGGGGGGGAAAATAAAAGGAGGGAGGTGGCGGTGGACTTCGTGTTTGAAAGTAAACGTCTCGGTAAGATGCCAACCAGCTGCGCGGCCTACGGATGTACAGCGGTGTACAGAAAAAACACCAACACCAGCTTCCACAGGTGGGTGAGGAGAGTAACCGAAAAAAACGTGATTTGCCGTGTTGAGGATGAAGGGGGAGGGAGGGGCGAGCGGGCAGGTCTCCCTTCCCCCCCCCCAGACGACGGTTGAGGCCGGGCCTGCAGCCTGTTTATCTCGAGCGGCGTTCCCATGGCGGCCGCCTGCGTTCTGCTGCCTATGTGTGAGGAGGGCGGTTTATTATTTTTCTGCGTGACTTTTACCCCTATCCCGTTTTCTTCTTCAAGAGTTAGAATTCGTGCGGAGTGTCAGTGCGGGGCCTACCTGGCAGTCAGGGCATTGAAGTCTGTCGCTGCTGCCGCTGCCGCCGCATGCGGCATATTAATTTTTTTTTGGCTCTGACACTTTCCGATATGGATGGATGGATGGGGGGGGGAGGGAGGGAAAGAGAGGGGGAGCTGACGGCATGTGGGGGAGGGGAGGTACAGCCGGAAGTACAGGTCCCGGTGCGCGCGCGCGCTTTGGCGGAATCACTTCCGGTAGACGTTGGTTATGGACGGAAAGGTGCAGGAAGGAGGACAAGTGGGGTATATCGCGCCATCCCCGCCTTTCCACCGGGCCCGCCCTTACCCTACCCACACCCAGACCGCCTTTCCCCAACACCGTCTCCCACCCCGAGTCGACCCGCCTTTCTTAGCTCTTCCCCCCCCCCCCCAAGACCTGCCCTTTCCTTCGGGTCTCTCCTCTCTTCACCACAACCCCGCCCTCACCGCTGTCCCACGCCTCTACCCTTAGCCCCGCCCCCCTCGCTGTCTCCCTTGGCCCCGGCCCCGCCCCCGCGCCGCCATCCCTTGGCCCCGCCCCCCTCGGGGCTCACTTCATTATCCTGACAGTTTGGTGCCGCCCCCTTCTCGCCTCGCCCCCTCTCGTATCACTGCCGTTTGATGCCTCCCCACCTCTGCACTTCCTTGTGACCCTTCACCTCGTCTCCCAAACTTGACGCGCCTCTCGTACGGCACCATGTTTGTAATTATAATAGAAACTGCTGTTACAATAGTAATGACGTAAATTTTTCACTGCAACATGTAATGTTTTGCTATACCGAAGTCTATATGGACAGGCAATGGATCATACAAGGTTCCACCACATGGTAGAACTGGTTAGTAAGATTAGATCATTTGGAATCTAGAGACAGCTATATATTTGCATTAAAAAATTGGCTTGAATGCAGGAGCTAGAAGATGGTGGTGGAGGGTTATTTTCCAAACTGGAGGCCTGTGATGCAAGGATCAGTACTGGGTCCACTGCTTTTTGTCATTTTATATAAGGATGTACAAGGATTTATGCTAGGTTTGGAGGGTTTGAGCTGTAGGGATAGGCTGAGCAGACTGGGGCTATCTTCCCTGAACCTTCAGTGGCTGAGGGGTGACCTTTATAAAAGTTTATGGAATCATGAGAGAGTATGGATAGGGTGAATAGTCAGGTCTTTTTCCCAGTGTAGGGGATGCCAAAACTAGAGGGCAGAGGTTTAGGGTGGAGGGTGAGGAGCAACTTTTGATCCTGTGGAATGAGCTGCCGGAGAAAGTGGTGGAAGCTGGCACAATTACATCATTTAAAAGGCATCTGGATGGGTACATGAACAGGATCTGTTCAGAGGGATACAGGCTAAATGGGCAGCACGATGGCTCAGTGGTTAGCACTGCTGCCTCACAGCGCCAGGGACTCTGGTTCGATTCCTGTCTGCATGGATTTTCTCCGGGTGCTCCAGTTTCCTCCCACAATCCAAAGATATGCAGGTCAGGTGAATTGGCCATGCTAAATTGCCCATAGTGATGGGTGCATTGGTCGGGGTAGATATAGGGTAGAGGAATGGGTCTGGGAGGGTTACACTTCGGAGGGTTGGTGTGGACTTGTTGGGCTGAAGGGCCTGTTTCCATACTGTAGAGAATCTCATCTAAAATGCTGGCAAATGGGACTAGATTAATTTAGGATATCTGGTTAGGATGGACGAGGGTCTGTTTTTATGCTGTACATCTCTACTTATCTTTAAATCAACTCATAACTCAAATCAGGGAGGTTAGCAAGTGTTATTAGAGGTTTTTATCGGATCATTTTAAGACTCTGCAAGAGTTAATAGAGGCTTGGCCAAAGAGATTGTGGGAGCTGGGAGAAATTGTAGCTAGGCTGTGAAGATGACAGCTTGAAGTATTGATTAGCCCGTGTTTTGTTACACTTAATGCGTGGGCACAGTCATGCAAAAAAAAATTTAAAAGAACATGAACTGAAAAACACAGGGTGCTCACAATAACAGAATTTGAAAGCAAACTTCAGACAGGAGTTGGCAGATGGAAGAGTGGCCAGTAGGGTTTTGGAAGACTAAAGAATGGATTTCAAAAATACAAAGTCTGAAATATAAAAGTCATGGGTGACGTTACAGAGGTGAAATCTGTATAAAGAAGTGGATATGGGATCAGGAATTCCGATTACAGTTAAACAAAATTAGCATTTCTCTAAGTCTATCAAGTTGATTTCCCCAAAGCACTGCTGCCTCACAGCGCCAGTCAGTCGGGTTCGATGTGTAGAATTTGCACATTCTCCCCGTCTCTGCGTGGGTTTCCTCCGGGTGCTCTGGTTTCCTCCCATAATCCAAAGATGCGCTGGTTGGGTGAACTGGCATTGCTAAATTGTCCATAGTGTTAGATGCATTAGTCAGGAGTAAATATAGAGTAGGGGAATGGGTCTAGGAGGGTTACTTTTCAGAGAGTTGGTGTGGACTTGTTGGGCCGAAGGGCCTAATTCCATCCTGCAGGGAATCTAATCAAAGCAGCTTCTAAAGACATCAAAGCAGCTCTACTTCAAAGAGAAAAATTACAACTCTCCAATCTTTCTATAACTGAATTTCCTCATCCTTGGAATCATTTTCACAAATCTTTCTTGCACTCTCTCTGCTGCCTTTACATCCTTCTAAAGTATGGTGCCGATTTGTGCAGGTTACAAAGAAATTCCTACCTTTTTGTGGCACTGTAAATAAAGCCTGGAATGCTGTATGCTTTATTGACTGTGCTCTCAAACTATCCTACCATTTTCAATGGTTTATGCACATGTACATCCAGGATTGTGTCCTTCTGTACCTCCTTTAGAATTGTACCCTTAATTGTAGACCATGTCTGTGTTATTCCTAACAAAATGAATCACTTCACACTTCTCTACATTTACAATATTAATTACTTGTCTGTCCATTCTGTCAACCTATATATTTTCTTTTGAAGTTCTATATTGTCTTTCTGGTTCATAATGTTTCCAAGTTTAGTATCATCCACAAGTTTTTATATTGTGTCCTGTCTACTAATGTCTATGTCAATAATATATATCAAGCATATATATATCAAGAATATATATCAAGAATTCCAACCTGGGAAACTCCACTGTAAATTTTGTTCCAGTCAGATTCCTGTCACTCAGCCAATTTTTGAATCCATGTTGCTACTGTCTATCATTTCATAAGCTCTAACTTTGGTCACAAATGTAGCATGTTATCAAATGCCTTTTAGAAGTCCATGTGCACACATCATAACCACTTTTCTCATCAACCCTCTGTTATCTGTTATGAACAGGTGAGAAGGGGTGAATCATTTCCCTACGTTTTAAAGTCTACTCGATTGGCCACGCAAATGTTTTGTTTTTATACTTATGTTGTGCAACTATATTACACTCCAATTCATTTTCTAAAATAAAGATAAAATACTGCAGATTCTGGAAACTGAAATAAAAATAAAGTCCTGGAGAAACTCAGCAGGTCTGATACCATCTGTGGAGACAGAAACAGAGTGAAAGTTTCGAGTCCAATGACTTTTCTCTCATCTTTTTGAAAGTTGCTATTCAATCTGTTTCCTTAAATCTTAGTGCATTTCCAATCACAGCAATTTTCCATGCTTTTATTAAAAAAGCAACAAAACTCCAATCCATCTTTAATTGTCTAAAATCTGTGCTGTCTGCTTACTAGCCCTTACATCTGCAGAAACAATTTCTCTATTTCCATTCTTATCAAAGGCCCTCATAATTTGAAAAAAATTACATTTTTGAAAAGCTTGAATGTACAAATTTGTATATCAGAGAAAGAAAATGTTTTTGTTATTGTTTTATTTTAAGGTTTCCATCTAACCCTTGGAGACGGACAGAATGGATACGGCTTGTTCGACGTGAAAACTTCAAGCCAAGCAAACACACCTTCCTTTGCTCGAAACATTTTGAGCAAACATGCTTTGACCGGACAGGACAAACTAGGCGCCTGCGAGAAGATGCTGTCCCTACAATATTTGATTTCCCACCACACATGCAAAATGTAAGGCCTGGATCTTGGTAGTGCTCCACTTTAAAAGTCCTGTGCTAGTTGTAAACCTAGGAAATAGGGGCAGGAGTAGACTGTATGGCTCCTTGAATAAAGTCATGGCTAATCTTCAGTTTCAATTACACTCTTCTGCTCACTACCCAGACCCCACAACTTCCTGTGAGAGAAAATATCTGTCTATCTCAGCCTTAAATATAGGATGAAGGAAAATCCACAATCCAGGGGCAGAAAATTTCATAGGTTCACAACCTTCTGGGTGAGGAAATTTTTCCACTTCTGTCCTAAATGACCAGCCCATTATCCTGATTGACTGCCCTGTGTTCTAGATTTCCCAGCGTGCTGCAGGGATAACAACCTCTCAGTTTCTATACTGCCTTCAGAATCTTGCATGTTTCAGTGAGATGACCCCAAAAGACCAGAAATTATGGACCCAGTTTACTCCATCCCTAAAGTATATCTGGCTGGATTTTGTGGGGTTGAAGATGCTCCATCCATCCATGTCCCTGTTGCATCCCCTTGCTTCCCTCTGTCACTTTTTTCCTTCACCCATCTCCAAAATAAATTAAAATTTATCAGCAAGGCACATTCCAAACTTGGACCAGCAATCGGATGTGATTGTGGTGAGAAAGAATCAATAGACAACAGTGTGGGTGGAAGGAAAACTAATATGAAACAGTCACTGGCAGGCTTCAAAACTGGGTCCCCCTTTCAGTGAGGAATTGACTTGATTGAGCAGTGGACTCCAATTAACAGTCTAGTCACTATAATCCTTCTCAGTATAACTTGATAGAAATATAGTAATCAGCTGGGCCTCCTGCTTATTATATGCTGTCCATAAAGTATCTTGGATAAGCAGGGATTGGCCTTAATTGTAGCTGACCCTACTCTAGTTAATAGCATCCCACCCACATCTGGATGTTATAACATTATTTTTGTTTTTTTTTACAGAAATTAGTATCCAGGAAAACCCCTTTGACCTCTGCAGGTATCAGTAACCAACAGGACCCATCCAAGTCTAGCAGTAGTACTGGCACAAGCACTCGGACAACTGGCACAAACACTAGGACTATTAGTACTAGCACTCGGACTACTGGCACTAGCACCAGCACCAGTCCTTGCACCACCAGCAGTACGGAAGTTTTCCAAGAACATAGCTATTGTTTGGCTAATCCTGTCGTGGCCAAGAGGAAGGTATTCCAGTTGCAGGATGAAGTGGACTACCTCCGCCAACAAATAAGAATCAGCAGGCAGAGAGAACGACGAGTGGTCAAGAAATGGAGAGGCATCAGCAACCTGCTCGAAGACTTGAAAGAAAGGAACCTGTTGCCTAAGGGCAAAGGAGCAGAGCTTGTTCAGTCTGTCTTGACTGACGAATCATTTAAAGGCAGATGAACTGACTGGACTTTCACAAGTGTGTGGGTACACTGACCAGACGAAGCAGTTCTGCTTCCTTTTACTGTCCATTTCTTTTGACCCAAAAGCACAGGAGTGAATATTTTGATCAAATCTTTCACCTACCAAACTCTGCAACGCTTGGATGCTTTGGTTTATTGGTTGTTGTTTGCTTCAGCAGTCGATATAAAAACATTTGAGTGATGCACATTGCATTTGTTAGACTTGAAATGTAGCCAAGTAGTGCAGCTGTTGTTACAGGGGACATTGGTGTATGATTTAGTGACAACCGACATCTGCTCACAAAGCATGGCCAGATTAGATAATTTCCCTATCATGGCATGCCAGGAAGTATTGGCCAGTTAACTTGAACAGTGCCATGACTCTGTTATTCAGTGGGTCCTAACAAATTACTAGCCGACTATGTGCCTTGACACCAGCCTCAGAAGGGCAACCCTCTGCACCAGAATAATGTTTTTGTTTCCTATGTCAATAGACCTGTGTACTTGCACACACCACAAGGTGGATTGAGACTGCACCTGATCCATTTCATGCAGGCTTTTTACAGCCAGCCATAAGCAAGAGAAGAAGTGTTTGCCCTACTAACTGAATAGAATATCATCGCTAATAGGTATAACCAGAAATCAGACTTCTACGTCTTTGCAAATGTTACAGGCATCTATACCTCCACCTGAAGGGCCCAAGCAGATGCAGTCTTCAGAATCGACTGTGGCGGTAGGTCATTACCAAGCTGATAGATATTTTAGAAATTCAATTTTTAAAATGGCAAATAAACTATTATTGTGAAGTTCTGGAAATCTATTAAGAGTGCATTAAGTGCTTAAGCCAACTAACTGGGCAAGTCAGACTCCTTGCAATTAGCAGACCGGAAAAAAACAACTCCTGACAGTGTAAGATAATGACCAGTACTCATTTAATGTGGTGTTAGTTCTTGCTTGTGTGACTGGAGGAGCTTGTACCTTGAAATATTGCCATTCATTCAGCAGCAGAAGTCATTGACAGGCCAAGTGTCTGCTCATAATCTGTAAGCATTTTATATTTTATAAAAGCTTTTCAATTTTAAGTCTGATCCAAAGAAACTCTGATTGCTCCCTAATAAAGGCAATGAGTTGCTGAGCCATACAGGCAAGGAGGCTTGCCAGTCTCTATGCTTAGTCCATACATAATGAGGTGATCCCAGTCAAGGAGGGTGTCGGAGCAAATGATTGCTTTTATTTCCCCTGACACATGGATTTCTATCCTGGAACTGGCACTGAAAATGCAGAATGATGACCAAATTCAAGGTTATGCCACTTGTGGTTAAATAGCGTTCTTGACTGGGAAACTATATAGTTCAAGTACTTTAGATGGGTCAGTTTTTGTCCAATGTGTGGAGGAGGGTTACCTGACATGGTATGTATACAGGCTAACAAGGGGTGAGGCCACATTAGATTTGATACTGGGTAATGAACCAGGCCAGATTTGGAGGTAGGTGAGCACTTTGGTGATAGTGACCACAATTTGGTTATGTCTACTTTAGTGTTGGAAAGGGATAGGTATATACCACAGGCAAGATTTATAGCTTGGGGAAAGGCAATAATGATGCAATTAAGCAAGATTGAGGATGCATAGGATGGGGAAGGTTGGGCACAATTGAAATGTGGAGCTTATCAAGGACCAGCTACTGTAGTCCCAAATAAGTATGTACCTGTCCACCAGGGAAGAAGGTGTCGAGCGTGGGAGCTGTGATTTACTAAGGAAGTTGAATCTGTCATCAAGAGGAAGAAGGCAGTTTATGTTCGGATGAGATGTGCTGGCTTAGTTAGGGTGCTTGAGATTTACAAGTTAGCCAAGAAAGACCTAAAGTGAGAGCTAAGAAGAGCCAGGAGGGGACATGACAAGTCATTGACAGATAGGATCAAGGAAAGCCCCAAGGCTTTCTATAGCTGTATCAGGAACAAAAGAACAATGAGAGTAAGATTAGGGCCAATCAAGCATAGTAGTAGGAAGTTGTGTCTGGAGTCAGAGGAAATACGGCAGTGCTAAATGAATATTTTTTGTCAGTATTCACAGTAGAAAAAGACTGTAGTCGAGGAGAATACTGAGATACAAGCTACAAAACTAGATGGGATTGAGGTGCATAAGGAGGAGGTGTTAGCAATTCTGGAAAGTGTGAAAAATAGGTAAGTCCCCTGGGCTGGATGGGATTTATCCTAGGATTCTCTGAGAAGCCAGGGAGGAGATTGCTGAGCCTTTGGTTTTGATCTTTATGCTATCATTGTCTATAGGAATAGTGTCAGAAGACTGGAGGATAGCAAATGTTGTTCCCTTGTTCAAGAAGGGGAGTAGAGACAACCCTGGAAATTATAGACCTGTGAGCCTTGCTTCGGTTGTGGGTAAAGTTTGGAAAGTGTTATAAGAGATACGAATTATAATCTTCTGGAAAGGAGTACATTGATTACGGATAGTCAGCACTGTTTTGTGAAGGGTAGTGGTGCCTCACAAACCTTATGGAGTTCTTTGAGAAGGTGACCAAACAAGTGGATGAGGGTGAAGCGATTGATGTGGTTTATGTGGATTTCAGTAAGGCATTTGCTAAGGTTCTCCACGGGAGGCGTGGAATTGAGGGTGATTTAGATCAGAAATTGACCAGCTGAAAGAAGACAGAGGGTGGTGATTGATGGAAAATATTCATCCTGGAGTTCAGTTACTAGTGGGGTACCGCAAGGATCTGTTTTGGGTCCACTGTTGCTTGTCATTTATATAAATGACCTGGATGATGGCATAGAAGGATGGTTAGTAAATTTACGGATGACAGTAAGGTCGGTAGAGTTGTGGATAGTGCTGAAGGATGTTGTGGGTTACAGAGAGACATGGATAAGCTGCAGAACTGAGCTGAGAGGTGGCAAATGGATTTTAATGTAGAAAAGTGTGTTAATTCACTTTGGAAGGAGTAACAGGAATGCAGAGTACTGGGCTAATGGTAAGATTCTTGGTACTGTAGATGAGCAGAGAGATCTGTGTCCAGGTACGTAGATCCTTGAAAGTTGCCACCCAGGTTGATGGGGTTGTTAAGAAGGCATACGATGTGTTAGCTTTTATTGGTAGATGGATTGAGTTTCGGAACCATGAGATCATGCTGCAGCTGTATGAATCTCTGGTGCGGCCACATTTGGAGTATTGTGTACAGTTCTGGTCACCACATTATAGGAAGGATGTGGAAGCTTTGGAAAGGATTCAGAGGAGATTTGCTAGGATGTTGCATGGGGTGGTCTTACGAGGAAAGGCTGAGGGATTGAGAAGGTTGAGAGGTGACTTAACTGAGACATATAAGATAATCAGAGGGTTTGGTTGGACAGCGAGAGCCTTTTTCCTCTGTTGGCAATGGCTAGAACGAAGGGCCGTAGCTTTAAATTGAGGGGTGATAGATATAGGTCAGATATCAGAGGTAGTTTCTTTACTCGAGTAGTAGGGGCATGGATCGCACTGCCTGCAACGGTAGTAGACTCACCCAACTTAAAGGGCATTTAAATTGTCATTGGGTCGGCATATAGGTGAGAATAGGATAGTGTAGGTTAGACGGGCTTCAGATTGATTCCATAGGTCGGCGCAACATTGAGGGCCGAAGGGCCTGTACTACGATGATGTTCTATGTTCTACACATACTCTATAGTTTGTCCCATGCACTGTTCACTTGGATGAGGCATTAAAAAAGGAATAACATAAGACAAACCTGTAACCTGGATGGGTTGGATCAAAGGGTCTGTTTCCATGCTGTACATTTCTATGACTCTGTGTATTAAAAAAACCTGAAGTGGCTATGGGGATACTTTTAGATTAAATTGAAAGTTTAATCATATTTTTAATTAATTTGAGGGGTGTCGGCATCACTGGCTGTGCCAGCATTTTTCCCTTGAAGGTGGCAGTGTGTTACTTTCTCAAACCACTCCAGTCCATTTGGTGTACATAGACCCACAATGCATTCAACAATGGAGTGCCAGGATTTTGACTGAGTGACACTGAAGGAACAGCAATGTTTTCAAGTCTGGATGGTGAGTGGCTTGGAGGGGAGCTTGCAGGTAATAGTATTCCCATGCTGCCCTTGAATTTCTAGATGGAGTGGTTGTGATCTAGGAATGGTGCTGTTTAAATTTAGAGTCTTGTGGTGCATCTTGTAGGATGTACTCACTATTGCTACTGAGCACAGGTGTTGGAGAGAATGAATGTTTGGATGTGGTGCAAATCAATTGGGTTGCCTTGTTTGGATGGTGTCAAGTTTGTACAGCCCTCATCCAGGCAAGTGGGGAGTTTTCGATCACACTCTTGACTTGTACTTTGTACGTAACAGACAGGCTTTGGGAGGTCAGGAGGTGGTTACTCACTGTGTGACTCCAAGCCTCTGACCTGTTCTTGGGGCCACAATAGCTATATGGCTAGTCCATTTCAGTTTCTGGTAATCCCTAGGATGTTGGTAGAGGCAGATTCAGTGTTGAAAATACCATTGATTACCAGGGGACAGTCATAAGATTTTGTCTTGTTGGGGATGATCATTGTCTGCACTTGCATGGTAAGAATGTTACTTACCAATTATCAGCCCAAATCTGGATATTGTTCACACTTTTCTGCATCTGAACATGCACTGCATCGGTATCTGAGGAGTTGCAAATGGTGCTGAATGTTCATGCAATCATCAGCAAACATCCCTACATCTGACCTTACAGAGGGAAGGTCATTTTTGATGAAGTAGCTGAAGATGTTTAGGTCTAGGACACTACCTTGAGGACTTCCTGCAGAGATGTCCTGGAGCTGATGTCCAACAACCACAGCCATCTTCCTGTGTGCTAGGTATAACTCCAACCAGTGGGCAGTTTATCCCCTGATTCCCATTGACTCCAATTTGTTCAGGCTTCTTGACACCACACTTGGTCAAATGTGGCCTTGATGTCAAGGACTATCACACTACGACACCTCTGGAATTCAGCTGTTTTGTCCAACTTTAACCAAGGTTGTGATGAGGTCAGAACCTGAACAGGTTATTGCTGCGAAAGTGCCAACTCATAGCATTGTTGATGACACCTTCCATCACTCTACTTTCAACTGAGTAGACTGATGGGACAGTAATTGGTTGGGTTGGATTTGCCCTGATTTTTATATTTAAAAAAAAAAATTATCTGGGCAATTTTCCATATTTTCGATCGATGGCACCACAGTGGGATACAGCCCGGAGGAAATGGTCCTGAGTGTAACTCTCTGGTGTTGTGTGGCTCTGAACATGGGCAAGGAAACCACCTGCTGGTTACCACACACCCTTGCCCTTGGCTGATAATCAGTGCTGCTCCACATTGAGCACCACCTGGAGGAAGCATAGGGGGTGGCAAGAGCACGAAATGTGTTCTATGAGGGGACTTCAATGTCCATCACCAAGAGTGGCTTAGCTGAACTGAGCTGGTCACTTTGTTAAGAACAGACTGGGTCTGCAGCAGGTAATGAGGGAACAAACTAGAGGGAAAAACACACCAGACCTCATCCTTTCAAATCTGCCACCTGCAGAAGCACCTGTCCATGGCAGTATTGGTAAGAGATAAATATATAGTCCATATCGAGACAAAGTCCCACCTTTACACTGATAACACCTTTGTGTTGTACGGCTCTGACCAGATATAGCAACCAGCGTACCTTCTAATGTTCTTTCCAGTTGAAGAATGGGGGTTGGGTAGCAACAACTTCTGGAACTAAAAGCCAATGCTATGATTGGCATGCTGACACCAATCACCATGCATGGAATCTTGGAGCAACTACACGTAGTGTAAGAAAAATGGAGAACATTCTCTTCCTCCCCTACCATCCCACAGCTCTGCACTTAGTAGAGAAGACCCATTCTCTCCCTTCCACCCAGTTTACACCCATTCTGTACACCTCTTATTTCTCGTTCATCCTCCTGTCTTTGTGCAGAGACCCAGTGCAAATCTGTTCCCTTTGCCCTTTTTTCAAAAAGCAAAGAATAAACAACAATATTCCACCCCTTTTCAGTTCTGAAAATTCATACTGGATTCTGTTTCTCTCCCCACAGATACTGCCAGAGCTGCTGAGTTTCTCCAGCACTTTGTTTTTACTTCAAAGTACTGTGGATGCTTGAAATCTGCTTTTATCTGAACAGTCCAGAAGACTTGTGCTCCAGAAGTTGCCATGCCCATAGCTAAGCTGCTTCAGGACAGGTGCCATCTCTGGTAGGTTTATCCTGCCTTTGGGACAGAACATACCCCAGGGGTGATGACAGTGGTGCCTGGGGCACTGTCTGTGAGATATATAGGCATACTTATGGAATTATCAGGCTGTTGTTTTTACAAATATATTAAGGACAAAAGGATAACTAGAGAGAGAATAGGCCCCTCAAAGATCAGCAAGGCGGCCTTTGTGTGGAGCCACAGACAATGAGGGAGATACTAAATGAATATTTTGCATCAGTATTTACTGTGGAAAAGGATATGGAAGATATAGACTGTAGGGAAATAGATGGTGACATCTTGCAAAATGTCCAAATTACAGAGGAGGAAGTGCTGGATGTCTTGAAACGGTTAAAGGTGAATAAATCCTCATGACCTGATCAGGTGTACCCGAGAACTCTGTGGGAAGCTAGAGAAGTGATTGCTGGGCCACTTGCTGAGGTATTTGTATCATCGATAGTCACAGGTGAGGTACTGGATGTCTGGGGGTTGGCAAACGTGCCACTGTTTAAGAAGTGCGGTAAAGACAAGCCAGGCAACTATAGACCAGTGAGCCTGACCTCAGCGGGGTGGGCACGTTGTTGGAGGGAATCCTGAGGGACAGGATGTACATGTATTTGGAAAGGCAAGGACTGATTAGGGATAGTCAACATGGCTTTGTGCATGGGAAATCATGTCTCACAAACTTGATTGAGTTTTTTGATGAAGTAACAAAGAAGATTGAGGGCAGAGCAGTAGATGTGATCTATATGAACTTCAGTAAGGTGTTCGACAAGGTTCCCCATGGGAGACTGATTGATTAGCAAGGTTAGATCTCATGGAATACAGGGAGAATACATTTGGATACAGAACTGGCTCAAAGGTAGAAGACAAAGGGTGGTAGTTGAGTGTTGTTTTTCAGATTGGAGGCCTGTGACCACAAGGATCGGTGCTGGGTCTTCTACCTTTTGTCATTTACATAAATGATTTGGATGTGAGCATAAGAGATATAGTTAGTAAGTTTGCAGATGACACCAAAGTTGGAGGTGAAGTGGGTTACTTCAGATTACAACAGGATCTGGACCAGATGGGCCAATGGGCTGAGAAGTGGCAGATGGAGTTTAATTCAGATGAATGCGAGGTACTGCATCTTGGGAAAGCAAATCTTAGCAGGACTTATACACTTAATGGTAAGGTCCTAGGGAGTGTTGCTGAACAAAGAGACCTTGGAGTGCAGGTTCATAGCTCCTTGAAAGTGGAGTCGCAGGTAGATAGGATAGTGAAGAAGGTGTTTGATATGCTTTCCTTTATTAGTCACAGTATTGAGTACAGGAGTTGGGAGGTCATGTTGCGGCTGTACAGGACATTGGTTAGGCCATTGTCGGAATATTGTGTGCAATTCTGGTCTCCTTCCTATCAGAAAGATGTGAAACTTGAAAGGGTTCAGAAAAGATTTACAAGGATGTTGCCAGGGTTGGAGGATTTGAGCTATAGGGAGACTCTGAACAGGCTCGGGCTGTTTTCCCTGGAGCGTCGAAGGCTGAGGGGTGACCTTTTATAGAGGTTTACAAAATTATGAGGGGCATGGATAGGATAAATAGGCAAAGTCTTTTCCCTGGGGTCAGGGAGTCCAGAACTAGAGGGCATAGGTTTAGGGTGAGAGGGGACAGATATAAAAGAGACCTAAGGGGCAACTTTTTCACACAGAGGGTGGTACATATATGGAATGAGCTGCCAGAGGATCTGGTGGAGGTTGGTACAATTGTAACATTTAAGAGGCATTTGGATGGGTATATGATTAGGAAGGGTTTGAAGGGATATGGGCCGGGTGCTGGCAGGTGGGACTAGATTGGGTTGGGATATCTGGTCGGCATGGACAGGTTGGACCGAAGGGTCTGTTTCCATGCTGTACATCTCTATGGCTCTTTGACTCTATGTTTGACTAGTCTCAATTTTGGCACTAGATCCCAGATGTTGGTAAGGAGGACTTAGCAGAATTGATAGGCTGCTCCTGCTCCTCGGATGCTGCCTGACTTGCTGTGCTTTTCCAACACCACTCTTACCTTGAGTTGATAGGGCTGTGTTTGCTGTTGTCATTTCCTATGTCGATCAGTTTCATTCCTTTTTTTTTTTGAGGCTTTTTTTTTTGTGGAATGATACAATTGACTGATTTGGTAGATTATTTCAGAGGGGTCGTAAAGAGGCAGCCACATTTCTTTGGGTCTGGGGTCACATGTAGTCCAGACCAAAGGAGGATTTCCTTCCCTGAAGGACATCAGTGAACTAGGTGGGTTTTTATGACAATTGATAGTGGATTTATGATCATTATTAGACATGTAACTCCAGGATTATTTTAAGAATTAAATCCAAATTTCATTATCTGCTGTGGCATGATTTCAGCCTGCCCAACTCTCCACCCCCTGAATATTTCCTGCGTCTCTGGATTACAAGTCCAGTGGTAATACAATGAAGCCATTGCCTCACTCCCTTAAAAGGTACGTTGTAGTAAAATCAAATGTCTTCATACCAAAGGTATGAGATAACAAAATGACCCCTGTATGGGTGCTGCTGCTGCTGGGCTGACTTGTTGCCGCCAGCACATAGTTTTTCCAGTGGGTGGCTTCACAAAAGTGATGTCTTCTGGGCAGCAGCAAGAATGCAGTTGACCCAATGCGTGACTCGCTCAACAGCACTGATTGAAGGAATAAAGCATTTCTGCTAGCAACAGGTGGGTCTCTTGCAGCATTTTCACATCCCGACCACTAAAAGGAGGTGGGCTGTACAGCCGGGTGGTGAACTTAAATAATAGCAGCAGAAAATTGTTGGTCTGCAATCGTCTTCTGATGCAACCTTGACCTTGAAGTGGAATTCCTGGATCCAGTCGCCAGGAGGCTCATAATTGTTCAGCCACTGCCGTCCATAACTCTCTTATCACATTCCTGAGCTCACGGAAGATTGGTCTCTCAGCAGTGACGAATAACAGTTTCATATAAAGCTCTAATCTCGCCACTGGAAAATTATTCTTTCCACAGTGGGGGTCACTGATTGGGGTAGCATTTATTGCCCATCCCAAGATGCTTAGAATAGACATTTATGAGCTGCCTTCAAGAGCCATTACTGGCCACGTGCATTTAGGGAGGGTGCTCTATGACTTTGACTCAGCAACACTAAAGGAACAGTCACAGAGGTGAATATAACTACTGACGCACAAATACTACCTTAGGTCCAACTCCCTGTGTATGATAGTGATAGGGCTGAATTTGTTTTGCTAAGTGGTAGTCGCTTTGCTTCGGTTGGAGGGATTCATGCTGTGAGGCCCAGATCTTATTAGACTTGGCACATTCCTTGCCATTCCCATTGCTATGTTGTGTATCATGTCCAATTTCTGCCCCTCTTATACACCAATCCCAGAACAACTCATCACTTAGCTGAAACCCCAGAACTGACCAGCCTGACAATGGCACCATATTTAAAAACCAGTTGTGCCCAAAGACAAAACAGTTAGTCTGGAGGTGCTTTGCCTAATTCCTGACATTTGCTGTGGATATGGCAGAGTAGAGAAAATCAGTGCTTTGCTTTGTGAAAAGGGACCTTTAATGCATTCTTAGAATGAGGGTATCACAAGCTAGACCAGTATTTATTGCCCATCCCTGATTTGCCCAGGGGCCAGTTAAGGGTTTCTTTTTCTGACAATCAGCAATGGTTTAGTGGTCTTTTAATTCCAGTTTATAATTGAATTTGATTCTACCGTGCTGGGTTTCGAACCAGAGTCTACAGAACATGAGCTGGTTCTCTGGATTAATCGTCTAGCAGTAGGATAATACCATTAGACCATCACCCACCCTGGAGGGCCTGTTGGAGGAGGTGGTGCACAGGCAGAACTTTTGCTCTTCCTCTAGGAGCAACTGTGGAAGCTACAATACAAAACCACGCCAGCCAGTCTTGAGGTTGCCACCCAGTTTAAAGCAGTCTCAGACATGTGGAGGAATGCACAGCGATGTGGGAAAAGATCAGTGATCTTCTCCACTCCTCCAACATGCATGACATCAGCTTCTCTCTGACACTTCGCATTTACTCTGTCTTGGCAACAGTACCAAGTTTCTATAAAGGATCATTCACTCTCACTACTGCCTACAACATTCACCCACTCACCCATGATATCACTTACCCTGTATACCCTCTGCCTGACAACTCATGTGCTCCCCACCTACGCCAAAAGTACAGCTGTGCCACACATTTACATCTCCTTTAATATCGCAGCAGTGTGTACTATATACAAGATGCACTGTAGACATTCAATAAAGATCCTTAGCACCTTTCAAAACCACAACTACTCCCAGTTAGAAGGATAAGGGTAGCCCTATATGAGGGCACCATCAACTGTAAGTTCCCCTCGCCACGCATCATCCTGACTTCAAAGTATGTCATGGCTGATCATTCCTAATCAGTATCCTCTTCCTGCTTTATCTCCATAACCCTTGATTCCACTATCTTTGAGAGCTCTATCTCTTTCTTAAATGAATCCAGAGACTGGGCCTCCACTGCCCTCTGGGGCAGAGCATTCCACACACCCACCACTCTCTGGGTGAAGAAGTTTCTCCTCATCTCTGTCCTAAATGGTCTACCCCGTATTTTTAAGCTGTGTCCTCTGGTTCGATACTCACCCATCAGCGGAAACATGTTTCCTGCTGCCAGAGTGTCCAATCCTTTCATAATCTTATATGTCTCAATCAGGTTCCCTCTCAGTCTTCTAAAATCAAGGGGAAACAAGCCCAGTCGCTTCAGTCTTTCAGTGTAAGGTAATCCCGCCATTCCAGGAATTGACCTCGTGAACCTACGCTGCACTCCCTCAATAGCCAGAATGCCTTTCCTCAAATTTGGAGACCAGAACTGCACATAGTACTCCAGGTGTGGTCTCAGAAGCACCTCTTTGCTTCTATACTCAATTCCTCTTGTTATGAAGGCCAGCATGCTATTAGCCTTCTTCACTACCTGCTGTACCTGCATGCTTGCCTTCATTGACTGGTGTACAAGAACACCCAGATCTCTCTGTACTGTCCGTTTACCTAAATTGATTCCATTGAGGTAGTAATCTGCCTTCCTGTTCTTGCCACCAAAGTGGATAACCATACATTTATCCACATTAAACTGCATATGCCATGCATTTGCCCACTCACCTAACTTGTCCAGGTCACCCTATAACCTCCTAACATCCTCCTCACATTTCACCCTGCCACCCAGTTTTGTATCATCAGCAAATTTGCTAATGTTATTGCTGATACCATCTTCTATATCATTAACATATATTGTAAAAAGCTGCGGTCCCAGCACGGATCCCTGCGGTACCCCACTGGTCACTGCCTGCCATTCCGAAATGGAGCCATTTAGCACTACCCTTTGTTTCCTATCAGCCTATCTAGGGATGAGGAAGTTCAGTTATGAAGATAAAGTAGAGAAATTGGAACTGTTTTCCTTGGAGGACAGAAGGCTGAGAAGGGATGTTTTTGGTGATATTCAAAATCATGAGGGGTTTGGACTGGATGGATAACAAGAAACTGCTCAAAGTTATGAAAGGATCGAGAAGAAAGCACAGATTTGAAATAATTGGCAAAAGAAACATATTTATATAAAGAAACACATTTTAATGCAGAAAGAGGTTAAGATCTAGAATACACTGGCTGAGTATAGCCAAGTTCAACAGAGGCGTTCAAAAGGGAATTGGACTATTATTTGAAAAGGAAGAATATGTGGGGTTCCGGGGGGAAAATGGGAGAATGACAACAGATGAATTGCTCACGTGGAGAGCTGGTGCAGGCACAAGAAGTTGAATGGCCTTTTTCTGCACTGTAAAAATATTTCAATTCTGTGAAATCACTTCAACATCTTTTACAAATTATTGCTGCCAATAATCATGCTGGTGACATGATGTATTATGTTGTGGAGATCTAAACTGTCAAGTCCATATCTTCAAATAACCCCTATCATTGTTGGCTGTATTGATGAAGAAAGAGTTTAGAAATGAGATGAAGTTAGTGTGAGCATGGGTTTGTTAGACAATGTGGTCACTTGTATAATCTTATCTATTGTTTCTTATTTAGGGACGAGAAGCTAATTAATACATTTGACAATGACAATTTGTGTCTGAGTTCCACATATTCTTTCATTTTCAGGGAGTTACTCAGAAACCCACAAAGTTCCAAGGACCTACAAGAGCTCAGCAAGCAGAGGAGCTATGATCATTACAGTTTATCACCTTTCCTAGAAACTCAATCATCTTCCTTTTAAGTCTAAGTGTAATTTATTATACCTGCTGTAAATATGAAGTGTGTTCCAGAAGTAAGTGCAGTTGTGCTCAGTAAAATGCCATGACACCCATAAGAATTTGAAATAATGAGGAAACGTCAGCAAAACCACAACTGCACATAGGGATTGGGTGTGTGGGGTGTGGAGGAAAGAAGGTAATGTCTTTGAACAATTTAAAAACACATTTCAGATTTGTTTAGTTGTCTGCTGTGTATATTGCAGTACCAGCAGAGCATAGGTTGCATAAACAAATTATTTTTAAGATGTCCTAGCAGAAGAATGAATTAATTTAGCCAATCAGTAGGAGAGCCATTCGGATCTGCAAAGTCTGAGGTTCAATCCACAGTCAATGCTGAGTAATCCAATTTTCAACTGAGCTGCAAAAAGGAAGACTAAAATTGTCAATGATACTTTAGCATGAGAGGAAAATCAACCAGGTTTGCTGTTCTTGTTCCAGCAATCAATATTGCAGGAGCACATTTGTGAACACTGGGTGATGAGACGTTTAATTTTGACACCCTATCCCCTGTTCCACTTAATCTGAATAACTGGATGGCCACCATTCTGCACTTGAAAAGGTATAATATTTCCTAATTCATCCTGCTGGTCATTTTAAAAGAAGAGTGGGAACAGGTCAATTGTCGTCATAAACTGAGTGAAAGATTGTAAATAGCACAGGGAGCTTTGGGAATCTAGCAAAAGGAAAATAACCTCTTCTTGGGGAAAATGATAACATTTATCCAGTGCCCTGGCAATTCGAGGTTCGTGGGTTCAGGGATATGGGAACCGGAATGGATCATTCACCCCTCGAGCCTGTTCTGCTGTTCAATTTGATGCTAGTTCATTAGCATTCTTGACTCCATCTATTCAACTTACCATACCCAACAACAAGAGTCTAATTTTTTAAATTGTGATTTGATGATACCTGCCTCATCCCACTTGCTTCAGTAGGAGAGTTCCAAGTTCCTCTCTTCTTTCTGACGAGACTATGCAGGATCGCTACTGGCCAGCTTGACACAGTGTGTGCTTAACAAAAGCTGCTAAAATTGGAATAAGTGCAAGAGACCATTTGAAATTGTTTACAAATAAAAGAAAATAGTCTTTTGATTCAGCATAGATCTCCCTGGATTTGTATGTCTGTCCATCCTAGTCTCATCCTTACTCAAAGCGGTTGGATGGAAGCACAGGATATGTAGGAAGAACAAAAAGTATTACATTGAAAACTATAAAAAGTTCTTCGTGCTGATCATTTCAATCCAAAGGATTTTCCAGATCATAGTAAACTTCACAATGTGATAAAGATGTATATGTTCATAATGTAACTTTATCTCACAACACTGAGGAATCAAACAGGGAATGATACTGAGATTGACAATTTCAGCAGAGAGGATGAGAAATAGTTGACAAGAAAGCAACAACCAAGCTGCAGAAATGGAAAAGAATGAAAGTTAATGTTGAAATACAAATAAGAGAAATAAGAGTACTTTAAGAAAATGGCTAATCAAAACTTTTTTTCACTGCTGAAGAAGACACTTTGTCAAAACTTTTCACCTTACGCTCATCAGGACGTTTTGCAAGAATAACAATTGAAGGGGAACACCCACAAAAATGTTTTAGAAGCTGGTGCAATCGGGTTGATACTGCTAAACTTGTAGGATGAAAATCATACTGGAAGCATCAGAAAAACATGATAAATGGACTAATAATAGTCAGTAGTCCTATCACAGGTTTTATGTTGCATTAAAAAAAATGTTAATAATCAAATCCAATTTCAAGATGTTTTATGGAATTACTTTCTACCTTGGACATTATATACTTTATAATTTACTGTTATGTTGATACACTGAGACTATCCATATTACTTGAGACTCAACATCATCTTCAAGAATTCACTTTGTTTCATATGGTATTGGAGTTCATTGCCAGCCAACTTGCTGTATAGGATCTATGAAATGATGCTTCACATGTACGTAGGTGTATCAATTTAGATGCTGACTGCCATTTACACAGACAGTACATGTGCATCAGTGTATATTCAAATCAGCTGTTCCAGAATTTGAAACTTTGCTCCACTCAGTCCTGTTTATTTTGCATTCCTCCCCAATGCTTCACAATTGATGGATGACTTGGCTTGTACCCTCAGAAAATCCCTTCCTAAACTCCGAATTCTCCACTTAAATCTCCTCAAAAAGAAGAAACCTCTTTTCTAGGCTTTTGGTCATCCCTTGCACATCGTGACTCACCATCTATTTTCCATAAAGTGATGGATTGCGAGTCGGTGATATGATACCAACTGTAAGTGCTATCCTACCACTTGTTGCTGCTATACTGTACATTGAAAGAAAGGCTATATTAAAAAAAAGAACACTACAGTAAATAAGTGTAAATGCTCCAGAAGAGCAAAACTTAGTTTTTGGGTTGCCTGTACCAGAAGCCTATGAACAGCCTGCAATGAATTGTGGAGATTGTTGAGATCTTATTTCTTCATGGAAGCAGCTAAAAGTTCAAGAAAAACCTGCAGATTACTTAAAAAGGAGAAAAAGGAAGTTAAAGAGTGTGCAAGTATATTCCCTTGGGTGTAATTGTTTGCAGCTATAAATGCATTTAGATCTTGGCATAGCATTTAATATTAATTTTATTTTGTTTCTTCATCGTTGATGTTCAAGAACTGTACTATTGTGACAAATTCAATAAAATGTACTTTTTTCAAAAAAAAACTTTGGAATCTGTTCCTTTAAATTTTGAGCCTGACTGCTAGTTCTTATGTCTATGTTATGGCTCAAGTTGTTATAGCAATCACTCCTGAACCAAAACAAAAGTTAAACGTTTCTGTTCCAAAAACAACAACTGTATGGGTATGATAAAAAGGCACTGAGTAATCTAGCCAAGAAACTCTTCCCACGCCTGGTGCAGCCCAAACTAAATTGTAACTGTTTACATTTTTACCAAGGAAGACATTGCAAGTAAGTACAGATATGACGTGTTGTGATATCAGTAGCATATCCCTAATTGATACCCAGTGAGACAAATAAATTGATATGTTTAATGAGGAACTGGTAAGATAATTCATGGAGCTCTCTTGACTGCTGGTTGATCTAGTGCACACAGTATCGGTTATTCTTTCAAGAATGAAAGTCAAATGTGTGTTAGTTATTGGAATATATCTTAGAGACCCAACTGAAGTAATTTCCATTTGGTGATGGTAAAATTGAACATCACAATTATGGTGAATGACATCCTCACCTAGTGATGCCTCCAAGTGAGTTGAACATTCTGTGCTTTATTGGCATAGTTCACCAGTCTACAATGGAGACTGTTTAGTCCTTCATATCCGATTATACAGACCAGTATGTTTCAGTCCTCTGCCTATACTGTTGGATGACCTCAATAAAATAGGATTACGTAGATTATAACTTACTTAGATATCCTTCAGAAAACGGAGGGGTTTACTGATTGCTTCTGATGGGCCTTGTTGGAATGTACACATTGTCAACGAACAGGTTAGATTTTGCTAAATTATTATCATAATTAGTCAGACAGTATTCACTGCCCATATGGAATTGGCAACAGTAACCCATATCTTGAAGATGTAAGAAAGATAAATAACATCAGGAAGGGCCAAACTAGGGGACTAAAGTAAATTGTACCTTTTGTGAAATTTAAGTGCTTCTGTGGAGCAACTAAGGGAAAACCTCATTAACCAAACCTCTTGTAGATCTACTGATACAAAAACAGGAATAAGTCAATAAATTTATAATTTTATTTGTTCACAGGATACCAGCATTTATTTCCTATCTTTAATTGCTCTTGAGAAGTAGTGCTAACCTGCCTGCTTGAACTTCTACAATCCATAGTGTGAACATAGTCAGATGTCAGGGAGAGAGCTCCAGGAGTTTGATCCAGCCACAGTGAAGAACCGAGCAGATATGGAGGAGCTGTTCCTGTTGGTAGAAGGATGGACAACCAGAGGGCCCAGACTTAAGGTAATTGGCAAAAGAAGCAATAATGACATGAGGAAAAGTTTTCACACACAGCAAGTGTTTACAGTCTGCAGTGCACTACTTGAAACTATGCCTGGAGGCAGATTCAGTTGGGGCTATCGAAAGGAAACTGGAAGAGGAAAAATGTGCAGGGATTTGGGAAAAGACAGGGCAATGACACTGGGTACATTAATCTTGCAGAGGGCATGAAGATGGGCTGAACTGCCTCCTGCATTATAACCATTTATGATTCTGTAATGTTATGAACAATAGAACCATAGGAAAGTTATAACACAGAAAGAGGCTTTTCAGTCTATATCATGTCTGCACTGCCTGAGAAAACTAGCACCCATTCTAATCCTACTTTTCAGCACCTGGTCCAGGGCAGATCCAGGTTCCTTTTAAATGATATGGATGTAAATAGCTGGCTGAGCTGGAAGGTTTGTTTTCAGATGTTTCGTCACCATAACTAGGTAACATCATCAATGAGAGTCTCTGGTGAAGCGCTGGTGATCTATTGACGGAGTTCTGATTTGGACACATCAACTTGGACCCCATTTACCAACCTCTGAAAAAAAGAGCCAGAAATTATATCATCCACTTAAAGGAACCAAGACACATAAATTGAAAGCGGGACAGAATACCAGCACTTCACCGGAGGCTCACTGATGATGTAATCCAGCATGGTGAGGTAATGTCTGAAAACAAACCTGCCAGCTCAGCGAGCAAACTACAATCTGAGTTATAGAGATGTACAGCATGGAAACAGACCCTTCAGTCCAACTCATCCATGCCTTCCAGATATCCTAACCTAATCTAATCTAGTCCCATTTTTCCAGCACTTGGCCCAGATCCCTCTAAACCTATTCAACCTCTCCCTGTCGCTCAAATCCTCCAACCCTGGCAACATCCTTGTAAATAGTTTATGAATCCTTCCAAGTTTCACAACATCCCTCCGATAGTAAAGAGACCAGAATTGCACACAATATTCCAAAAGTGGCCTAACCAACATCTTGTACAGCCACAACATGACCTCCCAACTCCTATACTCAATGCTCTTAATTTTAAGTCTCTATTTATTACTAATCTCTAATGTTGTCTATGCCAGTCAAATGGGCTGAGAAGTGGCATATGGAGTGTAATTTAGATAAATGTGAGATGCTGCATTTTGGGAAAGCAAATCTTAGCAGGACTTATACACTTAACGGAAAGATCCTCAGGAGTGTTGCTCAACAAAGAGACCTTGGAGTGCAGGTTCATAGCTGCATAAAGTGGAGTCACAGATAGATAGGATAGTGAGGAAGGTGTTTGGCTTTCTTTTATTGGTCACAGTATTGAGTACAGGAGTTGGGACATCATGTTGGGACTGTACATGACATTGGAATGTCATGTACACTTTTGGAATATTGTGTGCAAATCTGGCCTCCTTCCTTTGGAAGGATGGTGTGAAACTTGCAAGGGTTCAGAAAAGATTTACAAGGATGTTGCCAAGGATGATTCACTGACCTAATGGCAAGAATACAGACTGTAGCAGAGGCTATGGCACAGGGGTAATTTCACCAGGTTAATAAGACTAATGTCCATGGGGGCATGGATTCAAACTTATTGAATTTAATGTAAAAAAATATTAAAAGCTGGTTGGGCCATATAACATTGTTGTAAATACCAAGCAGTTCACTAAGGTAAGGAAATCTGCCTAAAATAACCTCATACCCACAGCAAAGTGGTTTTGCCCACTCACTTAAAGAATGAATAAAAAGACTCAAAAATGGAGTCCCAAACTAAATGCCATCATTTTTAAACTTACAAAACTTTGAGCTATATAGGCTGGGACTGTTTTCCCTGGAGCGTCACAGGCTGAGGGGTGACCTTATAGAGGTTTATAAAATCATGAGGGGCATGGATAGGATAAATAGACAAAGTCTTTTCCCCGGGGTGGGGGAGTCCAGAACTAGAGGGCATAGGTTTAGTGTGAGAGAGGAAAGATACAAAAGTGACCTGAGGGGCAATCTTTTCACGCATCTTTTCACATGTATGGAACAAGCCACTAGAGGAAGTGGTGGAAGCTAGTAAGATTGCAACATTTAAAAGGCATCTGGATGGGTATATGAATAGGAAGGGTATGGAGGAATATGGGCCGGGTGTTGCAGATGGGACTAGACTGGGTTGGGATATCTGGTCGTGATGGATGGGTTTGGTCAAAGGGTCTGTTTCCCTGCTGTACATCTCTATAACTTTATGACTCTATGCTGCCATCTCACTCCCATGCTTCACAGTTACCCACCTCAAATAACAACCTTCAATCCTGACATCACAAACCATTTAATGTACACTTAACCCTCTGCTTTTGCTCCTTGTGGGAGATCATGGATGACTAGGAAGAGGGAGAGAATCTGGGGGGGGCGTTCTGGGAACTTTAATTTTACTCATTCATGGGATGTGGACTATACTGGCCTAACCAGTATGTATTGTCTATCCCTTAGTTGCCCTTAAGAATGTCTGGTAAGTTGCCTTCTTGAACAGCTGCAGTCCATGTGGTGTAGGGACATGTACAATGTCATTAGGGAGGGAATTGCATGATTTCAAGTCAGGATTGTGTGCAGCTTGGAGCCAAACCTTCAGTTGGTGATGTTCCCATATATCTGCTCCCCTTGATGAAAGTGGTGATGGGTTTGGAATGTGCTGTCCAAGCAGCCTTGGTGAGTTTCTGCACTGTATCTTGTAGATGATACAAACTGTGCTATTGTGTGCCAGTGGTATAGTGCGAAGGTGGTCACTTGGTCCATTATGTCCACACAAGCTCTTTGCAAGACCACATCAGTTAGTCCCACTCCTCCATCTTCTCTCCATAATCCTACAAATGTTTATAATTCATACAATTATTGACTTACCTTCTGAAAACCATGATTGAAGCTGGTTCCATTACACCCTCAAGCAGTGTATTCCAGATTCTAACCACTCACCATTAATTAGACTGAAATCTTCAAACTCTTTTGAATGTGATTCCTTACTGAGAGTGTGAGTTCAGAAAATTTGTCCTTAAGTATCACTTGTGCTATTTTTATCTGATTCCTTTTTGCCTTCAGTACTGCTTCAGCCCATCATAAACCATGAATGTAGCTTCCTGCTGCAAAACTATCCATTCTTATACAATCTCATTGATTCATTCTCATTGATGTTTAACAGTACAACAGAATAGTCATACTTATCATTTTGTCTTCACGTACACATGCAAAATCCACTTCTCACAATTTACTAAGGACGCTGTACACAGCTGTAATCTTCCTTCTCATATTGATGATGAAGTTTTCTCCTTCCTTTGAGAGCGGCATGGTGATTGGGAAGAAACTATAGCACGGATGGAGATCTTTGTGTCAACGATCATCTGTGTCTGATCTGTGAAAAGAAGGAATTTCATTACAACTTCTTTGTTAACCTCCAAAAATGCAATATTCCCACCACACTGCACCGACATTTCAGCCAGGATGATGTGCTCAATTCCTGGAGTGGATCTTGAAAGCTTCATGTTTTCCACAGAAGGGAGAACAGTTTGAATGAGCCAAGCTGGCTCAACTGGCCTGCAGAGACTCACATATATCCGCGAGGAATTGCATATTGTTGTTTGTAAGAACAATTCTAAATACAAAACTTAATCTGCCTTGTCTTTGAATTTTAACAGTTTCTTATCATAGGAAGGCTATGTTCTTTTAAGATCAATGAAAATCAATAAACCAGTCTCGAGAATAAACTGGGAGTCATATTAACAGAAAGTAAAGTGGCTGTGCATGTTGACAGTCAATCATCCCAGCACCCGGACATCGCTGCAGGAGTTCTTCAGTTCCTTTGTCCTCAGCTCAGACATCTTCAGAAGGTCATTTCATCAATGACCTTCCCTCCACCATAATGTCAGAACTGGAGAAGTTCACTGATGTCTGTACAATGTTCAGCACCATTCACTGACTCCTCAGAATCTGAAGAAGTAACGTACTTGGGCTGATAAGTGGCAAGTAACAGTCACATCACACAATACCAGGCAATGACCATCTTCAACAAGAGCCAATTCAACTCCTTCACCATGACAGTCAATGATAATATCATTACTGAATTACACACTAACAATGGCTGGAGTTTACCACTGGTCTTAAACTGAACTGGTCCAGCCATATGAATACTGTAGCTGCAAGTGCAAATCAAAAGAAGCTGGAGGTGACTAACACACCTCCGAAGACGCTTCAATGCCTGTTCCATTTACAAAATGCAACTCTAGAGTGTGATGGAATATTCTGTACTTTCCTGGGTGAGTGCAGCTCCAACAACACACATGAAGCTTAACCCTATCCAGGATTGGCACCCTATCTTGGACCACCTTCAAATATTAACTCCTTCAACACTGAAGCACAGTGTCAGGAGTGTGTATAACGTACAACATGTGCTGCAACCACTCATCAAGGTTCCTTTGACAGCACCTTACAAACCTATGACCTCTAATATCTAGAAAGGCAGAGGCAGCAGATTCATGGGGCCACCAACACTGACAACTGTCCCTCCAAGTGACACACCAGCCTGATTTGGAACTTCTTTACTAACATTGGGTCAAAGTCCTGAAGCTTCCTGTGGGTCTACCTACCCCTCATGGACTGCAGTAGTTCAAGAAAGCAGCTCACCACCACCTTTTCCAAGGGCAATTAGAAACATGCAATAAACACAGGACCAGGCAGTAATGTTCACATGCCTTCATGTATTTAAGACATTCAGAATATAAGATTTGAGGGTAAAATCCTTCTGCAATTCCATAACCTTTAGATCGATTACAATATCATTACCGTTGGCAATCCCTTCCTAACAAGTATGATTGACTATACTTTATTTCCCCTTCTTCTGTTAATTATTAATCTTTAAAACAGATTAATTAAGGATACACAATGTTGATTATGTCATTTATCAAGATCTCAGAATAAAAGTTCAACACTCTTGGTCATTCATCCTTCACAAAGAACATTAGATTAGATTAGATTACAGTGTGGAAACAGGCCCTTCAGCCCAACAAGTCCACACCGACCTGCCGAAGCGCAACCCACCCATACCCCTACATTTACCCCTTACCTAACACTATGGGCAATTTAGCATGGCCAATTCACCTGCACATCTTTGGACTGTGGGAGGAAACCGGAGCACCCGGAGGAAACCCACGCAGACACGGGGAGAACGTACAAACTCCACACAGTCAGTTGCCTGAGGCGGGAATCGAACCCGGGTCCCAGGCGCTGTGAGGCAGCAGTGCTAACCACTGTGCCACCGTGCCGCCCAACATGGGGGTGGCACGGTGGCTCAGTGGTTAGCTCTGCTGCCTCACAGTGCCAGGGACCCAGGTTTGATTTCAGCCTCAGGTGACTGTGTGGTGTTTGCTCATTCTCCCTGTGTTTGCGTGGATTTCCTCCCACAGTACAAAGATGTGCAGGTTAGGTGAATTGGCCATGCTAAATTGCCCATAGTGTAGGTTAGGTGCATTAGTCAGGGGTAAATATAGGGTAGGGGAATTGGTCTGGTTAGGTTACTCTTCGGAGGGTCGGTGTGGACTTGTTGGGTCAAAGGGCCTATTTCCACACTGGAGGGATTTTATGAAAAGACAACAATAGTTGTGTCCTATCTTAATCCATTTTGCTTAGATCCAGCCTTCGTAGTGGCAGAGTTGCAAAAAACATTGTTTATATGCACAATGAGGAGTACAGCATTGCACATCTCTGAGCTGCAGTTTGCTAGGAATTAGGACTGGATAAAATGCATGCAAACTCCACAGTTTAATACAAAAACACAGAATTACAAAAGAATTGCTTAATGTTCTTTTTTATGGATTTTTTTACAAAACTTTTCTTTCTTTACAAAACCATAAATAAAAGGAAGTTAAATTACAACACCAGCAAACATTATTCTTTGCACAGTTAACAATGAAAAAAGGAGAAAAAAACCCCCACAACAACAATACACCCAAAAGCACAATTATACCCACGTGCAAAACAGACAAATCAGTAAAAGTAGTTAATGAACAAATGAACAAGCAAACAAAACAGCTCGGCACAACAAAACATTAGCTCTCGACCTCTGAGAGCACTACGTATTGCACATAAAATATTTGAATTTCTTCCTTCAAGGACATCAAGTACATTAAATCGGGACACCATGGTTACACAAAAGCCCTGGTTAAAATGGCAGATAATTCTGCATCCAAGTAATCCTATAAAAATTTTCTGTTTTGCACTGCACCATATTCGTGCAAACATCCAGAGGGATATGTTCCATAATAAGCCTATCCCAACTCAACAGACCCTGGGGGGTTTCAGAAACCCAACACATTAAAATATTTTTTCTAGTGCAGAAAGTGAGGATATTCAAAAGGTCTTTTTCCCATGAGCATCCAAAAAGGGTATATATTGGGTCGGCCCAGGAGGAGAGAGATAAGGTCCATCTTAACCTTGGCCCACAAGACCCTCTCTATAACCCCGGCCACAGAAATCCAATGCATATGGAGCCTGTGACAGGACCATAAACAATGAGTGAGAGTACCGATGTTTATCTTACACTTAGGACAAAAGAGGGATGCTCCCACCTTAAACTTTGAGAGACGTTCTGGGGCCAGATGGATCCTATGCGAAATCTTTAGCTGTGTATAGCATGGATCCAATAACAAATTGAGATCTTTTTTGCATTCTTGCTAATGTCCCCCCATGCCTCCAAAGAAATTTCAACCCCTAATTCCCTCTCCCAAACCCTGCAAAGCAGCTCAAAATCTTAAGGATCACTCTCCAGCCGGGATGGGACCATTCGTCACAGCAGGTTTGCCGCCACCGGTTAGCCACTGCCCTTTCACCACCAAGGATGCTTAGCCAGCGCCCATTGGCCACTGAAGATGATTTGCCACTGCAAGTATTTGTAACTCTTTTTTATATATAAACCAATAAAATGGCATTTATTTTACCTCTTTTTTTATCAATATGTAGTATGTACTTTTCTAAATAAAGGGGACTGAGAAGTATAAAAGAACAGGTGGGAGGGAAATCAATCAGTACATATATATATTTCTGGTGGCTAATAGTCACCAGAGGTCAAACCACCCCGGTGGAGAAACGCTGGTGGCGAACCAGCAGTGGCTAATCGGCAGCGGCGAATGTGCCGTGGTGAATCGTCACCAACCCCCCCCCCTCCCCAGCATATGATGAAGCTTACTAATAGAATACTTTTAGCATAAAGTACCCACTTTTCCAAACTAGATCTACAGGGGTTGGTCAAAGTTCTTTACTAAGAAAAAAATAGATTTATATGGTGGATTGTGGCATTTCAGTTGGTTGAGTCAACCTCTTTGCTTTGGCATCACTTCTTTAGACTTTTGAAAATGAGTCATTGAAAAATATATTAGACCATAAGACATAGGGGCAGAAATCAGGCTATTCAGCCCATCGAGTCTGTTCTGCCGTTCAAACATGGCTGATAGATTTCTCAACCCCATTGTCTCACTTTCTCCCCGTAACCCTTGATCCCTTTGATACTCAAGAACCTATCTATCTCAGTCTTAAATATACTCAATGACCTGGCCTCAACAGTCTGGCTGAAGATGTTTCTCCTTATTTTCATTCTAAAAGGTCTTCCCTTTAAGGCTGTGCCCTCGACTCCCAGTCTCTCTGACCAATAAAAACATCTTCCCAATATCTACTCTGTCCAGGCCATTTAGTATCCCGTACGCTTTCATTAGATCCCCCCTCATCCTTCTAAACTCTATCCAGTATAAACTCAGAGTCCTCAAACATTCCTCATATGTTAAGCTTTTCACTCCTGGGGCCATTCTCGTGAACCTCCTCTGAGGCCCAAACCTGTGCTCAATACACCAAATGTGGTCTGACCAAAGCCTTATAGAGCCTCAGACGTACATCCCTGCTTTTATATTCAAGTCTTCTCAAAATAAATGTCATCATCACATTTGCCTTCCTAACTACTGACTCAACCTGCAGGTTTACCTTGACAGAATCCTGGACCTGAACTCCCAAGCCCCTTTGCACTTCAGACTTCTGAATTTTCTCCCCATTTAGAAAATAGACCATGCCTCTTCTTCCTATCAAAGGACATGATCTCACACTTTACTGCAATGTGTTCCATCTGGCACATTTTGCCCACACTCTTAACCTGTTGAAATCCTTCTGCAGCTTCCCCACCTCCTCAATGCTACCTGCCCCTCTACCTATCTTTGTATCATCTGCAAACTTAGCCAGAGTGCCCTCAATTCCTTCATCTAGATCGTTAATATATAAAGTGAAAAGTTGTGGTCCCAACCCTTGCAGAACACAACTTGTCACCGATTACAATCCTGAGAATGACCTTTTTATCCCCACTCTCTGTTCTCTGCTTTCTGCCAGACAGTCAAGCTTCTATCCATGCTAACACCTTGCCTCTAATACCATGGGCTTTTATCCTACTCAGTAGCCTCCTGTGCAGCGCCTTGTCAAAGGCCTTTTTAAAGTCTGGGTCAATAACATCCATTGACTCTCCTTGGTCCAACCTGCTCGTTATATCCTCAAAGAATTCTAGCAGATTTGTTAGACATGACCTCCCCTTGATGAAACCATGCTGACTTTGGCCTATTTTACCATATACTTCCAATTTTTCAGAAATCTCATCCTTCACAATGGATTCCAGGGTTTTACCCACAACTGAAGTTAGGCTAATCGGTCTGTAATTTTCCATCTTTTGCCTTATTCCCTTTTTAAACAGTGTTGTCACGTTAGCAATTCCTCTAGTACCCTCCCTGATTCTAGCGATTCCTGAAAGATCACCATAACGCCTCCATTAACTCTTCAGCTGTCACCTTTAGAACTCTGGGTGTAGTCTATCAGGTCCAGGTGATTTATCCAGGCCATTTAGTTTTTCTAGCACCTTCTCCTTGGTGATGGCCGCCATACTCAGCTCTGCCTCCTCACTCTCTTGAATTTTTGAAATGTTACTCGTGTCTTCCACCATGAAGACTGACGCAAAATAATTATTCAGTTCCTCTGCCATTTCCTTGTGCCCCACTGCTATCTCTCTCATGCAGTCTCTGATATTTCTGCAGGGGAATGTATCTAATTCTATGCTGATCTCTCTATCTATCTGTATTCTCGATGCCTATGGAGAAATCAGTGGAATAATGGGTATTCTGGCTGATTTTCCTTCTGACTAAACTGGGTCATTAATGTCAATTGCAGCAATTATACTCTAGTCAGGTGATGACAGAGACCACCTTTCCTTCCAATATCTTGCCAAAATCAAACTAATTGAGGTGAAAGGGTGAGATAAATGTCCAGGAGACCTGTACACCAAAATGAGCTGCTCTCCTCATGCACACAGCGATGACAATAGTTTCTGCTCAATAATGTGGAAAGCTTCTAAACAAGTGTTGTCTAGAAAATAGAGGATAATGTGACACGGTAATTTACTGGCCTATCAGCTTCCTCCTCATCATCAGCAGATTGACAGGAAGAAGTAATGAATTGTGATTTTAGAGTTGTTAAACTCAACAATAATTCACTCACTGGCACTGGCAGTTCTACTTGGCTCTAGACCACAACTCAGCTTTAATCACAGGAGAGTGCAGAGAAAGTTTGGGACAGTATTTGAGCAAATATGATACTAAGGGGTTTGCAAAGTGAAGGTCAATTTTAGTTGAAAGGGATTATCTTGCATTAGTTAAAGCCAGTCTTGAAGCACAGAAGTGTTGTGATTGTCATAGGCTAATCACCATAACCACACAATATTGCAAGGTTTCCACAGGTTGCGACCAGCCATTTTAACTCCTCGATCAATGGCTTTCCATCTGCCTGAAAGCCAAGAATAAATTCAGAATGTCCAATCCAGTCACGAGTCCTCTAACAATGAAGCAATCTGTGTCAATCTTGTGCAATGCCTGCATTATATCCAAGTTTGGGCAAACAAATGGCAAGCCATATTACACCACATCAAACCATATCGATCATCTCTAACAGGATCTCAATTACAAACACCTCATTTTTTTCTTAACACCACCATGGTTGAACTCTCTCCAAGAATAATATCCTGTCAATAAACTTTAGGGATTAGCCATATCAACAGCTTGGCTGCAAAGGGGAGGTAGAATCAATTTACCCTGCAGAAAATGGCATTTCACCTCAATTCAAGGTGAAATGAATGAAATACTATGCATGGCTGCATAGTAAACTTATTTTTTTTAAATTGAAGTATTTTAGAAACAGTAATGCGACCTAATTTGTTTCAAATTAATTTTTCTTGTATTTATTGGTCTTGAAATTAAACAGTGCAAAATCACAAACAACTAATTGAATTCGTACAGCATCCTAAACATTAAAAAAAACACAAAGGTATTTCACATTGAGGGACTTCTTTGCAGTTCAGAGGAATGAGAGATAATATCCTCAAAATTTGCAAAATTCTACAAAACCTTGATACAGTAAATGCTGGGAAGTTGTTCCCCATAGCTGCATAGTCTAGAACCAGGGATATAGTTTTTGAATGAGCTCTCTCCAACACCTTTTGGCCCACACAGCAACACCCACATCTCATGAGTGAATTAGGGACTGAGCTTACTAGAAATTTCAAAGAGTTGTGAATCTTAAGAATTTCTATTCCAAAGTGCTGAGGGTGCTTTGCCCATTGAATATATTTTGGACTCATGTTCAAAAACCATATACCTACTCCTGCTCCTGTTTCCTGGGAAGATCATGGCAAAGTTTGTTTCCTGTAACACTAAAATTATCACCGGCAGAACTACTTTTTGTATTCCATTATTATTGAAAACTTGTTTGTGCAGTGTTAGTATGCACAGAGCTGAAGCTGCAATGGGGTTTTCACATCTTGTTCAACCGTGATTTGTGAATACATATTCACTTTGTCAGGCAACATAACCTCAGTGAATATTATTTGTGACTTTTATGAGTCCTCTTGGTGCTAGGAGCAGAATGGAAGCCAGTCTATCCTACATCCACATTACTAGCTTGTGCTTTGTACATTAGCCACTGAAACCTTCACCCTTGCTTTTATCACCTCCAGCCTTGATGATTTCAACAGCTGATCTCTCATCCACCGCTCACTTTATCCTTAAACCTCAGCATATCCAGAACCCTACCTGTTGTACCCTATCACATCAAATCCTAGTCACAAATCACTACAACAGTTCCGAATGCCACCCTGACTCAGATTTAAAATGATCATCCCTGTGTTTAAATCCCTCCATGGCCTCACTATGTAGCTTCCTACTACAATTCTGTCTGATCTCGACAGTACAGTGACTCTGGTCTCTCACAAACCTCATCCTCATTTTTCACCTCCCTAAACACAAGTACGCTTGCAGGCACTTAAGCCTTAATTTTCACTCCCTGCTCAGAGTGTAGATTTGGTACATTTCCCAGCTCTGAAACCCAACCCAAGAAAATGCTTTGCAAATTGGGCTTTTGCTCCAAAATGATGGTGCTCCATCGCAGTTGAACTGGAAGATGCCAGATGGCACGGCTGGCAGTGAGCTGGACCTGCCTCTGTGTATCATCACTGTGTCATTTATTTAAAAAGAACAAAACTGAACAAACCACACAACACCCACCCTCACCACTCACATCCTGTCACCCTTCCAGGCACAACCCCTGCACAATCTGTGCCATCTCATGCCCTCTATGCCAACTCATCCAGTTTCCACCATGGACAAACTTCATCATCCATGCTGGGGTAGCAATATAAAGTGCTATTTGCAGACTTCTCGTTCTGAGCAAAACATGCTCCCCATTTAAATTCCTTACAATAAAATGATTCCTTACTAAAACAAGTATTTAATGCAAGTGAATAATCCCTGATCATGACAACAATAGGATTCATTGTCCTACTTCAACAAGTCTATTGGCACCTGGAGCTGTCAGTCAAACTGTGAAATCGCAGGCAGCCAACTGCGACAACAAAAGGTTCTGAACTCTGTTATGCAGCACTAATCACAGTAGTGGTAACTCTTAAATTTATGTCAATAGACTGAGGGCATTAGCAAGCAAAGATTTATTTTAATATTCTATATTTTTTTCAATGATTTAAAAGACAGTACTTCTAAGTGCCTTGACAGTTTGACTGGTCGTTTTGACAACTGTTTTTGACAGTTCCTCTTGGCACTTTAGATGTTTTGTAAGCTCTTTTTGGTAGTTCCTCCTGACATATTTAACAGGTACAACTTACAAGTTCTTTTGAAAGGTGCAATGCACATTCATGTCTATTTTTAATAATTACAAAGCTTACTTTACCAATGGGCACCATTCTTTCTAAAGGGACAACTTAATGCTCCTAAAATTGACCCAGACCCATATCCAAAAGGATACCCTGACTATACGAACAAACCTACAATGTCCAGACTTGCTCCAATCAAGTCTCATCTGCATAAAGAGTCATACAGTTAGCACGGAAACAGACCCTTCAGCCCAACTCTTACACACCGACCAGACATCCTAATCTTACCTAGTACCATTTGCCAGCATTTGGTCAATGTCCCTCTAAACCCTTCCTGTTCATATACCCATCCAGATGACTTTCAAATGTAATTCTATGTGTCTGCACCACTTCCTCTGGCAGCTCCTTCCAGACATATGCCACCCTCTGCATGAAAAAGTTACCCCTCAGGTCAAATCTTTCCTCTCTCACATTAAACCTATGCCATCTAGCTTTGGACTCCCCAACCCTTGACTAATGTGCAAAAATCAGAGACAGGGCTCAAAAGAAACCTCACACCAACTGAAAGGAGCCAAAAGCAATAACAATCTTTAGGGTGGCTAACTTTGGTCCAGTGACAATGTGATTCTTTCCTTAATTATTACAAATTTCTTCATGTTCCTGCTCTTTCCCTGAAGCCTTGCAATTTTCGAATATATATTTTGTGATGTCACTGGCTGGGCCAACTTTTGTTGACTATTCTTAATTGCCCCTTGAACTGAGTGATTCAGAGAGCAGTTAAGAGTCAACCACATTGTTGTAGGTTTGGAGTCACATGTTGGTCGGTCAGACTGGGTAAGGACATTATGAACCAGAGGGGGGTTTATGAGTCAGTGATAGTTTCAAGGTCACCATCACTAAATGAGCTCTCAACTCAGTTTACTAAGTTACGTTCCACCTGCTACAATGTTAGGATTTGAACCCATCTCAGCCTGGGTCTCTGGATTACTCATCCAGTAACCTTGGAGAAAGTGAGGACTGCAGATGCTGGAGATCAGGAATGAAGGGCTTATGCCCAAAACGTCGATTCTCCTGCTTCTCAGATGCTGCCTGACCTGCTGTGCTTTTCCAGCACCACACTCTCGACTTATCCAGCAACCTTCCCAATCCACTACTGTCTCTTCGGTTTTTTTCCTCGTCTCGTATTTATCCAACTCCATTTTTAAATCCCCATTGAATCTTATCATTCAAGCAGTGCATTCTGGCTGCCAACACTCTGTAAATATAACTTCTTCTCATTGGCCTCCAGCTGACTCTTCGCAAAAGTTGATTAATCATATGACTCCTTTAGCATGATGAGTTTCTGAATTCCTGCTCTGTATATCAGGAGAGTTATGGAGATAAGGCAAGAACAGGATACTGATTGAGGATGATCACCCATGATCATAATGAATGGTGATGCAGGCTCGAAGGGCAGAATGGCCTACTCCTGCACCTATTGTCTATTGTCTCTGATGATCTTGTATGTCTCAACTAAGTCACCTCTCAACGTTCTTCTCTCTAACGAAAACAGCCTCAAGTTTCTCAGCCTTTCCTCATAAGACCTTACCTCCATACCAGGCAACATTCTAGTAAATCTCCTTTGAACCCTTTCCAAAGCTTCCACATCCTTCCTATAATGCGGTGACCAGAACTGTATGTGATACTCCAAGTGCAGCTGCATCAGAGTTTTGCACGCCTGCAGCATGATCTCGTGGTTCCGAAACTCAATCCCTCTACCAATAAAAGCTAACACACTGTATGTCTTCTCAACAACCCTATTAACCTGGGTGGCAACTTTCAGGGATCTATGGGCATGGACATCAAGATCTCTGTGTTCATTTATCTACACTACCAAGAATCTTACCATTAGCCCACTGCTCTGTATTCCTGTTGCTCCTTTGAAAGGGAATCACCTCACACTTTTCCACATTAAACTCCATTTGCCACCTCTCAGCCCAGCTCTGCAGCTTATCTATGTCCCTCTGTAACCTGCAACATTCAGCAATTTACTGGCATCAAATTTTAATGGAGGCCCTTGAAAAATGACATAATGTAACGTATTCTGGATGCTGGAGATTGGAAATAAAAACAAAAATTGCTGGAAAACTCCGCAGTCTGGCAGCATGTGTGGAGGGAAAACAGAGTTAATGTCTCAAGTCCAGTGATTGACCCTACATGTGTTAAACATTAATTCTATCTTCTCTCCACTAATGCTGCCAGACCTGCTGCGTTTCTCCAGCAATTTCTGTTTTTGTTTTCAGATGTGCAACATTCGCAGTTCTTTGATTTAGAACATGCATACTTCCTGACCTTGAATGGATCCTCACTACTGAGCGAATCTAGATAATCAGCTGATTTGTTCGAACACTAATAAGGTACAACCACCATCTAGCACCATACTGTTAGGTTCTTTTCCCGAGGTTTCACACACAAGATCCAATTCACACACTCCAACTTCTGCAAACAGTTAAAGTTTATTAAAGCCTATACAAGCTAGATGACCTCCTTTGACCCTCTGCACAGGCATGCTAATTCGAACCAAAGAGGCCCTGCTCTCTTTGGAAAACACATCCCCCTTTATTCAGGTCAGTTGGCAATGCTGACAGATACTCTGGCTACCCCCTACCCCTCACAAAATAATCACGTTACCCCAGGTACCATAGTAGGATGAGGACATCCTTGGAGATAATGTAAATGTAAATGACCTATTCCTGGAGAATCATTATGCAAACGATTTCCTGCCTTGCTGATTCCCCAAGACAATGTAGGTGTGCCATGTCCTAGATTCGGGAGATGGCTATGAAAGCATTTCTGAACGAAGGAGATTGAATGATTGTTTAATTTGGTCATGGAAGGAGATTAGTAGCAACCCAACCCAAGAAAATGCTTTGCAAATTGGGCTTTTGCTCCAAAATGATGGTGCTCCATCGCAGTTGAACTGGGAGATGCCAGATGGCACGGCTGGCAGTGAGCTGGACCTGCCTCTGTGTATCATCACTGTGTCATTTATTTAAAAAGAACAAAACTGAACAAACCACACAACACCCACCCTCACCACTCACATTCTGTCACCCTTCCAGGCACACACCCTGCACAATCTGTGCCATCTCATGCCCTCTATGCCAACTCTTCGCAAAAGTTGATTAATCATATGACTCCTTTAGCATGATGAGTTTCTGAATTCCTGCTCTGTATATCACAATGTTGCATTTCAGACATCTATGACACCAAAACTGGACAAGAGTGGAGGCAAATTCTGATTCCTCTGGGTAACTGCCTCCAGGAAGTGTGCACAAACAAAATATGACCTGCAGTGCATCTTGTAGATGGTACATACTGCTGCAACTGAGCACTGCTGGTGCAGGGGATAGATACATATGGATGTGGTGCTATTCAACTGGGCTGCTTTGTCCTGGATGGTGTTATCAGTGAACATCCCCACTTCTGACCTTAGGATGGATGAAAGGTCATTGATGAAGCAGCTGAAAGTGGTTGGGCCTAGGACACTGTCCTGAGAAACTCTTGCAGCGATGTCCTGGAGATGACTGACCTCAAACAGCCACAACCATCTTTCCATGTGTCAGGTAGGACATTTGATTTCTGGAATTGTCTGCCATTTTTACAACAACAAACAAAACGTCTATCATTCCCATAACCCAGAACTTAAGTTCAGAATTACCTCCCTCAAATCATCCACCATTTTGACCAAACTTTGTGCTACTTTTCTCATCTTTTATTCTTTAACTGAATATCATTTGTTAATGCCTCCATAAAGTGCAGTGGATATTTTCTCTTTATTAAAGTGGTCACATGAAACAGTGGTGCTATTGTTGACTTTTTAACTATTAAAATGCTCTCTTTTTCTACAGCATCAGAGCTAAATCGGTAACATTTCCAACTTCTGAAATGTAAAAGAAGTGACTGTCATAGATGTCAGTCATGACTTTGTGGTCGTAATCCTGCTATGGAGTCAGAAGGTTGTAGGACACAAAGTCTAAGCTGGTATTCTAACGCAGCTCTGTGGAAATGCTGTACACAGAGACAGCTTACCAAATAATTGGTTTATGATTTCCTGACAAAAGATTAAGCTGAAGAGGGTCACTGATCAAATTGATTCCCTCGGTAAATACTTCTGTTAAAAAAGGAAAAAATTTGCAATTATATGACTCCTTAAATAGCCATTTCCAATGTTTCACAGTCTATGAAATATTTTGAGATGGATGCACTATTACTTTGTAGGAACCACAGCAGTCAACTTGCACACAGTAAAGTCCCACAAACCACAATGTGACAATGACCAGATAACTTTTTTTTAAGAGATGAAAATGGCCAGTACATCAAGAGTAACTCCCTTTCTCTTCTTTGAAATGCACCAGGCAATCATTTCTGTCACATGAGAGGACAAATGGGAACTGAAGTAATTCCACAAAGGCTGTCACCCCATCACCAAGCCATCTTTTATTTATACATGAATAGTTCTTGTCTTTGGTACTGCCCTCTTCAGAGTCAGCTCTCTAGGTATCAGTATCTCCGACAATCCCCTTTTTGTCAGTCATCCAGAGCTCCTTGATTGGACCAGATTAACAGCCCCAAAAAGGGAACTCATATTCTATAAGGTCTAGCTTGCTGACCTCATTACAATCAATACATCTCTCTCCCTCTGAATCAACAGACAGGAGTGTTCCCACCCACTTGGAAAACACTTCAGCGATCCGGAACATTAAAACTCAGACTAAATCCAGATGCCTTTTAAATATTGTAATTGTCACTCCACCACTTCATCTGGCAGCTCATTCTATATACACACCATCCTCTGCATGAAAATGTTGCCCCTCAGGTCTCTTTTATATCGTTCCCCTCTCACCCTAAACCTATGCCCTCTAGTTCTGGACTCGCCCATCCCAGGGAAGAGACTTTATCTATTTATCCTATCCATGCCTCTCATGATTTTATAAACCTGCATAAGGTCACCCCTCAGCCTCCGACGCTCCAAGGAAAACAGTCCCAACCTATTCAACCTCTTCCTATAGCTCAAATCCTCCAACCCTGGCAACATCCTTGTAAATCTTTTCTGAACCCTTTCAAGTTTCACACTATCCTTCCGATAGGAAGGAGACCAGAATTGCACGCAATATTCCAAAAGTGGCCCAACCAATATCTTGTACAGCCGCAACATGACCTCCCAACTCCTGTACTAGAGGCAATTTAGAAGATGTTTAACAGATTGATACCTGAAATGAATGGGTTGTGCTTTGAGGAAAGATTGGATAGGTTGAGCTTGGTTGTGTCAAAGCTTAGAAGATTAAGTGGTAACTTGATTGAAGTATATGAGGTCCTGAATGGTCTTGACAAGCTGGACTTAGAAAGGATAATTCTTCTTGTTGATGAATCGAGAACTGGAGAAATTAAATTTAAAATATTACTTAAAATTACAGGTTGTCTTTTAGGAAAAAGATTATGGGATATTTTTTCTTTGAGAAGATTGAGTGACTTTGAATCTCTGCTTCAGTACAGGTGGGCCATTGAGTATTTTTAAGACAGAAGCAGACAGATTAGTTTTAGCTAAGGGAATAAAAAGTTATTGGGAAGAAGACGGGTACATCGACATCACCGGCAACCTCTCACAGATGATAATGTGTCCGTAGGTGGCTGTACAGACTAATATGGCAACTGCAGGCTCCATTACACACATGAAACACAAACAGATCAGTCATGAAAATAAAAATACTGTGGATGCTGGATATCTGAAATGAAAACAAAAATGCTGGAGCAGCTCAGCAGATCTGGCAGAATCTGTGGAAAGAGAAGTTGCATTAACTTTTGAGTACAGTATGATTTCTTCAGAAATCAAAGGGATTGAAAAATGCTGAGTTTTTATCTGTGGACAGAGGCAGAGGAGGAATGAGAAGAACAGATGGAGTGGATGCGCAGGGCTTTATTATCAGCTCAAGCATGTTGGTTGGATCTTGTAAAATAGCACAACACCAGGATAAAGTTCAACAGATTTAGTTGGAAGCACTAGCTTTCGGAGCGCTGCTCCTTCAACAGGTGGTTGTGCACAACCACCTGATGAAGGAGCAGCGCTCTGAAAGCTAGTGCTTCCAAATAAACCTGTTGGACTATAGCCCAGTGATGTGTGATTTTTTAACTTTGTACACCCCAGTCCAACACCGGCATCTACAAATCTTGTAAAATATATTTACATCAACCAAACAAATTCGGCTCGAATGTCAAGAGTGAGAGTGCTTAATTCGAACATGATAGTAGTCTTCCTGACCAGGATTTAGCTCCCTAGCCATCCCACCCATTTGACTCTCCTGTTCCTACCTGGCCTCACACCTTACCTTCGCCCTTTTCCCGCCTGAGGGTGAGGGGCAGTTCTGCGCCTGCGCGCTGGCGGATTCTTCTCGAGCTGTCAGGGAACATGTAACAAAACTTTGCAACAAAGAATTGGAGGGGAGTTCGAGACCTTCAGCATTTCACCATGGACTGCAAACGCGGTTTCAAAGGTATCCTTCTGGATGCTGATTGCAATCAGGTCAGTTTGAAACGAGAGAAGCTAAATTGTGAAGTTTTTTTAAGAACTATGTGTGTGTGTTTATATTAACCAGAAGCTGCTCGCCTTGCTGAAAACATGAATCGCTGTTTGCAAGTACTTGGAAATGAACCTCGCTTTGTGTTCTTTTCGATACTGAAGTGAATAATTTCGTTTTTCTTTTTAAGGTTTGCGCTCTGTAAAATGTCTTCACCTCTTAGTGTGGACACCCTGCGTGGGAGTGGGGGCGGGGTGTTGAGGAAAGCAGACCATTCTGGGCTGATGGCCCATTTAAACATCGTTCATTTTGGGGGGGGGGCTTGGGGAAGTCAGTTAAGCTCCTCGGAATTGTGTAAGGGGCTGGGAGGTGTCTGTTTAATCACCGCGACTGGTGATACCACCCACAGGCACGTCACCGTGTTTCTGGTGAAGATGAACTAGTCCCTGATGTTGGAGAGTTTTCATTCGATCTGTTAATAGTTTATCGTGCAGGCTTTTCCGACTTCTAAAAAGAGATTTCAACAGCGCGAATAGGTCACTCCCATCACTCCTGCTCAACTCTGAGTTCGTTCTGTCTGACCTACAACTCTGACCTGTCTTTGCCCCAAAACCCCTTTGACCTCCACATTCAGAGTACCAGGATCTCAGTCTTTAAAACTGCCTTTATTTTTGCCCTGACAACCTTTTAGCAGGAGAGGATTCCCCCTTTTTAGTGATTTTTCTGTTAAAAAAAAGCGTGCAGTTGTTTAGCTCCTGAATTGCCTGGCTCTGGTTTTTAAACTATTGTCTTTTTGTACCTGTAACGCCACCCCCCCCCCCCCCCCCCAGCCAGAAATAATTTCTCTCAGGGATACTATTGAAAGCCTTAAAAATTGCAAGCACACCATTTTCATTACCCTTCGGCAGAACCATCCCTGTAGGGAAAAAAACACTGCCCACCCCCTCCCGGGGTAATTCACACTGTGGCCTCCCTCCTGGGGGAAATTTCATTGTGTGTCCCTGTGGGGCAAATCATACCGTGCCCACCCTCCCATCCCTCGCAGCAAATGACACTTTGCACCCCCTCTGCTTCAAATCACACTGTATTAGAACATAGAACAGTACAGCACAGAACAGGCCCTTTGGCCCACGATGTTGTGCCGACCATTGATCCTCATGTAAGGTAAACCTAATGTACGAACCCTCAAACTTCTGTGACCATATGCATGTCCAGCAGTCTCTTAAATATCCCCAATGACATCGCTTCCACAACTGCTGCTGGCAACGCATTCCATGCTCTCACAACTCTTTGCGTAAGTCATAAAGTGAACCTTTTCTAGGGCAAATTACACTGCAACTCTCAGGGTCAATTACACTGTACTAGAGCACTAACCATACCTCCCCGCTGCCAGGAGAAAGTGAAGACTGCAATTGCTGGAGATCAGAGTCAACAGAATGGCGCTGGAAAAGCACAGCAGGTCAGGCAGCATCCGAGGAGCAGGCGAATCGATGTTTCGGGCATAAGCCATTCATCTGAAATGAGGCCGTGTTGCCAGGGATTGTCATAATATTCACTCGGCAGTAAAAATTACACTGTGCCCACCCCTGGCAAATCACACATTTCCCCCCCCCAATAAAATTCACACTTTAAACAAATCCAAAATGAAAGCTCACACACACAGACTCTCACCTGTTCAAAGGTCACCCACATCTTGGCTCTGGTTCCTTCCAGTTCCACCTATGGTCCCAGTGCAAGGTCCTGGCCAGTTGCCCCCACTTACCATACCCTAAGGATGGTCCTGTCACCTAGGTGATGACTTTGAAGATATAGTATTACTTTTGAATTGCTCCAATTGTGGAGGTTCACAAACGTGGCTGTGCAACTTGGAATTAAGTCCCAGTCTGTCTCCAAAAGTGAATGTTATGGATTCATTCAGCGTAGATGTGGTTTTACACTATTTCAGGTTGACGGTTTTGTGTTACATATTCCAATATGCTGAGCAAGTTCACTGGAAAATGTAAATACTTTTCTAAATTAATCTCATGTTTTGTATGTTTTTCTTTTGAAAGATTGTTCATGGGAACTGGGCGTCACACCAGTATTTATTGCCCATTCCCAGTTGTTGTGGGGAGGCCACCTTCTGAATTCCTGTAGCCTGTGTGATATAGCAATTCGCATCGACTATAATAACAAAATCCAGAATTTTGATCCAGAGACACTGGAGGAATGGGCTGACAGTGTGCAACTTGAAAGGGAATCTGCAGGTGGTGATGTTCTCATGTATTTGCCAAGCTCATATATCCAGTAGAAGTTAGACACAGGGAGAGGATTATGACAATAAAATCGGATGTAATGTGTAGCGAAAGGACAATGGTTTCTTAAATGTTTGACCAGATACTGTTCAAATGATTCCGATGATGTTGTCAAGTCAATAAAATAAGATGGAATTAAAAAAATGTGGAAAATATGAACAAATATGGACATCGGTGTCAAGATGGGTTTCTAAGAAGGTGGTGCTGCTTGCCTAGTAATTACATTTTTTGTAAGAAAATCAGTGGCTGAGATCTTTCAGTGTCCGGATCACCAGAGACCTGACATATTACCAGAGAAGTACACTGGGCGTCACCGGAAGGCCCGATACACTGGTTACATAGAAATTGCCATCAAAATTTGAATTTACAATGGGCAATTTCCATGATGTGTTGTACCCTCCTTAAAAATCTCCATCACTCAATCATTTATCAGAATACCTACTCAGGAAATGTTAGACAGAAGAACAAAGGTCTAACTCCTGGGTAACCATACAACTAACCCCTCAACCTTCCTGTCTCCAATTCCCAACCCACCCCCCCCAACCTGATCTCACTCTCCCCACCTTACCACATATTTCATCCACCCTAACCACTTACACATCTGCACACTCATCCATTCACTTCTACTCTCAGACTAAGATATTTAAAATTGTTACTTAGGTGGCAGCCGGTACTGTAAAAAGGGGGTGTGGTTTCCCTCCTCTGATGTCTCCGAGGGTTCATACATAGAACAAAGTTTACAGGATTCTCCATTGGAAGATTGGCCAGAAAAATCAGAGATAGGAAATTGGATAGTTTATTGGCTGGTCAGCATCACTTTGACTGCTGTATGGGTCGTTCTGCAATAACACAACAATTGCGTTCCTGTGTGACCCCATGCTATCAAAAATCGCGCTGTAGAAGATTGCTATCTGCGTTCAGTAGAAAGTTTGCGTTATCCAAACAGCATCCACATTTCATCGATCACGTTATAGCCAAATTGTGCTAACGAAACACGTGTAAAACCAGAATGACATGTAATGTAATTTAGTGAATATTCGGAAAGATGTTGTGAAACTTGAAAGGGTTCAGAAAAGATCTACAAGGATGTTGCCAGGGTTAGAGGATCTGAGCTATGGGGAAAGGCTGAACAGGCTGGGGCTGTTTTCCATGGAGCGTCAGAGGCTGAGGGGTGACCTTATAGAGGTTTACAAAATTATGAGGGGCATAGATAGGGTAAATAGACAAAGTCTTTTCCCTGGGGTCGGGGAGTCCAGAACTAGAGGGCATAGGTTTAGGGTGAGAGGGGAAAGATATAAAAGAGACCGAAGAGGCAATTTTTTCATGCAGTGGGTGGTACGTGTATGGAATGAGCTGCCAGAGGATTTGGTGGAGGCTGGTATAATTGCAACATTTAAGAGGCATTTGGATGGATAAATGAATAGGAAGGGTTTGGAGGGATATGGGCCGAGTGCTGTCAGGTAGGACTAGATTGAGTTGGGATATCTAGTCGGCGTGGACGGGTTGGACCGAAGGGTCTGTTTCCATGCTGTACATCTCTATGACTCTATGACACTTAACAGGAACAGGACTATGAATAGTGGACAGAGTAGGATGTTTATTTGTCTCATGGGGTGAAGGTAAGGAGGGACTGGACATTTCAATGTGAAAGGCAAATAGACAACAAATGGCACTGCAGTTCAGTTTAGAGTCATAGAGATGTACAGAACAGAAACAGACCCGTCAGTCCAACTCGTCGATGCCAACCAGATATTCCAACCCAATTATAGTCCCACCTGCCTGCACCCGGCCCATATCCCTATTCATTTACCCATCCAGATGCCTTTTAAATGTTGCAATTGTACTAGCCTCCACCACTTCCTCTGGCAGCTCATTCCACATACACACACACCACGCTCTGAGTGAAAATGTTGCCCCTTAGGTCTCTTTATGTAATACTTTATTGGACAAGGGGGAGTGTATTAAGTTGTTAAGGAACAGTGAAAATAGATACATCCTAAAAGAAAATATGCTTAGCAAAGTGTAGTGAATAAAATCTCTAGGTTCAGAGATATGGATCTTAACAGGCAATACACTTAGAAAAGACTTTAAAACAAAAAGTTTAATGGGAAGCAAGACCAGGTGCTCCCCTCAATCTGAAAGGCCTCTAATTGACCCCAAAACTATGAACATGTCTCCAAACTATTTAAAGGGGCACCTCCATGAAAACAGCAGGTACATAAGAACATAGAACTTAGGAGGATGTCATTCGGTCTTTTGATGGTCATTGCCTGGAATTTGTGTGGTGCGAATGTTACTTGCTACTTGTCAACCCAAGTCTGGATATTGTCCCGATCTTGTTGCATTTGAACATGGACTGCTTCAGTTTCTGATAAATAACAAATAGTGCTGAACATTCTGCAATCATTGGTGAGCATCTCCACTTCTGATCTTATAATGGAGGGAAGGTGAAGATGAAGCAGCTGAAGATGATTGGGCTTAGGACACTACCCTGAGGAACTGTAGAGATATGCTGTAGAAACTGTGATGACTGACCTCCAACAACTACAACCATCTTCATAAGTGCCAGGATGACTGCAACCATCAGAGAGTTGCCCTTTGATACCTATTGATTCCAGTTTTGCTCAGGCTCCTTGATGCCACTCTCAGTCAAATGTGGTCAAGTGCTGTCACTCTCACCTCACCTGTGGAATTCACCATTTCTTTCCATGTTTGGACCAAGGCTGTAATGAGGTCAGGAGTTGAGTGGCCTTCATGGAGCCCAAACTGGTGGTCAGTGAGCAGGTTATGGCTGAGCAGGTGCTACTTGAAAGACAACTTCCACCACTTTACTGATTATGGAGAGTAGATGCATGGGACAGTAATTGATCAGGTCAGATTTGTCCTGATTTTATTTTTGGGACATATCTGGACAATTTCCCACATTGTCAGGTCGATGCTAGTGTTGTAACCGTACTGGAAGAGCTTGAGTAAGGGAGAAGCAAGCTGTGGAGTACAAAGTCTTCAGAATGGCATCAGGGTCCATAGCCTTTGCAATATCCAGTGTCTCCTACCATTCGTTGATATCATGTAGAATGAATTGAATTGGCCGAAGACTGGTAGCTAATGCTTTGGACCACTGGAGGAGGCTGAGGTGGGTCATCATTCGGTACTCCTGGCCGAAGATTGCTGTGAAAGCTTTAGCTTTATCTTTTGTGCTGATGTGCTGGCCTCTTCCATCATGAGGATGGGGAGTCCCCTCTTGCAGTGAGTAGTTTAATCATCCACCTCCATTCACAACTGGATGTGGCAGGACTGCAGCGCTTAGATCTGAATCATTAGTTGTGGGATCACTCAGCGCTGGCTATCACATGCTGCTTATGCTATTTAACATATAAGTAGTGCTGTTTGGTAGCTTCACCAGGTTAAGAACATGGAACATAGAACAGTACAGTACTGTACAGGCCCTTTGGCCCTCGATGTTGTGCCAACCTTTTATCCTATTCTAAAATTAAACTAACGTGCAGGCCCTTCATTGTATTATCAAAGAGTTGCTTAAATATCCCTAATATATCTGACTGTACTACCACAACTGGCAGTGCATTCCACACACCCACCACTCTCTGTGTAAAGAAAGGACACCTCATTTTTAGGTCTGCCTGGTGCTGCTCCTGGCATGCCCTCCTGCACTCTCCATTGAACCAGGGTTGATCCCTGTCTTGATGGGAATGGTTGAATGGGGGATATGCTGGGCCATGACGTTACAGATTGTGTTGGAATACAATTCTGCTGCTGTTAATGGCCCCCAGTGCCTTATGAATGCCTAGTCTTGAGTTGCCAGATCTGTTTGAAATCTATTCCATTTAGCACAGTGCCAGTGGCACAGATGATGGAGGATATGTTCAATTTGAAGGCAGGATTTGGTCTCCACAAGGACAATGCATTGTCATTCTTATTGGTATTGCCATGGACAGATCAACCTGCAGCTGGCAGTTTAGTAAGGATGAATTCAAGTATGTTTTACCCAGTTGTTGTTCCCTCACCACCTGCCATAGACCCAGTCTAGAAGCTACATCCTTTAGGGCCTGACCAGCTCGATCAGTAGTGCTGTTACCAAGCCACTCTTGGTGGTGGACATTGAAATTCCCTCACCCATAGTACATTTTATGCCCTTGCCACCCTCAATGGGTCCTCCAAGTGTTGTTCAATGTGGAAGAGTACTGATTCATCAGCTGAGGGAGGATGGTACATAGTAACCAGCAGGAGGTTTCCTTGTCTATGTTTAACCTGATACCAGGAGACTTCATGGCGTCCAGAGTTAATGTTGAGGACTCCCAGGGCGACACCTTCCAACAGTATACCACCATGCCTCCATCGCTGCTGGGTCTGTCCTGCTGGTGGGACAAAACATATCCAGGATGGTGATGGTAGTGTCTGGGATACAGTCATTCTCACAGTATCATATCTTACAATGTCAGGTTATTGCTTGACTAGTCTTTGAGATAGCTCTGTCAATTTTGACACTAGCTCCCCAAATGTTAGTAAGGAGGACTTCTAAGGGTTGTCAGTGCTGTTTCTGCCATTATCTTTTCTGGTCCATGAGATTAATGTTTTTGTCGAGACTTTGTAGCAATTGCCCATTTCAGAGGGCAGTTGAGAGTCAAGCACCTTACTGTGGAGTCAGACCAAGTGAGGATAGCAGAGTTCCTTACCTGAAAATCGACAATGGTTTTATGGTCATCAGTGGGTTCTTAATTCCAGATATTTTTATTCAAGTAAAATTTGACCATCTGCCTTGGCAGGATTTGAACCCAGGTTCCCATAACATTAGCTAAGTTTCTGGACGAATAGTCTACTAATAATACCATTAGGCCATTGCCTCCCCATGCTTAACCTATTCAACCTTTTCTTCATAAGATAATCATTTCATATACGTGAACCTTCTCTGAACTGTTTCTCATCCAATTATAAGTAGACCAAAACTTTTCCCACAGGGTAGCACTGTGGCTCTATGGTTAGCACTGCTGCCTCACACCACCAGGGTTCCAGGTTCGATTCCAGCCTTGGGCGACTGTCTGTGTAGAGTTTGCACATTTTCCCAGTATCTGCGTGGGTTTTCTCTGGGTGCTCCGGTTTCCTCCCACAGTCCAAAGTTGTGCAGGTCAGGTGAATTGACTATGCTAAATTGCCCATAGTGTTAGGTGCATTAGTCAGGGGTAAATGGGACTGGGTGGGTTACTATTCAGAGGGTCGGTGTGGACTTGTTGGGCTGAAGGGCCTGTTTCCACGCTGTAGGAAATCTGATCTTTAAAAAAAAGTAGACCAAAACTCTATGTAGGACTCCAAATTGTCCAGAGAGGGGACTCCTGGTAGTGGTAGGCCCAGAGCCTGGACTCCTGGTAGTAGCAGTGCCTGGAGAGGAGAGTCCTAGCAGTAGCGGTGCCCAGAGCCTGGACTCTTGGCGGCAGCGGTGAGATGGCGGCACAACAGAGCCAGGGTCTCCTGGGATGGCATGGTCATTGCTGTTCCCAGAGCGAGACTTCTTGAAGACTGGAACACCTTGTAGAGACCTTGCAGAAGCCCTGAAGTCATGCTTGAGATGCCAATTTGAATAGAAGATGAACTCTTATTTAAATAACTTATTCTTATAAGTCAAAGTAGCGCTGGATTGTGGCAACAAAACACTTTTCGTTGTATCTTCAAGATGTAACTGACAATAAATAAATCTTTCATAAATAAATCATTTATCATCCTTCATGAGCTCTTACCCCAAGGTTCTGTGCAGCAGCAGTTAAAGCATTAATATAGTAATAAAGCCTCCCACTATTCCATATTACAATAAACACCAACATCTCATTTGCCTTCAGAATCACTTATTTTACCTGCACAATAAATTTCTGTGAGTCACCGAGATCCCTCTTTACCAGAGATCTGTAATCTCCCAATGACACGTTAGTTTAACTAACCTATTGTTTCCTGCTTTCCGTTTCTCCTTTGTTGAATAAAGTAGTTGCATAGCTATTTTCATATTTGTTAGGGTTCTTACTGAACCTATGGAATTTTGGAAGATAATAAATATTGCATCTATAATCTCCACAGCCATTTGTTTGAGACTGTAGGAATCAAGTCACCTGGCTACTGGGGACTGTTGGTCTTTAGGTCTGATAATTTTCCCAGGACCTTTTTCCTGGTCTTGGTGATTGTTTTAAGTTCCTTCCTCCCATTCAACTTTTGATTTTTAACTATTTTTTGGAAGCTAAGTCTTCTACATTGTAGACACATGCAAAGCACTAGTTCAACACTAACATAATTTACTTCTTTTCCATTATCAACTTCCCAGCCTCACTGCACAGAAAATCAACAAAAGATTACTTACTCTTTTCCTATTTAAATAGTCGTATAAAGTCTTACTGCTTTTATATTGTTTTACAATTTTTCACTCATACTTAATATCCCTTTTTTCAGTCATATTTGCTCATTCTTAAAATCTGACCAATGTTCCATTTTTGCAGATTTGTACAGTGTTCCTTTCAGTTTGATACTATTCTTGACTTCCTTATTCAGCCACAGATGATGCGTCCTTTCTCACAGCAGAAATAAATCTTTGCTGAAAGTTATTAAATATCTCATTTCAAGTGTGCCATTGCATTTCTGTTATTTTATATTTAAATCTCATTTCCTAGTTCATTTTAGCTAGCTTTGCCTCATACCATTATAAATATTCACATTCAGGTTTAAGACACTTGTCTTAAACTCATATGTCTCTTCTTCAAACTGCAAGTGACATTTTAGCATGTTATGATCACTTTTAAGTAAAAGCTTCTTTACCATGACGTTATCAGTTAATCCTGTGTATTACTCATTATCAGCTCTAGAATAGCTGATTGACTGTAGAACACACTGTTCTGAGAAAACTTTCCAAGTATATTCTATGAACTAATTTTCCAGGCTACCTTTGCCAGTCTGATTTGCTCAATCTACATGCAGATTAAAGTTACTCAGGGTTTTGCAGTATATTTTATCAGCTCCATTTGATTTCCTGTATACTGTGTACTGCAGTAAAACTACAAGGCACAAGTCAAGAGTATGATGGAATACTCCTTACCTGCATGGATGAGTGCAATTCCAATACAACACAAGAAGCTTGATACCATCCAAGACAAAGCAGACCACTTGGTTAGTACCACATCCACCACTGATGCGCCTTTGACAGCATCAACCCACAACTTCAGCCACCTAGAAGGATAAAACATCACCTGCAAATTCCCCCTAAACCATACACTATCCTGACTTGGAACGGTATAGATGCTCCTTTACTGTCACTGGGTCAGAATTATGGAAAACCTTTCCCAACAGCACCCCAAGGTCAATAGCAATTGAAGAAGACAGCTCACAATAACCTTCTCCAAGGTAATTAGGAATGGGCAATAAATGCTGGCTTAGCCAGTGACACCCACATGTATGACAAAATAAACAAGAGTAATGCTCCTGACCTGACTGTGACCAAACAGAAGATCCTAACCTAAGCAATTTTTTTTCTCTGGCAACCTCCAACAAAGTATCCAAAGATAACTTTCCAAACTTTCTGTAACTTTGCCTGATCCATTGCAGCACCTGTAACTTGACCGTCAGTACATCGACTCTGAGACAAATTTGCTCAAGTGGCAGGCACTTCTGCTGACATGGTTGCTGTGGATCATCCTACAGCTTCCATATGCAACAGCTGAACACATTACCTGCCCTGCCATCTTATTGTGTTTAACTAATTACATTTAGAAATAACACTCAGTGATTATCTGTAGCTATATCTGGTGATTTTACTCATTAAGCTGTAAATTTAATGAAATAATTGTCTCTGCTCAGACCCAGTTCAGACTACTAGTTCCATTTATCGAGATAAAAAAGACTTACAACCCACCAGCAATTCACCTGTCTGCTCACCTAATTAGTGCTTCAGGGCTTCAGCTCTTACATCCAGCTGCTGGTGTCTGGCTCTCTTTCTTGGCCAAATCCTTTTATCTAAGTGGTCAGAATAGCACATCCCCCTTCACTGCAGCAAAATTTTTCATTCACTATCATCCCAATCTGACACTCTGCATCCAGCTGTGCACAGTGACAGGTTGTTCTCTTCATGCTTGCTTATTTTGTGCACTTAGCATGATTATGTGTCTGCACTACCTGTAATTCTACAGCTCCCGAATTAATTAACTGTTTGCATTTCTAGATTTGGGTTTAAAGTAAAATTTGGCTCCAGGGGCCCTCTTGTGGCACAGTGGTAGTGTCACTACCTCTCAACTGGGAGGCCCAGTTCCAAATCCCACTTGCTTCAGAGATAAGTAATAATATCTCTGTACAGGTTAATTAGAAAAATAGGTTAACTTAAAATACAATAAAATTTGTCTGCACCCCCACCCTCAATATCTAAAGTTTATGTTGTGTTTTTGCTTTTCCTGCTTTTGTATGGCATACTGACAGTGAACCCACCCCACTCTCCCCATGTGTTATTTATGCTCGATCTCCCTTTCCACCCTAATCTTCTCAGATTATGTTCCTCTCTCTTTCTCCTGTATGACCATTAATGTTGCTGACATTTGTCACACCATTATTACTCTCTTAACATGTCAATCAAATTTTACACTATCTCACAAAATCATGAATCTTGCTTCTAAGCTGTTCATTCAAGTCCAAATTCAATGACTTGATAGATGGGGGCTGGTTAACTCAGTCGATTGGATGACTGGTTTGCAACGCAGAATGATACCAACATTGGACTAAATAGCTCGGACTAAATTCTTGTACCAGCTGAGGTTACCATGAAAGACTCTCCTTCTCAACCTCTCCCCTGGCCTGAAGTGTGGTGACCCTCAGGTCAGACCACCATCAGTTGTTTGTCTCAAACGGGAGAGCAACTCTATGGTCTGAAAGGACTTTGGGAAAAGCTAGGCTAATTTTACTATGGGAGTGCTGCACTATTGAAGCTACTGTCTTTCAGATATCTAGTTAAATTGAGAATTCTCTCAGGCAGACACAAAAGATCCCATAGCATGAAGAAGAGCAGATATTTTAATACTGGTTTTGGTCCTGGACAATATTTACTCTCAATCAATATTACTGCAAACTAATTTTCCAGTCATTATCACATTGCTGTTTGAGGGAGTTTAATGGACACAAGTTTGCAGCTGCATCTCTTAACAGTGACTGAAATGACCAAGCAAGTCATTCCATTGTAATGAAGATCGCTCATAACCACTCTCTTCAGGGCATTTAGAGATAAGCAGTAAATACTCATGTACATTGAATGCATTAAAAAAGGTACAGTATAGAAACAGACCACTCAACTACACCAGTTTGTGCTGGTGTTTATGTTGCATACAAGTCTCATCACACTATGCTCCATCCAAACCCATCGGCATATCCGTCAATTTAGTTCATTCTTATCTGTTTATCGTGCTTCCTTTTCAAATACTGTATATGCGATATGTATGCTGTTTACCTCAATCACTCTTGTGACGGTCAGTTCCACAACCTTAATAAACTTTGGAAAAGAGATTTCTCCTGAGTTTCCAGTTGGCTTTATTAGTGACTAGCTTATATCCTTAATTTCCAGTTTTGCAAACCATCATGGGCAGAAACATTTTCTGTGTGTGTAACTTGTCAAATCTTTTTATAATCTTGAGGACGTTCAGAGTCACCCTCTCAGTTTTCACTCTTCAGAAGAAAGTAGTCAAACTTTCCTGAAAGGTAGACCTTCACAATTCTGGTAATCATCCTGTTGAATATTTTGTTCACTTTCATCAATACCTCTCGATCCTTTTTCTCTTAGATGGAAGCTGAAAGGAAAGATGGACTTAATTCAATGAAGTATCCTTTAAAAGAAATGAAAAGGTTCCAAAAATGGCATCACTTTGGACAGTCACTGAAATGCAATTACCTGTTTGCCCACCACGCATCATTTTCAAGCTGCATTTCGCTAGCATCGCTCCAAACTCTTAGCTAATTGGCCATATTATGTGTGACCCCATGCAATGAGAGAGGTCAAACATTTTAACTATAGGGACATTGCAGTAGAATCGAATCTTCAGTTTATCTCATGACCATTATGATTGGTCAGAAACCTGTTCAGATGTTAATTTCAATTTCCATATGTATATACTAACTGAACTGTACCAGTCCAATACTCTGTTTTGTTTTCTCTCCCAAAATGGAAAGGTACATGATTGTGATAATGATTCATCTGCAGTTTGCTGTGTGAAGTCAGAATCAGTCAGATGCTTGTGTCTGGCTAGTGTGTATCTGCTTTTCAAAAAGGCATCGTCACACCTATAACCTTAGATAAATTGCTCATTAGAATGGAACTTGCTCAGTTTAATGGGTTCTGAGAGGCTGAGAACTCTAAGACCAGCAAAGCAGGTGATCCTCAAAGGATCAGGCAGATAAATGATTTTGAGGTATGCACGCTCCCTCCGATGCCTCGACCTCACTTTTGCACGTCCCTGACGAATTCTCTTGATGTACTCAGTGCCTTCCTGAATAGAGGTTCTCTATTTTGATTAGTCATGAACCAGAGGCTCCCTGAGTCAGTGGGGATCTTTGATTTCCTCCGGGAGGCTTTGCAGGCAACTCTGAGGTGTTTCAGCAGTCCTCCTAGTTGTCTACGGCCGTGACTGAGTCCCAAATAAAACTGTTACACCAGCAGTCCGGTGCCAGGCATACCTCAATATATCCGATCCGTCGAGCTGGTTTTTAGTGATTAGTGCCTCGATGCTGTGCATGTTGGCTTGGTAGAATTGTAATTGATAGAAATATCCTTCTCAAGACTGTCATTTCCCTTACAGTCCTTTGCATAGCCTTTGTAATGGTCCCATCAGGGGATTTGGTGAACAAGTATGTCACAGTTTGACTTCAACCAGAAGATGTATTATGTAAGACTGGCAGAAGCAAGAGTTGCTGAATTAATGATCTGGTTTCCAGGGGGATTTCTTTGAAAGCCAGTTTTGATTGACAGAATCGTTAATTATGGAAGATACCTTTTCATCTTGCCTTCGCCATTTGGACTTCAAAGGGTAGAGAAGCTGATAATTTATAGATCAGAAATTTTCTTCCTTTTTTTGTGAACTGTACTGTGCTCTTGTGTATGTCAGAACCTGGTTGGGAGTGATCTGTGAAACTCAGGGCTAAAGAATGTCTCTTTCCTTGCAGTACAGTGTAGTTACAAGTAAAGGTTACAAAAATTACTGTGGCTTTTGGATTTGCCATTTCAAAACCAAGTATTTTACTGTATGAAATGAATGCAATCCATGCACTTAGATTCTTTTTATTCTTTCAATATAATCGCCGAACATTCAGAACATTTTAAAATGAAGGGACAAGATGAGATCGCTTTAGTAAATGGTGAGTTGTCATGGCAGCAGTTACATAAGATGGGAGCACTTATGTAAATTGCTTTCAGTGAGATAACCTAATGTCATATTTCAAAATCTTTTCAGTATACATTTATATATTAAAAGCACTTTTACTACTCCTGATGACTGTTGTGTAAGTGGATCACATGATGTTGAATGAGTCAGAACAGATCTTTTTTGAGTCCATTTTCTGTGCTGGATTAGCCAATTTGAATTTATTTGATATAACATTAAATGTGTGCTCCCAGGATGATGGAGGGGAGCAATTCAGTAGGAAGGACCATTTAAGAATTACAATTAGCATTTTATATGCTTTTTTCATTTTTAATTCATGGGATGTGGATGTTGCTGGCTAGACCAGTATTTATTGCTTACTCTATATACCCTTGAGATGTCCTTGCTAACTATCTAGAAAGGAGAAAAACCCTGTTAGAAGCCCAGTTCTATTTGGAAATAGACGTTCTTGAGCTCCATTTTGAAATATACAAGACAAGTTGACCCAGTATGTGTCATTCACAAGTTTTACTGGCTTTCATTGGATAACAGATAGTGATTGTGAAGTGTAATTCTGACATTGTCTTACTGGAGTGATTGGAACAAGGTTGACCAGGTGGATCTTGATGAATATGAGATCCCTTATTGGGGTTGTTAACGTGGGCCAATCAGGGAGCCTTTGCTGACAGATATAAACAAGGGTCTTTCCGGACACGCCTTGGCGTGCCCATTTGCCACCGGGCGGTGGAGATCCCCAGTGGAGGGCTCTCTATGCGGGAGTCCTCCCCCTTTCTCTCGGGGATCTGGGGTGGAGGGTGCTGCACGCAGCAGTCCCCTGCAACCGCAGGTTGCGGTGGTTCACGGACTCCCAGCCCAACTGCTTGTTCTGTGGCGCTGTGGAGTCCGTGGACCATGTATATATTGGGTGTGGGCGTTTGCATTCCCTTTTTGATTTTCTTAAAAGCCTTCTCCTCTGTTTTTGGCTGCACTTCAGTCCCACGCTCCTGATCTTCGGGCACCCGGTACGGAGGAGGGAGGGCAGGTCCGAGGACCTCCTGGTGGGTCTGCTCCTGGGCCTGGCCAAACTGGCCATCAACAGATCCAGGCAGCGGGCCGTGGAGGGGGTCGTTAGGGCCGACTGCCTGCCCCTCTTCCGGGGTTATGTTAGAGCCCGGGTGTCCTTGGAGAAGGAGCACGCAGTGTCCACCAACACCCTGGAGTTGTTCAGGGAGAGGTGGGCGCCGCAGGGAGTGGAGTGCATCATTTCTCCCTCCAACTCTATTTTGATTTAGTCCCTACCCTCCCCTTCACTGTTTTGCTCACACAGCATTGCCCTGTGGTTTGAAGGGCAGTGCTTGTCACTGGCCACTTGGGTGTTTTCCTATCTTCCTGGTGGTGGAAATTGAATAAAGATTTGTGCACTTTGTGTCTTTCACTGTGTCTCACACCTGCATACAAGAAAGAAAAAGAAAAAAAAAAGAAAAAATAAATAAACAAGTGTCTTTCCGGACACGCCTTGGTGTGCTTATTTGCCACCGGGCGGTGGAGATCCCCAGTGGAGGGCTCTCTACGCGGGAGTCCTCCCCCTTTCTCTCGGGGATCTGGGGTGGAGGGTGCTGCACGTAGCAATCCCCTGCAACCGCAGATTGTGGTGGTTCACGGACTCCCAGCCCAACTACTTGTTCTGTGGCGCTGTGGAGTCTGTGGACCATGTATATATTGGGTGTGGGCGTTTGCACTCCCTTTTTGATTTTCTCGAAAACCTTCTCCTCTGCTTTTGGTTGCACTTCAGTCCCACGCTCCTGATCTTTGGGCACCCAGTATGGAGGAGGGAGGGCAGGTCTGAAGACCTCCTGGTGGGTCTGCTCCTGGGCCTGGCCAAACTGGCCATCAACAGGTCGAGGCAGCGGGCCGTGGAGGGGGTCGTTAGGGCCGACTGCCTGCCCCTCTTCCACAGTTACGTTAGGGCCCGGGTGTCCTTGGAGAAGGAGCACGCGGTGTCCACCAACACCCTGGAGTTGTTCAGGGAGAGGTGGGCGCCGCAGGGAATGGAGTGCATTATTTCCCCCTCCAATTCTATTTTGATTTAACTCTTGCCCTCCCCTTCACTGTTTGATCACACAGCACTACCCTTTGATGCGAAGGGCACTGCTTGTCACTGGCCACTTGGGTAGTTCTTTTCTTCTTGGTGGTGAAATTTGAATAAAGATTTGTGCACCTTGTGTCTTACACCTGCACACACACAACATGGGTGCGGGGGAACAAATAAGCATTACTGCAGTTAGGTGGTGATGTGGGGGTAAACAAAAAAAAAGAACTGTCAAAGATTCCATAAAAAAAACAAAACAAATAAAAAACATTAAAAAAAACACGAATCTCATGGAGTCTCCTCACTCTAGAGACTGGCTGTGAGCTGGCTGATCAGAGACTGTGTTCTGTGCAGGTGTAACTAAAGGGTGACTTGGTGATGGGATACTGGCCTCTGTGCAGTTACTTCACTTGTATATCCCCCAAAACCTTGCTGTGGAGTCATCGAGGGTCAGGTTAATGCATCAGAAATTTGATGTCAATTCACTTTACTACTAACCCAAGCAAAACATCAGTGGAATGTGAAGAAATTCCAGGGAACTCTGGATGTCAAGGGATGACAAGATTTTGATAAGGAAAAAGAAGGAAGCATATGTCAGGTAGAGCGCATTAAAAACAGGGGAGGCCCTTCAAGCGTTTAGCGAGAGTGTACAGGTTGCTTAAGAAGGAAATTTAGAGGCAAAGAGGGGGCCATGAAATATCTTTGGCTAATGGTATCAAGGAAAATCCAAGTTTTTTTTATAAATGTAAAGGATATGAGGATTATCAGGGAAAGAGTGTGACCTATTTGAGACCAAAGGAGCAATCGGTGTATGGAGCCAGTGGATGTGGGTGAGGTCTTAAATTAATGCTTCTCATCTGTATTCACAGAAAGACATCATAGCTGGGGATATTAGTTGGAATGGTGAGGTTCTAGAGCATGTTCAGGTTAATTAGGAGGAGACATTAGATGTTTTAACATAAAGCTGCATAAATCCCCAGGGCCTGATGAGATTACTGTGGGAGGCAAGGGAGGAGTTTTTTTGGGACCCTGGTGGAGATATTTAAGACTTTGTTGGTCACAGGGGAAATGCTGGATGACTGGAGAATAGCTAATGTGGTTCCATTGTTCAAGAAGGGCAATGTGGATAGGTAATTACAGACCGGTTCGTCTGACGTCAGTGGTAAGGAAATTATTGGAATAAGTTCTGAAGGACATCATAAATCAATATTTAGAAGGACAGGGATTGATTAGGAGTCAGCCCTGATTTGCTAGGAGATCCTGTCTTTCTAATTTAATTGAGTTTTTTGAAAAGGTGACAAAATATATTAATGAGAATAGTGAAGTTAATGTGGTATACATGGATTTTAATAAAGCCTTTGACACGGTCCCATGTGTAAGAGCCCATGTGATTCATAGCAAGTTGGCAAACTGGATCCAAAGTCGAGAGTGTGTTGCTGGAAAAGCATAGCGGGTCAGACAGCATCCAAGGAGCAGGAGAATCGATGTTTTGGGCAAAAGCCCTTCATCAGGAATAAGACTGGGAGCCTAGGGGTTGGAGAGATAAATGGGAGGGGGCTTGGGCTGGGGGGAAGGTAGTTGAGAGTGCACGTGGGGGTAATGGTGATTGGTCAGAGAGGAGGGTGGAGTGGATAGGTGGGAAGGAAGGTGGACAGTCAGGACAGGTCAAGAGGATGGTGCCGAATTGGAAGGTTGGATTTGGGATAAGGTGGAGAGAGGAGAAATGAAGAAACTGGTGAAATCCACATTGGTGCTGTGGGGTTGGGGGGTTCTGAGGCAGAAGATGAAGCATTCTTCCTCCTGGCATCGGGTAGTCAGGGAGTGGCAATAGAGGAGACCCAGGACCTGCATGTCCTTGACGGAGTTGGAGGAGGAGTTGAAGTGTTCAGCCACGGGGCAGTGGGATTGGTTGGTGTGGGTGTCCTGGAGATGTTCTCTTAAGCGCTGTACAAGGAGGCGTCCAGTCTCCCCAATGTAGAGGACTATTACTTGGTGTTGTGTGATTTTTAACTTTTAACTTGTACACCCCAGTCCAACACCGGTATCTCCAAATCATAATGTAGGGGAGACCACATCGGGAGCAACGGATACAGTAAATGACATGTGTGGAAGTGCAAGTGAAACTTTGATGGATGTGGAAGGCTCCTTTGGTGCCTTGGATGGAGGTGAGGGGGAGAGGTGTAGACGTAGGTTTTGCAATTCCTGTGGTGGCAGGGGAAGGTACCAGGAGGGGACGGTGGGTTGATGGGATGAGTGGACCTGATGAGGGAGTCGCGGAGGGAAGGGTCTTTACAGAAAGTTCCACCACAGAACACACCAGATGGCCTCATTTAAAGTACACAGTTTCCCCTTCCAAGTGGTTGGTGATCTGCCGTCCGCATTTTCTCCAACCTGGTTCCAAAGCCTGGCTTACAAATAGAGGGCGAAGGATGATGGTGGAAGGCTGTTTTTGTAATTGGTAGACTGTGACTAACAGTATACCACCGGAATCAGTGTTGGGACCCTTACTTCTTGTCATATATATTAGCAACCTGGATGTTAATGTAGAAGGTACAATTAGTAACTTTGCAGATGGCATAAAATTGGTGTTGCAGTTGACAGTGTGGAAGATGGTCTTGGGCTACAGTCTTGATACTGATCAGCTGGCAAATTGAGTAGAGCAATAGCAAGTGGAATTTAATCCCAGTAAGTCCTGAGGTGATGTATGTTTGGAGATCTAGAGAAGGAAATACACAATGAATGTTAGGTCTCTAGGGAGGATTGAGCAACAAGAGGACCTTGGTTTACAAGTCCATGGATCCTCGAAAGTTTGAGCACAGGTAGACAGGGTGGTGAGAATAATTGCCTTCATTAGCCAGGTGTAGAATATGGAAGCAGGGATGTCTTGTTACGATATTATAAAACATTAGTTAAACTACAGATGGAAAACTGTGTGCAGTTCTGGTCACCACACTATCAGATGGACATGATTACACTGGAGACGGCACAGAGCAGATTCACCAGGATGGTGCCGGGGATTAAAAGTTTCAGTTGTGAGGGGAGACTGGATAGATTGAGTTTGTTTTCCTTGGAGCAGAGGAGGCTGAGGGGTGATCTGATTGAAGTGTGTAAAATTATGAGAGGCATAGACAGGATAGATCATGAGAATTTCTTCCTGATCCCCATGGCAGATGTGTCTAAATCCAGAGGGCATAAGTTTAATACGAGGAGCAAGTGATTCAGATAAAATCTGAGGAATTTTGTTTCACTGAGAAAGTGGTAGAAATATGGAATCTGTTGCCTGAGAGGCTGTAGAGGTGGAGGTGGTCTCACAAGATTTAAGAAGCATCTGGGTGAGCAGATAATTCCAGGAATAATAGGCTAAAGATCATAGAACATAGAACAATACAACACAGAACAGGCCCTTTGGCCCTTGATGTTGCGCAAACCCATGAACTATTCTCAGCTTGGCTCCCTACACTATCCCATCATCATCCATGTATTCATTCAAGGATTGTTTAAATCTCCCTAATGTGATTGAGTTGACTACATTGGCAGGTAGGGCATTCCACGCCCTTACCACTCTCTGAGTAAAGAACCTGCCTCTGACATTTGTCTTAAATCTATCACCCCTCAATTTTAGTTATGCCTGCTCGTACAAGCTAACGTCATCATCCTAGGAAAAAGGCTGTCTACCTATCTGATCCTCTGATCATCTTATATGTCTCTATCAAATCCCCTCATAGCCTTCTTCTTTGCAATGAGAACAGACGCAAGTCTCTCAGCCTTTCCTCATAAGACCTTCCGTCCAGCCCAAGCAACATCCTGGTAAATCTCCTCTGCACCTTTTCCAATGCTTCCATATCCTTCCTGAAATATGGCGACCAGAATTGGAAACAATATTCCAAGTGTGGCTGCACTAGCATTTTGTATAGTTGCAGCATGATATTGCGGCTCCAGAACTCAATCCCTCTACAAATAAAAACTAACAAACTCTATGCCTTCTTAACAGCACTATCCACCTGGGTGGCAACTTTCAGGGATCTATGTACATGGACTCCAAGATCCCTCTGCACATCCACACTACCAAGGAGCTTTCCATTGACCCAGTACTCTGCCTTCCTGTTATTCTTCCCAAAGTACATCACCTCACACTTAGCTGCATTGAATTCCATTTGCCACCTCTCAGCCCAATTCTGCAATTTATCTAAGTCTCCCTGCAATCTGTAACATTCTTCCAAACTGTCTACTACTCCACCGACTTTAGTGTTGTCTGCAAATTTACTAATCCATCCACCTATGCCTGCGTCTAAGTCATTTATGAAAATGACAAATAGCAGTGGTCTAAAAACAGATCCTTGTGGCACACCACTAGCAACCAGACTCCAGGCTGAATATTTTCCATCAACCACTACTTGCTGCTTTCTTTCAGAAAGCCAGTTTCTAATCCAAACTGCTAAATCACCCTCAATCCCATGCCTCTGCATTTTTTCCAACAGCCTACCATGTGGAACCTTCAGTCTTTACTGAAGTCCATGTCTACCACGTCAACTGCCCTACCCTCATCCACATGCTTGGTCACCTTCTCAAAAAAATTCAATGAGGTTTGTGAGACACGACCTGCCCTTGACAAAACCATGTTGACTATCTGAAATCAGATTGTTGCTTGCTAGATGATTATAAATCTTATCTCTTATAACCCTTTTCAAAACCTTTCCTACAACAGAAGTAAGGCTCACTGGTCTATAGTTACCTGGGTCATCTGTACTGCCCTTCTTGAACAAGGGCACAACATTTGCAATCCTCCAGTCCTCTGGTACCAAACCTGTAAGCAATGATGACTCAAATATCAAAGCCAAACGCTCTGCTATCTCCTCCCTAGATTCCCAGAGAATCCTCGGATAGATCCCATCCGGCCCAGGGGACTTGTCTACTTTCACTCCCTCTAGAATTGTTAACACCTGTTCATAAATAACCTCGATCCTTTCTAGTCTAATATCTCATGCCTCATACGCTACAATATTCTCCTTTTCCTGAGTGAAAATCGATGAGAAATGTTTGTTTAGCACCTCTCTGATCTCCACAAGGCCCACCTTCAACTTCCCACTTCTGTCTTTGACTGGCCCTATTCCTACCCTATCATCCTCTTATTCCTCACATACCTATAGAAAGCTTTAAGGTTCTCCTTTATTCTATTTGCTAAAGAATTCTCATGTTCTCTCTTTGCTCTTCTTAACTCTCTCTTTAAATCCTTCCTCGCTGATCTGTAACTCTCCATCGCCTCATCTGAACCATCTTGCCTAATCAACACATAAGCCTCCTTCTTCTTCGTAACAAGAGATGCAATTTCTGTAGTAAACCATGGTTCCCTTACCTTATCACTTCCTCCCTCCCTATCAAGGACACACAATATCAGTTCCTTAAACCAGCTCCACATTTCCATTGTCTGCATCCCCCGCATTTTGCTACCCCACTCTATGCATTCTAATTCTTGCCTAATCACATTATAATTGCCCTTGCCCCATCGGTGACTCTTGACCTGGCATGCACCTATCTCTTTCCATCACTAAACTAAACATAACTGAATTATGCTCACTGTCTCCAAAGTGCTCACCTACAACTAAATTAAATACCTGGCCTGGTTCATTACCAAGCACCAGATCCAGTGTGGCCTCCCCTCTTGTCAGCCCTTCGACATACTGTGTCAGGAAACCCTCCTGTACACATTGGACAAAAACTGATCCATCCGACATACTAGAGTTATAGCATTTCCAGTCAATGTTGGGGAAGTTAACGTCCCCCATAATGACCATCCTGTTCCTTTCACTCCTAGAATAATTTTGCCAATCCTCTCTTCCACCTCCCTGGAACTCTGCGGACGCCTATAAAAAAACTCCAAGCAGTGTGACCTCTCCTCTCCTGTTTCTAATCTCAGCCCAGACTACTTCAGTAGACGAGTCCTCGTCAAAAGTTCTTTCAGCCACTGTCATATTATCCTTGACTAACAAGGCCACACCTCCACCTCTTTTGCCGCCTTGCCTGTTCTTAATGAAAGATCTATACCCTGGAACCTGCAATATCCATTCCTCACCCTGCTCCATCCATGTCTCCGAAATGGCCACAACATCGAAGTCCCAGGTACCTATCCATGCTGCAAGCTCACCTACCTTATTTCGGATACTTCTGGTGTTGAAATAGACACACTTCAAACCAGCTTGCTGTCTGCCAGCACGTTCCTGTGAACCTGAAATCCTGTCTCTGTCCTCCCTATTCTCATTCCCATCTGCACTGTAACTTCACCTCAGATTCTCATCCCCCTGCTGAGCTAGTTTAAACCCACCCGAATAGCATCAGAAAATTTCCCACCTGTGATATTAGTACCCTTCTGGTTCAAGTGAAGACCGTATAGATAAATGGCATTAGTATAGTTTGTAGGTTATTGGTTGGCATAGGCATGATGGGCTGAAGCGCCTGTTTCTATACCATAGGGCTCTATGAAATTCCTGAAGGGCTATGTCTGTGTCTGTCTCTGTATATAGTCAGTTGTTCAGATGATCTGTTGTTTTCCCTGTCTAATATATCATTTGTGAATAATACTTTCTTGCTAAAGGTCTAACACAATATGCATTTAGATAAGATACACAAGGATAATCAACTGAGTAAAATACTTTTGCACTTTACCTAAGAGCATTTTTGGGTTGGTCTCAATATAATTTCTTAGAATGCGTAGTTTAAAGTTGGATTAAGTGCCACGATGAATGTTGACAATTTACAGATTAGAGTAAATAGTGAACAGTTAGCAGCAGGGACAAAAGGAGCGCAGAGTGGTGGGGAGGAACAGAACAATTGTTGGTGACCTTGTGTCTGCTGTATTTCACTAGAACAAAATCATGACTATAGTTCTAAAGAACTAAATTGGCTATGACACAATTATCCAGTCATGGGGTTTGAGCTGTCACTGGCTAGGCAAGCATTTATGGCTCATCCCTAATTGCAGTTCTGAAGAAGAGTCATGCCAGACTCAAAATTTCAACTGTTTCTCTCTGCAGATGCTCCAGCATTCTCTGTGCTTGCCTTTAGGTTACGACAATGCTACTGTTCCTGCTAGATATCCTAAAGTTATGGAACGTACTATATAAATACAACTTTATTTCTATTACTGATCAGTCAGAAAACAACATGTAATTGAATAATGGAATAATTGCTATTTGGTATTAAATTTTCTGTAATTTTCATCAAATACAAATCTTTTACTACTTTGGTTTGGATAAGAGTGGTTAAGGTTTTACCTTCACAGCCGACAATAGTATTTACAATGTTGCCTTGGAAGGCTCATATGTGTCAATTTAAAATCCCAAGTTCTTGTTTATATGAACACCTCAAATTGCTGATAGATTCTGATTTTGGACTTATCCAGTGCATGAAACAACAGCATTAATGATAATTCTGTACAACCATCCAGGACTGCAAAGTTTAAACAGGACAAACCACCAAATAAAAAATATGACTGATATTAAGATTTAGTGATAGGGGTTGTAAAGGTTCAAATGACGATACTCTGTGGGTGACATATCAGATTGGTCAGCCCTGGGGCCAGGCATGTGGAAAACCACCTTGAGCCGTTCGAAACACTAACAGGAAATGCAACACTTTGAGTCAAATTTAAAGGACCCCACTTACAGCAGTGCAGTGCTCCTGTAGCTTTATTGACTATTATACTTGTTGATATACTTCAGCATCACAGAGACTTCAGCTACTAAAAAAAAGTGCAAAAACAAGAGGCATAGATTTTAAAGTGATGTGCAAAAGAAATAAGGGTGATCAAACATTTTCACTCAGTGAGTAATTAGGGTATGGAATGCACTGCCTTGAAGTATGTTGGAGGAAGGTTCAATTGAGGCACATCGAGAGAGGGCATTGGATGATTATTTAGATAAAAATAGCATGCAAATGGGGGAAATAAATAGAAGAATTGCTTTAGGTAATGATGCTAATCTGAAGAGCTAGTGCAGGAGCAATGGGCTGAATGGCCTCTTCCTGTTTGGTTCCATGCTGTACATCTCTTTAACTCTATAGAATCTGAACTTTAAAACTCATGCAATACAAAACCTGCAGAGGAAGCAAAATACCTTTTGAGTGTCCTTATACATTCTTGAATCTGTCTACTCCCTGCCTACAGTTTATTTTGGACACTAATAGGAGAAAGTGAGGACTGCAGATGCTGGAGACCAGAGTTGAAAAATGTGCTGCTGGAAAGACATAGCAGGCCAGGCAGCATCCGAGGAGCAAGAGAATCAACGTTTCGGGCATAAGCCCTTCTTCAGGAATGAGGCTGGTATGCCAAGCGGGCTGAGATAAAAGGTAGGGGGGAGGGAATTTGGGGGAGAGGCGCTGGGAATACGATAGGTGGAAGGAGGTGAGGGTGATAGGCCGGAGAGGGGGTTGGGGCAGAGTGGTCGGGAAGAAGATTGCAGGTCAAGAGGGCAGTGCTGAATCCAGGGGTTGGGACTGAGATAAGGTGGGGGGTGAATGTAGATTTCTCCAGCTTCCTCATTTCCCTCTCCCCACCTTATCTCAGTCCCAACCCCCAGATTCAGCACTGCCCTCTTGATTTGCAAACATTTTCCTGACCACTCCGCCCCCACCCCCTCTCCGGCCTATCACCGTCACCCTCACCTCCTTCCACCTATCGTATTCCCAGCGCCCCTCCCCCAAATTCCCTCCCCCCTACCTTTTATCTCAGCCCGCTTGGTACACCAGCCTCGTTCCTGAAAAAGGGCTTATGCCCGAAACGTCGATTCTCCTGCTCCTCGGATGCTGCCTGGCCTGCTGTGTTTTTCCAGCACCACATTTTTCAATTTTGGACACTAATATCACTGTAAAATAAGACAAACTGTACCTATATTGAAATTGGTATTCAATTATTTGGCCTGTCTGGTGTAGAAATAATGTGTTTCTGCACATGATAAGTTGTGCATTGTTGAAATGAGGGTTTTGAGGCTGACCAGTTATTATTTGAACTGGTTGTCAACATCTTAGTTTTTTTTGTTTATGACTGATTGTGGAAGCTTTTTTCTGGTCTGTGCTTTCTTGTGTAGTGATCAGCTGGGCCACTAGATGGGGGTATCCTATTTTGGTAAGAGATCAATCATTCTTTCTCCATTTTGAGTTTTGAAGATCATGACAGGCAGTAACTTGCTTTACAAAACAACACCCTGAAAGCAGTGCCTAAATGCATGTCCCTCCCTGTTCCATGAATAGTTGTGCCAAGTATTATTTCTAACTGTGTAAAGTCTAGTTACATAGAACATCGAACAGTATAGCACAGGAATGTTTGGCCCATGATGTTGTGCCAACCATGATGAAACTAATCCCTTCTGCCTACCCATGGTCTATATACCTCCATTCTTTGCACATTCATGTACTTATCTAAAGGTCCCTTAAATGCCCTTGTCATATCTGCCTCAACCATCACCCCTGCATTCCAGACTCCTACCACTCTCAGTATATAAAAAAACTTGCCCCTCACTTCTCCTTTGAATTTTCCCCCTCTCACATGAAATGCATGCCCTCATGTATTAGACATTTAAACTCCAGGAAAAAGATTCTGACCATCAACCCTATCTCATAATTTTATAAACTTCTATCTATAGTCTCCCCTCAGCCCCCACTGCTCAAGAGAAAACAATGAGTTTTTCTAGCCTCTCCTGATAACTCATATACTCTAATCCAGGCAGAATCCTGGGAAATTTCTTCTGCACCCTCTCCACAGCCTCCATATCCTTTCTGTAATGTGGCAACCAGAATTGAACACATTACTTTAAGTGTGGCCAAACCAAAGACTTATAATGCTGCAAGATGACATTCCTGACCTTTGAACTCAGTTCCCTGACCAATAAAGATAAGTATGCCACATGCCGCCTTTACCACTCTATCTCCTTCTGTGACCACTTTCAGGGAGTTATGGACTTGAATTCAAAGATCATTGCTGTACATCAATGGTGTTCAGAGTCCTGCCATTAACTGTGTACTTTTCCTTAACATTTTATTTCCTGAAGTGCAGTATCTTACACTTACCCGGATTAAACTCCATCTGCCATTTCTCTGCCCATATCTGCAATTGATGTATATCCTGCTTATCCTTTGACAACCTTACAAGCTATCCAGAGCTCCACTGATCTTTGTATTGGCTGTAAATTTAATTAACCATCTGTCAACATTTTCATCCAAGTCGTTGATATATTATCACAAACAGCAGAGGTCCCAGTACAGATCCCTTCAATACACCACTAGTCACAGACCTCCAGCCTAAGAAATACCTTTCTACCACTATCTTCATCTCCTATGGACAAGCAAATTCTGAAGTCATGCGGTCAAGTCACCATGGATCCCATGCATCTTAACCTTCTGGCTGAAGCCAACCATAAGGGACTGTGACTAAAGCCTTACTAAATCCATATAAACAATATCCACTGTTCTATCCTCATCGATCATCTTCAATCATCTCCTTGAAAAATCCAATCAAGTTGATAAGACTTGACCTGCCCTGCACTAAACCATGCTGACCATCCCTAATTAGGCCATGCTTTTCTAAATGTGTGTAAATCTTATTCTTAAGAATTCTGTCCAATAGTTTCCCAGCCATTGACATGAGACTCACCGGCTTTATAGTTTCCTGGATTATCCTTATTTCCCATCCTGAAGAAAGGAACGACATTAGCTACTCACCAGTCCTTTGGGACCTCTCCAGTGACTAGCAAGGATACAAAGATTTTGGTCAATGCCCAAGCAATCTCCTCTCTTGCCTCGCTCAGGAACCTGGGGTAGATTCCATTGGGGCCTGGGGACTTATCCACCTTAATGTTCTTCAAGAGATCCAACACTATTTCTTTCTTGATCTAAAATGTCCTAGCATATTAACATGCTCCACACAGATTTCACTATCCTCTATATCCTTCTCCTGGGTGAATACTGATGCAAAATACTCATTCAGAAGGTCACCCACATCTTCTGTCTCCAAGCACAAGTTCCTTCCTTTATCCTTGAGTGCTCATATCTTCTCCCTAGTTATCCTCTTGTTTTTAATCTATGCATATAATGCATAAGGATTCTCTTTAACCCCACTTGCCAAGGTCATTCTACTAGAGACAAAAAAAACTGCAGATGTTGGAATTCAAAGTAGACAAGCAGGAGGCTGGAAGAACACAGCAAGCCAGGCAGCATCAGGAGGTGAAGAAGTCAATGTTTTGGGTATAAAACTTCTTCAGGACTGGGGGTGGGGGTGAGGAGAGCTACAGATAAAGTGGGGTGGGAGAGGGTTTTGGGAGGGGAGGGGGCGGAGTGATGAGGTAGTAATAGGTGAATACTTTTCAACGACAGTAGGTGAACACAGGTAGAGGGTATGGCCTGGTTGTTCGATGGGAGGAATGAATTCATTTCATGGCCTCTTCTTGCTCTCCTAATTCCCAGCTTGAGTACTTTCCTGCTTTCCTTATGTTCTTCATGGGCCCTGTCTGCTTTTAGCTTCCTAAACCTTACATGTGCTCCTTTTCCCCTTTTGACTAAATTTACCACCTCCCTCATTATCCAAGGGTCCCTTGCCATCCTTATCCATCCTCCTTACTGGAACATGTTGGTCCTGAACTCTCATCAGCAGGTCAGTAAACAATGCCCACATGTCAAATGTGGACTTGCCTGATAACAGCTCCTCCCAATTAACACTCCCTAGCTCCTGCAAAGTTAAAAATCACACAACACCAGGTTATAGTCCAACAGATTTAATTGGAAGCACACTAGTGTTCGGAGCGACACTCCTTCAGGTGGTAGTGGAGGCCTCAATCCTAACACACAGAATTTATAGCAAAAATTTAGTGTGATGTAATTGAAATTATACATTGAAAAATTGATTGTCCGTTAAGCCTTTCATCTGTTAGAATACAGTGATAGTTTCACTTCTTTCATGCGTAAATCATAAAACCTTTTTTTTTAAAGTTGCATTCTCGGGTTAGCTGTTAACAATGGTAATAGCTAGACAATATGTTGAAGGTGTTGGCCCCCTGTGTTCTCTGTCTATGCTATGATGTTTAGATTGATTCTAATCTAAAAAGTGAGATAACGGAGTTTTATATAAATTCATGCAGTTTTTGAGCTCAGAGTTCTACATGAATGCATGCAGTTTTTGAGCAAAGTACAATGTAACCCTGAAAGTACAAATTCACCCCACAAAATATATGTGTGCATGTGGGTCTTTGTCTGTGTGTGTGTGTGTGTGTGTGTCTCACCCAGACAGAATCTACTATCGTTGCAGGCAAAGCATTCCATCCCCTTACTACTCTCTGAGTAAAGAAACTACCTCTGACATCTGTCTTATACCTATCTCCCCTCACTTTAAAGTTGTGTCCCCTCGTGTTTGCCGTCCCCATACTTGGAAAAAGGCTCTCCCTGTCCACCCTACCTAACCCTCTGATTATCTTGTATGTTTGGAAGCACTAGCTTTCGGAGATTTGCTCCTTCATCAGGTAATTGTGAAGTATAAGGTCATAAAACACAGAATTTATAGCAAAAGATTGTAGCAATGTCAGACAGTGATATATTGAACAAACCTGGATTGTTAAGTCTTTCATCTTTCAGAATGCAGGTTTCAGTTCATTAATATGTAAACCCAGAACTTTTTTTAAGTTCCCTTATCGAGATAACGTAATGTTTTATAACAAAAGGTGACATCTCAGCTGAAACAATGCATTAAAGGTATGAGGTCAAAGTCTGTCTGTATCCCCAATCTTGAGTCAGACTGGTTCTATTTTCAAAGTGGAATTTACAAAATATTACATGAGTTGACTGCCTGCATTGAGTGCCTGCAGATTGTGCATTTTTGAGAAAATAGAATGTATCTGCAAATATAATTCTGCAAATATAATTTCACCCCATGGACTTGTATGTGTATGTGCATGCATGAGAGAGAGAGTGAGTGTGTGCATGTGAATGTATGCATGTGAATATGAGTGCACGTGTGAGAGTGTGTTTGCATGTGTGAAAGGGGGGTGTGTGTGTGTGTGTGTGTGTGTGTGTGTGTGTGTGAGAGAAAGAGAGAGAGAGTGTAGTGGGGTCACCTGTAGTGCGACATAAACCAGGATCCCAGTTCAGGCCATCATTCAGTACTCAGGAGGAAGTTATCTCGAGAAAGTGACTTCAAAGAAGTTCTGGGATTTACATATTAATGAACTAAAACCTGCATTCAAAAAGATGAAAGACTTAATCCAGGTTTGTTCAATATATCACTGTATGACACTGTAAACTTTTGCTATAAATTCTGTGTTTTATGATCTTATACTCCACAACTACCTGATAAAGGAGCAGCACTCTGAAAGCTATTGCTTCCAATTAAACCTGTTGGACTGTAACCTGATGTTGTGTAATTTTTAACTCTGGATTTTGCAGTCAGTAGAGAACAAACTGCCCGCACTGTTTGTGACACAAAGTTGCTTGGCCCTGTGTTTTGTACCTGATGGTTTGTGTTGTGGTGGCCAATTGTTAAACATCACCAGGTGAAGGTCAGGAGCCCCACACTGGCACAGCAGCTTCTGCTGCATTTGCTTCAAAGACTGACAGTGGGCAGGGAATACCGGTGCACAATTTGGCTCTTCTTCTCAGCCACCTGAGCTTTTCATTTTTGCTCACCATTTCCCAATGTCCTTCCAAGCAATTGGTCTCTGGTGGTGAAGGCAGTCAGCAACTGTCCCCCAGTTGGCACTATCAATGTCCACTATCTTTTATTTGTCACTTACAGGTGTCCTATTTTCTATTTTTTAAAAATTCATTTGTGGGACGTGAGTATCGCTGACTGGCTAGCACTTTTATTGCCCCCATCTCCAGTTGCCTTTGAGAAGGTGGTGGTGAGCTGCCTTCTTGAACTGCAACAGTCTATGTACTGCCGGTAGTCCTGAACGTTTTTTATTCATTCACGGGATCACTGACTAGGCCAACATTTATTGCCCAGAGGGCAGTTAAGAGTCATTTGGTCCGGTATCACACGTAGGCATTAGTGAACCTGATGGGTTTTTCAACAATCAACAATGGTTTCATGGTCATTATTAGGCTCTTAGTTCAAGAATTTTATTTTATTGAATTCAAATTCCACCATCTGTCTTGGCGGGATTCAAACCCAGGACCCTAGCACATTATCTGCCTGTCTGGATTAACAGTCCAGCTATAATAACACTAGTTCCTCCCCTTCTCATTCCCTCCCTAAGGGCATTGTGGGCTTATTAACAGCTCATTGACTGCAGCGGTTCAAGAAGGCAACTCAACACCACCTTCTTAGGGGCAACTAGAGATGGGCAATAAAAGTGCTGGCCAGCCAGCCAACAACCCTCATATTCCCTAAGTCAACAGAAAATAGGAGCAGGAGAATGGTCATTTGAGCTTGCTCCACTATTCAACATGGTTGTGACTAATCATCCATACCTTGTTCCTGCTTTCTCCCATAACCTTTGATTGTTTTCATCCCAAGAATACATTCATCTCCCTCATGAAAACATTCAGTACTTTTCACCTGCAACTCTTCTTCAGGCAGAGGATTCCACAGGCTCAACATTCTCTCCTCCTCATAGTGATGAAATTCCTCCTCATCTCAGTCCTAAATAGCTTACCCCATAATGTATTGGAGGTTTGGATAGCTAGGTCATGATCATCATTTCAACAGAAGGAAGCTCTTTCGGTAAACAATTGACATCCATCCAGTGACCAGCACAGATATTGTTAGCTTAGCAATCTGTGTGTGCTGATTGAACGAGCACGCTACAGGAGTTGGTGACCTTCTCCTACCAGGAAATGTTGAAAATATGTCGGAACAGCGAGAGTGGAAACTTTTCTCCTGCCTTAAAAATGTTGTCCTGGTTTCAATGCTGTAGACTGCACTGGGGGAAAAGACTGGTAGACTCACTGTTTAATGTTCTCAGTCAGGTTGCTGTTATTCCACACTCTATTGATCAGCTTGGATACAATGTCTGCAGTTTTACTCTGCATTTATTTATCTCAGCATCAAATGACAGATTGTTGATGACAAAGGTGTCGAGGTAGTGAAGCCATCAGCATTGGCAATGTAATACTGGAAATTGTAAGCAGATGGCAATTTCCTGAACCATGACAGTTGTCTATGTTGGGATGGTAGTAAATATGGTCCATTGAGTTTTGACTTCCAACGTCTGAGTATTGCAGTTAAGATCAGGAAACACTGACCCAAAACAGGCTGTAGTGGTCACCTGACCACACACTGAAACAAGCTTTGTGAACCCATGTGGAATAAATGAAGCTCTCTATACTGAAATGGCAAATTTTAAGATCTTGAAATCAATAAATGAATCAATATTAAGAAATTTGTACCTCCTGTTTTAACTCACATGCATGGGATAATTTCACATTTTGGGAGATGAAGGGCTCCCCTGTCAGTTAGCTGGTTTGGAAAGACAATGGAGCTAGACTCTGGAATGCACACTGAACTATATTTTAGAAGGTGGATTTGAAGAGCAAAGCAGAGAGAAGTAAAAATGGATTGGTGACAGCAAAAGCCAGAACTCACTGTCTGTCTGTTTCCTTGGAACATAGCAGCCAATGCAAAAGGAAACTTGAGAAAACAGTCGTTCACCAAAAACGCGAAGATAATGATAAGATATCACTAGATTCTAATCTTGCTATGGATATGAGTCAATGATTAATCAACTGTGGTCTCAAGTTTAAAATCTAACAACTCAAAGACTGTCAGGACTTTAAACTGCATTGCGTTTTTTTTTCTCTGTCTGTGCCAGTCTTCCTTTTAAACTTATTGCCTATATTTGTGTATGTTTGATGCTTTTATTATTTCTTTTTCGTTGGAGTTAGTAGGTAATAAAATTCCTCTTTTTTTTTACTTGATATTAGCTCTTTCACTTTTCCTGAACTATGTTACATTTGAAGTATGATACCATGTGCTAAAAATGAAATGAACATTTTTGTTGCAACTGACTCAGAAGGGTTTTAAAAAAGGGGAGTCAATTTCTTCCTCTACACCTGGTTGCAATATCTGCCTGATGCTGATGGTGAAACTAAAGTCTTTACAGGAGTGAGTGAGATTCTCCATTTGCTCCTCCCCAAGTGTTTCATTATATGAAATGTTATTGAGGCATTGTCACCATACACCAAAGCTCTTGGATTTCAGGGTAGATACATTCATTCAAGATCTGCTGTCTATCAATGGTAACATGGACACTTTTCCTGCAAGGCTCAATAAATAATTGCACTAATTGCGGTTGTCTTTATTCTTGTACAGGGTCACAACCAATGCATAACACATATCTTGTGACACTTGATCCTCCCTTCAGAGGGGATAGAAGTTCTGACAGAAATGTGGCACTTCCATTCGTAAGACATTGGGTTCAAGGGCAGTTAGGAATGTGAAACAAATCACAGCCAAATCTCATGAAATAAAGAATAATAAGTTGACACTAAAGCTAGGTTTCTTCAGGGAAAAAATCAGAAAGGTTTCTGAATGTTCCAAAAGAGGGAAGTAATGCAAAAGAAAACTAAACAAATTTGTATATGGCCAGAATGATCCCACAAGTGTGTGGTTGTTCTTCAGTGAAATCTGGGTTTTCTGAAAGTGGTTTGTGTTCTAAGGGTAGTTGTTTTATGGATATCAGAAAGGGAAACTTGCAGGCAGCTTCATGATGCATGTTAACTGTTATCAATTAGAAAGGTCTGGCAGGGATGTTTCAGAGCAAATTCAACGAAGCACTAAAGATGATTATTATATGTTAATTGAAGGATAATTGTATGAGAACCTAGCTAGGAGTGTATGAAGAAAAAGTGATATTATAGACTTCAGAACTTTAATAACTGTTCTTGGACTGAATGGATCAATTAAAAAAAATACTATTACACACAGCAAAAACTCTGGAATATTAAGGAATAAAGACAAGCTGTTGCGCAGAGATTCAAGCAATTAGTCATGTCTTAGTGGGCTTACATAAATAAAACTGCTTTGACATCTGCTGGATGCTTTAGTGTCACATGGATAAGGATTGCTCTGCACAAAAAAAATTGAGTTAACTATAGGAAAGCTGTGTCTTTGAATAGACAGTTAGGGCCACATGGAACAAGGAACAAAGAAGCTACTTCTGATAAGAAAGCAAGCCACAGACTTGCAGCAATTTGGATGAAAGTATTTAAAGAATCATCATTAATGGCCTTAAGAATCTGTATAAGAATCAAACACCAGAACTCCACCCTTAACAGAACTTCAAAAAAAAACATTGCACAAGGATCAAACCCTAGAGACTTCCACCCCCTGAGACAAACTACGTTGATTGAAGTCATGGCCAGATTTCACCATGAATCAGGTAAAGTTAAATTGGCTTAGGCTTCTACTTGCTTACATAAGGGGTTTGTTTATTGGTTTTTACATATAATAAAGTTTAAATCATTGTTTCAGTACTTGATTGTCTATGAGATTTCTTAATAAGTGGCTGAACTAAAGGTAAATTGTGGTGATTTACCCACAACAAAGTAATCAGTGCAGTTATAGATTTGTGATGCGTAAGTTGAAATAAAACTCTGACTAGAAAGGTCTGACTCGGAAAGTCTGAAAATCATGAACAGTATCTAACTAACCTTTAACTTGAGTTTAACATTGATGATTCTTACATGGTAGTACAGTGGAATTTGAGAAATCTTTTTATTGAGATTAGAATGGAATTTAAGATTAGAAATAAGGCTTCAGCAGCTTTTAAATAAATTGATTGAGAAACTCAGACCAGAATAGATCTGGAGTAAATATGAATTAGCAAAACTCTTGAGACTGTTCCTTCTATCTCAGCTAATCTGGTAGGTTATCACAAAGATGTAACATTTTAAGAAGAAACAGGGCAATTGCAAAGTTTGTTTGGTCAGTTGAATTGTTTAAGCTGTCAGCCAAGATCTTACGCTTATTTTGATGTATTGAGACTAAGTGCCAGTACCAAGCATCCTAAAATTGAGAAAGTTTAAGGCAGAAAAGTGACATTAATGATGGAGAAATGCTGACTAAAGTTTCAATCCAATTAATTTGCAATTAGTTGCTTTTGTTTCTCACCCCAGTTGTCCTAATCAATCTTCAAATGAAGTGACTTTGTAATAGTTTTGTGGTTGGAAGTGGGAAATGTTGTGCTTTAGCATGTGAATCTAAGAAAGTAAGATCTGCTCTTTAAAGTTACTTTAGTTGATGAAGCAATGCCTCCTTTGGAAACAGCAGATAATGGATGCAATTTGTCGAATAACTTGGGTGTAAATGGTGTACTGAAAATAGTTTGCCCTTTGAGTGTTACAAAGGTAATAATTCATGAGATAACAATCTCTCAACAAAAAGATTGAGTATTGACCTTGCTGGCATGAAATAAATGTTCAAAAAAAGATCATTCAGTTAAGATGGATTAACGTATATCATCATTTATAGAACATAGGACATTACAGAGCAGTACAGGCCTTTCGGCCCACGACATTACACTGATCTGTGGAACCAATCTGAAGCCCATCTATCCTACACTATTCCATTTTCATCCAAATGTTTATTCAATGACCATTTAAATCCCCTTCAATTTGGCGAGTCTACTGCTATTATAGGCAGTGCGGTTCCATGCCCCTACTGCGCTCTGAGTAAAGAAACTATCTCTGACATCTGTCCGACATCAATCACACCTCAGTTTATAGCTATGTCCCCTCATGCTAGCCATCATCATCCAATGAAAAAGGCTCTCACTGTCGAACCTATCTAACCCTTCCCGGTGCCAGGATTAAGGACATCGCAGACAGAGTGCAGGAAATCCTCAAGGGAGAAGGTGACGAGCCAGAGGTGGTGGTACATGTCGGCACAAATGATGTTGGGAAGAAGAGGAGGAACATACTATAGCGGGACTTCGGAGAACTAGGAAGAAGGCTGAAAAGCAGGACGTCCAGGGTGGTTATCTTCGGTTTGCTTCCAGTTCCTCGGGCTGGAGAGGCCAGGAACAGTGCGATAATGGCCTTGAGCGTGTGGCTGGGGAACTGGTGCAGGAAGCAAGGATTTAAATTCTTGGATCACTGAGGTATGTTTTGTGGTAAGCATATATTATACAAAAGAGATGTTTTGCACCTTAATAGGTTGGGGACCAGCATTCTGGCAGGCAGGTTTGCTACTGCAACACAGCTGCGTTTAAACTAATAGCCAGGGGGGGGGGGGGGATGACAAACTGGAAGTTTAAGAAGGAAATTGAAGGGAAAGTTAGATCAAGGGAAGTCAAGAAAGACAATGGTATCAATGAAGCAGAAAACTCAAAGAGGGATCATGCCGTAAGGTTGAGTGAAATAGGGATTGATAGGAAAGGTGAGGACAGTGACAAATTTAAAATACTATATATGAATGCACGAAGTATTAGAAATAAGATGGATGAGCTTGAGGCTCTTTTGGAAATTGGCAAATACGATATTGTGGGGATAACTGAGACGTGGCTTCAAGTGGACAAGGCCTGGGAAATGAATATTCAAGGCTAAAAGTGCTACTGTAAGGACGGACTGACGCGCAGAGGGGGTGGCGTGGCCCTGCTGGTAAGGGATGTTATTCAGTCCCTTGCACGGGGGGACCTAGAGTCAGGGATGTAGAGTCAGTATGGATAGAGCTGAGAAATTCTAAGGGTAGAAAGACCCTCTTGGAAGTTATCTACAGGCCCCCAAACAGTAGTATGTATAAACGGTGTTAGTTGAATCAGGAGCTGAAATTGGCCTGTCGCAAAGATGGTACGACAGTTGTTATGGGGGATTTCAACATGCAGGTAGACTGGGAGAATCAGGATGGTATTGGACCTCAAGAAAGAGACTTTGTGGAGTGCCTCCGAGATGGATTCTTAAAACAGCTGGTGCTGGAGCCTACCAGGGAGAAGGCAATTCTGGATCTGGTATTGTGCAACGAACCAGAATTGATCAGGGACCTCGAAGTGAAGGAGCCATTAGGAGGTAGTGACCATAATACAATCAGCTTCAATCTGCAATTTGAAAGGGAGAGGGTACAATCGGTAGTGACAATATTTCAATTGAATAAAGGGAACTGTGGAGTTATGAGGGAGGAGCTGGCAAAGTTCAATGGTGCAATACCTTAGCAGAGATGACAGTGGAGGAACAATGGCAGATATTTCTGGGTATGATGCAGAAGATGCAGGATCAGTTCATTCCAAAAAGGAAGAAAGATCCTATGAGGAGGCAGGGGTGGCCGTGGCTGACGAGGGAAGTTAAGAAACATATAAAGTCAAAAGAGAAAAAGTATAACAAAGCAAAGATGACTGGGAAAACGGAGGACTGGGAAGCTTTTAAAGAACAACAGTGGATTACTAAGAAGGAAATGCGCAGAGAAAAAATGAGGTACGAAGCTTTTTTAGGTATGTGAAAGGGGAAAAAATGGTTAAGTTTAAAACTGGGCCCTTGAAGACAGAAACAGGGGAATATATTATGGGGAACAAAGAAACGGCAGAAGAGTTGAATTGGTACTTCAGATCTGTGTTCACTGGGGAACACACAAGCAATCTCCCAGAGGTAACAGTGGCTGAAGGACCTGAACTTAAGGGAATTTATATTTGCCAGGAATTGGTGTTGGAGAGACTGTTAGGTCTGAAGGCTGATAAGTCCCCGGGGCCTAATGGTCTACATCCCAGGGTACTGAAGGAGGTGGCTCGAGAAATCGTGGATGCGTTGGTGATTATTTTCCAGAGTTCGATAGATTCAGGATCAGTTCCTGCGGATTGGAGGGAGGCTAATGTTGTACCACTTATTAAGAAAGGAGCGAGGGAGAAAGCAGGAAATTATAGACCAGTTAGTCTGACCCCAGTGGTGGGAAAAATGCTGGAGTCTATTATAAAGGATGAAATTATGACACATCTGGATAGCAGTAACAGGATAGGTCAGAGTCAGCATGGATTTATGAGAGGGAAATCATGCTTGACTAATCTTCTGGAATTTTTTGAGGATGTAACTCAGAAGATGGACAAGGGAGATCCTGTGGATGTAATGTACCTGGACTTTCAGAAAGCCTTTGATAAAGTCCCACATAGGAGGTTAGTGAGCAAAATTAGGGCGCATGGTATTAGGGGCAAAGTACTAACTTGGATTGAAAATTGCTTGGCTGACAGGAAACAAAAAGTAGTGATAAACGGTTCCCTTTCGGAATGGCAGGCGGTGACCAGTGGGGTACCGCAGGGATCAGTACTGGGACCGCAGCTTTTTACAATATATATTAATGATATAGAATATTGTATTAATAGAAACATTAGCAAATTTGCTGATGATACAAAGCTGGGTGGCAGGGTGAAATGTGAGGAGGATGTTAGGAGATTACAGGGTGACCTGGACAGGTTAGGTGAGTGGACAGATGAATGGCAGATGCAGTTTAATGTGGATAAATGTATGGTTATCCACTTTCGTGGCAAGAGCAGGAAGGCAGATTACTACCTAAATGGAATCAATTTAGGTAAAGGGGCAGTACAAAGAGATCTGGGTGTTCTTGTACACCAGTCAATGAAGGCAAGCATGCAGGTACAGCAGGTAGTGAAGAAAGCTAATAGCATGCTGGCCTTCATAACAAGAGGGATTGAGTATAGAAGCAAAGAGGTTCTTCTGTAGCTGTATAGGGCCCTGGTGAGATTGCACATGGAATATTGTGTGCAGTTCTGGTCTCCAAATTTGTGGAAAGACATTCTGGCTATTGAGGGAGTGCAGCGTAGGTTCACGAAATCAATTCCTGGAATGGCGGGACTATCTTATGTTGAAAGATTGGAGCAACTGGGCTTGTATACCCTTGAGTTTAGAAGACTGAGAGGGGATCTGATTGAGATGTATAAGATTATTAAAGGATTGGACACTCTGGAGCCTGGAAACATGTTTCTGCTGATGGGTGAGTGCCGAACCAGAGGACACAGCTTAAAAATACGGGGTAGACCATTTAGGACAGAGATGAGGAGAAACATCTTCACCCAGAGAGTGGTGGGTGTGTGGAATGCTCTGCCCCAGAGGGCAGTGGAGGCCAGTCTCTGGATTCATTTAAGAAAGAGTTGGATAGAGCTCTGAAGGATAGTGGAATCGAGGGTTATGGAGATAAGGCAGGAACAGGATACTGATTGAGGATGATCAGCCATGATCATAATGAATGGTGATGCAGGCTCGAAGGGCAGAATGACTTACTCCTGCATCTATTGTCTATTGTCTCTGATGATCTTGTATGTCTCAATTAAGTCACCTCTCAACGTTCTTCTCTCTAACGAAAACAGCCTCAAGTTTCTTAGCCTTTCCTTATAAGACCTTACCTCCATACCAGGCAACATTCTAGTAAATTTCCTTTGAACTCTTTCCAAAGCTTCCACATCCTTCCTATAATGCGGTGACCAGAACTGTATGCGATACTCCAAGTGCAGCTGCATCAGAGTTTTGCACGCCTGCAACATGATCTCCTGGCTCCGAAACTCAATCCCTCTACCAATAAAAGCAAACACAGTGTATGCCTTCTCAACAACCCTATTAACGTGGGTGGCAACTTTCAGGGATCTATGGGCATGGACATCAAGATCTCTCTGTTCACTTATCTACACTACCAAGAATCTTACCATTAGCGCACTGCTCTGTATTCCTGTTGCTCCTTTGAAAGGGAATCACCTCACACTTTTCCACATTAAACTCCATTTGCCACCTCTCAGCCCAGCTCTGCAGCTTATCTATGTCCCTCTGTAACCTGCAACATTCAGCAATTTACTGGCATCAAATTTTAATGGAGGCCCTTGAAAAATGACGTAATGTAACGTATTCTGGATGCTGGAGATCGGAAATAAAAACAAAAATTGCTGGAAAACTCCACAGTCTGGCAGCATGTGTGGAGGGAAAACAGAGTTAATGTCTCAAGTCCAGTGATTGACCCTACATGTGTTAAACATTAACTCTATCTTCTCTCCACTAATGCTGCGTTTCTCCAGCAATTTCTGTTTTTGTTTTCAGATGTGCAACATTCGCAGTTCTTTGATTTAGAACATGCATACTTCCTGACCTTGAATGGATCCTCACTACTGAGCGAATCTAGATAATCAGCTGATTTGTTCGAACACTAATAAGGTACAACCACCATCTAGCACCATACTGTTAGGTTCTTTTCCCGAGGTTTCACACACAAGATCCAATTCACACACACCAACTTCTGCAAACAGTTAAAGTTTATTAAAGCCTGTACAAACTAGATGACCCCCTTTGATCCTCTGCACAGGCATGCTAATTCGAACCAAAGAGGCCCTGAACTCTTTGGAAAACACATCCCCCTTTATACAGGTCAGTTGGCAATGCTAACAGATACTCTGGCTACCCCCTACTCCTCACAAAATAATCACGTTACCCCAGGTACCATAGTAGGATGAGGACATCCTTGGAGATAATGTAAATGTAAATGACCTATTCCTGGAGAATCATTACGCAAACGATTTCCTGCCTCGCTGATTCCCCAAGACAATGTAGGTGCGCTATGTCCTAGATTCGGGAGATGGCTATGAAAGCATTTCTGAACGAAGGAGATTGAATGATTGTTTAATTTGGTAATGGAAGGAGTTTAGTAGCAAATGACTGTCTAAATGAAGTGGGGGTCATTCGCATGAATGTTGTCCCCACCCACTTCCAGAATGTTCAGTTTCAGAAGGAAGACAGTGCAGTTTAACCCTTTAATATTACATTCATGTCCAGGGAGATAGTCCAGTTTAATCTTTTCACATTACAATACGGTTAAACAAATCTCCAAGGAATTGGGAGGTCATGTTGCTTCTGTACAGGACATTGGTTAGGCCATTTTTGGAATATTGTGTGCAATTCTGGTCTCCCTCCTACAGGAAGAATGTTATGAAACCTGAAAGTGTGCAGAAAAGATTTATAAGCATGTTGCCAGGGTTGGAAGTTTGAGCTATCAGGAGAGGTTTAATAGCCTGGGGCTGTTTTCCCTGGAGCAGCAAAGGCTGAGGGGTGAACTTAGAGGTTTATAAAATCATGAGGGGCATGGATAGGGTAAATAGATAAGGTCGTTTCCCCAGGCTGAGGGAATCCAAAACTAGAGGACATAGGTAGGTGAGAGAGGAAAGATTTAAACAGAACCTAAGGGGCAACCTTTTTTCATGCAATGTGTGTGCATGGAATGAGCTGCCAGAGGAAGAAGTGGAGGCTGGTACAATTATAACATTTTGATTAGTTTCCATATGGAAACATGCCCTTTGGCCCAACAAGTCCACAGTGACGCTCCAAAGAGTAACCCACCCAGACACATTCCTCATCCTATAATTTACCCCTGACTAATGCACATGACACTATGGGCAATGGAGCATGGCTAATTTACCTAACCACACATCTTTGGATTATGGGAAGAAACTGGACCACCCAGAGGAAACCCCCACAGACATGGGGAGAAAGTGCAAACTCCACACAGACAGTTGCCTGAAACGGGAGTCGAACCTGGGTCCCTGGCACTGATGAGGCAGCAGTGCTAACCACTGAGCCACCGTGCCGCAGATTTAAAAGCTATTTGAATGTGTATATGAATAGGAAGAGTTTAGAGGGATGTGGACTAAATGCTGGCAAATGGGACTAGATTAATTTATGATATGAGTTCAGCAGGGACAAATTGGACCAAAGGGTCTGTTTCCGTGCTGTACAGCTCTATGACTCTAATCAAAACAATCATCACAGGACTTTACCTTCTTGTGAGTAATACATTTCCAACAGACTGATCATTATCAGATACACCTTGAAGAATCTCTATGTCATGCATCTCTTCAAGAAACCTGCTGTTCCACATTGTGTCATTAAGATGTTTAGGTTCCACTTAACCCACCTGTTAACTGTTCGCAATGCATTTTTGGGGTTAGGTTAAATATTGTAGCTCCAATCCCATCACCTGCTGAAATATCCTGATCTGTGAAAAGTGCTTTCATCTCCATTCCTTCTGCCGGTATCTTTTTGTCAATGGCATCTGCATTCAATATCAGGACAATCTCAACATGCTGCCAATACTGAATCATCCATTCTTTTTGACACTCTACAATGCCTCATTTGTGCTATCAAGGCTGCTGGTTATATCTGCTTCCTGAGGATTTTTTGAAGGCAGCAGGCACCTAACTACTTAGATCTTTCCAAGAACCAGAAACCTATCTTTGCGCACCACCTTAAAACAATTTAGTAATTTAAGTGTAACCATCGAATAAGGATTCTCCACATTGAATTTGTGAAACCTTTTATTCAGACTGTTGAAGTCCATGGTAAATTCTTTCTTAGAATGGCCATTTGTTTTCAGCATATTTCTGGTAAATGTCACAAAATCTTTTAAATGTTCTTCAGTATTCAACTGACATACATCCAGCTCATAAAATCCCTTGCTTCTGGTTTGACTTTTATTATGAATTGACAATGCATGAGCCATACCTTGTTTCCTCTTTGGTGGGGACATAAACCTGTCTACATATCCACGTCATATTTTCACTGGTCTTAAGGCTTCGTCTCTGAGAACATTTATGAGTAAATGTACCTTTACCATTCGCATTCACTCTCAGTCATCTTTCACAAAAGCTGTAATCTGCTGTACTCTGCTCTTCTAAAAAAATCCTTATTTTCCTAACTCTTTTAGTCAACCATTCTCTGCCGTCTTAAACTTCATGTAGCCAGTAGGTGTTGGAGGAGTGGAGAAACACAATCCTCACTCAGTTTTACATTCATTCACAAATTCATTCATTCCATGTATCAAACTACAGGAACTGGAGTAGGCCATTCAACCCGTCGAGCCCATTCCACCATTCAGTATGGTCATGACTGATCAAACAAGTCAATGCCTTTTACCCACCCTATCCTACGAACCCTGTACACCACAGATAAACAAATGTCTATCAACCTCCAACTTATACAGAGAGATGAAGGTGCTATAATCTTTTCAGATCAAAGGGCTGCTCCCTCGTTAGAGATGACTGGTGAAGGTTTCATTGAGGGTCCCCATGCCTCAGACAAGGGGAAAGATTGAGAAGGAGAGTCTTTCATGATAACCTCAGCCGGCATAAGAATTGAACCCATGCTGTTGGTGTCACTCTATGTTGCAAACCAATTGAGCGAACTGCAGTTATACAAACCCTGCTTAAATCCCACTTGCAGTACTGTGAGCATTTCTGGGCACCAGACCTTAGGAAGGTTACATTGGCCATGGTGGGAGTACAGTTTATGTTTACAAGAATGATATCTGGACTTCAAGGTTATGAGGAGAGGTTATACAAAAATTGACTTAGATTCTTTAGAATTTAGAAGGATAAGGATTGATCAAAGTCTTGAAGACTTTCAGAGGAAACACAAGGTGGATAAAGATAAACTATTTTCACTGATTTGGGATTCTAGAACTCGGGGGCATAATCCAAGAATTAGGGCCAGACCAATCAGGAGTGATGTTAGGAAGCACTTCTACACACAGAAGGTGTAGATGTTTGGAACTCTCTTCTACAAGTGACAGAGGGTGCTTAATTTTATCAGTTATTAATATGATGGATGCATTTTGTTAAGCAGAATTACTAAGGAATATGGGCCAAAGGCAAGTATATGGAATTAGGGCAAGGATCAGTGATGATCCCATTGAATAGTGGAACAGGTTCGTGGGGCTGAATTGCTTACTTCTGTTCTTATGAATAACTGTACAAAAGTGGCTACTCAGGGGGTTGGAGCTGTCATGGACCAAACCAAACCCCCTCAAACTATTCAGAAGTTAGTCTAACACTAACGTTTTCTTATTTTAAAGGTAAATGTAAGGTATTACATTCAAGACGCAATTCAAATGGTTAAATTACCGGATTTAAAGCAAAACACTTGATTCATTCGTTATAGTTAAAATACAGCAAAAAAAAGGAATTGGAATAATTTGACTCTGTTGGAACAATTGATGCAGTAACAATTACTAATTAACTGTTCCAATATAGCAACATCCCATAAACATACCCTTGGCAACAGGAATTTCAGAAAACAGATTGTCTCATGTGCAGTTCTCCAATCCAGGAGGAAAGAACATCAAAAGACAATTCTGAGAGAGAGAGAACTCCAGCTTTCAACTGTGACAAAGAGAGATGTGGCAGCTTTTACACAACCCCAGCAGCTTCTGCTAAAAGCTAACTAAAAATCCTGGTTCTGAGGGAGCTTGACCACACTCACTCAGGCAGCTTCTATTGTTCCAACTTTTTTTAAAAACCCAAGGCCTTTCACGTTGTTTACTTTATTGGCTTTCCAACTAGACAGCTTGCCATCTCTGTCTTAAAACTGTTCTTAAAAAAAGGACCAAGTAACCGCTTAAAACCATAATATCATCTCAGCATCACCTTTTAAAGCGGCACTATAAAGAATATTAATACTTTGAAGCAAGTTATATTAAAATGCTATTTTATGGGGTTATGATGCTGTGCTGGTAGACACCATGTGGTCAAGGTCAACTGGGCATAACATAACTTGGAGGAGAGGCTGGCAGAGGTGAGCCTCTTGGGAAGAACTATTAACCAGATTAATCTGAATTGAATAGTATTAACCCCTTAAAGGCTGTGTCATTGTCTATGAGCCCCTTCTCCACATCACCCATAGGTATTTCACTGTAACTTATACAATTACTAATTTGGCAGTAATTAAGACTTTGCATGCCTTTCAAATTCACATTGAACCAACAAGTCCAATCGTTTTGTTATGTTTAGTAGACAAGAACTATATCACAGAATTGCAACAATGCAGGAGGAGATCTTTTGGTCCATCGTGCCTGCACCGGTTCTACTCCCAAGTGGCAATATCCTTTTCCCCAATATCCCTGCACCTCATTTCTATCGGAGTAACCATCTTGAATGTCTCAATCGAGCCTGCCTCCACTGCATTTTCAGGCAGTATATTCCAGACTCTAGCTACTCACTGCGTGAAAACATTTTTTCTCACAACACCCCTACTTTGTTTGCAGATCACTTTTAATCTTGTTCATTATTACAAGAGAGAACAGCTTCTCTTTATCTGGCTCATGATTTTGAAAGCCTCTAAAAGATATCCTCTCAGCCTTTTTCTCTTCAGTCCCATTACAGTACAGCACAGATACAGACCCTTTGGTCCAACCATGACAACCGGATATCCTAAATAATCTAGTCCCATTTGCCAGTATTTGGCCCATATGTCTCTGAACACTTCCTATTCACGTACCCATCCAGATGCCTTTTAAATGTTGTAATTGTGCCAACCTCCACCACTTCCTCTGGAAGCTCATTCCATGCACGCACCACCCTCTGTGTGAAAAACTGCTCATGCTGTTCCTGTGTTTTACATGTTCTCGTGTAAGTGAAGCTTGTGGAGACACAGGGCAATTCAGACAGTAACTTCCTGATTTCTGAATGTGACTGTGCATGCGCAGAGACTGGAGGTCACTAGCTGATTCACCCCTTGGCAATTAGCACCGACTATTTCACAGTTATTCCTGCTGCAAAATCAAGGTCATTACGACAATGCTGATATTGTACTTATTTCCTTATTTCTTTACATTATGACTTGTAATCTGGTGGAAATGTATAACATTTTTTCTGTTTCAGATCCTGATAATTTCATATAATTCCCAAGGCCTTTATGTTTCTATTTTAAGTTAACAGAATTTTCAGATGTGTTTCTTTAACATGGTATTGTCTGCCTGCAAAGGTCGTCAGCAGCACAAGTTCGACCTTCTTAAAAACTCAGGGAAAACTGAACTAATTGTACTTCCTTAAAAATGAAATCACGGTTTTATAATATAAACAACACCATATTTTACACTACCTTCTGTTTAAGGTTGACAGATTGCACCTTCACAATTCTAATGAGGCTTTAAAACGTTATGTGAATGTGAGATGGACAGTGAAATTACGTGATCTCCTGCATATGGCCCATGTGGGCACAGCTTAGATTGCGAATTGATGTTTTTCCTCCTACTAGAGCTGTGTAATTAAATGTGGGCGTTGCCCTGGGAAACGTTGCCATGTCATGGATGAATATGTTATAAAAGTGGAATGACAATATGAAGAGACACTTTCTATACTTGCAAAGTGACATTGGAAGACGAACTGATTTTCAGACCTGCAAACTCACTTGTTTTCCTGCTTGAGTTAGATTGTTTCCTTGCAGTCTAATGAATCATTGGGAAGGTTACTTGGTCTCTGGAGGTTGCCCCCAAATAATTTCTTGACTATCGCTAATTTATTAAAATAAAATCAAATGGGAATCTTAGCAGCAGGGCACCAAGTTTGGTTAATGTTCACTGCTGCTGAGGGCTGATGAGACTCATTACAACATCAGGTGTGTAACAAAACTAGAGACCTGCAGACTAATACTTGCCTTGTGTACTGTAGAACAATGATGTGATGGATTTAAATGTCACAATGCTAATCCATATGAGATAGACTTTCATTAAAGCCTTATAGGATATTGAGCTACCAAGATGTCAATCTTACATTGGCAACTAGTTATATAGTCAGCTATTGTTGCAGTATTGCAGAATCCCTACAGTGTGGAAGCAGGCCATTCAGCCCATCAAGTCCACACTCAGAGCCCTCAGAGCTTCCCCACCCAGACTCAGGTCCCCACTCTATAACCCTGCATTTCCCATGGCTAATCCAATTAGCCTGTGTACCTTTGGACTGTGGAGGAAACCAGAGCACCCAGAGGAAACCCACATAGACATGGGGAGAACTCCAAGTTTGGAATCGAACCTGGGTGCCTGGCATTGTGAGGCAACAACACTAACCACTGAGCCACTATGCTACCCTAATCAATTCTGGCCAATGCACATTAGGAAGGATGCAAATACTTCAATGAGAGCTGGTAAGATTTACAACAATGGTTTAACAATGAGAGACTTCATTTGGATGATGTAAGATGACACTGTTTTCCTTTTGAGAGGAGATTTGATCAAGAGGTTCAAAATTATAAAAAGGACTTTATTTGGGGACACAGATTATTCGCACTATTCAAAGGCCCTGAATCGCAAAAGAAGAAATGACAACATGAGATAGAACAAAGAACAATACAGCACAGGAACAGGATCTTCAGCCCTCCAAGCCTGTGCCAACGCATTTTGCCCTTCCATATTAAAGTCTTCATTTACAGGATCTGTGCCCTTTGTATTCAAGTATTCATTCAGGTGCTTCTTGAATGCTGCTGTTGTGTCTTTTTCCACCACCACCTCTGGCAGCACATTCCAGGCACTCACCACCCTTGTAGCAAATGGGAACTAGGAAGACAATGGATAAGAAAAACATGCCCAGTCTATGGAGATAGATCTGAGGACGAGATGACTTGCTCATGCAGACAGCCAACCTGGGCTGAATGATTATAGCACTAAAGGACAACATTGTACCATTCCAATTACACTGTTCAATACCAGTTAGACTCGGAAAGAGAAACAGAGTTTGAAAAAAAGACAGCAATGGAAGAGAAGAGAAATGGCAAAAGTAAAAAGAAATATAATTATTTGCTACATAGAGAGGTTGGATAAGCTCAAGTTGTTGTCTTTACAGCAGAGAAGGTGGTGTGGGGGATCTTCAATCAGGTGTATAAGATTATGTGGGACATGGACAGGAAGCAGCCATCTTCCTTAGATTAGATTACTTACAGTGTGGAAACAGGCCCTTCGGCCCAACAAGTCCACACCGAGCCACTGAAGCACAACCCACCCAGACCCATTCCCTTACACTTAACACTACAGGCAATTTAGCATGGCCAATTCACCTAACCTGCACATTTTTGGACTATGGGAGGAAACCAGAGCACCGAGAGGAAACCTACACAGATACAGGGAGAATGTGCAAACTCCACATAGACAGTCGCCTGAGGCGGGAATTGAACCTGGGTCTCTGGCGCTATGAGGCAGCAGTGCTAACCACTGTGTCACCATGCCACTCTGGAGGTTCAAGAGGGAATAATTTTAAGGTAAAAGGCAGGATATTTAGAGGGGCCTCTTGACACAATATGTAAACATACCAACCAGGAAAGGGGTTAAACTGGAACTGGTTTTGGGAAATGAGCCTGCTAGGTGAGTCAGGTTTCAGTGGGGGAGCATTTCAGGAATAGTGACTATAATACCGCGAGTTTTAAGTACTCCTCGGTAGGGATAACAGCAGTCCTCGAGTGTAGGTGTTAAATTGGGGCAAGGCAAACCAGAACAATGTTAGGCAAGAACTGGAGAATTTTGATTGGAGGCAGCTGGTTGAGGGTAAATTTCCATCGGACATGTAGGAGTATTCCAAATGGCAGTTGATAAGAGTTCAGGAGCAGCACGTTCCTGCGAGAATGAAGGATAGATATTGCAAGTTATGTGAACCTGGATGGTCAGGGATGTTATGACCTTGGTCAGAAAGAAAAAGGAAGCTTACATAAGGTCTAGGAGGGTGGGAACTGATGAAGACCTTGAAATATGTAAGGAAAGTAGGAAAAAACTTAAATAAGCAATTAGAACTGCTAAAAAGGGTCATGAAAAGGCACAAACAAACAGGACTAAGGAGAATCTCAAGGCTTTCTTACCTATATAAAAAGCAAGAGGGTAGCCAGTGAAAGGGCTAGCCCACTCGAGAACAAAGCAGGTAATCTCTAAAGAATGATCCAAAGGAATGGGGTGTTAAGTTTCTAAGCCAAGTTGTTATTAAAAAGGAAAGGTGCTGTCCGTTTTAAAAAGAATGAAGGTAGAAAAGTCACTGGGTCTTGATGGGATCTATGTAGAATGTTAAGGGAGGCAAGAGAACAAATTACTGGAGCATTGACAGAAATATTTAGGTCCTTTTTGGCCACAGTTGAGGTCTCAGAGGACTGGAGATTAGCCAATGTTATCCCATTGTTTAAGTATGGTAACAGAAATAATCCTGGAAATTACAGGCCTGTGAGTCTCATGTCAGTGGTAGTGTAATTATTGGAAAAGATTCTCAGGGACAAGATCTATACGTGTTTAGAAGCAAATAGACTTAATCATGGTAAACAGCATAGTTTTGTATGGGGGAGGTCATATCTAAATAACTTGATCAAATGTTTTGAGGAGGTAACTAAGATGATTGTTGAGGGAAAAGCAATGATGTCTACGTGGACTTCAGTAAAGCCTTTGACAAAGTCTCTCATGGCAGACAGGTACAAAAATGAAGTCACATGGTTTTAGAGATGAACTGGCAAGATGAATACAGAACTGGCTTAGTCATAGGATACAGATGGTAGCAGTGGAAGGATGCTTTTCAGAACAGAGAGCTGTGACTAGTGGTGTTCCACAGGGATCAGTGCTGGGACCTCTGCTGTTTGTGATCTACATGAATGATTTGGAGAAAAAAACATAACTGGTCTAATTAGTAACATTGAGAACAATACAAAGATTGGTAGAATTGCAGATAGTGAGGAGGATTGTCAGAGGATACAGCAGGATATGGATCAGTTGGAGACATGCACAGAAAAAAATATAGATAGAGTTTAATCCAGGTAAATGTGAGGTGATGCATTTTGGAAGGTCAAGTACAGATGGAAATTATACAGTGAATGGCAGAACCCTTAGAAATATTGATCTGCAGAGGGATGGGTTTGCTGGTCCATAGACCACAGAAGGTGACAGCGCAAGTAGATAACGTAGTAAAAAGGCATGTGGCATGGTTGCCTTCATTGGAAGGGGCATTGAGTATAAGGATAGACAAGTTATGCTGCAGTTTTATAGAACTTCAGTTCGGACATACTTGGAATATTGTGCAGTTTGGTCACCACTGAAGGATACAGATGCTTTGGACAAGGTACAGAAAAGGTTTGCCAGGATGTTGCCTGGTATGGGGGATTTTAGCGATGAAGAAAGGTTGGATAGACTGGGTTTGTTTTCATTGAAAAGCAGGAGGTTGAGGGACAATCTAATAGAAGACTTATAAGATTGTGAAAAGCATCAATAGAGTGTAAAGTCAAAGAGTCATAGAGATGTACAGCATGGAAACAGACCCTTTGGTCCAACCCATCCATGCCGACCAGATATCCCATAGCAATCTAGTCCCACCTGCCAGGACCTGGCCCATATCCCTTCAAACCCTTCCTATTCATATACCCATCCAATTGCCTTTTAAATATTGCAATTGTACCAGCCTCCACCACTTCCACTCGCAGCTCATTCCATACACGTACTACCCTCTGTGAGAAAATGTTGCCCCTTAGGTCTCTTATATATCTTTCCCCTCTCACCCTAAAGCCATGCCCTCTAGTTCTGGACTCTCCCAACCCAGGGAAAAGACTTTGTATATATACCCTGTCCAAGCCCCTCATGATTTTATAAACCTCTATAAGGTCACCCCCTCAACCTCCGATGCTCCAGGGAAAACAGCCCCAGCCTGTTCAGCCTCTCCCTATAGCTCAAATCCTCCAACCCTGGCAACATCCTTGTAAATCTCTTCTGAGCTCTTTCAAGTTTCACAATATCTTTCCAATAGGAAGGAGACCAGAATTGCACGCAATATTCCAACAGTGGCCTAACCAATGTCCTGTACAGCCGCAACATGACCTCCCAACTCCTGTACTCAGTACTCTGACCAATAAAGGAAAGCATACCAAACGCCTTCTTCACTATCCTATCAACCTGTGACTCCACTTTCAAGGAGCTATGAACCTGCACGCCAAGGTCTCTTTGTTCAACAACACTCCCTAGGACCTTACCATTAAGTGTATATTCTGGATTAGTGGTGCTGGAAGAGCACAGCAGTTCAGACAGCATCCGAGGAGCAGTAAAATCAACGTTTTGGGCAAAAGCCCTTCATCAGGAATAAAGGCAGAGAGCCTGAAGGGTGGAGAAATAAGCTAGAGGAGGGTGGGGGTGGGGAGAAAGTAGCATAGAGTACAATAGGTGTGGGGGGGGGAGGGGATGAAGGTGATAGGTTAGGGAGGAGGGTGGAGTGGATAGGTGGAAAAGAAGATAGGCAGGTAGGACAAGTCATGGGGACAGTGCTTAGCTGGAAGTGTATAAGTCCTGCTGAGATTTGCTTTCCCAAAATGCAGCACCTCGCATTTATCTGAATGAAACTCCATCTGCCACTTCTCAGCCCATTGGCCCATCTGGTCAAGATCCTGTTGTAATCTGAGCTAACCCTCTTCACTGTCCACTACACCTCCAATTTTGGTGTCATCTGCAAACTTACTAACTGTACCTCATGCTCACATCCAAATTATTTGTGTACATGACAAAAAGTAGAGGACCCAGCACCGATCCTTGTGGCACTCCACTGGTCACAGGCCTCCAGTCTGAAAAACAAACCTCCACCACCACCCTCTGTCTTCTACCTTTGAGCCAGTTCCATATCCAAATGACTAGTTCTCCCTGTATTCCATGAGATCTAACTTTGCTAACCAGTCTCTCATGGGGAACCTTGTCAAACGCCTTACTGAAGTCCATATAGATCACATATATCTCTCTGCCCTCATCAGTCCTCTTTGTTGCTTCTTCAAAAGACTCAATCAAGTTTGTGAGACATGCTTTCCTACGCACAAAGCCATGTTGACTATCCCTAATCAGTCCTTGCCTTTCCAAATACGTGTACGTCTTGTCCCTCAGGATTCCCTCCAACAACTTGCCCACTACCAATTTCAGGCTCACTGGTCTATAGTTCCCTGGCTTGTCCTTACCACCCTTCTTAAACAGTGGCACCACGTTAGCCAACTTCCAGTCTTCCGGCACCTCACCTGTGACTATCAATGATACAAATATCTCAGCAAGAGGCCCAGCAATCACTTCTCTAGCTTCCCATAGAGTTCTAGGGTACACCTGATCAGGTCCTGGGGATTTATCCGCTCTTATGCGTTTCAAGACATCTAGCACTTCCTCCTTTGTAATGTGGACATTTTGTAAGGTATCACCATCTATTTCCCTACAGTCTGTAGCTTCCATATCCTTTGCCATAGTAAATACTGATGCAAAATACCTGTTTAGTATCTCCCCCATTTTCTGCGGCTCTACACATCTTTGTTGATCTTTGAGGGGCCCTGTTCTCTCTTGAGTTACACTTTTGTCCTTAATATATTGTAAAAACCCTTTGGGTTCTTAATTCTATTTGCCAAAGCTATCTCATTTTGACCTCCTGATTGGTGATAAGGTGATCATCCCTTTCTTATTTCTCAGATCCACCCAAATAACTTCCCTGGATGTATTTCCAGGAATAGCCTCTCTCAGCACAGCTGTAATGCTATTCCTTATCAAAAATGCCACTCCCCCTCCTTTCTTGCCTCCCTTTCTATCGTTTCTGTAGCATTTATATCATGGAGCATTAAGCTGCCAGTCCTGTCCATCCCTGAGCCATGTTTCTGTAATTGCTATGATATCCCAGTCCCATATTCCTAACCATGCCCTGAGTTCACCTGCCTTCCTTGTTAGGCCCCTTGCATTGAAATAAATGCAGTTTAATTTATTTGTCCTACCTTGACCCTGCCTGCCCTGACTCTCTTGTGTTCTCAACTGTACCAGTCTCAGATTGATCTCTTTCCTCACTATCTCCCTGGGTCCCCCCCTCCCCCCCGACTTTACCAGTTTAAATCCTCCCGAGCAGCTCTAGCAAATCTCCCTGCTAGTATATTAGTCCCCTTCCAATTCAGGTGCAATCCATCCTTCTTGTACAGGTCACTTCTACCCCAAAAGAGATTCCAAAGTATGAGGCTTTATCCCTGAGTGGAGGGGTCAATTATTAGAAGACATGAGTCCAAGGTGCAAGAAATGGGGGCGACGTTTAAAAGAGATGTGCAAGGCAAGTTTTTCACACAAAAGGTTGTGAATGCCTGGAACCCGTTGTCAGAGGAAGTGATAGAAGCAGACACTTTAGCAGCATTTGGATGAATACATGAATAGGAAGGGAATAGAGGGATATGGATCCTGTAAATGAACACAGTTTTAGTATGTGAGGGCAACATTTGGCGGCGCAGGCTTGGAGGGCCAAAGGACTGTTGCTTCTGCTGTATTGTTCTTCATTCTTTGGGATTTGAGGAAACGTTTTTCCACTCAGAGGATGCTGGGTATCTGGAATGCACTGCCTGAGGGGATAGTTGAGGCAGGAAGCCTCAAAACCTTTAAAAAAAAACTACTTGGATGAATACGTGAAATGTCATAATATTCAAGGTAATGGGCCAAGTGTTTGATAGTTGTACTTGTGTAAATTTAGAGTCATTTAGTCACTGCAGACTTGATGGACTGAAAGGCTTCTTCTGTACTATATGATTTTATAATAATTTTAAATTACATGCTGTTTCAATTCCAACAATTATAACTGGGAAGTATACTGCTCTATGTTCAGAAGAAATTAAACTTCCCGTTTGAAAGGATTAACTTTTCAAACCAGAGGAGCCCATTGTCAGCAATTAACAACTGGCTGATCTTCAGTAGAGCCTCTGACAAGTTTAAATAAACACAATAGAACCTTCAATGGCTCCAAATGGGCCTCATGACACTGAAGGCAAGCCCCAGTTTTTTGAAGAAGGTTTAATTATATCCATCTCATACAAGCACAACAAACTCAATGTCACTGACCCATTTTCTGGGTTAGCCAGACATTGGGATGGCCACCATTGTGGAAAAGACATGTCCCGGGCTGCAAACTCCCCATTTATTCAGGCAGCTTCCCCTTTTTGAAGTTACTGCAGCATTTGTGCTCAAACAAATGTGAGCACCATTTACATCAGTGCTATTGTCACCAGGAAATGATGGGCCAATCTATTTTTTTTAGTGATGTCAACTGACAGATAAATATTGACTAGGAAGCCAAGGATAACGACTCAGTTCATAGATATAGTGTCATCAGAAGATTTGTGTATCTGCTTCAGAGGGTAGGCTGGGTCTGCGGTTATCCATTCAGCTGAAAGACAGTGCAGCACTTTTCTCATGGCTTTGTTTTTTTTTAAGAAAGCTGCAGGTCCATGGAGTTCCACTTCCATAGCAAAGAGATCTGGTGGTCTCGAGCAACAATCAAAGCCAGCCCTATGGCTGGCGTAGAAGTGCTCCAGACTTGACCGTATTGCCCTTGGCTCTGATTACCTGCTGCATAACTCATTGGCTCTATATCATTGCCTGGAACTCAGTCCTCTTATAAATTGGGATCCCAGTCAAGTTCAATATATATCCGCTCTCATTGTTAAAGCTGGCAGAAGTGGTCACAAGGTTCACCTGTCATTGATGTTAAATGCAACTAAATGTGCTCAGGTTACTTCTTTTAGAAACAAATTGTTCATCGGATGTTTGTGTCAGTAACTGAGCCATCATTTATTACCCATTCCTAATTGTCTAGAGGGCAGTTCAGAGTCAAGTATATTGCTATGGTTTTGGAGTCACATGTAGGCCAGATAAGGTAAGGAATGGCAGATTTCCTTCCTTAAAGGGCATTAGATATTCATTCACGGAGAACTTCCCTTTAACAATGTCAGAGCAAGTTCAGCTAAAATGATGATGTAAAATTAATTTAGCCCTTAATTTGGATTTCAGCTGGAATTCCTGTAAAATGGAGCTCAGTTCTCAAGTTATGAATGAACTTGACTGGATTGGAGGAATTCACACAGCTGCAGAATCATTCTTTTCAAAGATTCACAAAGCTGCAAAATAATTGGAAAGTAATGTTTTGAAATGACTGTGTGATTAAATTCTCATCATTAAACAGAGCATCCCTCCCTCAGTTTCCATACTTGATGTTTCATTTGTAAAATCACATTCAAGACTGACCCAGTGAATCCCAGTGCATGTCTGGCCACATCCTTTTGTAAAGAAGAATACTGTGTGCATGTAAAGGTGCTGTAGTCTATTGGCTATGACACTTCTGTCCAAACTCAGAAGGTTGTACCATTGAAGGTTGAACCATCAAGGTCCACTGCAATAGAATTGAACATATAATTCAGCTTTATAGTTCAGAGCAAAGCTAAAAGAGTGCTGCAATGTTGGATGAAGACAGGAGTGGTCCATTCAGCCCCTCAAGCCTGTTCCGTCAGTCAGTAAGATCATGACTGATGTGTGCCTAAGTCCATATACCTGTCTTTGATTTATATCCCTTAATACTTTTGGTTAGCAAATATTTTGTCTCAGATTTAAAATTAATTGATCCAGCATCCACTGCTGTTTGCTGTCTGCCACCCTTTGTGTTTAAAAGTGCTTTCTAACATTTCTGTGGTATGATCTGGCCCTAATTCTCACTCAATGCCCCCTAATTCTACAATCTCCAACAGTGTAAATAGTTTATTTTTATCCAGCCTGTCTTTCCTGTCAATATCTTGGTGACTTTGATTAGGTCATTCCTTAATCCTATAAACTCTAGAGAAACCAGATAGAATTTGTATAATCTCTCCTCATAACATAATCCCTGAAGCCCAGGTCTCATTCTTGTAAACCTGCACTGTACTCTCTCCAAGGCCAATATATCCTTCCTTCGGTGTGGTGCCCAGATCTGCTCACAGTACTGCAGATGGGGTTTGCCAAGGTTTTGTATAACTGCAACATAACTATTAACATTTGGAAGTATCCAGCGGATCATACATTTCAGCCTCCTCCATAGGTCCCCAGCATCATGGATGCCAGTGTTCAGCCAATTTGATTCGCTGTATGTGATATCAAGAAGTGGACAAACAGTCAAAATACCGCAAAAGCTTTGGGCTCCTACAACATTCTAGCAAAAGTATTAAAGACTTGTGTTTCAGAACTTGCTGCACCCCTAGCTGAGCTGTTTCAGCACAGCTACAACACTGGCGTCTCCCCAACAATGTGCTAAATTGCTCATGTGTGTCCTGTACACAAAAAGCAGGACAAATCTAAACCAGCCAATTACCATTCTAATAGTCTACTCTTGATCATCGTCAACAGTGTTATCAAGCAGCGCCTGCTCAGCAATAACCTGCTCAGTGACACCCAGTTTGTGTTCCACCAAGGCTACTCTGCTCCTGGCCTCATTACATCCTTGGTTCAAGCGCGGACAAAAACGCTGAATTCCAGAGGCGAGGTGAGACTGACTGCCCATGCCATCAAGGCTGCATTTGACTGAGTATGGCATCCACGAGCCCTAGCAAAACTGGAATCAATGAGAATCAGAGGGAGGAAAAGGGCAGCTGATTAGACTCATACCTGGCACATAGGAAGACAGTTCTGTTGTAAGAGATTGGTCATCTTGGAAGGATGTCACAGCAACATCAATGAGGTGAGCCCAGCACTGAGAGACATGACTCTGATGTTGGTGGGTCCAGCACAGGAGGCAGCCAGGCGGTTGCTGAGCAGTATTGGCCCAATGGCAAAGATGGGGCCTTAGGATTGACTACTTCACTGTTGGTTGGGCCCAGTGTAGACAGTGACAAAATGGTGGAGGAAGGATGGTGATGCAGGCATTGTTGACGGTGATGAGCTGGCTCAGGATTGATGGGTTCTCTTTAAGCTATATGTTTCCTTTTTACCCTATTGTCAAATTATTCAAAATGGCATCATATCGCGGTGACAAATGAAAACATTTCACTGTATTTTATTGAATTCTTACAATAAAATCAAAATCAAAATCTCAGTTCCAGGCCTCCAGTGTCATTATTCTGGGTGTTATCATTGACCAGAAACTGAACTGGACCAACCATTTAAATATTGCGGTTACAAGTGTAGGTCAGAGACTGGAATCATGCAGCAAGTAAATCACATCTGACTCCCCAAAGCCTGTCCACCATCTCCAAGGCACAAAGCAAGTGTGTGATGGAATACTCACCACTTGCCTGATGAATACAGCTCTAACAACATTGAAGAAGCTTTACATCACATAGGACAAAGTAGCCCACTTGATTGGCACCACATCGTGAAACATTCAATTCCCCCCCCCCCACCACCACTGTTGTTGAAACAGCACCAATGTGTACCATCTAGAAGATGCATTGCATCCAAGTCACTCATCATCCTGACATGGAAATATATTGCCATTCCTTCAGTGTTGTTGGGTCAAAATCTTGGAAATTCATTTCTGAGCACATTCTGGGTGCAGTTCAAGAAGGCAAATCTCCACCATCTTCTCCATGACAACCAGGATGTGTAGCCAGCAATGCCCACATATATATTATGGCAGTATTTCAAAGAAGAATGAGTTGGAGGCAGGGATTAATTTTACTAATATTTATCATTCAGTCAGAAAACAAATTGTCTGGTCCCATTGCTATCTGTGGGTTGTATATAAATATACTGCGGTATTTATCTACATTACAACAGTGGCTACAATTTGAAGGTACTTCTGAGGATGAGACTAATTAGACTTGAAACATTAACTCTGTTTGTCACCCCACAGATAATGACAGACCAGTTGAGTTTCTACAGCACTTTCTGTTTTAATACAAAGGTATTCACTGGTCATCAAGTGCTGTGGGATGTCATAAAGTCATGAAAGGCATTGTACAAAAACCAACCTTTTCACTTCCTTTACAGTGGTTTCAACTCTGAGTAGCATTGAACTACTGTACATATATTAAAACTTGTCCAGCATTGATCTCAGTAATGAATTATATGCTATTATATTCCGTGACCTAAGTAATGGATTATATAGAATTGTCTTGAATTATATTCCATATTACATTATAGAATTACTTCAGATGAGTTAATTATGCATTATGCTGCCAAATGCAATTGCATCATCTTTTCAATATTTTTGTTTTCTCTCTCTTTTGTTTTCTTTCTCTTTGATTCCTTATTTTAGAACCTTATCTTTGCTATTTCAGAAAACAAAATCATAAAATAATGCTGAACATGCGAGAGTGGGGAGTGTTAATGGCATGGAACAAGGCTCTGGAAGTTTGCAAGTCAGGCTGGTATCCTGCAATGGGGTGGAAGGGGGCAAGGGCTGAGATGAAATTGCAGCACTCATTGCAAAGTGAGAGAGGGCAGGAATGGAAATAATATGAATGATCAGATAATAGGCGAATGTGTTCAGTGGCCTGGCATTAGTGGCAACAATCTAAATAACTAAACACAGCAACCCATTCTTCATGTTTTCTATGGTAAATGTTGCCAATGGTGGAATTTGTGTGGTGTCTAATCCTATTTTTCATTTAATGAAGTTTTTTTATAATGACGTCATCTAATTAATTAATCAATGAGGAATCATCATGAGAGATACAGAATCAAATTGCGCCGTGCTGTGATTTGGGATGTTTATTAAAGATACATGGGGTAAGGGTATTTGATAATGGTGTCTGGCCTTAATTATGGGTCTTAAAAAACATCAGTCTTTCTTCTGTCACTTCAGAAAACCATATAAGCCAATTGAACAAACAACAGCTTGCATTAATGCAGCACTGTAAACCTACTTAAACAACCTAAGGGGCTTCATAGGAATCAAGTCAAACTTGATACCGAGTCTCAAATTGAAAGAGTAACAAATAACTTGATCACAAAGGTAGGTTTTAAGGGTTGTCTAAAAAAGGAAGAGAGATCAATAATGGAGAGAATTCCAAATCTTAGAACCCACCAGCTGAGTGCACAACTGTCAAAGGTGGAGCAGTTAAATCAGGGATATGGCAAATCTCAGAATTGGAGAAGGACACAATTCAAGCAGAGACTTTGAGACTGGAGGAGGTTACAGATGTGGGTGGAGGTGAGGCCATGGACAGAATTGGAAAGAAGAATCAGAATAGGCTTGATGAACTTGATTTGTTCAAATCATTTGCACAGCAAACAGCCATTTTCTTTCCAGTGGGAATAGAGCAGAACTTGAATAGTTAGGCTCAGCTATCAATCAGAATGCCTTGTTGTTTCTTGTTTAATATACCCTGCCTCAAACATGCACTTACATAGAACAGTGAACCCGTTCATTAACACAAACCCAGAATTAGTTTTGAATATAACCTGAATGAAGAACACATTAAGCTTTGTTAAGACTGTGCCTGAAACAATGGTGCCCTTCCTTTTGAATATATGCTAAGTCTTAGGCATGCTGAAATATTAGCTGTTCATTTCTGTGTGGCAGCATGAAAGTAGGAACAGGCTATTGAGTTGGATGATGAGCCCATCATCGTAATGAATAGTGGATCAGGCTTGAAGGGCTGAACTGTCTACTTCTCCTATTTTTCTATGTATCTATGAGAAGAATAGATAATTCCATGGGGAAATAGCAGGGGAGCTGAACTAATTGGCTAGCATTTTTAAAGTGGATGGAAGGATGGGCCAATAGCTTCCCCCTGGAGTGTAAGAGTCTGTAACCTTTTTGAAGGTTTCTGAGGAAAGAGAGGGAGATGCAATTTCATCTGAGGTACCTGTTTTACTAAATGATACTGGCCACCCACACCCCAGCCTCCCTGCTAGTGGTGATGGACAATAGTCAACCCGTAAATATGCTGGCTTCTTCCACCTCTGGCAGGGCATGCACTGTCGCAAAACAGATCTGTCAGCTTGACATCATAAACTTTTAGACTGAAGTATTTCCATTAGGTCTATAGAACATTGCATCAGTGATAGCAACAAAAGTTATAATTAATATCTTAAACAATATTTCTAGAATTGTTAGATCTTATTTAGTAGATTTATTTAATAAATTGCCACTTGTACCTAGGTACAGTGAAAATTGGATAATGTCACCATGTTCCAGTGCCATCGCGGATTACAGAATAAATTGTATAGATGGTAAAATACTGAATAAATTAATATTAAATGGATATTACTAAAACTGAAACAGCTTCAAATGCTCATCATTCCCTCTTTGTAAATTTCACCCTTTCTACTCCTCCAGTCATCACCGCACAACATCTTCTCCAGGGGTCCTGGTAATGTGCCACTCTCCCTGAGCACATTAAAAAGTGCCGGAAATCTACAGCTTGTAATTGTACAATTATATATTGATGCATCTGATACCTGTGATAATAAACCTAATATGGATATGAAGAGAAGCATATTTACTTAGAGAATACTTAGATTGTCAAACTTTCTGAATAGCATAGATGCTTTTGAAGGGAAGCTAAGTAAGCACATAAGTGAGAAAGAAATGAAGGGATTTACTGATGGGTTTAAGGGTTGAGCATAGGATTAAGCCCATGTGGAGCATAAATGCCAACACTGGATGGCTGTGTTGCTGGCCTTTTTCTGCACTATACACTCAATGTCACTCTTGCCTTTTAAGATCTAAAGCACAAGATGATTTTAATCAGTTTGTTTCAGTTGAGCATGGAGTTTCAGATCTCTAAGTACACAGTAAAGGGACAGGATTGAGTTGATTGCCAAATGAAATGGAAATTCTGAGTGATTCCCTTGGAGCTGATCTTAAACTCCATCTTCAAAGACTGGATTAAGAACAGCAGTTCTAGGCATTTGGGAACATTTGAACTATTCTCTGACATGCAGGTTTTGGCAGCAAAGGTCCCATGTGAACTGAAAACTTGACCAGAATTTTCTGTTACTGTTCAAAGTCTTCTTGTAACTCAGATGATCATGATGCTCTGGGATTGTTTTTGGTCCAGCAAAATTGAATTAATCATCCTTTTATCTTGTGAAGTTACCATTCTTTCATCCTTTTCCTTCAGCAATAGATCTGTCTCTCTATTGATCAGGTTAGTCTGAATGTCAGGGATTTTGAATTCTGCAAGCTGGTTTTCTCATAATTAAATTGCTCATTTGATTCAAATAATCTACCTAAGATTTAAAAAACTTTAGTGTAAAAACTGGCTTCCACACCTCTGAACTCCCAGGAGTTCTTCCCAGCTAATGATGAACATTTGAAATATAATCACCATTGTAATGTAGAAAACACAGTGGCCAATGTACATTCAGCAAACTCCCACAACAGTGACATGATAATGACCAGGTGATTTGCTTTCGTACAGTTATATTAAAGAACAAAAATTGTCCAGTACATTAAACTGAATCGACTGCTCTTCTTCCACATAACTAATTCTGGACTCCCTGCTATAGGAAATATGCTGTTAAACTTGAAAGGGTGCAGAAAAGATTTAAAGAATGTTGCTGAGTTTGGAAGTCTGACCTATAGGGAGAGATGAATAGGCTGGGGCTACTTTCCCTGAAGCACTGGTGGCTGAGGGGAGACCTTACAGAAGTTGGCAGATTGAAGAACTCATTGGCTGGCAAATTTTGTAAATGTGCAGATAGGGCAGGGTTGTTGTTGTGGGTGACTTCAACTTTCCCAATATTGATTGGAACCTCCTTAGTGCAGATGGTTTGGATGGAGCCGTTTTTGTCAGGTGTTCAGGAGGGTTTCCTTACTTAGTATGTAAACAGGCCAACGAGGGGAGAGGCCATTTTGGATTTGGTGCTCAGCAATGAGCCAGGATGGGTGCCAGATCTCATGGTGGGAGAACACTTTTTGGTGACAGTGACCACAACTGCCTCACATTTACCACAGCCATGGAGAGGGAAATGAGCAGTTACCATGGGAAAATATTTAATTAGGGGAAAGAAAATTATGACACTATCAGACAAGAGTTGGGAAGTAGATTGGGAGCAATTGTTCCACAGAAAGGGCACAGCAGACATGTGGAGACTGTTTAGAAGCAGTTATTGCGAGTGATGCATAAATTTGTTCCTCTGAGACAGGCAAGAAGGGGTAAGATTAAGGAGCTTTGGATGGCGAGAACAGAGGAGCTTCTCATCAAAAGGAAGAAGGCTTGAAAGCAGAATGTAATGATTCGTGCTCCTTTAATTGACCTTAACTGATTGGCTACATGCTACATCATGTGAGCAGTTAGCTCTGTTGTACACCAGTGCAAAACTGCAGGCCTATCTGAAAATGGCCCTGTGAGGCAGAAGTGGGAGTTATTATACTGGCTAGCACTCTTGTCTTTAGTAGTGCTTTCTGTCCATTAAAATCCAAAACTGAGTAACTACTACTTGTAAGACCTTTACAGAAAATTGGAATCATTTAGTTTGAGTATTTTGTTTCACCATAGCCTGAACAGACCATAGGGCTGCTCCCACATTAGAGAAAGATGACTGGTAGTGGTTTATCATGAGGGTCACCACATCTCAGCAGAGAGGGTGAGAAGGAGAGTTCTTCATGGTACCGTTAGTTAGTGTAGGAATTAAATCCACGCTGTTTATGTCACTTTGCATTGCAAATCAGCCATCCAGCCAACTGAACTAACCAACTCCTATTAGTTTGAACAGATTAACGGGCCTTTATAAAAGGACTTGAGTGATATTTCCCCCTCTCATGGCAGAAATAGAGATAATTTTAGATTGAATTGATTTATTGATTCCCTGGTTTTTGTTCCTCTTAACTCAACCGCCCTGGAAAATAGCTTCCAAAATTATGCAATATCTCTTCCTTAGCTGGGTTGTTAAACTTTGCAAGAAACATTTTTTCATAGTTCCAAAAAATCAAGTGTACGGAAACTAGCTATATCCAATTAACCTTACTCCCCTGCTTTATCTCTATAGCTTTGCAAATATTTACATTTTAAAATATGTATCAGATCCGCAAACAAAATTCACCAGCTAATCTGTTCCCATGACCCTCTTAGGCAGTGCATTTTAGTTTGTAAATACTGAGTAAAAAAATAATTTTTCACCTCCTCTCTGGTTAGCTTTAATGTGAAACACAATGCAGTTATGTATTGTCCCCCTGATTGGGCCGTTTGAAATGAGACAATTAGACTTTTTTATGTATATGAATAATTACTTGATTGAACAGAACTAATGTGCTATTATGTTGTTTAAAGAGACACAAAATCAAAAAATTCTCAAAGTTCTGCACTCATCAGAATTGTCAAAAAAGCACAGTTGAGAAAAGAACAATTTACACAGAGGAAGAGGGTGCTGATTGGTTGGACCCATGGAGATGCAGCAGGAATTGTAATCTTAGCTAGAAGTACCCAGACTAGGCTAGTATGCTGTTATTGGTCAAGGTGTTGCCATGGGGAATGCAGTATTGGTTGTCATTTTCTATAAGGTAAAAACAATGACTGCAGATGCTGAAAACCAAATACTGGATTAGTGGTGCTGGAAGAGCACAGCAGTTCAGGCAGCATCCAACGAGTGCTGCTCGTTGGATGCTGCCTGAACTGCTGTGCTCTTCCAGCACCACTAATCCAGTATGTCATTTTCCATAGCCCTCTTGTATAATAAATGGACAAATTCCCTTTCCTTATAAATAACAGGGTCTTGTTTGTGAATAGATGTACTTTTAGCATGCAGACGCAATAAACTACAAGGCTGACTGATTGTCTTAAATTTGTTTCTGGTGTAATTCTTAGCACAGAGCTGAAAATGTATTGCTGGAAAAGCGCAGCAGGTCAGGCAGCATCCAAGGAACAGGAAAATCGACGTTTCGGGCATAAGCCCTTCTTCAGGAATGCTGAATCCTGAAGAAGGGCTTATGCCCGAAACGTCGATTCTCCTGTTCCTTGGATGCTGCCTGACCTGCTGCGCTTTTCCAGCAACACATTTTCAGCTCTGATCTCCAGTATCTGCAGTCCTCACTTTCTCCTCTAATTCTTAGCACAGGCAGGATAATTTAGTAAAGGTTGTCCAACACCAAAAGCACATTCAGTCTTTTACATAATGTCCTGAGGTTTGCAAACACATGAAGTTATTAAAACACAGGAGGCAAAAGGAACAAATCCATACATTGTGCCTTTTTAATTGAGTTGGGGAGCACTGTAGTTTTCCAAAGGATTGTAATGGACTGTTTGTTGGATTTGGCACAAGCTGCACATTTTGGAAAGTTGTCTGTCAAGGAAACAGCAGTTAATGCACAATAGTATAGATATACTAAAAGAGAATCTAGACAGACACATGAAGGAGAAGGAAAGGAGGACAAAATAAAGGGGGAGGAAGCTCACGTGGAGCAAAAACATCAGCATAGACTTATTAGCTATTTTTTAGTTTTGACACCCTTGCAACACAAGGACAATGCTTGTTATAAAATCATTGTGCAAATTACATTCTCTTCCACTTCCTCTTCTCCTGCAGATGGCTATGATTCCTAGTTGTTTGGAAAATTTAAAAATAGTGTAACTCTTGATACTGGTATTGCTACAATAGACAAAGGTTAACACATATTCTACACAATCCTCACAATTATCTGAAACTATTATCTGAAGCAATTGTCTGAACTATTAGAAGCTCCAATTGTCTATGTCTCTGAACTGTAACGACTGTGCAAAATACCAGTATGCGATCATGATAAATTATTACGACCACAAATTTTAAAACATCAAATTTTAACTCAGTATTTCATTAGTCTTTGAAAGGAAGCATAAATTTTCCCCCTCATATCAGTTCAGTGTTTCATACAGATAGAAAATGAACAGCTTAAATCCTGACTTGATGTACTTATAAGGAGACTATTACATCACTTCATGATTCAGTCTGCACTGTTGGTGGTATCTTCATTTGGGCAAAACGTTAAATAGATTCTCTATCTGCCTTTTTAGATGAAAGAAAGATGATAAATATTGTTAAAAAGAAAAATTCAAATCATTTTGTCTTGTACTCATCAGGACTGGCACGCAAGAAATGAAACTTAAAAAGCTTAACCAATTCATACAGCATGAGATGACATTACTGATTGTTTGGGCCATATTGACACACAGATGCAGCAGGAGCTGTTAAATTTCTTTTCCCTGCATTGAACAGGGTCCTGTGTGTTTATAAGCAGAGCTTCTAGCATGCAGAACTGCATCACACTGTGCTTTTAAATAGTTAAATAATGATTTTAAATTTGTTTCTGATGTTATTCTTAGCACAATCAGGATTATTTTGTAAATATCCAATAGCAAATGCACATCTAACACTTGGCAGGTTCATGCTATATATTCAAATTCAGGATTCTGTTCTGTGTAGGCAAAACGAACTAATTTATAGATTGTACTTTTTCTTGAGAAGACGATCAGGGAGATTATTAATCCCTATTGCATTTCCCATTCCAAAGGCTTACAATGCATGGAGAGAAAAAATATTTTCTTATTTCTGTCTTGAATGGGTAACCCTTTATTTTTAAACTATAATACCTAGTTCTAGATTCTCCCACAAGAGCAACCATCCTTTCGACATCCACCTGGTCAAGATCCCTCAGGATTTCATATGTTTCAATTAAGTCACTCTTGACTCTTCTAAACTCCAGAGGCCTGGTCTGTCTCGCCTTTCCTTATAACAAATCCACTCATTTTAACAATTAGTCTAGTAAACTTTCTCTGAAGTTCTTCCAATGCATTAATATCTTTCCATACGTATGGTGATCAGTACTACACACAGTACTCCAGGTGTGGTATCAGCAGTTCCCTGTATAACTGAAGCATAACTTTCTTACTCTTGTATTCTATTCCCCTTGTAATAAACCAAAACATTATATTAACTTTCCTGTTTACTTTCTGTATCTGCATAATAACCTTATGTGATTCATGCACCAGGACACCCAGATCTCTTGCATCTCAGAACTTTGAGGCCCATTTCTTCAAAAAGCACTTTGACATTATACCCCATGGAATACCATTCAGGAAAATTTGACGAACCTTCAATTCCCAGACCAATAAAGATAGCTGAAAGCATCATTGACCTCAAAGGTATTTTCAAAAAACTACTTAAACTTTAACATTCTGGCTGATGGACAATAGTGAGTAAAACATACTCAATTTATGCTGGACTGCACCAAATGATGAAACCAATTTATTCTTCTTGCCAAAACAGACAATTTCACACTTTCCAATGTTGTACTCCATTTGCCAGATTTCTAACCACACTGAACCTATCTGTATCCCTTTGCGTTCCATGAGGTGGAGATATCGGTGTTGGACAAAGTCAGAAGTTACATGGCACCAGTTGAGAGACTAACAGGTTTATTCAAAATCACAAGCACTGCTCCTTCATCGGGTGAAGTCACTTCCTGAGACTTCCGACTTTGTAGGTTTCTTAGGCCATCTTCATAGCAATACCATTACCAAAAGTGGCATTATTTTTCAATCTTCAAAACAATTAGGAATTCTAGTCATCTGTTGGAGAATTCCAGGACTTAGAACATGTAAGTTGCATAATGACTTTTTAAGAAGTGGGAACCTTGTATCGCAAGTATGTCAAATTTATGTAATAAGGACAGAACTGAAACAAGGCATTCAGGCTAACAGGTACGTACTGATGTTTTTGCTCCTCATGAGCCTCTACAAACTGTTTTCTTTCAATCTTTTGTCCTTCGTATGTTTATCCAGATTTTCCTTCAGTAAATCTGCCCTATTATGCATTAAGTGCCAAAATTGCAATGAATTTATTTGTTTCTTTTTTGATGGACAATCGGAATTCATTCCAAAATGTGCAGCCTGCACTGAACCCAGCAAATTATCTATTATAATCATGTCTGTGTTCAAGTTCTACTTTATTCACAGTTCACAGAACTTTGAGGCCCATTTCTTCAAAAAGCACTTTGACATTGTACCCCATGGAATACCATTCAGGAAAATTTGACAAACCTTCAATTCCCAGACCAATAAAGATAGCTGAAGGCATCAGTGACCTCAAAGGTATTTTCAACAAACTACTTAAACTTTAACATTCTGGCTGATGGACAATAGTGAGTAAAACATACTCAATTTATGCTGGACTGCACCAAATGATGAAACCAATTTGCAATTCATGCACTAGTACAAAGCACAGTTTGAGCCTCAGCAAACCTTCTCTTGCAAGCTGTAGACTAGGAGAAAGTGAGGACTGCAGATGCTGGAGATCAGAGCTGAAAATGTGTTGCTGGAAAAGCGCAGCAGGTCAGGCAGCATCCAAGGTGCAGGAGAATCGACGTTTCTGGCATCAGCCCTTCTTCGGCTCATGCCCAAAACGTCAATTCTCCTGCACCTTGGATGCTGCCTGACCTGCTGCGCTTTTCCAGCAACACATTTAAAGCTGTAGACTAGGTCAACCAAGGAAACTTCTTGGACGGTTGTGACAACTTATGTTTTTAATGTTCCATCATGGAGGGGTGGCCATCTTAATCGCAGGCATGTGAAGTAAAATCAAAAGGATTGAAGAGAAGCAACTAGGATTTGATGTTCAATAGCCATACACGCTATGACTCTACGTACTAACCGTGGACAACTTTTGTGTTTTTCCTCTTGAGGATCACATATAAACAGAAGTTACAAAGCCATTGTCAACTCTTTTGGAGTGTGTTTATTAGTCTGAGGGGCTCATGTTTGTGCTTGTGGACTTGAGGTTCTTATGTATGCCAGTTTTTTTTAAAAAAAGGTTAGATTGCTTACAGTGTGGAAACAGGCCCTTCGAAGTGCAACCCATCCAGACCAATTCCCCTACACCTAATATTACGGGTAATTTAGCCTGGCAATTCACCTGTAGGAGGACACCGGAGCACCCGCAGACACCAGGAGAATGTACACAGACAGTTGCCTGAGACAGGCATTGAACCCGTGTCTCTGGCGCTGTGAGGCAGTAGTGCTAAGCACTGTGGCCACCGTGCGTTGACTCCGGAATGTGTGCAACAAGACTGGGCTTAGACTTTAACTTACGAAGGTTACAGCCAATGAAATATCCCCTTGTCACCCCTGCACTGGAGATAAAGGTACTCCCGAATTCTAAGTGCTAGAGATCAGCAGGTCAAACAAAATGCAACAGGAAAACAAAAGGACTCTAGCTCAGCTTGCCAGCTGGAATTCGGTCATGGTCAAAAGGAATCAGAACCGGTTCTCAACCCAACTAGCAAAACTAAGAATCTTGATATTGATTGTTCAACAACAGTGTCATGATTACCTGTAACCTCCACTGAATGGCTACACCTGTCCACTCTTCACAAAAAAATTCAAATGTTTGTCGCATATTTTTTAAAAAAACTCTTTTAAACTCCCCTCTTCGTTCTGATCTGTGTGCGCGCGTGCTACGTTACTAATTACATAGAACAGTACAGCACAGGGGCAGATTCTTCGGCACTGATCATGACACCATTCTAAACTAATACCATCTGCCATCAATTCTTCTTGCATTTAGTAATTAATAAATCTACTCTTTATTAACTCAAAAAAGCTTGATTAAATTGATTATTTTTAAAACATTACTAAATTTGGGTCTGGGAGAAAGCTATCCACAAAGGAAGGATCCATTTTTAAATTAACTTTGAACGAATGAATGCGTGTTTTATTGTCACACATATCTGGGGAGATACAGTGAAAAGTGTTCTGTCACCACAATCCGGCGCTGTTTTGAGATACAAAAGAATGAAAAGAAAGTACCAAACTAGCATTCATCTTCATTGGCCCGAGTCCCAGGACTTATCAAGGTTTCTGACTTGGGCCGATCGTAGCCTGGAGTCCCTTCTCTACCATCGCTGCAGCTGAGGTCTCGCTGCTTTTAAAACCAGCCCAGAGAGGTAGGGTTGGTGACGGTGAATAAAGCGCGATTGGGGCTGTCCGATCTAAAGCCATAACAAATTGGGGAATCTTTCCCAGGGTCCGGTAGCTCTCCGTCTTAGTAGACTGGGTACCAGCAACAACTTCCATTTGTACTCATGTGATCTTGTTTGAATTCGATTTGATTTATTGTCACGTTTATTGATTACAAATCCAGTGAGAAGTGTGGTTTCGTGTCACCACTCCCGGCGCCATCTTAAAACACTGAAAATAAACCCAAACACAGAATATAAAGCGAGAATGAAGTTTATCTTATAGTCTTATCTCAAAGTTAGGTGGCCTTTGGAACAACTCCCGCCTGTCGCTCAGCCATGGTTCTGAGTTCACGTTCCTCCGCCTTGATGCTTCGAGTCCGTGCGGCTAAACCCATGACATTGCATATTTGTACAGCGCCATGAAAATAATAAAACATTCCATTAGGCTTCACAGGAGTGCCAGGCAATGAAAATTGCCAGTAAGCCATTAAAAATGACTGAAATTGGTGACAATAATTTGACTATAGAGGTAAGAGTTTTAAAGAACAGAGGTAAAGACAGTGGGTGGCACAGTGGTTAGCACTGCTGCCTCACAGCACCAGAGACCTGGGTTCAATTCCCGCCTCAGGCGACTGACTGTGTGGAGTTTGCACATTCTCCCCGTGTCAGCGTGGGTTTCCTCCGGGTGCTCTGGTTTTTTCCCACGGTCCAAAGATGTGCAGGTTAGGTGGAATTGGCCATGCTAAATTGTCCGTAGTGTTAGGTTAGGGGTGTGGGTGGTTTGTGGGTTGGTGTGGACATGTTGGGCCGAAGGGCCTGTTTCCACACTGTAAAGTAATCTAAAAAAAAAGTAGTTTTAGTGGGATTTACCAGAGTTTAGGATCAAGACGGTCGAAGGCAAAGTTTCCAGTGGTGGTGAGAAGGAAGTGGAGGATGGATATGGGGTCAGATGTAGAGAGCGCAGAGACCTTGCATGGTTTTAAGGCTGAAGAACAAGGGTAAGGACGTTGTCTTGATCTTGTAGAGACCCTTGTTAGAACTCAGTGGAGTGTGTATAGTTGTGGATGCCACATGCTAAGACAGACGTGGCTGCATTGGACAGAATGCAGAAACGATTTATAAGACTGGTTCCAAGAATGAGAAACTTTAGTTAAGAGGATAGATTGAAAAGTTGGCAGTATTCTCCTTGGAATGAAGAAGGCTAAATGGAGAAGTCTTAAACGTTTGCAAAATCATGAGCAGACTGGATGGGGCGAAGCTTATAATGGGAACGAGAATGTGAGAGCATAGATTAGGGTAAGGAACTCACTGCCTGGAAATGTGGTGGAGACAAAGAAAAATCTGCAGATGTTGGAATCGGAGGTAGACAGGCAGGAGGCTGGGGGAACACAGCAAGCCAGGCAGCCTCAGGAGGGAGGGGAACACAGCAAGGCAGGCAGCATCAGGAGGGTGGGGGAACACAGCAAGGCAGGCAGCATCAGGAGGGTGGGGGAACACGGCAAGGCAGGCAGCATCAGGAGGGTGGGGGAACACAGCAAGCCAGGCAGCATCAGGAGGGAGGGGAACACAGCAAGGCAGGCAGCATCAGGAGGGAGGGGAACACAGCAAGGCAGGCAGCATCAGGAGGGTGGGGGAACACAGCAAACCAGGCAGCATCAGGAGGCTGGGGGAACACAGCAAGGCAGGTAGCATCGGGAGGCTGGGGGAACACAGCAAGGCAGGCAGCATCAGGAGGCTGGGGGAACACAGCAAACCAGGCAGTATCAGGAGGCTGGGGGAACACAGCAAACCAGGTAGCATTAGGAGGTGGAGAAGTCAACATTTTAGCTGTAACCCTTCTTCAGGACCCTTCTTGAATCCTGAAGAAGGGTTTCACCCAAAATGTTGACTTCACCTCCCGATGCTGCCTGCCTTGCTGTGTTCCCCCAGCCTCCTGATGCTGCCTGGTTTGCTGTGTTCCCCCAGCCTCCTGATGCTGCCTGCCTTGCTGTGTTCCCCCAGCCTCCCGATGCTGCCTGCCTTGCTGTGTTCCCCCAGCCTCCCGATGCTGCCTGCCTTGCTGTGTTCCTCCAGCCTCCCGATGCTACCTGGCTTGCTGTGTTCCCCCAGCCTCCTGATGCTGCCTGGTTTGCTGTGTTCCCCCAGCCTCCTGATGCTGCCTGCCTTGCTGTGTTCCCCCAGCCTCCCGATGCTGCCTGCCTTGCTGTGTTCCCCCAGCCTCCTGATGCTGCCTGCCTTGCTGTGTTCCTCCAGCCTCCCGATGCTACCTGGCTTGCTGTGTTCCCCCAGCCTCCCGATGCTACCTGGCTTGCTGTGTTCTTCTAGGCTCCTGGAAGTGGGTTCAATTGAGACTTTCAAGGAAGCATTGGATGATTATTTGGATAGAAATAGCATGCAGGAGTCCAAATGTCCTCCTTCTGCACTAACAATTCTGTGATTCTGAAGAGGTCACAGAGATGGAAAATGTGAAACCTCTATCCTCTGACAGTGCCAGTGAAGCTTTAACCAATCAGCTTTGCTGTTTTTGCTCTGCCTTCAGCTGCTTGCACCCTAATCTCTGGAATCCTGTGATAGAGTCAGAGAGAGTCATAGAGATGTACAGCATGGAAACAGACCCTTCTGTCCAACCCATCCATGCCGACTAGATATCCCAACCCAATCTAGTCCCACCTGCCAGCACCCAGCCCATATCCCTCCAAATCCTTCCTATTCAAATACCCATCCAAATGCCTGTTAAATGTTGCAATTGTATCAGCCTCCACCACATCCTCTGGCAGCTCATTCCATACACGTACCACCCTCTGCATGAAAAAGTTGCCCCTTAGGTCTCTTTTATATCTTTCCCCTCTCACCCTAAACCTATGCCCTCTAGTTCTGGACTCGCCGACCCCAGGGAAAAGGCTTTGCCTATTTATCCTAGCCATGCCCCTCATAATTTTGTAAACCTTTATAAGGTCACCCCTCAGCCTCCGACACTCCAGGGAAAACAGCCTGTTCAGCCTCTCCCTATAGCTCAAATCCTCCAATCCTTGTAAATCTTTTCTGAACCCGTTCAAGTTTCACAACATCTTTCTGATAGGAAGGAGACCAGAATTGCACGCAATATTCCAACAGTGGCCTAACCAATGTCCTGTACAACCGCAACATGATCTCCCAACTCCTGTACTCAATACTCTGACCAATAAAGGAAAGCATACCAAACGCCTTCTTCACTATCCTATCTACCTGCGACTCCACTTTCAAGGAGCTATGAACTTGCACTCCAAGGTCTCTTTGTTCAGCAACATTACTTAGGACCTTACCATTAAGTGTATAAATCCTGCTAAGATTTGCTTTCCCAAAATGCAGCACCTTGCATTTATCTGAATAAAACTCCATCTGCCACTTCTCAGCCCATTGGCCCATCTGGTCCAAATCCTGTTGTAATCAGAGGTAACCCTCTTCGCTGTCCACTACACCTCCAATTTTGTGTTAAACCTTTCTGTCTCTCCCAGATTGCCTCCTTTCGAAATGTTCCATTCAAACCTACCTGTCTTAACCCAGCTTTTAGTTATCTGTCCCAATGCCCATTTATGTGGCTTGGTGTCAAAATCTAAGTGATGCCCGATGCTCAAATGAGTTGCCTTTGGGCCATTTTACTGTGCCAAAGGCACTATACAAAAGCATTACTCTACTTATTGTCATTTACATAAATGATTTGAATGCGAGCTTAAGAGGTACAGTTAGTAAGTTTGCAGATGACACCAAAATTGGAGGTGTAGTGGACAGTGAAGAGGGTTACCTCAGATTACAACAGGATCTTGATCAGATGGGCCAATGGACTGAGAAGTGGCAGATGGAGTTTTATTCAGATAAATGCAAGGTGCTGCATTTTGGGAAAGCAAATCTTAGCAGGATTTATACACTTAATGGTAAGGTCCTAAGTAATGTTGCTGAACAAAGAGACCTTGGAGTGCAAGTTCATAGCTCCTTGAAAGTGGAGTCACAGGTAGATAGGATAGCGAAGAAGACGTTTGGTATGCTTTCCTTTATTGGTCAGAGTATTGAGTACAGGAGTTGGGAGGTCATGTTGCAACTGTACAGGACATTGGGTTAGGCCACTGTTCGAATATTGTGTGCAATTCTGGTCTCCTTCGTATCAGAAAGATGTTGTGAAACTTGAACGGGTTCAGAAAGGATTTACAAGGATGTTGCCAGGGTGGGAGGATCTGAGCTACAGGGAGAGGCTGAACATGCTGGAGCTGTTTTCCCTGGAGCGTCAGAGGCTGAGGGGTGACCTTATAGAGGTTTACAAAATTATGAGGGGCATGGGTAGGATAAATAGACAAAGTCTTTTCCCTGGGGTCTAGAACTAGAGGGCATAGGTTTAGGGTGAGAGGGGAAAGATATAAAAGAGACCTAAGGGGCAACCTTTTCACACAGAGGGTGGTACGTGTATGGAATGGGCTGCCAGAGGAAGCAGTGGAAGCTGGTACAATTGCAACATTTAACAGGCTGGGTATATGAATAGGAAGGGTTTGGAGGAATATGGGCCGGATGCTGGCAGGTGGGACTAGATTGGGTTGGGATAGCTGTTCGGCATGGACAGGTTGGACCGAAGGGTCTGTTTCCATGCTGTACATCTCTATGACAAATATGCTGGAAATCTGAATTGAAAACAGAAAAGTTTGGACATACTTAGCAAGGGAGACATCATGAGTGATGGGAGAACACTCCTCGATATTTTCTATAAAAATAATCATATTACATTTAAGCAACCATATAGCCTTGCATGCCTTACATTCATATGTTGGATTATAGCATTTAAAAAAAATATCGATGTATTTTGATATGTTATACAGTACCTCCTCGGCATGTGGGACTTGAACCCAAAATTCCTCACCTCTAGGCAGCAACACAACACCTGCGCCACAAAACCCCATCCAGAGTTAAATCGTGACTTTGAAAGTGGTGATGCGTGTTTTGGATTAGAAGGGACCTGATTTTAATTAATAGAGTATGAACTTTTGCTGTCCTTTAATTATCATTTTGATTAATTATTTTACACTTTTCCTAAGTTGATTTACATCGCAGTACTTGTCATCATGATGTGACCCGAATGAGTGAGTAGCCAGGGTCGCCCAGTTGATTTGTTTGCACAGACTCTCCACCCCCGTGTCCAAAGCATTAACTGCAGTTTGAAAAATAAACTCAGCTTGACTCACATCCTTTTTAAAAAAACACAATCACTCGACTTATTAAACACGCCTGATTTCATTGCATTCTTCACCCGCGCATCAAAAGGCAGCGTGCAGTGGTACCTAGAGTGGGGAAGTCTATTTCGTTGTACAAATAGAATCCCTACAGTGCGGAAACAGGCCATTCGGCCCAACAAGTCCATACTGACTCTCCGAAGAGCGTCTCACCCAAGCTCACCACATCACTTTAATTCTACATTTCCATTGGCTAATCCACCTACACATCCCTGGGCGCGATGGGCAATTTAGCCTGGCTAATCCATTTAATCTGCACATTTTTGGGCTGTGGGAAGAAACTGGAGAAGCCAGCAGCAAACCCACTCAAGACAATCGCCCGCAGGTAGAATTGAAGCCGGGTCCCTAGCACTGTAAGGTAGCAGTGCGAGCCACCATGCCGGTTTAACGCGGGAGGGAGGAGGTTTCTCGATTGGAGTTATTGCAATATCCACGTCAATCACACACATTTAATAATGTGCAATAATGGAGCTCGCACCCTTTCAGTGGACGCCGAAGAAATGCATGCGGGTTGACTTTGCTCTTCTTAACTGTCTCCTTTTGCACACATTTGCTAAAATAAAACCAAATCGCGGTGGGACACGATATCCCGGATTTGTGGGGAGAGGAGGGGAGGTGTAACAGGCCAAAATCCGGCATTGGAGCTGCCGCCCTCGTCCGTAGGAGCTGCGCAGGTCCCACTGGTATTTTTTATATACGGCGATCCTTGCTTTTACAGGCTGTAGGTGTTTTATTTCCCCTCTCGCCCTTTTCAAAAACTGGTTGCACGTTAAATCTTCCTTACAGGGGGAGTTTTGCAATTTAAGGCAAAATAAATCAATTTAAGAACATTGGCTAACCACACTTCAAACAGTAGATATGAGAAAAATAAAGTTTGGTCAAAATATGTCTCCAGAAGCCGTAGGAGGTTCTTGAGTTTTTTAAATAATAAATATCCAGCAGCGCCGCCCTTTGCTTGTTGAACTTATAACACTTTATAAGGATTACAATATACTTGTGCCCTGGAACTTTGGTTCTAGAGAGAGAGATATACTGAGTCTATTCCTGATTAAGGGCTTTTGCCCGAAACGTCGATTTTCCTGCTCCTCGGATGCTGCCTGTCCTGCTGTGCTTTTCCAGCACCACACTGATCTAGACTCTGGTTTCCAGCATCTGCAGTCCTCACTTTTGCCTAGAGAGATGTACTGAACAGAGTTTGTGTGTGTGTGTGTGTGAAATTAAAATAAACTGGAAAATCATTCAAGTTTGGGATCAAACACTTTGTTATCAGTCACCAATGCGTTACATTGTTGCGGTTTCCTATCCGCGGCCGTCAGTATGGTTCAAACGATACAATGTGTCAGGACTTTGAACACAGTCGTGCAGTCAGATTGACACCAGCACCATCGAGTGAACTCTTCACTTCCTGAAACTTTACATTTTAAAAAACTTTCCACAAGAAGTTCCCCTCCCCCTTTAAACGTGGGACAGACGGCTGTTGACAAGCACTTTAAACATCGTTTCCCCCGTTGCATTCTGTGATTTGATTTCACAGGGCGTGGATTTTCAGAAAGGGGGCATATTGTTACTTCAATCGCGTCCATCCCTTTAAAAAGTAAACGTGCGGTCTCTCCCTATCTCAATGTGCGTTTGTTTTCGTCTGGAGTCTCTCTTGATTGGGAATTGCTACACTCACGTGTGCTGGCTAAAGGGCGAAGAGACAACAATAACAGACAGCTCCTCAAAGCCAAGAACCCCGTGTTTAAAGCTGACTGTAATGGCTCAGGCACTTTCGGGAGGATTGACAAATTAAAAACTCCCCCGAGATGAAGGGTTGTTGCGGTTGGAGGCGATTTTAGGAAGGGGGTTTTCAGAGAGGGTTAGACAGCATCGTATCTCCTCTTCCTTGTCAGGGGAGAGAGAGAGAGAGAGGTTTCAGCTAAACGCAGGTTCAAGTGCAGGAGTCTCCCGAATCCCTGTCTCCCTCCTTCCCCTCTATCCAGGAGACTCGATGGGAAGCACAACCGTGGATTCCAGTAAGAGGAAAAGCGGGATGAAGAGGAACAAGAGGCGCATGTTGCGCCTGAATATCCCGGTAGGTGCAGTTGCTGTCCTTCCGTCCCCTCCCCTCTGTAGCGTGTTTATAAAGCGAGACTGGCGGGGGTGTTTGTTTTGTTATGGGAGGTGGTGTCTCAGCGCCAAGCTGCAGCCTGGCTCATGGACAGAGGTAAACACTGCAAGCGAGGCTCGTTGGACATAGGGAAGTTGAGATAGGAAATTCTGCTGCAGTTGCCTTCTTCCACAAGGGAAGCCAGGCGAAGAGGCTCAGCCTTGAAATCGGGGTATCGAGGCCGATTGAACACATCACAAGAATTCCTTCAGTTGAATGAAATGAGTTATTCTTGTACCTGGTCCAGGGTCCGCAGAGAGAGACACAATTAAATACAAAGGGATGTCAATACATTCTATTTACCCTTTTTTTCAGAAGAGGAAATTATTGAGTAGAACAGAGTTCAAAGAGCGACGTGTGGGGCTCATTAAAACGGAATTTCCTTTTTTTTTGGTGCGGGGGGCGGGGAGGTGGAAGAGGCGAACTTGCAGCGTGCCGTGTGCGAATGAGCACCTTACGATCGAAAGCAGGATCGCAATCTCTTGATAGTTGGGACAGGGAAATAGGTTTATTGTAAATACAGTCGAATGCACTATTAACTCTTCCACTTTTTCTTAACCGAAGCCAACATTTTTGGTAGGAAGAATTGTCTTGAAAGCTCAGCCTTTCTGGATTTATTGTAACCTGCTGAGTCATGTACAAACACCAAAAGCATGTGGGTGGTTAGCTAATTGAAGTCTGAATTCCTGTCCAAGTATTTAAATCCAACACAATTTCAAAGAGGGACGAAAGCAAATCCAAAGGGAATAAAGTTGAAAGTATTTGGCTTTTGCTTTGTGGCAATTTATCTTCATTTGCTAAATGGCATGATAGAAGATGAGAGAATATGCCAGATTAACAGGAGCACATACCATACTAATTCACATTTAGGTAAATTATTTTTGATTATTGTGACCATGATTTACTTGAGTCAGAGAAACTGGAGTAGTTTCCCAGCTTAGCTTCTGCATCAATTAAAGGGTTGTGAAACTGCTACTGAGAGTGGAACCAGTAATAAAGAGATCATCTATCCATCCAGCTGTGTGAATTCCTCCAATCTAGTCATGCAGAAAAATAGTGCCTAACTCAAGAACTGAGCTCCATTTTAGAGGAATTCCAGCTGACATCCAAATTAAGGGCTAAATTAATTTTACATCGTCATTTTAGTTGAACATGCTTTGACATTGATTCATGGAGAACTTTCCTTCAAAAATCTCTAATGCCCTTTAGAGAATCTGCCGTACTTGCCTGATCTGGCCTACATGTGACCCCAAAAATACAACAATGTGGTTGACTTTTAACTGGCCTCTGGGCAATTAGGAATGGGTAATAAATGCTGGTTCAGCCATTGGCAGGAACAGTTTGTTTCTTAAAAAACATAACCTGAGCACGTTCAGTTGAATTTGACGTCAAATGAATTTGACCTTGAGACCATTTCTGTCAGCTTTAACAGTGAGAGTGGATAAATATTGGACTTGACTGGTATCCCAATTTATATGAGGACTGATTTCCAGGCAATGATATAGAGCCAGTGACTTGTGCAGCAGGTAATCAGAGCCAAGGGCAGTAAGATCAAGCCTGGAGCACTTCTACGCCAGCCATAGGGCTTGATGTTCACGACCACCAGAGTGGAGGCCGAGGGGTGACCTTATAGAGGTTTATAAAATCATGAGGGGCATGGATAGGATAAATAGACAAAGTCTTTTCCCTGGGGTGTGGGAGTCCAGAACTAGAGGGTATAGGTTTAGGGTGAGAGGGGAAAGATATAAAAGAGACCAAAGGGGCACCTTTACATGCAGAGGGTTGTGTGTGTATGGAATGAGCTGCCAGAGGAAGTGGTGGAGGCTGGTACAATTTCAACATTTAAAAAGATCTGGATGGGTGTATGAATAGGAAGGGTTTGGAGGGACATGGGCCAGGTGCTGGAAAGTGGGACTAGATTAGGTTGGGATATCTGGCCAGCATGGACAAGTTGGACTGAAGGGTCTGTTTCCGTGCTGTAGATCTCTATGACTCTAAGTGGAACTCCATGGACCTGCAGCTTTCTTAAAAAAAAGATGAAGCCATGAGAAAAGTGCTGCACTGTCTTTCAGCTGAATGGATAACCGCAGACCCAGCCTACCCTCTGAAGCAGATACACAAATCTTCTGATGACACTATATCTATGAACTGAGTCGTTATCCTTGGCTTCCTAGTCAATATTTATCTGTCAGTTGACATCACTAAAAAAATAGATTGGCCCATCATTTCCTGGTGACAATAGCACTGATGTAAATGGTGCTCACATTTGTTTGAGCACAAATGCTGCAGTAACTTCAAAAAGGGGAAGCTGCCTGAATAAATGGGGAGTTTGCAGCCTGTGACATGTCTTTTCCACAATGGTGGCCATCCCAATGTCTGGCTAACCCAGAAAATGGGTCAGTGACATTGAGTTTGTTGTGCTTGTATGAGATAGATATAATTAAACCTTCTTCAAAAAACTGGGGCTTGTCTTCAGTGTCATGAGGCCCATTTGGAGCCATTGAAGGTTCTATTGTGTTTATTTAAACTTGTCAGAGGCTCTACTGAAGATCAGCCAGTTGTTAATTGCTGACAATGGGCTCCTTTAGTTTGAAAAGTTAATCTTTACAAACATGAAATTTTATTTCTTCTGAACATAGAGCAGTATACTTCTAGTTTTAATTGTCGGACATTTAAACAGCATGTAATTTAAAATTATCATAAAATCATACAGTACAGACGAAGCCCTTCAGTTCATCAAGTTTGCAGTGACTAAATGACTCTAAATTTACACAAGTCCAACTATCCAACACTTGGCCCATTACCTTGAATATTATGACATTTCACGTGTTCATTCAAGTAGTTCCTGCCTCAGGCAGTGCATTCCAGATACCCAACATCCTCTGGATGGAAAAATGTTTCCTCAAATCCCCTCTAAGTCTCCTGTTTTTTACCTGAAATTTATTACCCCTTGACCCTTACATGAAGGAGGATGGCTGCTTCTGACTTATCCTGTCCATGTCCCACATAATCTTATACACCTGATTGAAGATCCCCCACACCACCTTCTCTGCTGTAAAGACAACAACTTGAGCTTATCCAACCTCTCTTTGTAGCGAATAATTATATTTCTTTTTACTTTTGTCATTTCTCTTCTCTTCCAATGCTGTCTTTTTTTCCATCTCTGTTTCTCTTTCCGAGTCTAACTGATGTTGAACAGTGTAATTGAAATGGTACAATGTTCTCCTTTAGTGCTGTAATCATTCAGCCTAGGCTGGCTGTCTGCATGAGCAAGTCATCTCGTCCTCAGATCTATCCCATAGACTGGCATGTTTTCTTTATCCATTACCCTTGTAGTTCCCATTTGTAGCAAGGGTGGTGAGTGCCTGGAATGCACTGCCAGAGGAGATGTTGGAAGGAGACACGACTGCAGCATTCAAGAAGCACCTGAATGAATACTTGAATAGGATGAGAACAGAGGGTTAAAGATCCTGTAAATGAGGACAATTTTAATATGGAAGGGGAAAATATGTTGGCACAGGTTTGAAGGACTGAAGGGCTGTATTGTTCTTTGTTCTACCTCATGTTGTCATTCCTTCTCTTGCCATTCAGGCCTATGAGTAGTGTGAATATTCTGTGTGTATGTGTCTCGAGTCCTCTTATAATTTTGAACACATCAATCAAATTTCCTCTCAAAAGGAAAACAATATCATCTTATATAATCCAATTGAAGTCCCTCATTCTTAAGCAATTGTTGTAAATCTTATCGCATCCTTCACATCCTTCCTAATGTTTATTACCCAGAATTGAACAGGATGGCTCAGTGGTTAGCACAGTGCCAGGGACCCAGGTTCAGTCCCAACCTCAGGTGACTGTCTGTGTGGAGTTTGCACATTCTCCCTGTGTCTGTGTGGGTTTCCTCTGGGTTCTCTAGTTTCCTCGCATAGTCCAAAGATGTGCAGGTTAGATGGATTGACCATGCTAAATTGTCTGTACTTGCCAAGTGTGTGCAAGCTAATTGGATTCGCCATGGGAAATGCAGGGTTATAAGTTAGGGGCCTAGGTCGCTGTGGACTTGATGGGCTGAATGGCCTGTTTTCACACTAGGGATTCTATGAATACAGTACTCTGTAGATGTCATCATGAGTCCCTCAAAACAAGGATGATGTGTTCATGGTTAATATAACCCTGGGTGATTCAGAATGCCAGTCCTGGAGCCAAGACCCATAGGCAGAGAAGCCAAGACTTGCTCTGAGTAAGAGGAAGTTCTCGAGCGCTCTCTCTCCTCGATGTTCATATCTCTATCACAGCAGCATTTGCTTCGTCAGATTCTTATTGCATGGTTTGTGAGATGAGGTGTCAGTGCATAGCTGGGTTTCATGTCAAGTTCCTCCCACGATTACTTCCTATTTCACTCAGGCCTTCTGAGTATCCTTTTAAAATAATTTTCTTGCGCTCCTTGGGTGACATCCTTAAGAGAAGGGCATCTGCTTCAGAAGCCAATTATTTGGCAGTGTCGAGAGAAGTCAAGCTGATTTGGGATGATGAATAATGCTATAGGAATTGGTTTCAGTGAGAATGCTGCCTCAGTGTTGTTTTATGTTTGACCCCACTGTGTCCTTTGGAAACACCACTGTTGGAAGTTCACCAGCATTCTGACTTGAGTCTGTCTCTGCTATATGGAAAGGTAGTGACAACAACAGCATCATTATATTGATAATTTAAACATTGGGGTGCAGGGCACAATTTCAAGATTTGCAGATGACACAAGACTTGGAAGCATTGTGAAGTTTGAGGAGGTTAGTGATAGATTTCATGAGGCTCTTTACAGGCTTGTGGAATGCACAGACACATGGCAAATAAGGTTAATGCAGAGAGCTATGAGTCTTTTTTTTTGGTAGTAAGAACAAGGTCAGGAAATATAAAATGAAGGATGCAATTTTAAAAAGTAATGGAGGAAGAGAGTTGCTTGAGGATTTTATATGCCCAAATCATGGAAAAGTAATTTTAAAAATACGTACAGGCTTTGTAAATTAAGAAATGAAACACACAAACAAGGAAGTTATAGTGAACCTTTGGAAAATACAGATCCAGTCTCAACTTGGACATTGACTCGATGGGGATACTCTTCAACCTAAACAGGCTGAGAGCCCATTAGCAAATTTTGTCAGAAATTTTTTTATGTTGCCTTTAATGCCTTGTAACTAAAAGAATACATATGAGAAGAATCACGAAGAGAAACAAGTGTCAATCAAATCGATACCAAGGATTATTTTAAAAATTTAATGAGTTCCTGTACATTTCCTACAGGAACAACGTAGGAAGGTGAGAGAGAACTTTGGAAGAGGCATAAGGAAATGTTGAGCTGGAATGAAAATGCAGGGGAAAGTGCAAAACTAAACACTGCTGCTCCCATTTGTTAATACCATCGTTGGGCATGCAGCAATTTAAGTCTTAAAGGAAAAATAGCAATTTTTTCCCCCTCAAATGGCAAATAACCTGATCATTTGTTTAATTTATTCTTTGTGTACAGCTTGGCTGCAATATTTGTTTAAGTAATGTTGGCCAGTAAATTGCTTTTGAAGTGCAGTCAAGACATTTCGAGACATCCTGAAGACTGGAAGGAACTCTCACCAGCAATTTTCACACATTAAAGGGACTGAAGACTAACAAATTTCTGGGCCAGGTGCCATATTTCCTAGGGTGCTGAAGGAGATGGAACAAATCTGCAGGGCACGGGCTAAAGTGATGGCAAATTCAATGGGCCTTGGAGAATTGCTCAAGATTAGAAGCTGGCAAGTATGAAGTTGGTATTTATAAAAATAGGACTCATTAGAGCTGCTTAATTGCAAGGTTGTAAGACTGGAGGAGATTACACATGGGAAAGGGCACAAGGCCATGGAGGCTTTTGAAAGCCAAGGATTAACATTTTAAAATTAGGGTGTTGGTTCTAGTGCAGGTCAGTGAACACAGGAGTAATGGGTGGAACATACCTTCCTGAGAGTTAAGAAACAGGCAATGAGTTAATTAAGTTCTTAAAATGAGGGGTAATTTTATTGAGGTTGATAAAATCACGAGGGGCATAGATAAGGTGAATAGCAAAGGTCTTTTCTCCAGGGTAGGGGAGTTCAAAACTAGGGGGTATAATTTTAGGGCAGGGGGACAAAGATTTAAAAGACCTGAGGGGCAACTTTTTCACAAATGGAGAGCAGGGTTTTCATATGTGGAATGAACTGTCAGAGGAAGTAGTGGATGCAGGTACAGTTACAACATTTAAAAGACATTTAGACAGGTACAGGAGTAGGAAAGGTTTAGAGGGATATGGGTCAAATGCAGGCAAATGGGACTAGTTTAGTTTGGAAAACCTGTTCGATATGGATGAGTTGGACAGAAGGGTTTGTTTCTATACTGTATGATGACTCTAAGATGCAGGAGCAGAAACAGGCCATTCAGCCCATCGCATCTGCTCCACCTTGTACTTGTGATACTTATAAATGTACCATAAACAGCTGAGAACCCAGTAATGAGGACTGTAGAGCCCCGCTAGAAACAGTCTTCCAGTCACAAAAGCATCCAGTGACCATAACCATTATCTACCTGATACTAAGCCAACTTTCAGTCCAACTTGACTGATTTATTGTTTTCACGTGTACTGATATACAATGGACAGTGTTGTTTTGCGAATTGTACAGGCAGCTTCTACCATACAAAGTGCAACAGGGTGACAGAACAGAGTGCAAAGTACAGTGTTCCAACCACAGAGGAGATGCAGAGAGAGAGAAGAAAAATAACATTTGAGAGGTCTGTTCAAAAATCTGATAACAGTGGGGAAGAAGCTGTTATTGAATCTGTTCATCCGTGTATTCAAACTTTTATGTTTTCTGTCCAATGGAAGAGGGTGGAAAACAGTATAAAAGGGGTGAGAGAAGTCTTTAATTATGTTGGTTGCTTTCCCGAGGCAGCGGGAAGTATAGATGGAATCAGTGGATGGAAGACTAGTTTGTGTGATGGGCTGGGCTGTGCTCACAACTCTATATAGTTTCTTGCGGTCTTGGAAAGAGTCATTGCCATACCAAGCTCTGATGCACCCAGATAGTATGCTTTCTATGGTGCACCTATAAAAATTAGTAAGAGTCTTTGTGGACATGCTGCATTTCCTTAACATCCTGAATAAGTAGAGGTGTTGTTGTGTTTTTGTGACTGTTGTGTCGACATGAGTGGACCAGGATAGTTTGTTGGTGATCATCACTCCTTGGAACTTGGAGCCAGATGTAGGCATCCTTATTATCAAGATGTTCCAGAGTTGTGTTGGACCAGGGCGATGGCATCTGCTGTGGACCTGTTGCACCAGGATGTGAATTGGAAAATATGGTCGTTTGGAGTTGATGTGGGCCAAGACTAAAGTCTCAAAGCACTTCATAATTACAGAGATCAGAGCCACTGGATGGTAGTCATTGTGGCACGCTGCATGATATTTCTTTGGCACTAGGATGATGGTGGTTTTCTTGAAGCAGGTGGGGACTTAAGATTGTTATGAGGAGAGGTTAAAGATGCCTGCAAATGCAGGACATGCAGCAGATCAGGTAACACCTTTGGAGAGGCCTTTCAGGTCAGTTTCTTTTCTTCAGACCTTCACGTTGTGCTTCATCAATCACCAGTCTGTTTGGTATGTATTTGTCTGGGTCTAAAGGAGGTTTTGGCTAGTCACCACTTCAGATCATAGTAAGGAGAAGTTGAAGATGACAGTGAATACTCCTGCCAGCTGGTCCACATGGGATCTGAGTGCATGGCCGGGGACTGCATCCAGGCCAATTGCTTTCCAAGGGCTCACTCTCAAGAAGGTCAATGTAACATCTGCGGCAATGACTATAGGTACAGGAGCATCCGAGACTGTTGGGATACGTGACATTGCAGCACTGACTTTCTATTCAAAGTGAGCGTAGAATGCATTGAGCTCGTCTGATCAGGTTGGGATGTACTGTTACCTGTGATTCTGTTCAACTTCACTTTGTAGTCTGTTATGTCACATAAACCTTGCCACAAACAATGGGTGGGGTCTGTATGGTTTGTTTGGGAGTCAAGCTTAGTTTGGTATTGCCTCTTGGCAGCTCTGATGACCTTATGAAGGTTGTATCTGGATTTCCTGTATAGATCAGGGTTGCTCGACTTGTACGCCTCAGGCCTGGATTTCAATAGCAAGTTCATCCATGGTCTCAGTCTGTTGGATCCCCAAGCTTTCTAATTTTTGAGCAATTTGTCATTTCTGTAAGATACTGGGAAAACTTTGCTCAAATCCATGTAGACGACATAGAGTTATAGATGTACAGCATGGAAATAGACCCTTCGGTCCAACTCTTCCATGCCAACCAGATATCCTAACTAGTCTAGTCCCATTTTCTAGCACTTGGCCCATATCCCTCTAAACCCTTCCTATTCATACACCCATCCAGATGTCTTTTAAATGGTGTAATTGTACCAGCCTCCATCACTTGCTCTGGCAGTTCATTCTACACACGCACCGCCTCTTATGTAGAAAATGTTGCCCCTTAAGTCCCTTTTATGTCTTTCCCCTCTCACTGTAAACCTCGGCCCTCCCATTCTGGACTCCCCTACCTCAGACAAATTGGACCGAAGGGTCTGTTTCCATGCTGAACATCTCTATGACTCTATTTATCCTATCCATGCCCCTCATGATTTTATAAACCTCTATGAGGCCACCTCTCAGCCTCCGACACTCCAGGGAAAACAACTCCAGCCTGTTCAGCCTCTCCCTATAGCTCAAATCCTCCAACCCTGGCAACATCCTTTTAAATCTTTTCTGAAGCCTTTCAAGTTTCACAACATCCTTCCAAGAGGAAGGAGACCAGAATTACACACAATATTCTAATATTGGCCTAACCAATGTTCTGTGCAGCCGCAACATGACCTCCAAACTCATATACTCAACGCTCTGACTAATAAAGGAAAGCATACCAGGCGCCTTCTTCACTATCCTATCTACGTATGACTCTGCTTTCAAGGAATTATAAACCTGCACTCCAAGGTCTTTTTGTTCAGCAACACTCCCCAGGACCTTACCATTAAGTGTATAAGTCCTGCTCTGATTTGCTCTTCCAAAATGCAGCACCTCACATTTATCTAAATTAAAATCAATCTGCCACTTCTCAGCCCACTGGCCTATCAGTTCAAGATCCCGTTGTACTCTGAGGTAATCTTCTTCACTGTCCACTATACCTCCAATTTTGGTGTCATCTGCAAATTTACTACTTACTACTTATTTACTAACTCCTATGTTCACATCCAAGTCATTTATCTAATTGATGAAAAAAGTGGACCCAACACCAAACCTTGTGGCACTCCACTGGTCACAGGCCTCCAGTCTGAAAAACAACCCTCCACCACCACTCACTGTCTTCTACCTTTGAGCCAGTTCCATATCCAAATGACTAGTTCTCCCTGTATTCCATAAGACCTAACCTTGCTAACCAGTCTCCCATGGGGAACCTTGTCGAACGCCTTACTGAAGTCCATATAGATCACATCTACTGCTCTGCCCTCATCAATCTTCTTTGTTACTTCTTCAAAAGACTCAATCCAGTTTGTGAGACATGATTTCCCACGCACAAAGCCATGTTGACTATTGCTAATCAATCATTGCCTTTCCAAATACATGTAAATCCTGTCCCTCAGTCTTCCTTCCAACAACTTGCACACCACCAATGTCAGGCTCACCGGTCGATTGTTCCCTGGCTTTTCCTTACCACCTTTCTTAAAAAGTGTCACCATGTTTGCCAACCTCCAGTCTTCTGACACCTCACCTCTGATTATCGATGATACAAATGCCTCAGTAGGAGGCCCAGTAATCGCTTCCTAGATTCCCACAGAGTTCTCAGGTACACCTGATCAGGTCCTGGGGACTTATCTACTTTTATGCATTTCTAGACATCCAGAACCTCCTCCTCTGTAATATGGACATTTTTCAAGATGGCACCATCTATTTCCCCATATTCTATTTTGCATGTCCTTCTCCACAGTAAACATTGATGCAAAATACTCCTTTTAGTATCTCCTCCATCTCCTGTGGGTCCATACATGGACTGCCTTGTTGATCTTTGAGAGCCCTGTTCTCTCCCTAGCGACCCTTTTGTCCTTAATGTATTTGTAAAATCCCTTTGGATTCTCGTTAACTCTATTTGTCAAAGCAATCTTATTTCTCCTTTTTGCCCTTTTGATTTCCTTCTCAACTATACTTCTCCTGCCTTTATACTCTTAAAAAAATTCATTCGATCTCTCTTGTTTATGCTTGACATATGCTTCCTTCTTTTTCTTAACCAAACCCTCAATTTTTCTAGTCATCCAGCATTCCCTACACCTACCAGCCTTTCCTTTTACGCTAACAGGAACTTACTGTCTCTGGACTCTCGTTATCTCATTTTTGAAGGCTTCCTATTTTCCAGCTATCCCTTTACCTGCGAACATCTGCCCCCAATCAGCTTTTGAAAATTCTTCCCTAATACCATCAAAATTAGCCTTCATTAGTGCACTGTTGTTATGAATCCTCTTGTTATCACAGAAAATTCAGCCAAGTTATTGGAGATGACTTTCCCTCAATAAAACCCTTCTGACTTTAGTTTAAACTGTTCTTCAAATATTTTTCAATAACTTGCCTATCATTGAGGTTGGGCTCACTGATCTGCAATTTGTTTGGTATTTCTCTTCGCCAGTGGTATGTTAGCAGTCCTCTGAAACCTCGCTAATAGCTAGAGAGCATTGGAACACAATGATCAAAGTCTGAACTCTTGCTTCCCTTGGCCTGGTGATTTGTTCATTTTTCAAGGCTGCCAAACATGTCATTATTTCCTTCCTCACTGTTTATCCCATTTGATATTTCACACTAATGTCAGCTTTGTCTTTCCACTTTACTTTGTGAAAATTGTCACAACCTCTTGCTCTAGAAGAGCAGAGGGCAGGGAGAGATGACCTGTGAGAGTGGGGTCAGATGGGGTGGAGCTTGTTGACGACAATTGCTGCCTATCAGCCCATGACCCCAAAGTTTCAAATGTGGGCCTGATCCCTAATTTAGAATTGTAAAGTCATAGAGATATATACAGCAAAGAACCAGACCCTTCAGTACAACATGTCCATGCTAACCAGACCCTTCAGTACAACATGTCCATGCTGACCAGATATTCTAAATCCCATCCAGTCCTATTTGCCAACATTTGGCCCATATCCCTCTAAACTGTTCCTATTCATCTACCCATCCAGATGCCTTTTTAAATATTTTTATTGTACTAGCCTCTACGACTTCCTCTGGCAAAGTCAAAAAGGGTGACACTGAAAAAACACAGCAGGTCAGGCAGCATCTGAGGATCAGGAGAGTTGACCTTGGCAGGTGGCTTTGATTTGGCGGTGGAATAGGCCTAGCATTTGTATGCCCTTGGGCGATTGGGAGGGAGAGTTGAAGTATCATGATACACACACCAAACAATCCCACCACCCTATGGCTGACCACTTCAATTCACCTCCCCCACCACACCCACACCCACACCTCCACTCACACCCCCCACAGTCTCCAATCAGATGGCATCAACATCGACTTCACTAGTTTCCAAATCTCTCCTTCCCCCACCTCATCCCAGATCCAACCCTCCAACTCGGCACTGTCCTGTTGACCTGATCTACCTGTCCAACTTCTTTCCCACCTATCCACTCCACCCTCCCCACTGACCTATCACAATTACCACCCCACCCCCCACCACTACTTGTATCCACCTATCACCTTCCAGTGTACCTTGCCCACAGCCCCAATCCCACCCCCTAATTTACCTCTCATTCCCCTTGCCCCTCCACATTCCTGATCAGGGATTATGCAGGAAAGATTGACTCTCCCTGATCCTAGGATGCTGCCTGACCTGCTGTGCTTTTCCACCACCACCCTTTTTGCCTCTGACCTCTCCAGTGTCTGCAGTCCTCACTTTCTCCCACTTCTTCTGCCAGTTCACTTCAATATTTGCTTAAGTGATTGAGGTGTCAGTAGGGAAGCAGTTTGGGCCAGTGATCATAACTATTAGTTTTAAAGTAGTTATGGAAAAGGATAGACCTGATCTAAAAGTTAAAATTCTATAATTTAGAATTGTATAATTTTGCAAAGTCCTATTTTTCAGAAATTTACCTATGTTCTTGTTCTTCTTTTCCCCTCTGACTGTTTCAGAAGTTTATAATATAATGCACCAATGTGACTGCCCTTTTCTTGTTCCCATGTACGACCCTTATGGCTTTGTTTCAATGCTCTCTGTCCAGCACATCCATCCTCTTCTGTCAGCTGTGTTTTTTTTCTAATCAGTATTGCGATAACCACTATCTTACTTTTAAAATATACAGCTCTTTCTACCACTTGAACTTTGTTACCAGGAATGTTGAATTGGAATTTTTATATCAGGAGTCAGTGCCTACCTGTGCCCCCTGTTCATCAGTGTTATTTGCTTCTTTATATTGAAGTATTTAATCACAAATCATTGAATAATTAATTTGTTTCCTATTATCTAGTTTTAATCTCCTTTTGCTCTTCAGAATTATTGTACTGATTTCCTGTTTTTTATTTCTAACTTTTTTTTTCTTATACAATACAGCACAGGTACAGACCCTTCAGCCCACCAAGCCTGTGGTGATTCCTCATCCTTATTTAGAGCTGTATTCTTCTCTCTTGGATCTATGTACGCATTTTCTTTCCCCTCACAAGTTTAAATAAATACTCCCCAGTGTAAGACTCCAAGGCCTGAACAACAGGGAGGAAATTTTCAAGCCTGGAAGTCAAAGCAGCTCTTTTCTCTCTCTGTTGCTTTCTCCTTTTCTCTTACTCTTCTCTCTCTCTCTCTCTCTCTCTCTCTCTCTCTCTCTCTCTCTCTCTCTCTCTCCTCTCTCTCTCTCTCTCTCTCTCTCTCTCTCTCTTTCTCTTTCTCTCTCTCTCTCTCTCTTTTTCTCTCTCTCTCTCTCTCTCTCTCTCTCTCTCTCTCTTTCTCTCTCTCCTCACCCCACCTCACCATCTGACTGGTCGTCACTTTCTCTGCCTGCACACCCATAAGCAATAATGTGACCATATGCAGAAATGTGTTATCTATCTAGCTGTCAGTCTCATGGATGTGTCACTTGGTGCCAGCTGCTACTCAAGATGTGAAATTTGGAGCATGAGCATTTCCGCTGGTGATACCTTTGTAATGACAGACAACACTGACTGCCCAAACGGGTGAACAATCTTTAATGATACTCTATCCAAGGGTCATTAAACTAAAGATTGATAGGCTTAAAAAAAGTATTGTGTCATGACCACCTCTGAATAATTATTTCCCCTGTGTTTGAGAACATATATGCATATGGGGAAAAGAAAGACAACGCTGATAACTCTAAATGTACAACCACAAACATGACCTATGTTAACGATTGACACCAAACAGAAATTGCTAATGTCTCGGGTCAAGTGACCCTTTCCTCAGAATTCCAGTTCTTCTCTTCCCTCTCTCTTCTCTCTCTTCTCTCTTTTCTTCTCTTTCCCTTTTTCTTCTCTCTCTCTGTCTCTCTCTCTCTCTCTCTCTCTCTCTCTCTCTCTCTCTCTCTCTCTCTCTCTCTCTTCCCACTCCTGAGTTCACCGGATCCAAAACGTTAACTCTGATTTCTCTTCACAGATGCAGCCAGACCTGCTGAGCAATTTCCAGCAATTTCTGATCTGCAGCATCCTCAATTCTTTCATTTTTTTTTTAGTAACAATTCATTATGTTAACACGTTGAAGTGGTCAACGTATTGTTTTGTGCTCTACTTCATTGAGAGGAAATTGCTCACTAACTGAATAATGCAATAAAGCAAAACTGCAGACATAGGGTTGTTTACGATAGAATAAAACTTACCTGACATTGTTTTGAAAACCAACTATGCAACACTGTCTTAGAATCATAGAGTTACAAAACATGGAAACAGACCCTTCAGTCCAACTCATTTGTGCCAATCAGATATCCTAAACTGATCCAGTCCCACTTGCTAGTATTTGGCCCATATCCCTCTAAACCCTTCCTATTCATATTCCCATCCAGATGTCTTCTCAACCTTGTAATTGTACCAGCCTCCACCACCACCTGCAGCATCTCATTCCATATACGCACCACCCTCTGCGTGAAAACATTCCCCCCTTAGGTCACTTTTAAATCTTTCCTCTCTCACCTTAAATCTGTGCCCTCTAGTTTTGAACTCTGCTACCCTGGGAAAAAGACCTTGACTATTAACCCTATCCATACCCCTCATCATTTTATAAACTTCTGTAAGGTCACCCCTCCACCTTTGACGATCCAGGGAAAATAGCCCCAGTCTATTCAGCTTCTCTCTGCAGCTTAAACCCTCCAATCCTCTTCAGAAAACTATTGAGTCTTCTTGAAAGAGCTTTATTATATCCCAAGTGTGTTCTTTCTAATTGATTTCTAAAATGAATTTCTAATACATCCAGGTGTAGTGGTGTTGTTTTGATTGTTTTGTAATCCAGAAAACAAGACTCTCCATGGGAACATGGATTTGAGTCCCATCACAGCAGTGATGGAAGTGAATTCGATGAATAAGATTCTGGAAGTTAAACAAAGCTAGCCTAACAATAACTTTGAAACCACTGTCATAAAAAACCCACGTGGTTTGCTGATATCCCATCCCTCCTGTTTTAGTAAGCTAATCCATTGCATCAAACCACAACAAAGCCTGGGTTAAAGAAATGAAATTGGATGGACCCCCAGGCATCTTCCAAGGCACTGGAAGAAATTTTACTGTATCCACTGTGACACTACAGAGTCTTCCCTTTTAACGTATGTGGGAGGGTTTCTCTCAGAAATTGGTAAAGCTGCCTCACAGATTGGTCAAACAATAGCCTGACATAACCATGCTCTCAGAATCATACCTAATAGACAGTATCTTTGACAGCACCCCCATATCAATATGGCAGCACACTGGTGGGAAGGAAGAGGTTTGCTTGAGAGTCCGTGATAATGATTCTGGCACCCATGAGGCCTCGTGGCATTCAGTTCTATCATACTAACATTATGCTAATTGGGATAGATTTTGAAATGATCTAGCAACTCAACATTGACCTCTGTGGAGTGCTGTGGGCCATAAGCAACACCACAATTGTACTTAACCACAATTTGCAATCTCCTGAACTGGTGTCTTCTGTGACTCCAACATTATTACAAGTCAGGGGATCAACCCTGGTTCACTGAACAGAGTAGGAGTGCAAGAGACCTTGCGCAGCACCAGGCATACATAAACTGATGTGTCAACTTCGTGCAACTCCAAGTAGGATTCCTTGTGTGCTAAGCACTACACAATAGATAGAACCAAGGTCGCGCAGGCAACAGAGCAGATATGAACTCTGCAGTTCTGTCACACCCAGTTGTCGCTTGGAATTAAATAACCCACAGGAGGAGGAAGGTCTACAAACCTCCCTTCGTCCATGATAATTAGATTCCCCACAGCGTGGAAACAGGCCCTTCGGCCCATCAAGTCCAGACCGCCCCTCTGAAGAGTAACCCACCCAGACCCATTTCCTTCTGATTAATGCACCTAACACTATGGGCAATTTAGCATGGCAAATTCACTTAACCTGTGCATCTTTGGAATGTGGAAGGAATGTGATAGATTTAAGACCGATGTCAGAGGCAGGTTCTTTACACAGAGAGTGGTAAGGGCGTGGAATGCCCTACCTGCTAATATAGTCAACTCAGCCACATTAGGGAGATCTAAACAATCCTTGGATAAGCACATGGATGATTTTGGGATAGTGTAGGGGGACGAGCTGAGAATAGTTCACAGGTCGGTGCAACATTGAGGGCCAAAAGGCCTGTTCTGCGCTGTATTGTTCTATGTTCTATGTTCTATGAAATCAGAGCACCTGGAGGAAACCCACATAGACACGGGAAGAATGTGCAAACTCGACACAGTCAGTCACCAAATGCTGGAATTGGACCTGGGTCCCTGGTGCTGTGAGGCAGCAGTGCTAACCACTGAGCCACTGTGCCACCCCAAAAGGAGCCTCGCACATCATTACAAAAGAGCAGACTGAAGCATTTTCAATTCTTTTCAGCCAGAAGTGTCCGGTGGATGCTCAATCTCATCTCCGGTTGTCTCCAGCATCACAGATGTCACTTTTTGATTCATTCATTCCACATGACATGAAGAAATGGGTAAAGGTTCTGATTCCCTGATCATCCTGGGGATGATTGACCAGAAACTGAACTGGACCAGCTATGTAATATTGTGACCAGGTCAGAGGCTAGGAATTCTGCAGTATGTAACTTTCTTCTTGAGTCCCCAAAATCTATCCAACACCTGCAAAGCACAAATCAGGAGTGTTATGGAATACTCCCCACTTGCCTGGACGGGTGCAGCTCCAACAACACTCAAGAAGCTTGACACCATCAGGACAAAGTGGTCTGCTGAAAGGAACCACATCCACTCCTCCATTACTAACTGTAGTAGCAAAAATCTATACCATCTACAAGATGCACTACAGAAATTCAGCAGGGATCCTGAAAGCACCATCCAAATTCATGAATGTTGTCATCTGGAAGGACAACGCAAGAAAATAAATGGGATCATTACAAGTTCATCACCAAGCCACTCACCATCCTGGCTTGGAAATATATTACTGTTCCTTCAGTGTTTCTGGGTCAAAATTCAGAACACCCTCCCTAACAGCATTGTGGGTGTACCTGCTCCATCTGGACTACAGTGGTTCAAAAAAGCAGCTCACCACCACCTTCCGATGGTCAATAAATGCTGGCCTACTCTCAATAGCCCATTTCTTAATAATAAATACTTTAAAAAATATACTTCAAAGATTATGGGCCTTGACAACATGCTGGCAATAGCTTTCAAGATTCATCCTCCAAAACTCTCTGCACCCTTTAGCCATGCTGTTTTCATATAACTATAACACTGACATCTACGTAACAGTGTGGAAAATTGCCCAGTTATACCTGAGTGTACACCAAAGAGACACATTCAATGCAATCAATTACTTCCCTATCAAACTACTCTCTATCATCAGTAAAATAATGGAATGTGTTATTGATGATGCTGTCAAAGAGCTTTTACTCAACAATAATGGACTCACTGACACTCCCATTCAGATCATGATTTCATTAAAGCTTGTGTCCAAACTTGCAGTCGTAGTATTTTACAGTAGGGATGGGTAATGGGTCTGGGTGAGATGCGCTTCGGAGGGTTAGTGTGGACTGAATGGCCTAAGTCCACACTGTAGGGATTCTATGATTTGCAACAATTGAGAAAACTTTTTGTCTGAGACTGAGAGTATTTGAAATTCCCTTCCTTAAAATTCAGTAGATGTCGAATTTTAAATATATTTTAAGGCCAAGGTATATTCCCATTATTAAGGGGATATAAGATTATCAGGAATGTAGAGTTGGGATAAAAATCAAATTAGCCATGACTTATTCAATGGCAGAGCAGGCTTGAAGGACCGAGTGGCCTTCTCTTGTCTTTGATCTGATGGGCAATAAAGAGCTGAACTCAGTTATTATCGGAGGTCTCCTATGTGAGTCCACCCAGTTTGTACAATTGTGCTACTAGCTTTGTATTGAGATCAAAAGGTCATACAATTGGTGTGAGTGGAGTATCGAGTAATTAATCTCTGCAGGTGACCAAGGGTGTTCGACAGTAAAGTGTCAATGGCTGAAGAAAACTCAGAGTTAATGTTTCGGATCTGGTGACCCTTCCTCTGACAGCGGCTTCTGTTTGTGTTCCATGGCTTGTCTGTTCCATTTGGTTTGTCTGCAGCACCACCTTAATTTTAATTTTTTTGTAACTCTCTCTCTCTTTCTCTGCCTCATTTAATCGGATTATAGGTGAAAGTGAGGACTGCAGATGCTGGAGATTAGAGTCGAGAGTGTGGTGCTGGAAAAGCACAGCAGGTCAGGCAGCATCTGAGGAGCAGGAGAATCGATGTCTTGGGAAAATTATAGGTCATCGCTTTTGTTGTTATTCAGCTATTGACACTTTACTCAAGCCGTCTAACATCTTTGGTCACCTGCAGGGACTTGTTATTCGACACTCCACTCACACTATTTGCATGATTGCTTGATCTCTCTGCCCTTAAATTCTGTTTCTATGCACTTCCCTCTCACTTCACCTGATGAAGGGGCAGTGCTCCGAAAGCTTGTGATTTCAAATAAACCTGTTGGACTATAACCTGGTGTTGGGTGACTTCTGACATTGTCTACCCAAGTCCAACACTGGCACCTCCACATCACGGCACTTCATGTCGGTATCTCACTCATTCACTTCCCAAGCTTTGTAGTTCAGACACCTTCTCTTCAGGTGAAAAGGAGGGGTTACCAGTGGCGGGTGAGTTTGTGTTTACGTTGGTAAACAGTTAGCTCGTTGAATTTCAATAAAGAGCAAACTGGTGCAGGAACCCTTGAGGAAATGTGCAGTCAGGCTCCTGTCTCTGCAGGAATGCTCCCTTGGGAAGGGAGAGCAGTCTGTGAATATTCTTTTTAAATTGGCAGTGTTAATGAAGGAAATGAGTCATCCAGCTACTTTGCATCTAACATTTCAAGTAATGCTGGTCCTGAAAATGCCATTGCATTCCAGTTTTTGTTAAAGTGGATGCTGTCATATCTAGTGTTGCAGGGTGCAGTGGTTTCAGGTTTTAAATGGCTTGGAAGTCACGTGCAATTTCTCAGTGAGATTGCTAGCAACGCTCAGCTGCATCAGAAGCAGGTGGACAATGACTGTCCTGACATGTTAACACCTGCACTTCCCCTCTGCTGCCTGATTTGCTGAGTATTTCTAGCAGTTTTCTGATTTTTGTTACACACAAGCACAAAACCATTTTAGTTGACTGCCTCTGTCATTTAACCACCTTTTGTTTTAGTTTTTTTTTGTCATCTTCTGCTTACTACTTCCATGTTATTTTATCTGGTTACTTAATCGGCATAGGCAGAGTTGACAAGCAGGAGGCTGGAAGAATACCACAAGCCAGGTAGCATCAGGAGGTAGAGAAGTCATTGTTTTGGATATAACACTTCTTCAGGAAACGTTGATTCTCCACTTCCTGATGCTGCCTGGTCAGCTGTGATCTCCAGCCTCCTGCTTATATACTTTGCATTCCAGTATCTGCAGTTTTTTTGTCTCTAATTTGCATAGGTTCCAAGTACACGAAATTGCAACCAACAAATCTGTTACCTTCACTGCAGTCGACGATCCACACTGGCTGCCTATCTGCGACAAGCTAAATGTGAACCCTTCCTCCAACTTGACCCAATCTCTCTTAGTCCTGCATTCCATATTTTTTCAATTCTTTAATTGTCAGTTCTTCTTCCTGACACCTCTCCCCATGCAACAGACGCTTCAATTGATTTGACCCCTTTCCCTTTCAGAAACCTTTTTCTTGACTCATTTTCTTCAACTGAACTTTTCAGCCTAATGGGTCATAAGCATTAATTGCCTTCACAATTGCCAAGTGCTTTTGGACTCCTAAAATAATCCAGCAAAGGCCATTTGACTCTTTGTGCTCTTTACTAGAGCATTAATCCGTCTTCTATGAAATAACTTCACTAAGGCTGGTATCCTGTAACCAAGTTACCCTTTGTGTTCATGTGCACAGTACATGACACTGACCCAGCTGGCTCAGAGCTAGCTCCTAAGAGTGACCAGAACCCCTGACGCTTTGTTTATATCTGTCAGCCAGGGCTCCCGATTGGAGCTGTTAACCTGATCCAACCAGGGAACTCATATTCTCTGAGGAAAACCTGGCTGACCTGTTCCAATCACTGCATTTTACCTTTCTCCTTATAGCCCTGTACTTGCTTCTACTTCAGTCTAATTGCCTTTTGAACCTGTTACCACCATCATTTTAAACAGTGCATTTAAAATTTCAATAACTTGCTTTGTACAAAGTATTAATGGGAGGTTTGTTAAAACCTATTATGTAAGTCTTTATTGGAAAGCATCTAAATTCCTCTGCATTTTAAATTAGGTAGGGAATTTGATATGTTGCAAACTCAGAACTCTTTACTGGAGCAATCCATTGCAGATACAGGATGGTGCTAGGTGTTTATTTTGGTGTGAGTTGGTGCTGTCTAATGCAGTATATGAAATTCATAGGTGCTAGCTACGCTGCTTCATCAGTGATTTCAGATCATATGGGATTGAGGCTTGATTTAAAAAGGTTCTAATGAACCTCAGTTTAATTATATCTCTTTGCATAGTGTAAATAGTTAATAAATAAATATCAATTTTTTCCTGATATGATCTCTAAGACTCCCAGACCTTACTCATAATATTTACATCTTTAATGTTGAGGCGATCCAATGGAGAATTATAATGGTCTAGAATGAATGCTAACACAATATGAGCATCAAATTAACTATCTTTTGTTTCTGAATTTCCAGGTCATTTCACACCTCTCTGTTGTCTGCTACACTATTCCTAGTAATTTTGTCGTCTTCTCTTGATTGGGTATATTTCGATGCTACCTTGTTCAATCCAAATTTAAAGTTTTCCTCCTTGTATTCCAGTTTCTCTGAGGCTTTTCCATCTCTCTCTCTCACACTGTCTCTCTCTGTCTTTGTCATCTCCCCCAACCCTACAACCCACTGAGAAACCTACCTTCTTCCAATTTTGGCCTCACCTGCTCATTCTCTTTACTCCACTATTAGCTATGGTGCCTCAGTTACTTCAGCCTCAGGCTCTGAAAATGCCTTCCTGAAATGTGATCTTTCTCTAGGAGGCTTGTTCACAAGTCTCTTTTTTGAAGATTTGACTGCGCGCGCGCGCACACACACACACACACACACACACACACACACACACACACACACACACACACACACCTCTACACCTCCCATTAATGGCAAGGTGATGGCCTAGTGATATTATCTCTGGGCTGTTAATCCAGAGACCCAGTTAAGGTCCTGGGAACCTGGGTTGCAGTCTTGCCATGGCAGATGGTGGAATTTTATTTCAATAAAAATCTGGAATTAGAAGTCTAACAGTGACCATGAATCCACTGTCAAATATTAGGAAAAAATCCATCTGGTTCACTAATGTCTTTTTAGGGAAAGAAATCTGCCATCCTTGCCTGGTCTGGCCTACATGTGACACCAGACTGACAGAAATGTGGTTCACTCCTAATTCTCCACTGGGATGGACAATAAATGCTAGCCATGCCAGCAATGGCTTCATCCCAAAAAAGATTTTTTTTAAAAAATCCATTTTTTGGCAATGTGTCAGATTTTGTTTGACCCTCCATTCCCGTGAAGCAGCTTGGCATCTTCTGTGCTGCAGGTGCAGTATAAATGCAAATTGTTGTCATCCTTGTTGGCAGTGTCATCGTCATCTCACAATGACTCCGGGTTGCCTTTTCCCCTCACATTTTCACAATGTAACTCTGTAAGAAGCAAGTTAGGCCAGCACAGTGGCTCAGTGGTTAGCATTGCTGCCTCACAGTGCCAGGGACCCAGATTGAATTCCACCCTTGGGTGACTGTCTGTCTGTGTGGAGTTTGCACATTTGCTCCATGTCTGTGGGGTTTCCTGTGGGTGCTCCAGTTTCTTCTCACAGTTCAAGGATGTGCAGGTTTGTTGGATTAGCCATAGGAAATGCAGGGTTACAGGGATAGGGCAAGAGGGGTTTGAAGCTCTTCAGAGGGTCAGTGTGGACTTGATGGGCCAAATGGCTTGTTTCCACAAAGTAGGTGTTCTATAATCTGTCCATTTGCTCCTTTTTTGCATTAAGTTTTTTTTGGTAATAGAAGAGATGTTTTATACTAGACACTTAGACAGTTTCTTGGGACTGGGGGTTCATATCCATCAGCTTGATCCACTTTAGTACCAGTTTCTTCACCTGTTGGTTTGCTAGAGACACTTTCTCCTTCATCATGCTCTTCCATCAGTTTGCCCAACTTAAACGTTAAAGAAGTTCAAGTTTTGACATTTTGAACATAAACATCATGAAGAGGGTAAATGGATGACCAACTTTTTCAGTGTCCTTACCGCTGTTGTCTGGGATCTGTTTGTTGACCGTTTCCTTTGGTTTGCACTTCACGAGTCACAGTCTCCACCATATTGATTCATAACGGGCCTTGAGGCTTCTGATGCAGTCTTAGTCCCCTGGGTCCTTTTAACCGAGGTCTTGCCCAAATTCATGATGTTAAACATCACTGGAGCCTTAGCATCTCAGCAGTCCTTTTTAGAGAAGGGGTTCCACGATCATTATCTTCTCAGTGCCCTTTTTGCCCTCCTTGGTCAGTCTCTTGCTTTTGCAGCAGGAAAAGTATTGATTATTGTCTCAGCATTTGCTCTGTATCCCTGTAAATTCTGACTGTTTTAGTTTCATCTCGCAATCCTGCTCTTTTTTTGGCTTCCTAAATTATTCTAACTATGCACAATTCTGACTTCCGAACCAGCATCTCATTTTTCCTGCAGCATTCTGCCAGCTTCTGATCTAATTATTAAGCAGTTGAAGAGTTTATTTTCCTAGCTGTTTTACCTCCACTTCCTTGACATTTGCTTTGAGTTTGGTTGTGTCGATTCCCAGCTCTAAGTGAGATGACTTCCGCTTTTCAACAAAGGAAATTCCTTACTTTCCAGGATTGACCTTAAACACGAGTCTGCAATTTCCTCAGCAGATCATGAAGGTAATTTTCACTTGACCTTCTTGTCAGAAATCGTGAAATCAGGTTTGAGTCTGCTTTGGCATCTGTGCAGGAGTATAACAGTGTAGTATAACTCTCCATTGGGAATACCTGCCCTGAGAATCTCGCTAAGGTTATCCTCACTAATGGGCTTAAGTGTAGTTTTCTTGTTCAGATCCAGGGTTCAGTTGTATTTAGCCATTGGGGTGGTACAGTGGCTTAGTAGTTAACATTGCTGCCTTACAGCGCCGGGGACCCAGGTTTGATTCTACTCTTGGATGATTGTCCGTGTGAAGTTTGCATGTTCTCCTCATGTCTGCGTAGGTTTCCTCCAGGTTCACCAGTTCCTCCCACAGTCCAAAGATGTGCGTGGATTGGCCATGCTAAATTTCAAAGAGTTCAGAGATGCACACAGGGTGGATTAGCCTAGGGAAGTGCAGGGTTACAGGGATAGGTAGGGAGGTGGATCTGGGTGGGATGCTCTTCGGAAGGTCGGTGCGAACTCAAAGGGCCAAATGGCCTGCTTCCACACTGTAGGGATTCTATATTTGGGAGAGAATATAGCATTTTGTTTTGATTCAAGGAAGAGGGAGGGGAAGGAACAAATTGAATTTGCGCATTTCTTTTGTGAGACGACTAGTCAATGGACTTGACTCTGATACCAAATTGCTTAGTGGTCTGGTGTTATTGCACTGCAGTGAGAAAACAGAATCATATGTCAATTAGCTTTCCTATGTTTTGTAATGTCTAAATATATTTTATTGTTGAAATTTTTTTATATAAAAGATAACCGCAAAGAAGTGGCAGACAGAATAAGAAGCTGTAGGAAAAGCCTGGGTCTTTAGTGATTGAGTTTGGCACCAGCTGAAGGCTAAATGAGATCATCTGGTTTCCTTACAGAACCGAGAGTTTGTTTTGGTGGATGCAGCTGTTGATGTTTCATTATTTCTTACTTGATTGGTAATTGCCAACTTCTGCTCTGCCGCTGTTGTTTCACAAACTTTCATCTTCCCACACAGGGAGGGTTCTCAATACGTTCTGCTCTCATCGGCACCATTTCACTCTGCTGCATTATTTTTGACACATCTTCAGGATGTTGGTTTCACTCCAAGTCTGCCATTTATTTCTCATCCCTGGTGAGCCAGTTAAGAGTTGACCATGTTTCTATGGGGCTGGAGTCACATACAGGCTGGCCTTGATAGGATGGCAGATTCCCCAAAGGAAATTAGTCATTTACACCATAGAAGGAGGCTCTTCAGCCAGTTGAGCCTGCATCCTGTTTTGTACAAGGTACTCCAGTCATCCCCAAGCCCCACTCAATCTCTGTAGACCTGTAAGTGTACTTCCTTTTATGTGCCTATCCAATTCCACTTTGAAATCTGCCTCCACAATTCTTGTGGGCAGTGAATTCCAGAACATTACCGTTCGCTGCCTAAAAATATTCTTTCTCTTATTTACCTTTTTGGTTTCTTTCTAAAACCTGAAATTTGTGTCCACCTCTATCTACCTTATCCAAAACAGTCAAAATTTAGTAAACCTCTACCAAAGAGGCTGATACCTTATCGCCAAGTCACCCTTTGTTTACAAGAATCGTCCTTGACTCTGACAGCTGACTCCATTCTTCATCATCAGCTCTGAGTGCCAGCACCTCTGACACTCCCCTTTTCTTTTGTTTAGTTTTTTTCTTTTTTTTCTTTTTTTTTTAAAACCCCCACACTACCGCCTAACTGTGGTAGTGCTTATTTTTTCCCCAGCACCCATGTTGTGTGTGTGCAGGTATGAGACACAGTGAGAGACACAAGGTGCACAAATCTTTATTCAAATTTCCAACACTCCCCTTTTCATCTGTAAGCTAGGGCTCCCTGAATGGACCAGATTAACAGTCCAATCAGGGAACTACAATCACTACGTAGATTGTCTGCCAAAATGTTGTCACCTGGCACTGCTCTACATTAAATTCCATTTGTCACTTGCCAGTCCATTCTGCTGCTTTATGACATGTTGAAGGCATGTCACATACACCATCTTCCATTCCTCCAAGTTTGTTATCATTTGCAAATTTTGAAAATTCATCCCTGTATTCCAAGGTCCAAGTCACTTTGATATACTGCAAAAGAGGAAGCAGTGGTCCTAGTGCTGACCACTGGGGAACACCACCACTGGCCATCCTCCAGTCTGATAAACAATCACTTCATGACTATTCAGTGCTTTCTGTCTTTAAACCAATTAAATACTGGCCCTTCTATGCCATGAGCCTCAATTTTATTAACCAGCGTTTTATGTGGTACTTTGGATATATGATTTTGTGAAAACATTTGATAATATCCACCACATTCTCTTCAAACTTGTCTGTTCTTCATTTAAAAAATTTCATTAGATTAACTAAGCATAATTTGCTTCTTAAATCTGTGCTTAGTTAGTAATTCTGTTATTTAACTGTAACCTCTAATCGTCATTTCCTTTGTTTTTCTTTCTGAAACCTCATTCGCTATTGATGTAAAACTAACTGTCCTGTCATTGCTAGGACTTTTCTTAATCCTTATTGAAGAACGGTGTCACATTTGTGACTCCCGAGTCCCCTTCAAAACCCCTCTCCATCTCTAGTGAAAATTGGTGGAAATTTCCACCCTCACTTCCTCCAGTGACTGACAATGCAAATAATAGACCAGGTGACTTACCTATCTGAGGTGCAGCCAATCTTTCTAACACCTTCTTCAGTTTCATCCGATTCATCAATTCTATCATTTCCGTTTTAAAAAGTGCGTCCCATAGATTGCTGTCGCGCCAGAGATGGCTGATGGTGAGTTTTACCTAAGGGTCACCATGCCTTTCGGTGGTGGGCAAGTTTGAGTGGGTATGGCCTTCACAGTGATTTCAGCTGGTACAGAAACTGAACTGCTGTTATGTCTGTATCACAACCAGCCTTCCAGCCAACTGAGCTAACCTACCCCTCACCTCTCCGTCTGTTGATAATCACATTGCTCCTCTTAGTAAACATTGATACAAAGTACTCACTAAGTATTCTAGCCTTGTCACTTCTTAGCATATCTTGCCTGTTTTTCCCTAATAAGACTCATTCCATTCCTTACTAAACCACCTTTACAAATCAGAACATGCTTGGGTTTCCTTTCCACTGATGGTCATTCTATTCCCATTTTTCTTACTTAATTTGTGCACACAGTGTAGGCTAGACCAGTCACTTTTGCCAAACATTGCTCTGGAGGTGGTAATGGTGAACAGTCCATGTGGGCTAGATACACATACTGTGCTGTTAGGAAGAGAGTTCCATGACTTTCCCAGCAATACTGAAGGAAGGATGGTTTTGTCCCAAGTCAGTATGACATGGGGACCATAATGCCATAATGCTGTTGTGGATATTTTAAACCTTGTACTGCAATGGATGTAGAATTGAAAAGTTCAGATGGAAAGTTGTTCTGTGAAATACTCAGATGCCAAGGACAAGTTATTTTGTACATTAAACTGGGGCTCTCTAAATCAATCTTAAACTTGGGCTATCAAAATTTATTACATCGTAAATATTTCAAAGCATTGCTGATCATCGTGTGATTGATTTAATGTGTGCAAATTCTAAGTGTATTGTTTGCCGATATTCTTTCAGGCCTGTATGTATAGTACCTCTCACTTTTTGGTATATCTCGGTGTTCCCTGTCTCCAGTCTTCAATTCTTAGGCATTTAAATGTGCCATAACAATCATTCGTTGCTTTACAATTTTTTTCAGAAACCTTTTTGAGTATTGTTGCTGTTAATTATTTCTTGTAAAATCTTCTCCATACGATCAAAGACTCTCACTCTCAATAATAAAATCAAATTTTACACTTGACATGTTGTGCACGTGCTGATACTTTGAGCACTTCACCTTTTGTGTGTGTATGTGTGTGCGTGTGTGTGTGTGCATTCGCTAGATTCATTCAGCCATGGCCATGTGGGTACTGAATGTTTGTATGTAAATTTTCACTGATTTCAGTTTGAAGAGTAGTCTGACCCATCAGTGGCTGATTATACTGTGGGACCAGTGAATGTATATGTCAGTACAGAAAAGGACTGGGGAGGAATTGCTTAAGTTTAAAATAACTTGCTGTGTTGGAATCGCTGTTTCAATCCTGAGCTTTTACAATCTTGATGAGGAACATGGATAAATTCCACCAAGGCTGGGGGTAAATTAGACACTCGGGCCAAGCACTTTCATAAGGGTCAAAAATGGGCATTTTCTCTTGGGGAGGATCAAATAATACTGCTGGAGGGAGTTGCTAGCATCTAAGAATCCTCTAAGAGGAAAACATCATTATGAAAGTGAATGGAAACAAGCATAAGAAAATTCTATTTCCCCACACTTTAACTTGGGCCAGCAGCACCCTTAAGAAAGTGCTTGGCCCAAGTGTTTTTAAAAGGCTATGATATTGTTTCCCAACTGGAACTTAGAATTTGCTGTTAAGTAAGATTTAGTCAACATCAGTTTTGGCTGTCCTTGACAGGTCAAGTTTATTGTGGAAAGCTAAATTTACTCCCAACCATGCTGGAATTTATCCATGTTCCTCATCAAGATTGTAAAAGTTCAGGGCTGAAACATTGATTTCAACACATCAGCACAGTGTACTTTTTAAGCACACAAACCTTCTCCCACTCATATGTTTAAAAGGACACCCAAGTATATAACTTTTGTAAAAAAGTAACTCATAGCAGAGAATTTATGAATGTGGGTATGACTATTTTTCATATTCTAAAAGATTATTTTCTGAATTTGGGTGTGTACATATTTTATGGCTTTATAGTAATCCTGACCGCTCGTTCTGACTCAGTAGCTTACGCTTTCCTGTGCATTTGTTTTTTAGAAATGAATTTGCCAGCAGCAAAATAAGCTGCTTGTGTTGATTTGTCCTTTTGGGAGGTAGCTAAACCATAAGTTGTAGAACATTGCAACATGTAGAGCGAAAGACAAACTCATTGAAAAGTGCATGGAAACAAAAGCAATAGAGAAATGACAAAAGCCAAGCTTCCTTTTGCATTGATCCAGCAAAAAGCAACTGGAGCATTCAACAGTTGTACCTCTGGATAGGAAATTTGCAGTTGCCACTCTCCTATTTAAGAAGGGGTGACCGAGGGAAACCAGGGAATTACAGGTCAGTTAGCCTAATATCTGGGGTGGGGAAATTGTTTGAGTCAACAAACAAGAATGGGGTAACTGGCCATCTCAAAATTCCAATTAATTAGGGAGAGTGAGCATGGATTCATGGAGGGTAAGTCATGCCTGACAAACCTCAGAATTTTTTGAAGAGGTGACACAGGTGGTGGACCAAGATAAGTCCGTGGGTGCTGTTTGTACAGTCATTCCTCTATGTCAGCGAGAGTTCAGTTCCTGACAAATAAAAGAAATTTATTTAAAATCACCTGATAAAGGAGCATCGCTCCGAAAGCTAGTGTGCTTCCAATTAAACCTGTTGGACTATAACCTGGTATTGTGTGATTTTTAACTTTGTGCACCCCAGTCCAACACCGGCATCTCCAAATCATTTAAAAATAAGTGTAAAAATAGATTAAAAATCATGGACACATGAGTTTTTCTGTGTATACTCAATTTTGTTGATACTTTTTGATGTGGATTAGCGAATTTGCAAGTTTGTGGGTACCAAATATTTACTGTACGGACATCCAGATGTCTCTTAATAGGGTTTAGAGATTCCAACCAGAACACGGAGGTAGTAATATCATCCAAGAGACAGTCAGCTCGGATGGAAGCCCATAGGACTGAGGGTAAATTACTGACATGGATAGGAAATTGTTTCCTGCTACTCAACCAGAGTTGAGTGCTCAAATTGGCAGGACGAGATTAATGGTGTCCCAAAGGGTTCTCAATTATTCACATTATTCATTAAAAATTTGGATAATGACATAATAGTCAAATATCCAAGTTTGCTGACGACACAAAATTTGGCATTGTAGACAATATTGGTAACGGCATGAAATTACAACAGAATATTGAGAGATTAGGTCAATGAGCAAAGTAAAGCAGATGGGGTTCAGGTGCAAAGCTCTTTAAAATGCCATGAACAGGTGCAGAAAATCATCAAGAAAGCTAATAGAATGCTGGCCTTCATATCTAGATTAGATTCCCTACAGTGTGGAAACAGGCCCTTCGGCCCAACTAGTCCACACCGACTCTCTAACTTCTTCACCCAGAGAGTGGATGGTGTGTGGAATGCTGTGCCCCAGAAGGCAGTGGAGGCCCAGTCTCTGGATTTGTTTAAGAAAGAGTTGGATAGAGCTCTCAAGGATAGTGAATCAAGGGTTATGGAGATAAGGCAGGAACAGGATACTGATTGCGGATGATCAGCCATGATCATAATGAATGGTGGTGCAGGCTCGAAGGGCAGAATGGCCTACTCCTGCACCAATTGTCTAAAGAGTAACCCACCCAGACCCATTTCCCTCTGACTAATACATCTAACACTATGGGCAATTTAGCATGACCAATTCACCTAACCTGCATATCTTTGGACTGTGGGAGGAAACCAGCGCGCCCGGAGGAAACCCACACAGACAGGGGGAGAATGGGCAAACTCCACACGGAGAGTTACCCAAGGCTGGAATCGAACCTGGGTCCCTGGCACTGTGAGGCAGCAGTGCTAACCACTGAGCCATTGTGCCACCCCTAAAGAGCTGGAGAATCAGGATGCAGGCATTATACAAAACCCTAGTTGGACCCACTTGGAATACTGTGAGCAGATCTGGGCACTTCACTAGGAAAGATGTTCTGGTGCTGGAGAGAGCTCAATGCAGGTTTACAAGGATGATACTGGACTTCAGGAGTCAAGTTATGAGGAGAAAATAGACAAAATAGGCCTTTATTCTCTTGAATTTAGAGTTTTAAGTGCTGGTCTAATAAGTCTTCAGGATATTAACAGGGAAAGACAAGGTAGATAAAGACTCCTCATCACAGAATTGTGATGGTGCAGCAAGAGGCCATTCAGCCCATCATGCCTGCACCATTTCTAATCCTAGTGCCAATCCCTCGCCTTTTTCCCCATAGACTGGCACACCATTTCTATCCACATTATCATCCAATACATTCCTGAATGCCTCAATTGAACCTGCCCCAACCACATTTCTGGTCATCTCCAAAGGAGTAAGGAGCCAAATGTAAGGCAGTCCAATCCTTGTCTTGGCCCTTTTCTGTTCTATTGTGGACTGTAATCTCCTGGAATGAGAGAAAGGAAAGGATTGAAAGTAGATGGAACAATGTCGTGCCAGCGGGGGAAAGGTGATGAGGTGACCCCAGTGAGTGAGTAGGCAGTGCGGAGGCTGTGCAGAGTTAATGGTGTGGAGGATTGTGAGGTTAAGAGTGAGTGATAGGAGATGTTGCATGCACTTGTCAGTGTGGTAGAACATGAATCTTAGTGAGAACTGTGTGCAGTCACAGGGAGAAGATGTTGGCATTTAACTTGGTGGAACAGAGAAGGTCATTGACCAACCTGCAGAATTGATGGATGTTAGTCTAAATGGCTAAGACTGCACTGACCCAGATAGCTACCTCACACTGGGCTGTCTAGTAGGGTCTGCTGTTATGGCCTCCTCTACTGACCCTGGTAAGAGGATATCCCTTCTCTGTACAACTGCTGGCCAACAGGTCCCCAAATGCCAATCTCCCCTCGTCTGCCAAATCCATGGCAAATGTTGACAGCCAAGCAGGGCAGCTCTGGACTGAGTGTTTGATCAGATGCACAATGGCCCTTTAACAACAGCAGTCAGGATCCCAGGATATCCCGGAAGTGGTGAGAATTCCATGGCTACAGCAAGTGGGAGAATTGGGCTAGCATTGGACAAGATGACAGCAGAAGAGCCTGGTAGGTAGTTAAGGAGGCAAGTTTGAGACAATAGCATGAGGGGTTGTGGAGAGAAACACTCCGTGAAATTCAACAAAATGGTACTTTGCCAAAATACAGTAATATTCTGAAGTTTTTATGTCTGAAATGAGTTGCATTCTCTGAACTTTGTAGCAATGCCTTAAATGATATACAAAACAAGAACAAATATAAGATTGTGAACAGCATGGTAAGTAAGTATGACAGCTTTTTTGCAGGGTGGAAGGGGTCAATTACTAGGGGGCGCATGTTCACGATGTAGGGGAAGGATGTTTAAAAGAGATGTACGACCCAAAGGATGGTGAGTGCCTGGAGGGTGTTGCCAGAGGAGGTGGTGGAAGCAGACACAATAGCAGCATTCAAGAAGCAGCTGGGGAATAGGAAGGGAATAGAAGGTTACGGATCCTGTAAGAGAAGGCAGTTTTAACATGGAAGGGCAAAATGCGCTTGAAAGACTGAAGGACCTGTTCCTGTGCTGTTTTGTTCTTTGATGCGAATTTGTGTCTGTGTACCTTCATCATGGACTTTGGAGGAAGTTACTACCTTGGTGTTCTGGTTGGACTCTCTAAGCCTGTTCGTGTTTGTGTTTGGTTTGTTCATATGGATATTACTGATCAAAATATTAGAGATCATTGGAAAGCAGGCTGGAACCAGATTTCAAACTCTTGATACACAGAGCCAGGAAAAGGCTAAATCTAAGTTGATGGAAGAAAGGACTTGACTTTATACAGCATCTTTCATGGGATCTGCATGTCCTAAAATGCTTCAAAACCAATAGAGTAGTTTTAAAATGTAATCTCTATACTTGTGTAGGAAACGTGTGTGTTGTGAAAGTGAATTAGCTTCTTGAAAGCACATTAGTACATGATGCAAAGCAAGTTTGAAGCAGCAAGTAACACCAGTGAAAGGTGAACTGCAATAATTATTCTGGAATAAAGTGCGTTTGTTTCATTTGAAACATCTGGAAACCAAAAGATAATTAGAATACACAAGACGTATAACTTTTTTTGTTCTATCCCTCAGATTAGCATCTCTAAATGTGACACTGGGACAAAATACTTAGTTTTTGTGAGCAGGAGAAATAATTTTTTTTAAAAAGAGAGGCTGTAAGTGATTTTTGTGATTTCAAAGAACTATTAGATGCTGTGATGCAAGCAATGATAGAAATATGCTGGAAACAGCTCAGCACCTGTGGGCAACAACAGAATCGAAGTTTTCAGATGTAGAACATTTTTAGCTGAACATAGAATTATGGATGATCAGAATTATGAGTTAATGCTCATCTGTACTTACTGTTCTACACCTAACTATGAACTACTCTGTGCTTCATATTTTTTATATATTTCCACTATATTTCTTTTTGAGTTTCACATTTGCAATTTTCAAAAAAGCATTTGCTTCAGAAAGAGGACAGTTGCAAAAGAGATGCGTACTCATCATCAGTCACTGAGCCACTGAATGTAAAGAAACCTAGGTAGAGAATAGTATTGTCAGTGTTGACATTTCCTTATATTGTCACAAGCTCCCAAATATATGTATAGGTCTGGCAACTGCATTAGATTTAACCAAGATAAATAAGTGGAGAATTTATCTAGAATTTGCCAGAATCAACAAGGGAATCTTTTATCAAGGACTCTCAATAATAGACTGGAATTTTATTTATTCCATGGCCAATGTGCATCTCTTAACCAACATCACTAAAACTGATCATGTAGACATTAACACACTGCAGATCTGAGATCCTGCTGCACTTTCTATATTTCAATAGTAACTAATTTTCAAATGTATTTGGCTACAATGTACTTTGAGATATTCTAAGGTTGTTAAATGTGCTTTATTAACGGCAGTCCTTTTGTATTTGGGCAACAGAAAATTCATATGCAACAGCATTGTGTTAATCAATACAAGCAAAGAGGCCCTCAAGTTACGTATTGACTAAAACAACCTTGACAAGTCTAGTTGTCAAAGATTAATCCTTAGTTTCTCAAACAGCCACTCAATTTGCATCAGATTACAGCATCATAGCAGAAAATTGCTTTTAGATTTCCAAATATAATATTTGTAAGTGATACTCGGACAGTTTTTATTTCTTGGGTATCAATAATTTATACAAGGCCTACCACAATCAACCCATTGCCAGCCTTTCATGATCCACATTAGCATCTCTTCATTCTCTAGGCTGACCTTTTACCTTCTTTGTTTACCCAACTTTTTTTTCTCTCTCTTTGGGCTGTATCTCCACTTATTGTTTACTCCTTGGCCACCCCCCAACCTGTCTTTAGCGTACTTTTCCTTTTCCCATGTTCTACAATCAGTTCTGAAGAAGGTTCATTGGACCCGAAATGTTAACTCTGCTTTCACTCCACAGAGGCTGCCAGATTTGCTGAGTTTTTCCAGCCATTTCAGTTTTTGTTTATGATTTCCCGCATCTGCAGTTCTTTTCTTTGCTGAAGACTCTCATTGCTAGGACCTCATGAATCGACTGAGAGGGGCAATCATTCAAGGTGAAACTGGCAATTGGTAACAAATGCAGCACCTGTGTCCCTTGAAACAATATGGGGGAAAGAACAAAAACAGATTGAGTAGCTGTTTGTTGCTGACTGTGACAAAACCTCAAGAATTGATCTTTCATGATCAAGCTTTTCAAGATTGTTCTAGCCAATATTGAACTCGAGAGCCCCTTTGCTTGCATTGACTCATACCATGCTGCTTCATGTGAATTTTCTGTTTCCATTAGAAAATCTAATAGACTTGCCTTTTATATAGGAGCTTTCATGACCTGGCAATGCTAACATGCTTTACAGCCATTAAACCCAAAACATAGTTTGAATCTAGAGCCCAAGGGCAAGAATTAAGAGGTAGACCAATGCAAATTTAGGGATTGAATCGGTCTGGATTTAGGTTAGGTTGAAGGACGAAAGGACAGGGTGCTTTGTAGCAGTCCTGAACTTTCCAGGATTACATAAGTATTTTGTGGGCGGCACGGTGGCTCAGTGATTAGCACTGATGCCTCCCAGTGTCAGGGACACTAGTTCAGTTCCATCCTGGGGTGACTGTGCAAACTCCACACAGATATTCTCCCTGTGTCTGTGTGCGTTTCCTCTGGGTGCTCTGGTTTCCTCCTACAATCCAAAGGTTAAGTGGATTGGCCATGCTAAATTGTCCCATAGTATCCAGGGATGTGCAAGACAAATGGATTAGCTGCAGGGTTACAAGGATCGGGTAGGTGGGTGGGATGCTCTGTGGTGGGTCATTGTGGACTCCATGGGCTAAACAGCCTGCTTTCACATTGTAGGGATTCTATAAAGTAAAACTATGGTTTTAAAAAATCTTAAACTTGACATATGATTAACATTATGCTGTTTAATTCTTTTTCAGATGTTTTCCAAAGGGGGCAAATGCCATTCAATAACAGCAGTTTAATATTTGAGAGGTTAATTAATCAGATCCAAAATACTGAATTGTTCAATCACCTTGTGGGAGCACAAGGTGGCGCTGACACAGTCATCTGTGCAGCGAAGGAAAAGATGGGGGATGGCACTTCATCTTCCGCCTTGGGACCCTACAACCACATGGCATCAATGTCAACTTCACCAGTTTCCTTATCTCCCTCCCCCCCAGATCCAACGCGGCACCTCCCTCTTGACCTGTCCCACCTGTCCAATTTCCTTCCCACCTATCCTCTCCACTCTCCCCTCTGACCTATCACCATCACCCCCTCACCTGCATCTACCTATTGTCTTCCCAGCTACCTTCCTCCATCCCCACCCTCACCCCCCTATTTGTCTCTCAGCCCCCTTCCCCCCCTGCCTTGCGACTCCCCCACCCCACCCCCACATTCCTGATGAAGTATTTATGCCTGAAACGTCGACTCTCCTGCTCCTCAGCTGCTGCCTGAACTGCTGTGCTTTTCCAGCGCCACACTTTTCGACTGATTTCCAGTGTCTGCAGTCCTCACTTTCTACTTTCCTTCATTAGAAGCCCTGAGAGATTTTGTTCACCAGATAGGTTATGATATATATGCTTCAGTTTGGACCTGGTACATTAACAGCTCAATAATTAAACCACAGTTTATAAAATGGTTTTAGTCCCTTTTGGAAAACCTATGAAACCGAATTTAACAGTACAGTGTTTAAATTGTTTTTATTTGGAAGCAAGATCAAAATCTGGTCATGAACTAGCAGTTACAGGGATATCATAAAAGATACAGCTGTCTTTTAATTAAAAGGCACAATTTGTCTTCTGCACTGTGTATCCTAAGCAAAAAATTCTGCAGTGACAAACTATAAAATTGCAACATGTAATGACTTCAAAATGTTACCTTGGTAATGCCAATCACAAGCATAACAATAATTACATTTAAAAATATCATCTTTTTAAGTTGTTACCAAGGTAACATTTATTACAATTGGTCAGATTTCATTCATCGCAAGTCTATCCTTGGGATAAGCAGCCAGGTTAGAATATATTTAATATCAAATAGACTGCTGTTCCCATGTGAGTGTGAACAATTCATGGTCTTGATTTTAGGGCCTGATCTCCATTGGACATGTTTTCGGTCAGAGTTAGGGTGTCATGTAAAATATTGTGGATGGTCAGTCCACTGTCCTCCCTCCTAATCCCCACATCACCTTTATAACGGCTGGTGAGTATGCAGAAATCAGCAGATGAGTATGATTTGGAATGCTTTGTGGGTTAGTGTGCATTGTTTTGTTTGTGTGTGTGTGTGTGTGTGTGTGTGTGTGTCCATTCCACTAGTCTATCAGAACCGCCAAGGAATTTAGTTTGTGGAGGTGAAGGTCTGGAGTCATATATTGGCCAGACTGGGTAAAGATGGCAGATTTCCTTTCCTAAAGAACTTGAGGGAACTAGATAGGCTTTCCTTTACCACACTCAATGACAGTTGCAGACACAGACTTGTTTTCAATTATGTGTTTATTAATTAAATTGAAATTCCATTAGCTTTAATGATGGGTGAAATAACTCCGTGGAGGCTGTATCTTGTCACCAAGTCATTTACACATGCACGGTACATGGACTCTGACTAGCTAGCTCAGAGCCACTCCCTGGACTGAGGAGAATCCCTGAGAGTCCTGTTTATGTCTGTCAGCCAGGGCTCCTGGATTGGCTAGGTTAACAGCCCCAATCAGGGACCTCATTCTCAGTCAGATCCACCTGGCCAACCTCGTTCTAATCACTACAGTGGGATTTAAATCCACATCCCCAGAACATTCATCTAGGCCTTTGGTTTCTAATCCACTGACATTGATATGGTGCCATCATCTCCTTTGAGATTATTGTTTGTGGGAAGCTAGTGGAAGCTTTGTATTGTGGGTTGGAAATTTGGCCAAATCTGTTTTCATATGGATTTTAAGATTTTTACAAAACCACTCCATTTATCTCTGCTAAGGTCAAACCGAAACTCCAAAAATGACAGGGTAACCTCTCCTTTCCACAGCACCAAGCAGAATCTGTTTTTGTTTGGAATAAATTGTTCAAAGGAGTTTTGCCTCCTCCTCCTCCTCCTCCTCCTCCTCCTCCTCCTCCTCCTCCTCCTCCTCCTCCTCCTCCTCCTCCTCCTCCTCCTCCTCTAACAGACACTGCCTCCCTCTCCCAACCAATGCCACCCCCCCCCCCCCCCCCCAGGAGCCACTTAAGGTTATGTGGTGTTGGGGACCTCTCGTTTAATGTTTGGATCTGATTTGAAGTCAGATCAAGAATAAAATGAATGGCACCTCCGCAGACATTGGTATGACCCACCCTTCACTTGGGACTGTGGTTGGCGTGAGAAACAAATGGAATAAATCACTTTTGCAATGTTATTAACAGTAATAACGTTCTACAGTTTGTGTTGAATCAAGATGTATGCAGTTCATTATCAGCATTTAATAATCTGTGGTTTCTGGAGGAAGTACAGCATGCCTGAGTGCAGGTTTGCTTGTGAAAGCACAAACTTTAAATGAAAGAAGATGATGAGCTTGGAATATTTCAAAGTTTTTGTTTATGTTTGCAGATCTCTGTCTTGTTTGGTCAGATTGATTTGATCTTTCATAAAAGATGGTCATGATTGTTTGCAATACATGGCCCTAGCCCTCAAAACCAAACCTCAGTTTAAAGTTGGTTCACACTTCTCAGCAAATACAGGATTTTCAGCTTGTTCATTATAATGGAGTTTGTTTGAGGAGAGGACATAAGCAAATAGGACCGAGTATTCAAATTTGCCTTTTTTTCTTTAAGTAGGCTGCTGGTGTGTGAAAATGGGAAGGTTGTTTGACTGACTGTGTCCCATTTTTAATGATGCATTCAAGTGTTTAGCAGTAATGTGACTGCTGCAACAAAGGCTGATTTTATCTTTTGTACCATAGGCCAATGTTCCTTGCCATTGTGGTTCTGCAAGTAAGGGCTTTATCTACATTGCCCGAAGCAAAAGCATGTTATGAACTTTGCTCATCTGGATGCAATGCAAGCAGTGAATAATTCTTCATTCTCTATAAGAGCATGAGAAAGCCATTCAATTGGATGAGCCATGGAGTAGGCCATTCAGCCCCTCAAGCTTGTTTAGCCATTCAATAGAATAATGACTGATTTGACATTCTTCATGCCCACTTTTCTGCCTTCTCCTTGTACTCTTTGATTGCTCTACTGATCAAGAATCTATCCATCTCAGCCTTAAACGTGCACAGGGCCCCTGCCCCCACAGCTCCCTGTGGCAAGTAGTTCCAAAGATATGTAGCCATCTGAAGAAATTCCACCTATCTCAGACTTTAATTGTCACTCCTTTATTCTGAGATTACACCCTCTGGTCCTGGACCCATCCCATGAAGAGAAATGCCTTCTCAGCAGCACTTATCCTGTCAAGCCTCTGAAGAGCGCAATATGTTGCAAAGAGATCACCTCCCATTCTTCTAAACTTCAGTGGGTAGCGACCCAACCTGTTTAGCCTTTGCTCATAAGAAAATCCCTCCATACCCAGGGATCATCCTAATGAACTTTTACTAAACTGCCACCAATGAAATAATATATTTCCTTAAATAAGGGGAGCAAAACTGCTCACAGTACTCAAGATGTTGTCTTACCAGCATATTGTCCATTTGCAGTAAGACTTCTCTACTCTTATACTTCAACCCCTTTTAAATAAGGACCACCTCAGCACTAGCCTTCCTGAGTACCTGCTGTGCACAGGAACCCTAAGTCCTTTTTGTGTTGCTGCTTTCTGCAGTTTTTCTCTATTTAAATAATATTCTGTTCCTTGTACCCGATTCCAAAATAAACAACTTCACATTTTCTTACATTACACTCCATTTGCCAATGTTTTGCCCACTTACTTAACCTATCACTATCTTTTTGTAAACGCTTGCCACCTGCCTTTCCACCTATTTTTGTTGTCACCAGCTTTGGCAACTCTTCCAGGTTGGTTTGGAATCCTCAAAGGTTGAAGCTTAATATCACAAGCAACATTGTGAATAACATGGAAGAAAGATGGAATGGTTACAACACAGAAGGGGGGGGCTGTTCAGCTGCACCAGCTCAAGCTGGTCCTCTGCAAGATCAATTTTGTTTGTCCTGCAGTCCCTGGGGCAGAGCACTTGGAGGTAGGAGGTCATGTACTGTAACCTCCAGGAGGATACCCAACTGAAGTTGGCAACCATAAATTGAGGAGGGATGATAGAAATGTTCAATGGATTAGAGTATTTCATTTTAAAATTTGGGTACGTTCAATCAAATAGCAAATTTTGATGGACAAAAGCATCATGATACAGATGTATGGTGTCATAGGAAATGAGATGCTTTAGACTGTCTTTTAGATTAGATTAGATTAGATTAGATTACTTACAGTGTGGAAACAGGCCCTTCAGCCCAACAAGTCCACACCGACCCTCTGAAGAGCAACCCACCCAGACCCATTCCCCTACACTTACCCCTTCACCTAACACTATGGGCAATTTAGCATGGCCAATTCATCTAACCTGCACAGCTTTGGACTGTGGGAGAAAACCGGAGCACCCAGACTAAACCCACTCAGACACACGGAGAATGTGCAAACTCCACACAGACAACTGCCTGAGGTAGGAATTGAACCTGGGTCTCTGGCACTGTGAGGCAGCAGTGCTAACCACTGTGCCACCGTGCCGCCCTCTGGATAAACAAAGCTTTTACTCAGATTCCCTCTAAACCATTTGATCCCCACCTTTAAAGTTATGCCCTGTGGTGTTAGACAGATCTGCCATGGGCAAGAGATTCTCATGATCTATTCTATCTATGCCACTCATAATTTTGCATATCATGGTCAGATCTCCTGTCAGCCTCTTCTGTTCAAGGATAACAAGTCCAGCCTAATCTTGTCTTATAGCTGAGACCTTTCATTCCAGGCAACATCCTGGTGAATTTCCTCTGCACCCTGTCCAGTGCAAACACGTCTTTCCGATTGTGTGGTAACTAGAACTGAACACAGTATTCTATCTATGGCCTAACCAATGTTTTATTAAGTTGTACGAAGACTTCCTTGCTTATATATTCTACACCCTGGCTGATGAAGGCAAACATCCCGTATATCTTATTCACCACCTTGTCTACCTGTGCTGACAACTTCAGGGGTCCATGGACTTGTACACCAAGCTCCCTCTGTTCCTCAATCCTCCCTAGGGATCCCAACCATTGATTGTGTATGTCCTTCCCTTGTTAGGCCTCCCAAAATGCATCACCTGGCACTTTGCAGAATGAAATTCTGTTTGCCATTGCTGTGCCCAATTTACGTGTTGGTCAATATCAGACTGGAGCCTGAGACCATCTTCCTCACTATCTTCCAATAACACCTCCAATTTTCATGTCATCTGTAAACTTACTGATTGTAACCTTTACATTCACATCTAAGTCATTAATGTAAATAACAAACGGCAAAGGTCTTAGCACCAAATCTTGTAGGACACCTCTGGTCACAGGCTTCCTATTACAAAAACAACCCTCCACTCTTTGCCTCCTATTTGCAAGCCAATTTTGGATCCAGTTTGCTAACGTACCTTGAATCCTTTCGGACCAGCCTTCTGTGTGGGACCTTGTCAAAGATCTTACATCAGTAGCACTACCCTCGTCAATATACTTAGTAACCTTTTCAATAAACTCAATAAATTAGTCAGGCAGGATCTCATTCTACCAAATCTGTGCTAACACTCCTTGATCAATTCCTGCCTTTCCAAGTATTGGTTAATCTTATCCTTCAGAATCTTTTCCAATAACTTCCCTACTACTGATGTCAGACCAACTGGTTTGTAATTACCAGGTCTATCCTTGCTGTCCTTTTTGTACAAAGGAACCACATTTGCTATCCTCCAGTCATCTGGCACTTCACCTGTGGCTAGTGGAGTGTTAAATATGTGCTCCTCCCTTGCTTCCCATAGCAGCCTGGGATAGATCTCATCAGTCTTTGGGGATTTATGCACCTCTTGTTCCAGCTAAAACATCTAATACCTCATCCTTATTAATCTTAATGTGTTCCAGAACTTCACCATCCCAAGAAAATCCCACAGCTACACTGTCATTCTTCTCTGTGTGTACATTCAAGACCTTACTCTCATCCACTGGCTCCAAGGCCAGGTTACCATTTTGATCTCTGACAGGGTCCAATTCTTTCCCTGATAATTCTCTTACCCTTAATATATTTCTCAAAAGCCTTGGGGGTTTTCCTTGATCCCATCTGCTAAAGTTATTTCATGGCCCCTGTGTGGCCTCCTGATTTATTTTTGAATAAACCCCTTCCACTCTCTCTATACCTTTTGAAAGTCCTCCCTGTTTTAAATGCTCTGTACCTGTTATCTGCTTCCTCTTTTTAATGTTTCCAACTCTCTTGATACCCCTTGACATCCACAGTTCTCTGGATTTGCTGCCTTTGCCCTTCACTGTTAGAGGAATACACTAGCCGTAAACTCTCACTATACTGCTTTTAAGACTCTTACTTTCCAAATGTAAACTTACCTGAAAGTAACTGCGCCCAGTCTATGTTTGCCAGCTCCTGTCTAGTGATATTGAAGTTGTTCTTCCTCCAATTTAGGCACTTCACTTCTGCACTATCCTTATCCCTTTCATAATGATTTGAAACTTAGAGTTAGTCACTATCCCCAAAATGCTTGCCCACTGAAACTTCAACCACTTGACCAACTTCATTCCCTGGGATTAGATCCAGCGCTGCCCCATCTCTATGGACTTTCTATGTACTTGCAGTAAAAGATCTTGTTGGGTCCACCCTGACTACTCCTTTCACATTCAGGTAATCCCAGTAAT